>NC_044323.1:207655806-208291431 GCF_007399415.2 Gopherus evgoodei
ACTGAAACATAATGCTATGCCTCAACATGAATATTCACGTTCTTTCAGGAGAACGCCGCTAAGAGCATTACAATTGCTAATTATAAATGTGGTAGCCAAAACCCCAGCTTCCTTCTATTATTCTTACATCCTGCAGATGTCCTGACTTAGCCAGCTAATCATCAGATTCTCTTGGGAATCATCTCTTTGCTCAATAAAAGTGCTGTTTGAGGTTTGTAGCATGTTACTTCTGGGTTTACCAAGTGCTATGCTGCAGTGATGTTTAAAACAGAACACAGAAGCAGGTTTTAGTTTCTAGATATACATTATATCTCCCTTTAGTCAAAGCGGACATTGTGCCTTCAATCATACCACTGCATGCTGGCCCACAGGTAGAGCAGGTACTTAGATACCTGCTATCAGTGCATGGGGTACAGCTCCCAGTGAACAGAACTTCGAAGAGTTTGGTTTATATTCTTGCTGGATGATGCTTTGCCATTATATCTAGCAGTGGCATGTCCCTTCTCTAGCTCTTACATGGAGATACGGACAAGTGGCTCTGCGTGCTGCCCCATCTGCAGGCACCACCCCTGCAGCTCCCATTGGAATGCTGGAGGGGGCCAGTGGAGTGCACAGGAGCTGGAGCAGGGCTATGCTGCAGATTCCAGGAGCCGTGTGGAACGGCCCCTGATCCTGCACCGGAGTGGTGCTATGTGGCTGCTTCTGGGACCCGCCTGGTGCGGCCCCTGCCATGGCTGGAGTGGGGCCAAGCCATGTGGTGTGGCCCCCAACCCAGTGCCCTGGCCGGACCACCATAGTGGGGCAAGCCCCAGACCCTGCTCCTCAGCGGGCGCTCACGGGCTGGCAGAGCCGTAGCAACAAAGAATGTGGCCCCCTCCAAACATATGTCCGGGGCCTCTTACAATGCAGAAACTGGAATGCAGTATTTATTTTATACAATATACAGGGTTCATATTATGTATACATAGGCCTACAGTGTATATGTATTCCGTATTTACACAAAGCGCTTCTTTCGAACCTTGTTCTCCTCAAATTGGTTAATCAATGCGTCATAGTCCAGAGATCTAGCAATCTTGTTTTCGATTGAGATAACTGCAAGCGCAGAAAGCCTGTCATCTGTTATGGTTGAGCGCAGGATATTCTTGATCAGTTTCATTCTGCTGAAGCTCCTTTCAGCACCAGCGACAGTAACTGGTGTGGTCAGAAGAATTCTGATGCAAATGCAAAGATTCGGATATATCTCCTGAAGGCTGTTCTTGTATATGTACGTTAAAAAATTGTTTGCCGTGACAAGTCCTCTCTTTCTCGATGACATAAATAAAATGATTCAATTCCATTATGAGTTCGTTGGCATCAATGTCTCCCATTTTTCTTTCAAAATTTTTGCTGTGATTCTCCAGTTCATTTTCTCTGTGACACTGCTTCAGGCTGTTAGCGTTGTACAGAAATCCAAACAACTTATACCACTTCACGAGTTGGTCAAATCGCGACCAAACAGAAGATATGGCCTGATCAGTGAGAACAAGAAAGAACTGCGATTTGAATTTTTCTTCGGCAGAAAGACGACTCGAATCATCAGCACATTCGTAATCAAACATTCTCTTCTTACGTCGCACCCTGGTTTCTGGAAACACCTGCTCAATACCCATATGCTCTGCTATTTCACGTGCATCTGTGACCACAGAGTTATATCCTGTATTTCGATAGTCTTCCAAAAACTTCATTGTAGCACCGACTTCTGCCTGCAGTACGTCACTTGACACATCTGGTGACTGAATTAATTTGCTGGTTTTATTGACGTGAAATAGTATATCGTACCACGTGTACACAGTCAGAACAAAAGGCCACGTAGTAACATGGTCTAAAAGCGCACAGGCTTCTGTTGCTGTATTGCCATCTTTCTTTTCGAGCGCATATTCTCTCAAAGATGACAAAGCATTGCACAATTCTTCAAGGTGATAACGCAATGGCTTCACAGCATCAATTCTCGACTCTCAACGAGTGTCCGATAACCCTTTAACAGATATTGGCATATGTTCTTGAAGTATATCCCAACATGAAGGTGAAGAAGAAAAGATAACGTATATTCTGTTAATCAGACCGAAAAAGTCAACGGCATATTTCGATGACTTTGCCGCATCTGAGATCACAAGATTCCAAGCGTGAGCTCTACATGGTACATACAAGGTACGGTCATTTATTTCTAGCATGCGGGCTTGAACTCCTTTATTCTTTCCTCTCATATTTGCGCCGTTATCATAAGCTTGGCCTCTCATGTCAGCAATGTCTATTCCTAAGTTGTTTGCCTTTTCAAGAAACGCTTCCAATAAGCTCTCGCCAGTTGTATCATGAACATTAAGAAAACCAACAAACGCTTCACGAATATTGACACCATCTTCACCGTTGCATTCAACAAAGCGTAACATCACAGACATCTGTTCTTCATGTGACACGTTGGGAGTACAGTCCAAAATAACTGAAAAATATTTTGCTTTTTTAAGCTGCGCTATGTTGGCCTCTTGAATGTTACTGGCAACAAGTTGAATCAGCTCGTTTTGGATCTGTGGACTGAGGTACTGAACATGTATCTCTGCCTTCTTAATCCTCTGTAAAAGTTCGCTGAGGACAGTATCATACTTTGCAAGCAATTCAAACAGTCCCAAAAAGTTGCCATTCGAAGGATCGCCGAGCTTTTCATTACTTCCTCGAAATGCCAAGTTTCTTTCGGACAAGAAAATAACGACATCAACCGTGCATTTGACAACATTTCTCCAGAAATCTCTTTCTTTCAGAAAAGCCTGCAATTCGAGTTGGTCAATGGATGTACGGTTTACTATGCCTGACTGAAGGTCAAACCATTTCACTATACAGTCTTGATGACCTTTGCCTGTTTCATGCTGCTGAAGTCTTTTTGACAGTGCTTTCCAAGCAGATGTTCCACGATGCAGCGGTATGTCGCCAGTGCCAAATAATTTACAACAAAAACAAAAAATGGCATCTTTCTGAACTGAGTACATTAACCATGAACGTCTTATTTTCTCGCCATTTGCCATGGTTCGATAGAAATGAGTACTTGTGAACCTCCGTCTTTCCTCGTTAAATGGAAATTCGTAACTTTCATTCTGCTGCTGTGGGCCACGTGCAACAATGTCACACACTTGCCTGTCTGATATTATAGACTGCCAATCTCCTGGATCATCAATCAGTGGTTCAGATTCAGATACTTCTTTCCCGGCAGCAGCCGGAATATCTGTCACAGTTTGTTTGGTAGAACAACTGGCTTCACCTTCGACCTCACTTGAAGCACTTCTGGATAGGATTTGTCGCTGCTAGTGCTGTCCGTTTCATGTGCCTGTACCTGTACGTTGGATTGCAGCGCAAAATACGTTGACAACTTTGGAATTTTCTCAAGTACCTTCTCGGCATCTTTTGCTGCCTTTCGTTTATTAGCTCCGCTCTTATACATTCTTTTAAACATCACAAAGCATGCTTCTGCATTGGAAACGATAAAAAACTAAACAACTAAATTAATAACATTTATCCGCCGACCGCCATTATGAACGCAAATACACATTCTTTGAATGGGTCCAACTAAAATTCGAAACTGACCGACAGACAACTGATGTAGCCAATAGCATTATGATGTATCATAATGACTTCACGGTTTTGTCAGTAAAACCGACATGGATTGTGCAATAGTGTCAATAAATGTCACTTACCTAGTTATACCTTACATTTTTTTTGCCACTTTTAGGGGCCCCCTTCCTTGCGGGGCCCCCTCCGGTCAGAGGATATGGAGGGCACTCGCTACGCATCTGCGGGCTGGCTTAAAACAGCCCTCAGGTCGTAGTTTTCCCACTCCTGTAATAGAGCCTCTAAAAAGTGCTGCTTCAGGGAAATATAACAGAGTGCATGATGGGTTAGAGTATTCTAATTGGTCTTGAATTATTATGCTACCTGTCAGTGGAAAATATGAAGAGATATGATGGTACTCATATGGTCTAATTGTTCTTAACCTAATCATAGAGCACAAAATCTGCAACCCAGAGCTTAATTTGTTCTGGGGCTTGCCAGGGCTGAGCCCTGGCACCTCTAGGCTTGGCACTTCATAGCCTCAGCATCTCTGGGCTTGCCGTATGAATGTAAAAAAATTGCTTGAGCTCTGGGACCTAATTACTTGAGCCTTGGCATCTCCTTCTTTACAAATTAAGCACTGTTGCTACCTCATAATCTGTGCAGAAAAGGGAGGAAAGGGTTATATCATGTAACCACAACTCTGAAGCTTAAGAACATCCATACTGCACCTTTCCCGTACCATTGCAAGAGACTGAACTTGTAAGACATTTATGGTGTATTATGTTTGCAAAGCATTTATGGTGTGGTATTCGCCGCATTGCATAATCTGACAATGTGAAAACTCAGATCCTTTGAAAAATCTACTAAAGGAGAAGGGAAAGAGATAATTAGAAGAGTTGGCAGAGCTAAAGCCTCAGATCACAATGGCAAGTTTGGCCACTGAATTGATTAGCAGCACAAAAGACTCTTCTGTGACAGAACAAATTCTATTATTCTGCCTCCTTTTTCCAATAAGCCAAGAGAACTCAAATCTATACTTGCTACAGAATCTATGGATTATACTCTCTTATGGTACTTTAGCAAACAGATAACTTTACACTGTTTAAGACACTATTTTTGGGCACACTGCTGAATTACTTTATCTGAAGATTCAGTCTTTTTCATACACATGTATCTTGTATGCTGCATTACAGCTAAGGACTTGAGTCCCAAATCCCTAAGAAAAAAAAATCACAAATCCAATCATGTTTACATTGGTTGGAGATTTTCGCTCAGATTTAACAGCTGTTAGGTCACCTTCCTGGAGCTGTGGAACTCACTGGCCAGCCCAAGGGACATGAGGCAGGCTTTTCAGAAGTGACAGATGGAGTGATGGGAAGAAGAGAAGCTTGAAAATGGAAAAGCGACGTGAAAGGTGACATTGGCAAGAGTGGGTGATAAAAGGGAGGAGAGGTGAAGGAGGGGGAAAAAAGAACTGAGATGAGAGAATAAAATTAGAAGAGGGACAAATAGAGAGAGGTGGTAGCTCAAGTGAACTTGGGGAGGGAGTGAAAGAAAAAAAAACATATGAAGACTGTTATGAGAAATGTGAAGATGCATGATCTATTTAAAAAAAAAATTTATGACCAGCACTGTTAAATGAGATCCTGAACCTTTACCCTGGAACTCATTTATATATAATGTTTTCCAAGGCACTTATCATATTATCTAAATGACAAGTGTTAAATCCCTGTGAGAGACAGTGACGTATTAGCCTCATGTGAGAAATGGGGAATTGAAGCAGAGATAGATTTAGGGCCACATTCACTATTGTCTTGAACTTTGTGTAGTCATCAGTGCAAAGTGCTACCTTTATTGTTTGGCAGTATAGTACACTCAGTCTGCACTAATGTAAATGACTATACAAGGCACAGAGCAATAGAAAACTGTACCCTTAGTGTCTTGTCCAAGATCGCCCAGAACACCTATGGCATAGGATATATTAGAACTCAAATTTCCCAAGTTCCCGTCTAATACCGTAACTTCAGGACTATCTGACCTCAGGAATCTGAGATTCCTCTCAGATATTTACATGGCGCACAAAGCTGTTGTGTTTCAGTGTTCATAAGTACAAGTGAAGTTAAATATTGAGCATAGTCCTTCACATGGAGTGGCAGTAAATGTCCAGATCCCAGTGTACCCATGCCTTTATTCACAAGTGTTCAGGGTTAAAAATAGGAGAGTGGCCAAAGAACAGGCATGTCTGAGGACATATTGGCTTAAGTATTATCATCAGTATGCTAATGAGGCATTTGGCTGTGTATTACCCTATTGACTGACACACTATCATCAATGTTCTGTCCCAAGCCAAAACCTCCAGGACTGAAGCTGTGATCATCCACCACCCAATCCGGTGGGCTGGTCATGTTCTTTGAATGCCAGAGAATTGACTCCCGAAGGCATGGCCAATGGATGAAGGGTGGCCTCCCCCCAAAGAAAAAAAAAGTGCTTCACAGACACCCTCAGAGCCAACATGAAGAAGTGCAATATTGACAAACTCATGGGAAACCCAAGCCCTTGACCCACCAAAATGGAAAAGGACCTTGTGGCAAGGATCCCAGTATTTCAAGATCTAACAGAGTAAATGGGAAAGGAGGAAAGAACGTGCCACAACCCGACTCAACAATTGAGATCTTCCCCTTCCATTGGGAAATGTCTTCCCCAGTTGGGACAAGATTTATGGATCCTAGATCAGTCTCATTAGCCACCTGAGGATCTGCCTGGCTATCATTTTATGGAAGACAATCATTCTCAAACTCTGAGGGATCACCAACAACCCTTTTGGACCTCATTCCTGCTATTAAGCAGGAGTGACTTGGTGGCCATCCAGCGGTATTCTCCCATGTTCCCCATGCTGCTTATCACTTTTTATCTTTCATCTCCACATCTACATGCAATACTCTACATTTGTGCTATGTACGATCAAATCGTTATCGTTTTTTTAGTAATGGGATGAATCCCTTAAGCCAAACTCTGCTCCCAGTTACACAAATGCAACCCCAACGTTTTCTCTGACTCTACATGTGTACTTGAGAGCAAGACTTTGCTGACAGTGTCTCTTATATTGTTTTCTTTCTTTAACATTAGTGTTGGCCTTTCATTACATGTACTTTTTGCTTGGAAATCTAGAATGAAGAGCACAAACTTGGTTACACATTAAAGCTTATTTTAAAAAAATACATAGAAAATATTTTTTTACAGCGCAGGTGATAGAAGTGTGTGCACAATTGATTGATCGTACCAGCCACAGATTAGAAAAATCTAGAGAGGGGAGTAAATTAAGAACATATTATCCTGAAAACCTTTGTGGTGCTGGATGAAAGTCAGTGCAAGTGGTACACAGAGGAGAGTTGTTTTCTGAATGACGTCATTGCTCTCTGAAAATAAGCACAGTAACTAGGAAGATCTTCCATCACTTTTACTGATATATCACATTTATGCATGAACATACATTTTTAAAACTCTGCAGTATTAAAACTATATATTTGTGTCAGTGACATGCACTTAATCTGTTTTGTAAATATTAAGATCTGAAAACCCTGGGCCAAATTCTGCCATCAGATGTGCACATACAATTCCCATAGGTGTCAATAAGAGTAATGCTTGAACAACTGAGTGCCTATTTTCACTTACTGGGTCTAATCTGCTCTTAGGATCAGAAGTTTGGAGTAACTCCACTGAAGTAAATGGAGTGACATGCATTTAAAATACCTAAGTAAGAGATCAGAGTTGAACCTCCATGTTTCAAATCCTTGCAGATGAAATCTTCTTTCAGACTGCATGGTGGATCTTGACAATGATATTCTGCTCTGGTGTCAAGAGTAGCGTTGAGAGATGTTGAGAGAGCAGAATATCAAAATTGAGATCCAGTGTGTAGATCTAAGTAAAATTTTGCTCATTAGAGCTACTAAGGGATAGATTCTGTCAGTTACCGTTGTGTGAAGTCCTTAGCTCCACTGACTTCAGAGGTGTTACTCAAATCAGGAGTGAGTTCAGCACTTGGTCTGGGACATTCTAAATACACAGAACCCACTTAAATTTCAAGCTCCTACCAGAGGAGATATTGTCAACTAGCTGCTGTTGAAAAGAATGCCAAAAGAATTCAGTATCCTAGAAATAAATCTGTATACTTCCCAATAAAAGTAAAGATGACTTCAAAACCACCACATACTTTGGAACCTAAGTCTCTGCTCAGGAAAGGCCCCGGTTTGGAATAACAGGAGTATGCTGCCTAAAACTGACATCATTATCTGGGTAATCCTGAACAATTTTCTCCATACTAGGCTTTAAACAAGTCCCTTTGGTTTCTCATTTCCACAAATAGTCAAATTCATCCAATAATTTTTATATACTAGGCTGGTCTCAAGTTGTAGAACTTGGACTTGAATGAGATTTGATACATCCACATTTGGAGATTTTTTTTTGTTCATTATAAACAGAAAAAAGGGTCATTTGGAAAATGGGCATCTGGATCTGGGTTTGGATTTCAAGCACTTGAGTTTGAGGATGTTTAATCAAGGGTTTGGGATTGGGCCAGAAATCAAAACTGAAGACAAGAAACTGGAGAAGGTGGACAATTTTACATATCTTGGAAGTACCATCAGCCAAGATGGTACCAGATCTGAGGAAATAATAAGAATCGGGAAGGCAAACACTGCATTTGGAAGACGCAAAAACATCTCCCTCAAAACAAAACTGAGCATGTACAAAGCAATTGTTATCACCATCAAAAGATATAGCAGTGAGACAGAGCAACTTACCAAGAAAGAGACTCAAAAGCTGGATGCATTTCATCACAAGTGTCTGAAAAGAATATTGGGAACATATAGAGATAGGAAGATGAATGAAGTTAGAAAAATTACTGGACAAGGCACCCTCTCAAATAATCTACAAAAGATGACATCAGTGGCTGAGACACGTATTGAGAATGGAAAAAGAACGCTTACCAAATACCGCCCTTGAATAGAAACCAGAAAACGCAAGAAGAAAGAGAGGAAGACTGTGAGTAACATGGAATGTTCTGAATGACATCAAGCACCTCAACATGAAATGGGAAGATTTGGAGAGAAGGACAGTTGACAGGAAAGGATAGCAAGTGTGGGTAACCCAATGTACAGCAAAGCATGGGATGGACTAAGGTCTAAGGTTGGGATTGGGCTCATCTCCGGCTTATAATTTTTGTGTTGTATGGACTATAAAGGTGTTATTACAATTCAATGGGTGTTACTAATATCTGAGAAAAGGACATCCTAGCAGCAAGAACAAAAACTCTAACTTGAAAATAGCATAACTGATATTACTTCTGAAAATGCTCACACTGATGGGGACCATAAGTTAATTGAGTAAAATAATACTGCACATCCAAAGTGACATATTTAAGTGTTATAGCACATTAAAGTATACTGCAGTGAATTAATAGCCCTAAAATAGCAATAACAGGAATGGCTGGATGGGAGGTGGTGTACGCCAGTTACTTTCAGTCAAATATAAGCTATGTTAGGGAAACTAAGGTACACTTGCTTTTGATCAGACTTAATGACACATTAAGTAACAGTTTAGAGTGAATACAGCTATGTGAAAACAGCACTTTATTACATTTTAGCAAAATATTAATAAGAATTTCATTCACCATTTAGCATGTAGTGACAGATAGTCACAGTATATGCCTCACAATGTGATTCGCTCTATAGCTGAGGAAGAGAGCATCCAAATCACCTCGTGATCCCCTTACCACCTTATATTCACAAAGTGTTTCTAATGGGGCACTGGTATGCCAACCACTGCTTTGCCTGAGTTGTGTCTAGCAACTATCCACATTGTAGACCTCCACTGTCTGCACAATAACCATCCTGCTACTGGCCCATGGCCTGTCTGGTCTACTTTCTCACCTGAACTAGGCAAAGTGAACACAATGTGAACACAAAGTTGCAGAATTTATTTTACAAATAATTCAAGCACAATGATCGAGTCACATTCATGGTTTTCCAGCTTTGAGATGCTGACCACTATTCAAAGGGAAAGAGTCTCCTCCACATACATTCCTCTTCTGTAGGTCTGGTGGAATTTTCAGGACGGTATCTTGCACAAAGTGATGTATTTATTGGTATTCGGCCTTCGGGACAAGTGAACTGTTAGATGTTCAAAGGCGCAAAGAGGAATTAGGTGTCTTGCTCCTGTTGATTTTCCGTAAGAATGGAGAAACTGACTCCCTTTTGTGCCTTTGAAAAGCTCCCTTTTAAAGTTCCAGGACAGTCTGGCCATTTCATGGCTGGCACATTTCTGCTGGACTGAGCTAAGAGATGCAAAGTCCTAGCTGACTGCACCTATCATAGGAACACTAGACAGTTTTGTTTAGAGATTCACATATTTTTGAAAGAGGCTAGGAAAAATATAAGCAATGTGCCGGCTAGTTTTCTCAACTCATGTTCTACAAAGAGAGGAAAAAGTCTGTTCTGCTGTGTTATGTAGCTTATGACTGCGCTACTATATGTGACTGAGTATCCTCAACAGACTAAATGATTGAAGTACAGACGTATCTGCTATAGAATTATAGAGCTCTGCTGAAAGGGGATTTTCTTTGGAGACAGATATCTGAGTTACAGTGGAACAATCTCAGAAGGGAAACTAAATACCTGTGACTCTCACCTGCGTCTATCTTAAGGACAGCTCTACCAAATAATGAGGCACAACGATTTCCTTAGACTTGGGCTCCTGATCATACTGATATACTATTGCCATAAGCAAGAGGCACAGAATAAAGTAAACAAGTACATTACAATGCAATACACACTCAAGAGTGTTGTAATTGTGGACATTATTGTAACAGCAGATTCCCATTGTCCAGCTAAATAGAAAATCTGTAATGCAGACCATGAAGGTGCCAGCTTGGTTTGTGGCTCTCAGTATCAAATCTAAGGTTGGAAATCTTCCCCTCAATGAGTTACATTGCAAGTTTCCTCTTTATATGGTTTTGCCATCAATAGCAAAGATAAGCTCATGTGTCATTTCACTGCTGGTAGGACTCACTGTATACTATCACCCAAAGACTCTAATTATAGCTTTTAAACTTGTTACTCTAGTAGAAATATCCTTTAATATCATAGTACCACTTTTTGCTGCTCCTGGAATTACACGGAATGGGGAGGACAAAAATTGCAGCCTGAATTGAAACTTTTTACAGCATCTTCATATTTTTACAAACCCTGTAACTACACTGTTACAAGTAGGGAACAAATATATATTCTGGGATAGATGTTTAATTAAACCCTTGTTTTTATTCCAGAAAGTCACCACAAATTTTTGATTGTCCCCATACATTATTTTCCCAAAATATACTATTTAAAGGAAGGAATCTTTCCCCTTTAAACTAATTATATTGGTCTGTCATTTTGTTCTGCTCAAGTTAGATTCTTCATCCCCAGCAAAAAAATCCAAAATTGTAATGACATGGCTAAGGGGAGAACCAGATTTACGGTTTGAAGACAGTAGAGATAATAATCCTAACAACAGAGGAGAGTGCCAAATTAAAAACAGTTTTGATTTCACCTTGTCCCTGACTATGTAATTTTCTCATTCTGTCTGTGGAAGGACACAAACTTCTTGAGCTACTCCTTCTGAGGATCTCCAAAGTCATCTTTCACTCATACATTTTAGCAGCATGCACGTACAGGAAGCTGTCATTCTGTGGAACGGCTGTGTATTACTTTAGAAGCCTTAGCCGCAGGACTGAAAGCTGTTTTTATTTTGTGAGATTCTTTGAAGAAAAACAAACACTTATGTCCTGTCAGTTGCATGGAGACCAGCAAACGAGTGCTTGAAATAAAGCATTTCTAGGGGAGGCAGCAAGGTCTAGTAGACAGAACAATGGGCTAGGAATCAGCAGACTAGGGTATTATTCCCAGCTCTGCGAGTGACCTGGTGTATGGCCTCGGGCAAGTCTGTTCATCTCTGTGCCTATCTCGCCTCTCGCTATCCTTTATATAGACTGTAAGCACTTCTGGATAGAGTAGTGTTTCTCAAACGGGGGCCCAAAACCCAAAAAGGGGGGTGGAGTCACAAGACAATTGTGTGTGTGTAGGGGGGTCACAAGAACAGCAGCTGCTGGCCAGGTGTCCGGCTTTGAAGGCAGGGCTGCTGTTGGTAGCAGTGCAGAAATAATGGTGGCATGGTATGGTATTGCCACCCTTACTTCTCTGCTGCTAGAAGTGGCTAGGCCTGCCAATGGGAGCGGAGAGGAAGGGGACAATTGCCATGGGGCTTGGGAGATTTAAAAGGGCCCAGGGGCCCCTGACCACCACCGGCAGTGCAGCAGGGTTAAGGCAGGCTTCCTGCCTCCCCTTGCTCCGTGCTGCTCCCGGAAGCAATCAGCACATCCATGTGGCTCCTGCGGGGGAGGGGTCTCCGCACACTGCCCTCACCCCGAGCACCAATGCCAATGGGAGCTGTGGAGGCTGTACCTCTGGGCAGTGGTACCTGCGGTCAGCAGTGTGTGGAGACTCCCTGAACCTCCTGCCTAGGAGCTACTGCCAGAAGGGTGTGCCAGTCACTTTTGGGAGCTGCTGGAGATAAGTGCCAGCCCCTGAACTCCTCCTGTACCCCAATCTCCTGCCCCAGCCTAGAGCCTGCACCCTGTGCCCAAACTACCTCCGAGAGCCTGCACCCCCTCCTGCATCCCAACTCCCTGCCCCAGTCTGGTGAAAGTGAGTGAAGGTGGGGGAGAGCAAGTGACCGAGGGAGGGGGAATGGAGTGAGCAAGGGGCGGGGCCTTGGAGAAGGGGCAGGACAAGGGTGTGGTCTTAGGGAAGGGGCGGAGCAGGGGGCAGGACAAGGTTATTTGGGTTTGCAGGATTAGACAATTGGCAACCCTACAGGTGGGCATGTGGAAGCCCTGGCAGTGCTGGAAGAGCATGGGTACCAGCCAGCATGGGTGCAGCACCACCCAAATGTCTGGCGGCCCATGTCTACACAGGTGCGGCTTATGTGTGCACAGAGGTGCATTGACTATTGTGCCCCAGGGCCTGGAATTGCTGTTGGCAGGCCTGGAAGCGGTACCACCTTCAGAGCTGGGCAGCTAGAGAGTGGCAACTGCTGGCTGAGCACCCAGCTCTAACGGCAGCGCTGTCGCCAGCAGCAGCGGAGAACTAAGGGTGGCATGGTATTGGCGGGGTGTCATCACTGACTGAAATATTTTCAGAGGAGGTCCCAGGAAAAAAAAGTTTGAGAAGCCCTGGGGTAGAGACACTCATGCTGTTTGTACAGCACTTATTACAGAGGCCCAGCCAAAGACTCCTGTGATACAAGCAATCAGCAATAATGTTAACTGATTTAAGAAATAGCATATTTACACTACTAGCCAAACTCTCAGTTCTCTATCTCGAGGGTTTTCCCCCAGAACTGGCTAGCACAGATTTGAAAGGGGTTGCTAGATAATGTGAAAATGTCTTTTTTTAAAGGAGTCCTGGGTCCAATTTGTCTCCGATATGCTATGTAACCTGATATGCAGAGAAGCTTATACTGCCTCATTTTCTCTGCCTGTAAAATGGAATTGCGTTTGTAATGATCCTAGGCTGAAAAAACGCAATGTAAGTGCAAATTATTATTAATAGAGATGGGCCCAAGCAACAAATCCAGATCCCAAAGTTTGAGAACATTTGACTGGATACATCAGTCCAGTTCTCGATTTATTATTTAGTGTCCAAGAGCTTTGAGAGCCTCCCTACTAATCTATTTTTTATTATTAGTTTTGGTAAAAAAGTTAGAGGACACTGTCAATGATTGCAGGTTTTTTACCTTTACAACCCCCCCTCCAAAAAAAACAAAAACAAAACAACAAAAACAAACAAAACACACCACACCTGTACTGTGCCCATGTAAGAGGTGCACTGGGAGTAAGGTCTACATTTGTCTGTGTTTATCCTTTAAAAAAATAACCTTTTCCATGTCATTCGCATGAAGCAGAGACCTCCTGTGTGCTTTGATTGTGACCAACAGCATTTTCTGTCTTCATGAGGAAGCAGTCAAGCACCAGATCCTGTAAACACATACCAACATAAGTTCAGTGGGACTACTCATGAGGAAAGTTACTCACAAGCTTAAGTGTTTGCAGGGTCGAGCCATGAGATATGCACACAGTAAGTGTAAAGGAATACATGGTTCTGGCTGCAATGGTATGATCAGAGCCTTGTCTGGCTCATTTAATTGCCAGTGCAAGGACTCTAGTGAGTGGATTTGAGTTCCCTATCTCCCTGCTGTGTCAAGCCATCTCCTATCCAATATAAAATACACCATTGCTAGTGCACATATTTGTGCATGAAAGCTTAAAATACATTCATAAGTGGTACAAGTAAGGCTCCACCATTCCAAGGCAAGGTCGGTAGGAAGAGAACACAAAAAGGGGCAAGCGCCAGGCCAGAATGAATGGTCTCAGCATGTTTTGCTCACCTCTCAGACTTTAAGGTCAGAAAGGACCATCATGATCATCCAGTCTGACCTCCTGCACACAGCAGGCCACAGAGCCTGACCCACCCACTCCTGTAGTAGCAGGCCCATAACCTCGGGCTGAGTTCTGGAAGTCCTCAAATCTTGATTGAAAGAATTCAAGTTAGAGAATCCACTGTTTACTCTAATGCAAACCAGCAAGTGGCCCATGTCCCATGCTGCAGAGGAAGGGCAAAACAACTCCAGGGTCTCTGTCAATTTGACCTGGGGGAAATTCTTTCCCAATTCCAAATATGGTGATCAGTAAGACCCTAAGCATGTGGGCAAGGTCCCCCAGCCAGACACGTAGAAAAGAATTCTCTGTAGTAATTCAGAGTCATCTCCATCTAGTGTCCTATTTGGGGCCATTAGAAATATTTGCTAATAGCGGTCATGGATAGGCCATATGCCATTGCAGGAAATCTCATCATACTATCCCCTCCATATTCATCCCCACTACTCCCCTTAGAAGGCTGCTCTAGAACTCTAGACACAAATTAGATATCTTTGGGGCAGAAATCACATCCTTAGCTTGCTTTTATAAAGGCACCAAGCATGTTTTTGGGCACTTGGTAAATAAAAACAAATATACATCTCATCTCTCTCAGCATTTCTAATATGCCTATCACTAGTACACAGCCACTGCTGCAATGATGGGTAATGCAGACATTACAGATTCAGCTGTCATTTTGTTTCATCATCTTTCCTTTTAAACCTGTCTGTAAGAGAAAGGAAAGAAATTGCTGTTTGACATGCATGTAAGAAATTTTGTTCCACTGTTCATGTACATGTGATATTGAAGGATTTCACTCAATTTTGTATTAGCATAATCAGAAACATTGCACTCTGTCTATCATTTCATTAAACTAATCCTTGTTGTTATTCTGGAGAAAGACACATCCTCCTCAGTTGCACTGGGGTTTTTTCAATGCAACTTTACTGAAATCAGAATTACTCTGGAATTATATGGGGGTAAATGAGATGAGAATATGTACAACAAACATGTATTAAAGCTGTTAATGGATACCCAGTTTGGGGAAAATACCCTCAATCTTTCCCACTCCTCAACAGGATTGATTTTTCTGAAGAAATGTTCAATCTTTCCTACCTCAGCTACAACACTGTCATTTTAAAGATCGGATTGACCCTTGGCTTTCCCAGGACATCGTCTTCTATAAACCATGAAATCCTACCCCTTGGGAGTTACAAGAGATTGGCAATGTTTTCTCTGATAACGAAAGGTATTTAAAAGGGGTTCTTGAGTAGTTGTCTCTAGCAAAAACAGATTAGCATTTTCTGTCAAAGAGGAAGGATTATTTTAGTAAACTTTGCCAAGAATTCCATCTATGTGTACTTAGGGAGCAGAAGGTAAGAAACAGACAATATCTCTGGAGAACTGTGTTACGTTCACAGTGCACACATAGGCACCAACTCTGTGGGTGCTCCAGCCCTGGTGCACACATGGAAAAAACTTGATGGGTGCTTAACACCCACCAGCAGCTCCCCCCTCGCCCCAGCTTACCTCCGCCTCCTACATTTCTTAGAATTCAGAACAAACGAACCCAAAAGAGAAACAAACCAGGCTGCTCCCTAAAACAGAGAGCTCATGCCATCTTATTCTAGGCTGTCTGCAGAACTGATTGATCACATGCTTACCTATGGAACCCCGTAGTCTGCGAAATTAGGGTGAAACCTGAAGAGCTTGCAATTTTAATACAGTTTTCAATACACCACAAAGTGGTTAGTACAATCATTTGGGCATTTCTAAATATACCATTCTGAATGGTTTTAGACATGAAGAGAGTCTAAGAACTGTAGTGCTAAGCATTATTAAATTGTTTTTTCTTCCACAGCACCAACCTCCTTTTGTTTCTGGAAGAGCTTATTATTCATAAAGTAACAAACGATATTTCACAACATACCTCTTTGTCGCTCACAGGTTAATGGAGCTAAGAAAAGTATTCATAAAAGATTCTCACGACATGCTCAGAGGAAACAAAAGAAACAGAATGGAGATGCTATGAAGATATAAAAATTGTCTGGCTACAAGTTAACCTCTTGCAATGTAACCCAGAAAAACAACAAAAGAACCAATAATATTTAGATCACTAGAGAGAAAACAATGAAACTAAAGTGGTCAGCCTTCAACTGAGTTCTGAAGGCTGAAATTATATTACGTAAATAGTTTTTAAAAGGACTGTCATGACAAAGCCCAGCAAAAAACACAGGAGAGAAAAATACGAGATTATGTCATACTGAGAAGACACAGAATTTCCAAATTCCGTTTTGGACACTTACTGAATCACTATTACATTTTTGACATCGAAAGTCAGGTCATGGCTGTTCAGTGGTGATGAATACTTGCATTGTGTTTATACACACACCCATCTACCAAGGAAGTAGTAATATGGATTGATTGTATACATGTTATATTAAAAGTTACATAAAAACAAAGATTGCAAAAAATCAAGCACTCCAAAGTTAATTGCTAATTTTAAAGTTGTCCAAGCAATCTTCAGCCCCCCTTGTGCATCTGCATTATGCTACTGTCTTTAGTTACTTGATCATATACCATTTTTCCACAGGACCCTTGACTCATTCAGTGCACAGGATTGTTGGTGTTCCTTGAATGGATAGCTATTCACAAATCTTTTTATCTTCATCATTCAATGCATGGTCCCATGCATTATTTACTACACACCATCCAAACCGTGCACTGAATACAGAATTATTAATTTCTTCATGGGCTTTTTTAAGTTGCTCTCCTTGTATCATCTTAGTTCTTTACAAATATGAATTTATATTCACAACACTCCAGTGAGATAAGATGGTATTATCCTCCCCATTTTACAGCTGGAGAATGGAGATACAAAACTGTCAAGTCTCCATTAATTTTGGGTGCCCAAATTCAGATGCCTAGGTCCAATTTTTCAGAGTACTTTGCATTTTTATAGCACTGTATATGTTCAAAGCACAGCTCCAATTGACTTCAGTTGCACCTCTAAGTGCTTGGTGCATCTGCAAGTCTGGTTCAGGTGTCTCAAATTGGACACCCAGAAATTGAGAAAGACAATTAGTGACCACCTGTGAAAAGTTTAAGTGGCTTTCCCAGCATTACACAGGAACTCTGTGGCAGAGACAGAATGCTGCCCTGAAGAACTGGATTCTTCTGCTCGGTCATGATGCCATGGTCTCCCCTCCTGCAGTCCCCTGTTTCATTCATCCCACATCTTTCAACATTTGCAACAAACCAGGTAGGACTCCCACAGATAACAGTCTCCTTCACCACATACCCAGATTCCTTCCATGAGTACTCTCCACCCTGTAAAATGAATTAGGCAGAGGTCATGTGGAAAAGGTAATCTTTCATTCCATGATCACATATCATTATACATATGCACCAGGGGACCAAATTAAATTTACACAGGCAACCTTAATTCTGGCATTTCCTAACTTGAGTGCTTGACTTTGCAGCCTTAGTGTTCTTTTAACAGTTTTAAAAAGATTTTTAAAAACCTCAAACATTGAAAACAAAACAAAACAAACAAACAAACAGCCTTCATGTGAAGCCATACTGATCACCATCCCCTATCCCCCAATCTGTCATTAGCAGAATTGGGATCCTTAGCTCTGAAGCACAGTTCTCTACTGCTTCAGCAAACGGAGAAACTGGTAGCAGCAGAAGGTTGTTATCCTTTTTCTGACTCAGACATTAAAGGGGGATGGAGACACTTTGCCAGTGGATTTCACAGCTATTTGCTCATGTTCCCATCTCTCTTCCCTGGCTTCTGCCCCTCTCCAACACTTTTTTCCTACTCCTTATCCCCCAATCCTGACCCCACATGGCTCCTATCCTCACTCTCCCTCCCCACTCCATCTGCATTCAAGGTTGCTTTCTCCTCCTGCATGCTGCCTGGGTGCCAGCAGGATGAACACTGAGGAAAACAGGAGACCCTCTCCTTGCTCTCAGTTCCTGTGCCTAGGGCCACAGATATTTCTGTCAATGGATGCAGCAATTGCAGGGAAAGTCTGTCTGAAGCATGCACAGTACTGGAAACATCTTCAGATGCAGGGGCGGCTCCAGGCCCCAGCACGTCAAGCGCATGCTTGGGGCGGCAAGCCGCGGGGGGTGCTCTGTTGGCACTGCGAGGGCGGCAGGCAGGTTGCCTTCAGCGGCTTGCCTGCGGAGGGTCTGCTGGTCCCGTGGCTTGGGCGGACCTTCCGGCAGACCTTGCCTGCGGGAGGTCCACTGAAGTCGCGGGACCAGCAGACCCTTCACAGGCAAGCTGCCAAAGGCAGCCTGCCTGCTGTGCTTGGGGTGGCAAAATGCCTAGAGCCGCCCCTGTTCAGATAGCAGAGAATCAATTAGTTCTGCAGCTAAACTGATCATGTACAAATTGTTATTTTTCATAGGTGTCATAAACAGATAGCTAAGGGTTAATGTCTCTTTCACCTGAAGCACCTGACCAGAGGACCAATCAGGAAGCAGGATTTTTTTTTCAACTCTGGGTGGAGGGAAGTTTGTGGCTGAGTCTCTGTCTGTCTGCCTGCTTTTCTCTCAGCTTTGAGAGGTGATTTCTGTCTTCTAATCTTCTGTTTCCAGTTGTAAGTACAAAAAGATCAGATAGAATTTATATGTTTCTTTTGTATTTACATGAATATAGTTGCTGGAGTGCTTTGAATTGTATTCTTTTTGAATAAGGCTGTTTATTCATATTTCTTTTAAGCAATTGACCCTGTATTTGTCACCTTAATACAGAGAGACCATTTGTATGTATTTTCTT
This sequence comes from Gopherus evgoodei, assembly GCF_007399415.2. Classification (NCBI taxonomy): domain Eukaryota; kingdom Metazoa; phylum Chordata; order Testudines; family Testudinidae; genus Gopherus; species Gopherus evgoodei. Next base: position 207,674,682 of record NC_044323.1, read on the forward strand.
TCTTTTATATAAAGCTTTCTTTTAAGACCTGTTGGAGTTTTCTTTAGTGGGGAACTTCAGGGAATTGGGTCTGCAGCTCACCAGGGAATTGGTGGGAGGAAGAAATCATGGGGAGGTCTGTGTGGGCTAAATTTACTAGTCTGATTTTGCATTCCCCCTGGGTGAAGAGGAAAGTGCTTTTGTTTCCAGGGTTGGAATTACAGAGGGTGGACTCCCTCTGTTTAGATTCACAGAGCTTGTGTCTGTGTATCTCTCCAGGAGCACCTGGAGGGGGGAAGGGAAAAGATTTATTTCCCTTTGTTGTGAGACTCAAGGGTTTGGGTCTTGGGGTCCCCAGGGAAGGGTTTCGGGGGGACCAGAGTGCCCCAAAACACTCTAATTTTTTGGGTGGTGGCAGCAAGTACCAGGTCCAAGCTGGTAACTAAGCTTGGAGGTTTTCATGCTAACCCCCATAATTTGGACGCTAAGGTTCAAATCTGGGACTAGAGTTATGACAATAGGCTTATAACTTGGCCAAAGTTTCCACAGGCATAGTAAAGGGCACATCCCTTACACCAAGATGAGCTCCTTGGCAAGTTTCAAGCCCATGCTTCAACTCAAAGAGGTGCTAGAGCTTTTAAATACCGCAATTAAGAACTGTTTTACAGTGGACAAAACCATTTTCCTCTGATCTCATTCTTTGAATCAGCTGAACTGTTTTAACTGAAGCTTCCCAAAAAGATTCAGACTGAGGCAGGTAGCTGGCATGGAAAATTTCAGCCTGAAAAGTTAAAGTTTGACTAAGTCAATAGTAACTGAAAACAGTGTCGTAATAGAAAGTATTGGGCAATCATAACTATAGAGGTTGCTACCTGTGTTGTCTATTATGAATCTGCACAGTGGAAAAAAGATTACATCATTTGAAAGTTTTTACTATTGCCACTGATATTGCTTATTTTATATACATAGGAAATATCTTTCAGACAGGTTAAAACTTACAAACTGGTGGAAATATTTTCATTGTGGTCACTGCATGCACACCCTAGTTTTTCAAAAATATCCTGTGACTTTAGGTTCTTCATGTTTTGGGTCCCCATCTAGACGCACCCTACAGGGACCTGATGTTCAGAAGGTGGATGATCATCATTTTCTGGTGTCTAATTTGGGCACCCAAAAGTCAAAGCGTGCAAGATCATTTTTGAAAAATGTAGACTGCACCTCTCCCCACACTTTGATCTTGGGAGCTGCTCACCTTGTGTCAAGGTTTTTTCCCCACTTTGAACTTTAGGATTCAAGAAGTGGGGACCTGCCTGATCACTTTTAAGCTTAATTACTAGCTTAAATTTGGTACGCTGCCACCAGCCAGAAGTCTGTGTCTGGCACACTTCTGTTCCCCCAAAACCTTCCCTGGGGAACCCAAGACCCAAACCCCTTGGGTCTTAAAACAAGGAGAAATTAACCATCCCCCTCTCCTTTTCCCCCCATCAATTCCTGGTGAGTTTAGACTCAATCCCTTGGATTCTAAAATAAGGAAAAATCAATCAGGTTCTTAAAAAGAAAGCTTTTAATTAAAGAAAGAAAAGGTAAAATTTATCTCTGTAAAATCAGGATGGAAAACGCTTTACAGGGTACTTAGATTCATATAGACTAGAGGGACTCCACCCCTCTAGCCTGAGGTTCAAAGTTACAGCAAACAGAGGTAAAAATCCTTCCAGCAAAAAGACACATTTACCAGTTGAGAAAACTAACATAAGACTAATCCGCCTTGCCTGCTACTACTTACTATTTGGAAACATGAAAGACTGATTCAGAAAGATTGGAGAACCTGGAATGATGTCCCGTTCCTCTCAGTCCTGAGAGCGAACAACCAACCAAACAAAAAGCATAAACAAAGACTTCCCGCCACCAAGATTTGAAAGTATCTTTTCTCTTTATTGTCCTCTGGTCAGGTGTCAGCCAGGTTCACTGAGCTTCTTAACCCTTTACAGGTAAAAGAGACTAACCCTTAACCATCTGTTTATGACACCTTGAAGAGCTGGGCTTTTACTGTCAGGGGAGGAATGGTCTGAGGTTTTTCTTTTCTGCAATGCATTACATTCAAAAGGGTACATTATCGTACCCTCGAGCCTCTCATTACTGAGATGATTTTGTTCTACATCATACCAACACCTATCTCCGCCAAATAGGACAGCCTCAATTCCCAGTTTGCACCACAATGGCATTTTTAAAAATAATCTCATGAAACTATATATTTTAAAATTCTCTAGCCTGTACATAAGAATGGCCATACTGGGCCAGACCAAAGGTCCATCTAGCCTAGTATCCTGTTTTCCTACAGTGGCCAATGCCAGATGCTTCAGAGGGAATGAACAGAACAGGCAATCAAATGATCCATCCCCTGTTGCCAATTCCCTGTACACAGCCAGAGAAAGGGACTGAAAATAAACGCTCTTTGGAATACCTGAACAATTTTAATAATGGGAATATTCAAAAAGGCACAATACTGATTATATGATGCAACAAATGGTATAAGAAGTCATATTAAGCAGGAGAACCATAGAAGGTTAAGGACAGAAATATTCACTGGAAAAGATATTGTTAGTGTCAACAAAATGATAAGTTGCGCAAGTTTATGTCTACCATCAAAGCATCCTTCAATGCAGGCAGGGGAAAGTTATACACAACTCAACTCCCCTTCTAGAGAAGCAGGAAACTTTATGAAGCTAAATCTCATCTGAGTTCCTCACGGATGAAATGTCACAATGGAATGATGAAGCTTACAAAAGTCATAATACAGACATTGCTGATAGTATAACAAAGCCTCTGGATACTATTCAGAAAAAAAGTGGGGCAGAGAAAAGGTGCATTTAAGGAGACAATACATTTCTTTGGTTGACTTGGCATAACCTGATCCAATTTTCCTTTCAATTTGCTGCAGTCCCACATGTAAGTCAAACAGAGCAGTGACATATGTATCCCAAGCAGCTGCAACAATAGACTCTTATTTGGACATTGCTTTTGTGTCACATGGCTAATTTTATTAGGTCTTCAAGGAAGTGGCATTCCTTTCTTTCTTTTTTAAATGGATCTGTTTTGGCCTGCTGATGCACAGTCTTTTTATGGTTTAAAAAGGATGTTTACAGCAGCCTTGCTAAGTTTTTCAACATCGACACTGGTACAAGGCACTTACTGGCAATGTTCTTTGTAACTCAAGAGTAAAACTAACAAAATGCAAGGCTATGGTTTCCAAGGGTAAAAAAAGCTGTCTTCTATTTGCAATAATCAACAATAGCCAGAGCTGGCTTCTTGGTGCCTTCAAAGCTAGTAGTTAGGCACCTCTCCCCCATTTTGTGGAAACGAAGAATCTTAGTTATCGATCTAAATTAATGTCGCTCCCTTTCCATTGCAAAAGCAACATTGAAAACAAAAACCAGCAAAGTTTGAGTAGTATGGGAAGATCATCACTTTTAAAAAAATAATCAGATTAGTCACAGTCCCTGGGCTGGCCATTTTGCCCCTGTGAAAGCCATGGCCATAGGATTCAATTGTGGTGAGAACAGGGGAAGAATTCTGTGCAAGCCTGCTTCTGGTTCTGAAAATAGCCATGTTACAATTCCACAGAGTAGTCAATTGGATTGTAGGATTGGCTGCTACTCTTAAAAACAAAGCCAGAAACAGTATACCATCAGAGATACAAACACCAGAGTAAATTCTGTACTGCCTCAGAGCTGCAGCCCCAGGGTGGGTGGGGAGGAATCATGGCTCTGTGTGTCAGGTGAGGTGGGGAGGATGGGACACCCCCAGGGCTTCTGACCCTCAGGAGCACCAGGGCTCAGGTCTTTAGATTGGGGTAGAGTGACCAGACAGCAAGTGTGAAAAATCGGGACAGGGGATGGGGGGTAATAGGAACCTATATAAGAAAAAGACCCCAAAATCGGGACTGTCCCTATAAAATTGGGACACGTGGTCACCCTAGATTAGGGGGAGCACAGGGTCAGGGCTTCAGCCCTGTGTTTCTGTTCCAAGTTTCAGCCTTGCGGGAGGTGCTGTGGCTCAGGGCTTTAGCTAAGAGGGCAGTGCTGGTTTTAACCCCAATACTAAAGCCCCGAGCCCTGGGGCCCTCCCCTCCACACCTAGGGATCCCTGAGCTCCAGCACCCCGCCCCCATGGGGCAGAAGTCAGGAGCAGAGCCACGGTGCTGAAGCCCCGAGCCCCAGCGCTCCTCCCAGGTCTAACACGCTGAACCCCAGTGCGCCCTGGGGGCAGAAGCCCTGAACTCCCTGCCTGGAGAGTCAGAAGCCCCAACTCCCCCTCACGCCCCAGAGCCCTGAGTCCCCCTTCCCCTGCCCCCCCCCCCCGTGGTTGCAGGTCCACCCTTCGTGTGGCTGAAATCCGTAACTTCTTTTTCAGAGTTACGGACAACCTCCATTCCCAAGATATTCATAACTGAAGTTCTACTGTACATCACCGATATGAAACAGACAGCTCTGTGATAATATTCAGTTCTCAGAAGCAGCAGTCACAACTTGTTGGATCTTGTTGGTTTGATCAATTTGCCAAACATCTCAAAGCGGTTCTTAGAAGCAATAGACAACTTACATCCTAGACCTGAAAATGCCAGAAAAAATTATGCACCTCGACAATATTTTCAATGTAATTAGAATGCACCATGTAGAGTTGATGCTCAATAAAGTTCCATTGTTCTTCTGGGATATCAGGAGGAGTGGCTGAGAGCATCCTCCCCCTCAGTCTTACTTTTCTTAAGTGTTCAGTAAACAAAAGTTTGTATTGTTCTTAATGATACATGATTTCCTGTATCTTTTAACTCTCCCACAGTGAAACCAGGGATAACCTCCAGAGATAGCAGTAAGAGTCTCTGGAAGGTGGGGATAAAGATGCTACAAACTGCAGATATAAACGGTTTTGAAGAAAGACACTGAAAAAGAAGACAACATCAGCTGAGGATACTTTTTGCTTTTTAAATCCTACTCCTTTGAGGGAAAAGACAAAAGTTGAGATGGAAATAATTTATTTTATGCAAAATTAGACAGCTTTAGGCATTTGATTTAAAAAAAATAGCAAGTCCATGTATATACATGATTATATGTTTAAAAGTTGAAAATACACCTGCAGGCAGCTTTTTTGGGGGGGGGGGGAAGGCAGTGGAGGAGGGAAGAGGGGAAAAACGAGTTAAAATCCCTTCCTACACAGAAAAACAGATTTGCAATACAATACTAAAACACATTGAGCTGTAAATTGATTTGTGCCAAAATGGATTAAATTAATCATCTTACAATGTAACATACATGAGGACATTTGCAGGATAAAAAAATAGGGGCGGGGGAAATAGAACCAGAAAACACATGATAAATGTAGTATACATTTGATAGATGCTGGCATTTGTATACAAGATGTTGATTTTTTCTTAAGCATCCTACAAGCACTTTTTTCTTATTTTTTAATGCAACTGTAATATGGGGCTATTCTTCAATTGGTCATTGCATATTTTTTATTTTTAGACCAGACTACTCCCCAAATTGAGGTTTTATTTTTATGGAGTCTAAAACCAATACAAACGCTTCCATGTTTGTTTGTTTGTTTGTTTGTTTTTTAACCCCGGGGTAACAGGTCACGTTCTTTTTTGTTTGTTTTCATAAAAAAAATCCCCTTCAAAAATCCAACCATAGCATCATTGTGTTAATGCATGTGAACAGGAAATTGAAAAGCAACTGAATATATGAATGAAGTTTCATTATCGAAGATAGAGAAAATGCAAAAGACAACAGAAAACAACCTGACTACAAGAGTGCCCTTGCCATATAATCATTCCCAGTGACCATTAATAGTCATTGACCGGGAGCGGATTTAGAATAACTCACCTACAACGTAGGAAACATGTTCAAGTCCCTTCTTCGTTGACCATTTAGTGATTTATAGATGACAGAACAACTTCAACAGGAAAGATTGAGAAAGATCCAAACCAGATTATGCCAATCGTTGGGGCATTCTCCTGCCATGTGGGGGACCCCCATTCAAATCCGTGCTTCACATCAGGCAGAAGGGGGAAGTGACCCCACATCTCCCGCATCCCAGGTGAGTGCTTAATCACTAATGTTAATAAAACATAGATGGGAAGCCACTCTGATTTGTTTCCGGTTGATTTATTTCACCCAACCCCTGATTTTTCTCAATTCAAAAACTGCCCCCAAAAATTTAGTGGATGTGTTTTGACCCTCTCCCCCAAAATAAAAAAAAATTGTTACTTTTTTTTTAATTCACTGGCAGGTCCAAAAGAAAGTTTTTCACCTAGCTCTATTAGTGAGAGATTTTTTTTTTTAAAAAACTCTCAGTGGAAGTGGCATCTGTGTTAAGCAAAGGGAGGAATTGGCCCTCTACTGATAGCGTCCTTTCAATATTCACTAGAGTTAAAAGGATGCATCTTACCTACCTAGATCATAGGTCTAATCTTGCTTCCATTTAAGTTAGTGGTAAAACACATTGATTTTAATAGAAGCAGCTTTATGCCTCCTATATGCTTAATAGCTTTAATATAATCACTCCCACAGGTACAGATCAGTGCTTGTGATAAATGACTAAAGTTAGTAATCCTTTTTATATTGATATTCATATGAAAGGCACAATTATAATATAGAACTAATATGGTCTGAGTAGGTAATTTGAAAGATTAGCCCATATAACATATTGTGGAAAATGTATTTCCAGATTCTAATTAGAACTCAAATGAACTCTGTGGACTCATCTTAACTCACATGGATTATCTTGCGCATTATGTTAATACAACTGGTTTTATTATTAAAAATGAGTTAGGATGACTTAATGAACCTTCAGAATTGATTGAAACTTTCACACAGGAATGAAGTAGAACTCTACTGATGGTCAGTGGTGGAGTAATTTTAAAAACAAGTCAATTTATCACTATTCAGGTTCAGCCTCTTTTGATAGGCTTAGACCTCTGCCAAGGAAGAAATGTGTCAAATTATCTTTTGAAGCACAAAAGAGGAAAGGACATACTTTAAATGAAAATTCACATTTTGTGAATTACAGAGATTCCATTTAGGTTTCATATAGAACAGTTTTCTCTTGGAGCAGACACCCATTGCAGGTACAGTATAATCAGCTATTAACCCTTTGGAACACATCTTTTTTAATGCACGTTTCTGAAAATTCGAACACGCTAATAGACTATTTTGTAACAATGCGCCTTATGCAAACAGGCAAATTAGCACACTGATTGAACACAATTATTTGTGCTAAGAGAAGCATGCATTTGGCAGCCCAAACGTAAGGTAATTTATTGTTAAAGCCAGAGGGCATTAGTAGATCAAGCATTTGGTGACACAGACCATATTTCTTTAACTCCGCAGGGTACACAAAAGTTTAAAGTAGTTCAATTTACTATGCAAGTAAATAGGCTGCCTAGTAGATAAAGATGGACTCAGAATGTATTGTAGTGAAGATAAAAGATTGAGAAACACATTTGCAGCTTGTTAACTGGTACTTTTCACTAAGTGTTTGACCTTTCAATCAAAGTAACTTCTAGCTTGCACTGCCACTGCCTGTGGTGGGCCTATTCAGTGCCTAAATAGAAGATTACAATCTAATGCTGAACCATGTCTGGGGAGTGCATGGCAACAGTCTATCAATACCAAACAAATATTTAGGAGCATACATGAGTGTGTTAAGTTGTTACTGCAGGAACACTGAATCACTCCTGCCCCTAAATCAAAAGGTAATGTGAGGAGGCCAAGGGGCCTTGCCAGGAGAGATGTGGCTCTGAAGTGGGCTGCCAGTAGATGCGGTGTGAATGCCCCAGTCCAGATTTGCAAGCTTGTTTCACTCTGGTTGTTAAATAAAACAACTTCATTCTGGCAAGCTCCTGTGCATGGTATTTGCACTACTAAATACCTAGTTGGAAATTTACAAGGCCAACAAAGCCAGCATCTTTAATGACCACAGGTGCGCAAGTTTTATATCCTGTAGAAATACATCTCCTCCAGCAGCACATTGCCTTCTACCAACACTTCCATGTACTCTAAACAGGTAGCAGCCTGAGCTTTAAAGTTCAAATCTGAACTTTCCCTCCACCTTTCCACTCAACTTGGGGAAGATTCATGGCTTTGGTCCATCATGAAAATTGCATCCCAAAAGAAAGTTTTGATCTTGAGCCAAGTCCAATGTTTGGGGAAGTTCTGAACCAAAATTCTGATGTGGGCTCATCTCTAAATATGATCTTAAAGAAAAACAAACTCTATTACACATCATGGTGTATGAGAAACATTCCAGTTTTGTTAGGATAATTATTAACTTCATTTATGACCTTTACAGATGATAATGAAAGAACTGATACACAGCAGTAAGATACATAGAAGCAAAGGACTTAATGGAATGTCACCACTAATATTGCTGCAGAAGTTTCAGCAAAATCAGAAGGCCAATGGAAATCAATGGGATGAGTTCAGCCCGTTCTCTGTCAAAATTGTTCAGATAATATTAGGCTTTGGACCAAATCAAGACTGCATTTTGCAGTTAATACAGCAGTTAATACTGTAATCTGACTACAAATGAAGTCAGATCCAACATGTATAAAGATAAAGTAAAAGTGAGTTGAAGGGAACAAAATCTGACTTTAAGACGGTTACTAGTTATTTCTTACACAATGCCACAGCTGTGTCAAGTTTTACAAGGAAAATTAAGACTGTATCCCCTTGGGGCAGGTACTCAGTTAAAACAAGAGGTAAATTTTCAAAAGCAGCTGTGTCTTAGAAGTCTAAATTGCATTTCAAACATGAGATAGGCATTTAGGAGCCTGAAAGTCAATAGTACTTGGCCTACTAAACCACTCAAGCGCTTTTGAAAGTTTTAACCAAGGACAACCTAGAGGGAGAGAGTTAGCCATAAAGTGCTGGGAGTGTTCCATCTCCTCAGCAATAACAAAGGAAAAACACAAGTATATACCATCTGGAAATGAGAGAGAGGGCAGCAAGCAACACTTAATTGCAAAATGGCCACTTTAGGGCTGCCAAATTTAAAGGATCAACTCAGGAAAGGCATGGTGGTGAAACAGTTCCTAAAAGAGACACTTTAGACTGACAAACACTAAATAGAGGCCAGGGAATCCACTAGGATGGTGATGGAACTGGATGATATAATCATGAAATTGCTTAGGAAAGCTGTCTTGAAGGTTATGAAAAAAATTAAATACATTGGAAAGACTATAGGTCTAGATTCATAAGAGGGACTTAGGGTTGTTCTACTTGGTGACAGACTGCCTGAGCTAAGTGCCCAGGCATAGGGGGAGTTAGGTGCCTAATCACAAGGCATTCAGAGGAACCAGCACACTAAGCAGGGCGCCATCTCTAGCAGTCAGTCAAAAATGCCATCTACAGGGCTTTAGCCTAAACCCTGACCTCAGAGGTTGTTAGGTACCTAAGTCTGGCTTAGAGAAAGGCACTGCACTCCATTCAGAATTCACAGCTGTGAGCATTCTTCTGTAATTAGATCCTTCAATCAAGCAAATGCAGGGGAGTGTGTGTGTGTGTGGGAATATTGAGGCGAATTTTCCCACTGTTATACACAATAATTCACTGGTTAAAGCACTGACCTGGGATGTAGGAAAGCCTCATTCAAGTTCCCTTTTGTGGAATAGGAACTTGAACCTCTCTCTTCTGTCTCCTAGGGGCAGGACCTTTCTCCTAGGGGCATTGGACTATAGGGTATTATGGAATGGGTTGTCTTCCATCTCTCCGGTTGGAATTGTTCCATTGTGTATAAACTAACTATTCACTGCACCAAAAAGAGCGAGAATGACTTTATAGCTTAGTGGTTTTGACACTTGGGTGGGAGACCCAGCTCCAGGCCCTGTTCCAATGAATATTAATTATTTATATACAATGGAACAATTTCAATAGGAGAAATGAGAAATATCTGCTCCACAATACCCAGAGCCCACTGGTTGGGGGACTCACATGACACCTCCCAAATAACCCCATTGTTAGCCTTTTCATGTGGCATGTGGGAAACCTGGGTTTAAACACCCCCTCCCCTTCTGCCTGATATACAGCAGCGATGTAACCAAGGTCTACAACATCCAATCTGAGAACTTTAATTGTTGGATAACTAGAGAGGCTGCTCCTCCTTCGAGATCCTTCATGCTCCCAGCACACCTACCAGATCAGACCCAGTAGGCAAGATAAGTGAGGAAATGTCCAATTTGTAAATCCCACTGGGATTTAAGTGTGAGTTAGGCACTAAGCTGCAGGGCAGTGTCAGAACTTTCCCAGCTGTTCACATTTAGGTGCCCCACTCCAGGGACAAACAGTGAAAAGTAAGGTGCCTGAAGTCCCTTGGTGCCTACAGGATTAGGCAGTTGCTGAGTGGTAGTTTGTGAATGCCAGTTGTGCCTAAATGTTGGCTTTAGGAACCTAATTCTCCCTTGTGAATCTAATCCTATATAGTCTATACTTATCCCTGAAGTGAGTCACATGTATGCAAATCATAACTGCTAAACTGTTGTTCTTTAGGATGCATCCCATGATGTAAGAGTATCCTCCAAACACCTAGTTTGCCAGTGACATTTCAAACTTATATAGTCTAAGAAATGGAAGAAAGAGGTCCCTATCACATTAGAAATAGCCACACTCCTCAACCTACAGCTCTCCCAATGTGAAGCACTAGCAATCAAAATGTGAGACAAATGGCTGATGTAAATTATGGTGCACAATGCAACAAAACACAGTCATTCCACATGATATAATGGATTTTAATTCTAAAATCTGTTTTATAGGATGTTCTCACTGCATGAATTGAACTACTTTCTTAAAAAAAAAGCAAAAATAATTATATCATATGCAACCATAAACCCCTGCCCCGCTTAAGTCGACAGTACAGTTTGAACCATAGTTCTTCAGATCACTAGAACAATTTTTTAGTTACTTCAGTTATAGGAGTACACCTCTACCCCAATAAAAAGCCACTCGATATAACGCGATAAAGCAGCGCTCCGGGGGGGCTGCGCACTACGGCAGATCAAAGCAAGTTCAATATAACGCAGTTTCACCTATAACACAGTAAGATTTTCTGGCTCCCAAGGACAGCCTTATATCGGGGTAGAGATGTAATTGCTATCCTCTGTGAACCAGACCCTTTGAAAAGGATGTGACATATACTTGCCAGTAGGTTGCACACAAGATCTCTATTAAGCATTCTTAAAACTACAATACTCACCTGCTGAAGTGAAAAAACAGATTGACAGAGCCAGATGAGTACCCAGAAGCCACCTACTACTGGACAGGACCAACAAAGAAAATAACAGAACACCACTAGCCGTCAACTTCAGCCCCCAACTAAAACCTCTCCAGCACATCATTAAAGATCTACAACTATCTTGAAAGATGATCCCTCACTCTCACAGATCTTGGGAGACAGGCCAGTCCTTGCTTACAGACAGCCCCCCAACCTGAAGCAAATACTCACTAGCAACCACACACCATACAACATAATCACTAATCCAGGAACCTATTTTTGCAACAAAGCCCGATGCCTGCTCTGTCCACATATCTATTCAAGTGACACCATCATAGGACCTAATCACATCAACCACACCATCAGGAGCTCGTTCACCTGCACATCTACCAATGTAATATATGCCATCATGTGCCAGCAATGTCCTTCTGCCCATGTACATTGGCCAAACCAGACAGTCTCTATGCAAAAGAATAAATGGACACAAATCTGACATCAGGAATCATACCATTCAAAAACCAATGGGAGAACACTTCAAGCTCTCTAACCACTCAGTGACAGACTTGAAGGCGGCAATTTTGAAACAAAAAACTTCAAAAACAGATTCCAAAGAGAGACTGCTAAACTCAAATTAATATGCAAATTAGATACAATTAACTCAGGCTTAAACAGAAACTGGGAATGGTTGGGTCATTACGCTAATTGAATCTATTTCCCCATGTCAAGTTCTCCTCACACCTTCTATGGGTCATCTCGATTATCACTTCAAAGGTTTTTTTTCTCTCTCCTGCTGATGATAGCTCATCTCAATTGATTGGCCTCTTACAGTTGGTATGGGTACTTCCACCTTTTCATGTTCTCTGTATGTATAAATATATTCTGTCTGTGTGTTCCATTCTATGCATCCAATGAAGTGGGCTGTAGCCCATGAAAGCTTATGCTGAAATAAATTTGTTAGTCTCTAAGGTACCAACAGTACTTCTGTTCTTTTTGTGGTCTTTTAGCTAGTGATAGAATACCCAAAACACATACATTGGAAACCCAAATCTTATCCCATCACCCATACTGTCTTTCAAATTGAATGTGTCAAATGTAAGAGTCACAGGATAAAATTTACTTTTAAAAAGTGTCAAAGTGACTTAGGAGCCCAAAGATTCATTGATTTTCCATGGGACTTAGGCTTCTAAGTCGCTTCATTGATTTTTGAAAATTTTACAGTTAGGTTTCCATTTCCAGCTCTGCCTGAGGTAACCTTGTGCAATCTCTGTTAACTTATTTGTAAAATCAGGAGCAATACTGGCCAGCCTTCTGGGTTGCAAGTACAAGCTCTTGTGTGCAACAAAAGGCAAGCAAGTAGAAACAGCCATCTGTAGAATGGAGGTTTAAAGACGTTTGCTCACCTGGCTTTAAGCAGAAGGAAAGGTACACTGAGCTACAGGGTAGTTTGTGGGCCTCCATCTGTCTCTCTCTGCAGAACATTGTCTGATTTTGTAGTTAAGTAGAAGAGGTAACCTGATTCAGAAAAAATACAGAACATCCCGCAAAAATCCAATGTGCTTGAGAGGTATAGAAATATTAATGTTTCCTGCAGCAAGAGAAGGGCAAACTGCCTGAGATTAAATCAGAACCAGCCAGACTATTTCCTGTCCTTGGAACCAAACATTACAGAACTCTTTAGGCTTGACAATAATATTTTAGTCCCTCTGTATAGTCATTATGGATGAAATGAGTGGGTGGTGATGTGGACAGATCATATGTTGTCATGACTAACTTAAATAGCTACCTTAGTCAGAAAGGTATAGCCAATGCATAAAAATCCTATTAAATGATGTTTCAGTGGCTAGAACGGAGAACAAGTTTATCTTCAAAGTTAATCAGAATCCAACTTTTCAAAAGTGCTATAGCAAACAATGAGACAGACAAGATGAGTGAGGCAATGTTTTATTAGACCAACTTCAGTTGTGGAAAGAGGCAACCTTTGGAGTTTACACAGAGCTCATCTTCAGCTCCTGACCAACAGAAGTTGGTCCACTAAAATAAATATTGCCTCATCCACCTTGTCTCGCTAATATTCTTGGACCAACGCAGTTTTTTTATTTCACAAATGGAGGCCAATGTCTATGGTACAGTTCTAGCCAACTGACATGTCTATTTTTAATATATTCATTGAATTATGTGTTCATGTAAGATGTTATTGGTTAATTTTCCATGATTGATGTGCTCATTTCATGCATATTAGAGGAGTAGAGACTATACATTTTATATTAACTTACAAATGTCATTAAAGACTGCATTGTTTTCCACCTCTTTGATCAAGGAGCATGTCTATAAAGGTATCAGGCTTAATTCTCCATCCCATACTCATCTGAGAGGTCCCAGTGAAATCAATAGTATTACTTATGAGAGTCAGGACTGCAGCACCTAGCCCACAGTGTTAATTTTGTTCAACTCCGTATAAACCTTTTGGCCTCATGTGTCTTTTGTAATCTTTTCCCCACCACACACATTTGAGACTCTTCCTATGCTGACTGAACTAATTGGAAACATATCAAAGGAAGGAACAATAGTTCAGTCTAACAGATGTACCAATTTGTGTGGTATGGATAACAACCCTGCACTTACAAGAAGATGGGGAAATTAGATCATCCAGTCCCTCTCTAAATTCTATTTCAATTAACTCAAAGACAAAAGGACAGAATTTACAGAATGACAGGGAATAGTTTTGCCAAAAGAGCATTATGGATCTCTACCATTTCAGGCCTGATCCTGAAAACTCAGTACTCCCACTTCAGTCCTTGGTTCTGGTCCCCACAACTGGATCCACACAGGTGAACCCCTTCACTCATGAAGAACCCCACTGGCTTAATTTTACAAGTCTTGGCCAGAGTCTCATTCACTGTACAGTTCTGGAAATCATTGAGGCTCCCGGTGGGGACAGACCTGATTACATTGTTGGGGTGCAAAGAAGTATGCTTATTTGAGTAATGACTGTGCAGGTAAGGGTTTGTTGGATTAGGCCCTTCAGTTATAAAATCCACACCAAAAATCCCAGTTTAATTAGTTCATTAAGGGTTCAATCTTGACAGTTGCTGGGTACCCTAACACTCATTGATATTAGTGGGAATAGGGGGCACAACAGCTTTTGGAATGGAGTATTTGATCACCACAGCCAGCCCAGACCATGTGATCAATATAAAACAAAACTAATCTCTCCAATTAAAAAACACCAAAGAAAGCCTAAACTAATTTAGCATTTAAATGATTAATGAGAAAGGAAACAAAAGAATAGAAATTTTAGCCCTTTATTTTTCATATTTATTGTGCATAAGAATTGTAAAGTGAATGGAGATAAATATCAGGAACTTCTGAAATAAAAAATCCAAATGAAGAAATGTGCTGAAACAAAGTTATGGAACCAGATAAGTGTCTGATAGCATTATAAGGGAGGTTTAAAAAAAAACAAAACAAAAAGAGACCACATATGGCAGAAACATGCCTGGCTTCCCCAGCATGTTATTAACATCCAAGAAAAACACTACTGAAATGTTAAACTAATTAAATTGGGCATACAAGGAAACCAATGGGAATAAATTATGCAAATATGTTTTCACTGCATGAAGCAACTGCTATGAATCAATGCAGTACTAGCCAAACACTCTAGTGAATCTCCACCCTAGTGCCTTGTTTATAGAAAAGCACATGCGCACACAAAAAAAGGCTTGTCTATTCCAGGAGTAAAGCAGCACAGTAGGATTGCAAATGAACCTGATTAAAGAAAATGGAGTAGACTCCTGGCAAGGGGGAAAAACTAAGACCAACAACCCCAAAAGGAAAAACTTCCCACAAAGGAAAAAAGACAGTTACAGTATGAACTAGGACTCCTAAAGCAAGAGCACCATCTGCTGCTCAATCTTACATGAACAAGGCAGATTTTAATGTTATGCTGTAACAGTTTGGGTGCATTTACAGTAGCTAATTTGACATGTTGATACATACAGCAATAAAGTACACTGAGTTTTGCAGGGCAGGGTCAAGTCACTGGCAGTTGTATGGTAATTTATATTGGGCTCACCTACTGTAGGCGTTTGGGTTTATAAGATGCTGAAGCTATATGGAAATCATTTTTAAAGAGTGTCTTTAATAATAATAGTCTATTAAAGAAAGTGAGTTACTTTCCTTAGGTGTATTAAAACACACAGATACACACACACACACACCCTCTCAATCCACACAGAATACAGTTTAGCCAGAAATTAGCACATCATCGAGAAATATACCAGCAAGTGCACAAATAACCAAACAACTGCTGACCAACCACTTTCCACTTCCATAACTCTGTCACTTTGTAATAGAGGGTAGCTTTTGTTTTCAGAAACAGTGGAAAGCTGGGGGTATTTTATATAGGTTTTTTACCTGAATGCATAAAAACTGCTTATATCACCATGGTATCTGAGCACTTATATATGTTAGATGTTGTAAAGAGGTCCACTTACCACAGGAGTGCCTCCTCTGGGAAATTAGCTTTAACCCTATCTGGCAACCTCTTCCATCAGCTACCCTTTCTCCACTGCTTGAGGTGCTCCCTTGTGAGAACTCAGCCCTCCAGCCAGGTCACCACAGAGTCTTCCCCTTCCTGGGTAACAAAGTTCCACAAATAACAGTCCCAGGTTATTACAACTGGTCTTCAGACTCAACTCTGGGTCACATAGTCTATGCACCTTCTTGGTTCACGACTTTGAATGTCCTTATCCCCATACATCATGGGACTTTGTGCCAAATTTCCCAGCACCTGGTAGGGGAACCCAGGCCCTCCCTCTACACTGGGTTCCAGCCCAGGGACTCTACAACCAGCAACCAAGGTCTGCACCTAGTTCTTGTTGTTGTTTCCACAGGCCTCTTCCTACCCACACTTTCAGACTCTCTTCCCCACCACTTTTCTGAGTTGACTTTTCTTTCAGGGCTAGAATTCCAGGGCTTATTCTTCCCCTGGGTTTCCTTCTCACCACCTCCTGCTCCCAGAGACCAACTCCTTTCTCTACAGCCCACTTCCACACCAAACTTACTCTCGTTATAATAACCAGCCTGTTCCTGCCCAGCTGGGTTACATAGAACTGGAAGGGATCTCAAGAGGTCATCTAGTCCAGTCTCCTGCACCCATGACAAGGCTAAATATTATCTAAATCAGTGGTTTCAACCTCTTTACCATTGTAAGCCACATATGCAGCTCATTATGTGGGCCACATACACACACTATACATACTACCTTTATGGCCCTGAGGATATCACATGGGCTGCAGCTGAGTGCTGATTGGGCCACAAGCGGCCCTCAGGTTGAGAACTACGGATCTAAATGATATATTATTCATGTTCAGTTAACCTTGGCTCTCTCTCCAGGTGCAGCCAGGTAACATAATTGGCTTCTCAGGCCCACATTAATCCCTTCAAGGCCTGTAAGGTGTACACTCCCATCACACGTGTCCTGAAACAATTATAGAAAACCTTATTTTGTCTTGTAACTACATAAAATGTAGTAATGAATATACTTATCTGCAGCCCTCCAAACTCTGTAAATATTAATTAAGTCTCACATCATTCCTTAAATGTCTGTTTTATCACTTTACACGGGAAACCAAGGAATGGGGAGGTTAGACATAGAGATGGGCCCAAACCAAAAAATTTGATTTGGGCTTGGACTTGAACTCTAGGGGAGTAGTATTCTGAGTTTCAGTTCAAGCCCCTGCCTATTTAAGGGAGTTCCCCAATATCATATAGGGAGTCACTGGCAGAGCTATAAGTAGAACACAGGCTTCCTGATTCCCAGTGGTGGGCTCTAAATACTTCTAGACTGCTCCCTTTGATTTGCTTAAATATCCAAATTTTCTCTAGCATGTTATTGGTTCTGGTATGATGACCTGTCATCCCTGATGAGCTCTTTCCTCTTGTCCAGACTGATGAGATACACTAGTTTTGTGTAGACTCTCAGCTGATTTAGCTGTTGTTAAAAAAAGTTTGCAAACAATCTTTTCCTGCTGCTTAAAACAACAACGATTCCCATTTCCCTGGACTTTAGACCACCTCTGTACTTTCAAACAGTAACGTAATTTGATCAGAATCTTAGGAAAATGAGCTGGTTTAGATAATATCAAAACCAGCTCCAGAGCCTTTTCTCAAGTACTTTCACTGGCATGGACAGGGTTCAATGAATGTAACCTAGAATGCAAGTATTAGAGGGGTAGCCATGTTAGTCTGGATCTGTAAAAGTAACAAAGAGTCCTGTGGCACCTTATAGACTAACAGACGAATCGGAGCATGAGCTTTTGTAGGTGAATACCCACTTCGTCGGATGCATGTAGTGGAAATTTCCAAGGGCAGGTATATATATGCAAGCAAGAAGCAGGCTAGAGACAACAAGGTTAGTTCAATCAGGGAGGATGAGGCCCTCTTCTAGCAGTTGAGGTGTGAAAACCAAGGGAGGAGAAACTGGTTTTGTAGTTGGCAAGCCATTCACAGTCTTTGTTTAATCCTGAGCTGATGGTGGGTATAGTAGGCATAGTCTTGCATGTTTGGCTACAATGGATGTTGAACTCAATAGAACCTGCTAAACTATCCACACTAATCGGACCGCCCTATTTAAAAATCATTGCAAAGGATACCAGAAGATGTAATCTAGATGTCCTCCGATACCTGCTCTTTTTGATACCATGAACATGATACATGCACTCATTCATTAAGTAGACTTGAAAGAGCCCTGAGACATTTCCATTATGAGTATTAAGCTCTTTAGTTTTCTATAAATCTGCAGTCTGCTCCGTCATTTGGATGTGTCGTCTCTGTTTGCTCTTGCTGTTGGACTCATTAGTGAAGTGTGGATGCCCCCACGGCATTGCTTCTGCTAGTGTTTTTGAACTCCACCTGGGACACTGAAACAATGCCCTACAGGATGGATCATTGGGAACACAGGAGAAGTGCTACACTGTTAAATTAACAGCTGTGAATGACACATAGGATTGGGATGAAGATAAATTTATTTTACTTTACTTTAATTCTCTCAGTGGCATGATGCCCCAGTTGCTCAGAGATAAGACAATGACTGCTTTAAAGGCCTCATGTTGTGTATATGACTCTTTTAGTAGAGGTTTTGAACAGACTGAATCCTCATACGGAGGAGAAGCTGCCTGTTTTGCTGAAGTTTAGGTGATGTAGAGAAATAGCCATCGGGAACTAGAAGACCACCAAACTCACTTTTAATCTGGGTTCCAAATGGATTTGACTCAAGGTAACTACAGGTGATAATAACTAATGCATTAACTCATGGTATCACTGTGACCCAGGGCCAAATCGCAGAGGGCATACAAATGCTCAGAGTGCTCAAGGGTTGGTGTGTGCCTATTACTTACTTAGAGAGGGACTGAAAAGCCTGTATGGGCTGAGAAGGGAGAGCTTGTGTTGCCTGTGGCTTGGAGAGTCAGGGAGCTGAACCACGGAAGGCACAGAGGAAGCTTTCTCATGCTAAGGGCAGATGGTAGTGAGGTGCCTTGCAACCCTGGGTGCCCCCAGGAAGCATCACAGCCATTTTATGTGTAAGAAGAGTCAGGATGAGCTATACCCTGACATCTGGTGGTGAATTATGATGAGTGTGGAAAAGAATTTCAGGGGCTGATCTTGTTTGCATAGGCACACCTACCCTGCCTAGCATAGCCCACAGCAGCCTAAAATGGTCACTTTGACAGCTGTGGGATCCCCAATTTCTCTCTTATTGGGGCAGGAGGAATAAAGTGTTGTCACCCTGATTATGTGAATGAGGAACTATGAAACTGTTTTATGACAGAGGGTCTCACCATAAACTAAGTAAAACTTTCTAGACAAGGGACATGGGCTCCAAAACCCAGTGAATTGAGAGAAGCTGGGGATAGGTATATGGACCTGGTGGTGTGGGCCCCTTGTGTGAGCTGGAAGCACCAATTGCACCTCCTTCTCTCTCTACTGTTGAATGTCAGAGCTGATTTTTGATTCCATTAAGAATCTAGTTACAGGTTACTGAGCTGAACTCGCTTTGGGCTAATGGTGCGCCAGCACTGGGGTTCTCATACTATGAGCTGAAATCACTAAAGAGCTGAAATTACTTAGCTGAGATCACTGAGTGCTGTGCTAACTAGTGGGGCAGCCTGAAGCTATATTGCAGAGCGGAGCAGTTTGTGGGACAGTTGGAGTTGCCTGCGGAGCCGAGTGGTTTGCAGGGACGGCTGGAATGGGTCACAGGACGGCTGGTGGAGCAGAGCAGCTGGCAGAGCGGAGAGGAGCTGAGCAGTTTGTGGGGACGGCTGGAGTAGCAGAGCGGAGTGGCTGGTAGAGCTGAGCAGTTTGTGGTGAAGGCAGAAGCAGAACCCCACGGAGAGGCAGGGCAGTTGGCCCTGGACCATGTAAGTTGCCCCTTTCTACCCAGGCTGGTGGGGGAGGGAAACCCTGCAGATAGACTCTTGAACTCGGTGGCTGCACTGACCTGGGACAGAGACTTTTGGCTTGTGGGACTTTTGGGACTGTGGGTGATGTTGGGGTTGCTGGACTCTAGGGGCATTTAGGGTATTGGACTTTGGAGTCTTGGGGTGATTTGGGGATTGCCGGACTCAAGAGCCCAGGGAAAAGGACACGGCCCAATTTCCTGGGTTGAGTCTGCTCATGGTTTGGTCTATGAACTCTAGTCAAAGTGTTTTCCCACTTTAATGTTGATGTTGTTTATCTCATGTTATTCAACATTTTCTGCTACACTGAGACTCTGTGCTTGCGACAGGGGAAGTATTGCCTCTTTGAGGTGCCCAGGGGTGTGTGTAAGATTTTCCCAGGTCACTGGGTGGGGCTCGAGCCGGTTTTGCATTACGTTGTAGGGAAGGTACCCCTGAGTCTTCATGTCAGCCCTTGTTATCTAGTTGATATGCATATGTAACCCTTGCTGCTATCAATTTGGCCTGGCAGAAGGGTTACATATGCATATAAACTAGATAACAAGGGCTGACATGAAGACTCACCATATGTTGCCTTAGGCCACGTCCAGACTACCCACCGTATCGGCGGGTTAAAATCGATTGCTCGGGGATCGATATATCGCGTCTAATCTAGTATATCGATCCCCGAGTGCGCTTATATCGATTCCGGAACTGCATCAACCCCAACGGAGTTCCGGAATCAACACGGAAAGCCGCGAACATCGATCCCGCGCGGTGTGGACGGGTGAGTAATCCGATCTTATATATTCGACTTCAGCTACGTTATTCATGTAGCTGAAGTTGCGTATCTAAGATCGATTTCCCCCCCCCCCAGTGTGGACCAGCCCTTACAGGAAGTACCAAAAATACCTCCAATTACTGTCTTTCATATGACAATATCTGGGTCTCTTTAACTCCTTTAGACTGAAGTAGCTATCAAATCTTGAGGCTTCACAACAATTATTTACTTGGATGACAGACTGTTATGTTTAAAACCCCACAAGTTTCCAGTGGGAGTGTCATGGTATAATTCCCCACTCTGAACCTTAGCGTCCAAAAGATGGGGTACCAGCATGAATTCCTCTAAGCTCAATTACCAGCTTAGTACTTGTAGCGCTGCCACCAACCAGGAATTCCAGTGCCTGATACACTCTGGTCCCCCCAAAACCTTGCCTGGGGACCCCCAAGACCCAGACCCTCTGGATCTTAACACAAGGAAACTAAACCCTTTCCCTCACCGTTGCCTCTCCCAGGCTTCCCCTCCCCGGGTTACCCTGGAAGATCACTGTGATTCAAACTCCTTGAATCTCAAAACAGAGAGGAAAATTCACCTTCCCCCTCCTTATCTCTCCCCCTCCCAGACTCTCCCTGAGAGAGAAAGTAATCCTTTCTCTCCCCCTTCCCTCCTTTCTCCCCACCAATTCCCTGGTGAATCCAGACCCAGTCCCCTGGGGTCTCACCAGAAAAAAAAAATCAGGTTCTTAAACAAGAAAAGCTTTTAATTAAAGAAAGAAAAACAGTAAAAATTATCTTTGTAAATTTAAGATGGAATATGTTACAGGGTCTTTCAGCTATAGACACTGGGAATACCCTCCCAGCGCAAGTATACAAGTACAAATTAAAATCCTTTCAGCAAAATACAAATTTGAACGCCTTCCAGCCAAATACACATTTGCAAATAAAGAAAACAAACATAAGCCTAACTCGCCTTAATTACCTAGTACTTACTGTTCTGGGCATATAAGAGACTGTATCAGAGAGATTGGAGAGAAACCTGGTTGCACGTCTGGTCACTCTCAGAACCCAGAGAGAACAACCACCAAAAACTAACAGCACACACAAAAGCTTCTCTCCCTCAAGATTTGAAAGTATTCTGTCCCCTGATTGGTCCTCTGGTCAGGTGACAGCTCACTGATCTTGTTAACCCTTTCCAGGCAAAAGAGATATGGAGTACTTCTGTTCTATTAACTCTTACTTATCTGTTTATAACAGGGAGGCTTTGTTGGTAATGGGTATCTTCAGAAGTTAGAGATTTTGAACTCTGCTGCCCTGCCCTCAGGTGACCAACCATCATCCCCACCCCATAAATTCCTTTAGAATTTTGTAAGTCCCCTTCCTGTTTGCTCAGTGATGTGTGCAGTGGTCTCAGCGAAACTTTCCAGGTGGCCATGCCTGCTCCACGCACCAGGTGATCCTCTGCTTGAAGCAATGCCGAACTGCTGGACCTCATCAGCATTTGGGGAAAGGAGGCTGTGCAGTCCCAGCTGCAGTTCAGCCATGGGAATTATGATACCTACAGACAGATTTCGTGATCTATGACAGAAAGGGTCCATGACCAGGACACATTGCTGTGTAGGATAAAAGTGAAGGAGCTGCGGAACACCTAGCACAAGGCATGGGAGGCAAACTGCTACTCCGGTGCTGCGCCCACGAGCCATGGTTCTATAAAGAGCTGGGTGCAATACTCAGCAGTGACTCCACCTCCACTGCAAAGACCATTGTGGATACTTTGTTAGCTCACATGCTAGTCAAGAGTGGACCGAGCTAGGAGGAGGAAATCTTGGACAAGGATGTGGAGTGGGAGGGGGACCCAGAGGCAGAGGATGACTCAGAGGTCAGAGATGCATGCAGCCAGGAGCTATTTTCTAACCCAGAGGCGGCTACCCAGTCTCAGCTGTCAGATGCTGGTGAAGAACAAACAGAAGAGGAGGCACTTCATCACTAAGAAACAGGAATTGAAGGAGTGGCAGGACGGTGAGAAGAAGGACCTCAACGAGAACGTGGTAAGCCAGAATGAAGCCATGGAGCAGCTCTTAAATGTTATGGAGAGCCAAGCAGACATGCTCCAGGCGATACTAGCTCTGCAAACCAAGCAGCTCCGCGCCCGCACTCCCCTGCAGCCACTGTTTCAAAACTCTTTCCCATGCTCCCCCCAGACACCAACAACACACTCTTACCAACCTCCTGGCTCCAGTCTATACCTGTAGCATTTGACTCCTCCCCCTTTACAGTCCAGCACTGTTGACTCCCACTACCCACTGCACTCAACATCCATTTCTCTGCAGTTTGGCAATGCAGTACCTGCTGCATTGTAATCCAAAGGAGAAGGTTGAATATGATCCCTGGACATACACAACTCTTTAGCCATTCCAGGACCCTACCTTCTCCTGGGACTTTCCGTTCCCCCATTCCCCTCACTGCTGATGTGTATGTGTGTGTGTGTGTGTGTGTGTGTGTGCGTGTGTGCCTCCTCCAATTGTTGCTTTTTAATAAAAGAATTGTATTGGTTTGAAAGCAATCTTTATTCTGTAAACTGAAAGCAAATAGAGCCCTGCAAAGCAACAGATAATTATGTTAAACTTTCATATTGCATTGTTTGCACTAATCACAATCACCTCCTAGCCTTACAAGCACGGCAACAAATATTAGTGGCTTGCAACTTCAAATTACTGCATCAAGGCATCCCTGATCCTTATGGCCCCATGCTGCACCCCTCCAATAGCCCTGGTCTCTGGCTGTTCAAACTCAGACTCCAGGCTTGGAGCTTCTGCAGTCCAGCCCTGAGTGAAGCGTTCACCCTCCCCTCCACATATATTATGGAGGGTACAGCATGCAGCTATAAGCATAGGAATATTGTCATTGGTCAGGTCTAGTTTTCCACAGTGGCAGCAGCAGTAGGCCTTTAAATGGCCAAAAGCACATACAACAGTCATTGCACTTGCTCATCCTGTTGTTGAACTGCTCCTTGCTGCTGTCAAGTTGCTCCGTGTATGGTTTCATAAGCCACGGTAGGAATGGTCTCCCAGGATCACAATGGGCATTTCAACTTCCCCTATGGTGATCTTCTGGTCTGGGAAAAAAGTCCCTGCTTGCAGCTTTCTGAACAGGCCAGTGTTCCGAAAGATGCATGCATCATGAGTCCGAACCAGCCTGCGTTAATGTCCATGAAATGCCCACGCTGATCTGCAAGTGCCTGGAGAACCATAGAGAAATACTCTTTCTAATTAATGTACGTGGTGGCTAGGTGGTCTGGTGCCAGAATAGGAATGTGCATGCCATCAACATTTGTACTACCTCACTCCCCAGTAATTCTACTAAGAGAAAGCAATTTAAAATTTCCACAGGAACCCCAATGGTACAGGTTGCCTTTGCACTGTGATGAATCACTATAGCCCGTGTGCTATGGCTATGACTCCACAGCCAGCATTGCCGCCTTAAGGTCTGTGCTGGCCTCCATGAATCCCCCTTGAAAGGGAAGGATGCTTTTTTCTAAACACAGCTTTCTGCTGCTGTGGCCTTGTGCCTGGGAATAAGTCACCAGAAGCTGGTGTTACCTGAATCTAGCCTGACATCCTGGTGCTAACAGGATCGCTCTATTGCAGAAGCAGAGAAATGGGTGATTCAAGGAAGATATATAAAACTGGGCACAACTTACCTATGTTGATGGTTCAACCATCATCAGTACTGGTTCAGCTGCACCAGTTGCTCACATCTTTCATCAGCGATGGGTCAAATTTTCTAGTGTGGAAAAGGCTTAGGAGGTGAAAAGGTAGTTGATCTCCAGTGTTGAAAATGCCTTTGACCAAAACATGACTGTTTGAAAGCATATAAATGAGCAACTACTTCCCAATGGGAACTGTTCTATCACAGTTCTTCTCTTTGCTTTAAAAGCAGCAAAGAATCCTGTGACACCTTATAGACTAACAGACGTTTTGAAGCATGAGCTTTTGTGGGAGAACACCCACTTAGTCTCTTTGCTTTGCTTCCTGGCACTATGCTGAGCAGTGACATGGAGATACGCGATTGGCCTGGAGGTAACTACGAGGTAGATGTTTGAGACAGCCAGAAGAGCTTTGGATATAGAAACAAGTATCCTAACTTTAAAATAACAGCTTTCTTATATGAAGGTGGGGCTGTTTTCTCTGATAGTCTCATATAGAAATGATGACAAAAGGGACCAGCAATTCCACCACAAGCCTGTGGTGATGAAAGCACAGAAACTATGGGGTCTGAGGTAAATAGTTTCTATTGTATTTAGCTGTAATTCCTGTGCAGATACAAAATTACACTATGAGACTATATTTAACTTGTGGGAGACTTGCTCTTTGAGAAGGGCTATGCACATTATGTAAGAAATTATATGTTGAGCTAATGATATATTAGACAAGAGATAAGCCTTCCAGGAATCCCTAAATGTAGTGTTCGTTAATTTAGGAAGCATCATGAGTGACTCAATCTGCTGCAGGGCTAAAATGTAAATGCCACTAGGGAGAACACAAAAGAGCTCCTTCCATGATGTCTGAGATCCCTCCTTCTTTTACCACAGGGGACACTGTGATTTAGAAAGCAGCCTTTCAGCATGTTGAACCATCGCACTGTGTTAACAGTGAAACCTTTAGTTTAACAAATGTGATCATTTTTACGTTACTGGAGGGATTGTTACATCTTGTTTAATATGTCATCTATTTGACAGCAAATTACCAAGTTACTGCTATAATTTATTAAACTGCCCTTCTGGTCATGTTATTTGCTAGACTGTTTGTAGCATGGCTCTTCCTAGTTTCCTCTATTATATTAAACAGTGATTTAATTTATATTCTATTCTCTTGGGCCGGGAAGGAAATTCAGCTGATAGCGAATAACCAGTTCAGGTCTATTTCTGAGTCTTGAAAGGGTCCTGAAATCAGAAGTCTCACTATGGTGTGTGAACAGAAACTTTTCTCTCCTTCCCCAAAGTGCAAAGGCTTATGCAACCTCAGTGAGATCCATACCACAACTAGAGGACCAATAGCTAATGACAGCACTATCCCCAGCCCCATTTGATTCTGATATGAACAGGCAACCAGAGAGAGTAAATTAAATTTCTACCATGTCTTAATGTGCTGTATATGCCTTGATCCCAGTCTTGGGAGCCTTCTAGGTGCACTCTTCTTCTTAGCATATGCACAACATGCCTCAGGTGGTATGTGACCAGGATTCATCACCGAACTTCGTATGCTGGTTGGATCATTAGCTTCTCTGGCCCAGCCAGGATACTGATGGGAAGCACAACTGATCCATGCCCCCATGTGCATGAACACTGATCCATGCCCCCATGTGCATTAAATACCCATGGACTTCACTAGGAGTTCAACAGATGAGGGGCTTACAGGATCAGGTTCCCATTTTGGTTTGCTGCACTTGAGCACCATTTCTTTGCTTGCTAGCCAGCTGACATATACCGAGCAACTGCCTTTGTGCAGCATGTGCGAGTGACAAGTGCGAGTGGAAAAGCTGCTCAGGCTTACAGATCACTTAGCCAGCAGGCTAGGAGTCATTATTTGAAGAGCAGAAAGTCATCCAAAGGCAGAGTTGTGTCTAACGGTGGTGGGATCAAGTCCGAGACCATGTGCAGCATACAGATCAGGCCAGCAGTTGAGGGTTTTTTGGATGCTGTTGCCTCATGGCTCTAACCGGCCTGCTTTAACTCCTTCCCAGTGATGAAAAAGTAGATCCCTGTCTTTTCTAAAATATTTTGTAGTATTGCTTCAGCCTTGTGACAGATATGAGCCCTTGACATCATGGAAAATTCAATAGACTATTATGCTGAGATGTGCCTGTAGTCTGATTTAGGGTGCACTAATAATATTAATGTAATTTATCAATTTAATTAAATTTATAATAAACACAAGTAATCATTAATATTAATTAGTATGGGTCTTAGGCTTGCCAATCTGTTTGATCAGAAGATAAAAGTTCCTGTCCCGAATCAGGATCCACAGAATTTACAAAGCCATCAGTTACACAGCCCATGTTTTGGTGATTTATATAACAACAACATTACCGGGTTTTAACCTCTCAAGTATTCTCTCTCTGGTTTTGTCAAAGTAAGCCTTTGCCTTTCATTTGGATTTCCCAATTTTGCTGCTACTTGCAAGTGGATTTGATTTAAATGTTTTTACAGATTTTGCAGGTAGGTGCCCATTTTTATTTCCTCTAATTGAGTGCTACTGGTGTGCCCAATTAAATGTTCCTGTAATTTAATTGCCTAAAAGAGTGTTTTATGCAGTAAATGTCATTAAAATTAGAGGCATGAGAGTGTTCCACTTACGTTCATTGGCATCAACCAGTTTCCTCAAAATCACTTTTATAGTCCGATTGATTCGTTCCACCATCCCAGATGACTGTGGTCTGTATGGGATGTGTAGTCTCTGCATGACTTTCATAATTTAAGATAGTCCCTAAAGAACTGTCCAGTGAAATGTGATCCCTGGTCTGATTTTATCTTTGCAGGGATCCCCCATCGAGAGAAGACTTGCTCTACTAGGGCCTTGGCAGTGGCTTTTGCACTATTGGCTTTAGGAGGAAATGCCTCTACCCACTTTGAAAAAGAATCGACCACTAATAGGTATTGATTACCTCTTTGAGTCCTTGGCAAAGGACCTACAAAGTCAATTTGCAAAGCCATCCAAGGACCTTCATATACCTGAGTTAATGGAGGCCACTGGACAGTTTGAGGGTACCAGGCCTTGGCCTTCCATTATTAGCTCATTCACGTGAGCTCGGAGTTTCCAGATATCCCAGAGTTGAGCCTCAAGTGTCTGCTTAAACCTCATTACAACTGAGTTCTCATTTTTGACTTGGGAAGTGGTGACTTAGGTCTCTGCAGGTGTGAATTGTTCTGTGCGGTATCTGAAAAGAAAGGAACACAGTCCTGGGCTCCTACATGGGATCCAAACGCATAAACCTGTTGAGGGGCAGACCCACTCGAAGGTCTAAGGTTACTATGTGGGTTAGGGTTATTTGGCCAACGCTGGGACCTAGGGAATTTAGGAACATCTTGGCCTAACCCTGGGGGTTTCTCAATCCTCACAGTGGGATTAGCTCATGATTCCTGAAGTATTGCACTGGAGATAATCCTGGATGATTATGGTAACTTTTCATAAAGCCTCTACATCCTACACTCAAGGCATCTCCACAGTGACGCAGGACATCTTTTAGTGGACATCTTTTAGTTCATTGAGATCTGGTGTCTTACCGGTACACCAGGTGATACCAGCATACACCCAGGGGATGTAGAGGTTTCACGAAATTCTAGGGACCTAGGCAATGTGGATGATTGCCCAAACTCCAATAATTGTCCACCCAAAGGTTGTACTTCCCTGAAGCAGTTTAATTGTCCAAAGCCTTGCATTGATTTTAGATCTTGGAGGAAACCCTGCAACCCTCCTCTTGGAGCTAGAATACAATCTCTAACTCAAAAAGATTTTATATATAATGTAGCATTTATAGATACAAAAGTCTATGGATATTCCATGTCTTAACCACACTGACCACAGGAGGCTCCAGTGACTAGCTTGGTCACTTCTCACCCAACCACACTGTCTGGTATCAGACACTAGCCCAATCCATGGCTACACATGCTACAGTTGTACGTGTCAGCACCTCCATCTGACAGGTGTATGCCATCATTCCTCAGAACTTCTAGCCGATTGTAAAGGATGCCCCTGTGCTGTATCACCGAATCCCCTTTTCCCAGGAATATCTTGGTAAACCCCTTATTTACTTTCTTTCTAGCTTTGGCCATGTGGGCTGGATCTGTTCCCAGCCCTGGCCTCTCAGTGAGTGTGCAGAAGTAGCATGGGTTGATCCCACTGAATGCCTCTTCTGGACGAGAACAGCTTTGGTCCTGAAGCCCAACTGAGATCTGGCTGCCATCCTGGTTACCCTCTTGCGGGCCCAATGCACCATAGGGCGCCCACAAGTCCAAATATTGCATATGCTCTGGATAACTTCTGAAACTCAAAACACTAACCACTTTCTTGTAATTCTAATATCTATTTTAACAATAGTAACACACGGATTTGCAGCTATGCGTTTGTCTGTGTTCAGTGAGGCACAGGGCCTGGACATTAGTTGGCACCTGGTCTGCCAGCATCACAGACTCCATTAGGGCAGAGCTGGGTCCCTTCTGTGCCTGCAAGAAGGCACACTACCACCTACGTCCCGACTCTTGCCGCTTTGGGGGGGGGAAGGGAGGTGGCAGAAGGAACTTGGTTTTTGCCTGGGTCCCGCCGAGCGGCTCCTGCTGGCCTGCTGGCTGTACTTGGCTAAGGCCTCACAAGCCTTTTCTGTCCCACCAGAAGCTGGAATTGGAGGGGGTTGCAGCCGGACACAAAAAGCAGTGTGCTCCTGCAGCAGCTGCAGTACACCCGCAGACTCTCCTCCCACATGCAGGGTGAGGGACCAGTGCAAAAGACCTGCCACAGAGCTCCATAGGGACACAGCCCCCCCTCAGCCACTGTAGAGGCATCATGTGACCTCCAGCTTCTACCCCTGCCCCCCAAGTGGGTGGGGGGAGCAATTTACCTAGAGCTGGCTCCAGTAGGGCAACCCAGGAACACAGAGCCAATACCACCTGACCCTCCCCTTCCTCCCCTTTGAGCAGTGGGAATGGGAGGGCATGGCAATAAAAATGTCAGAGTGCGCTAACAAAATTTGCAGATGACAAAGTTGGGAGGTATTGCCAACGGGGAGGAGAATTAGAAGATTTGAACATTTAGAAGTGCAAGTCATGCACTTAGGGACTGACCAAAAGAATTTTTGCTTTAAACTGATTATGTATCAGTTGGAAATGACTATCAGAGAAAGACCTGGGTGTACTGGTCAACACAGGGTGACTATGAGCTGCCAATGTGATGAGTCTGTGAAAAAGGCAAATGCAGACCTACGATGTCTCAAGTGAGGTACTGCCAGTAGAGACAGGGAAGTGTTATCACCCATTATACAAGGCAGTGGTGAGACCTCATCTGGAATACTGCGTGTTCAATTCTGGTCTCCCATGTTTAAGAACGATTAATTCAGACTGGAACAGGTGCAGAGAAAGGCTACTAGAATGATCAGATGAATGAAGAACCTACCTTACATGAGGTTCCCTTCATTTAGCCCTGTGACCTCACTCCCATTCCTGTTATCTCATTAGTTGTCCACCACAATTATTTGGTATCACGGACCTGTGGATCCTCCCCTTAGGCTGGGGGGAGGTCCTTTAGCAGTGAGCAGGCAGAGCTTCCTGGATACCAACAGGACAAGGAGACTTAAGGAGCCTGACATGTTTAGTCTAACATAACTAAGGCTGAGGGGAGATATAATTGCTCTATGTAAATACATCAGGGCGATAAACACTAGAGAAAGAAAGAAGTTATTTTAATTAAGGAGAAATGCTGGCACAAGATCAAATGGATATAAATTGGCCATCAATAAGTTCAGGTGTGAAATTAGAAGAAGGTTTCTAACCATCAGAGGAGAGAAGTTTTGGAACAGCTTTCCAAGGGGAGCAGTGGGAGGGAAAACCTAACTTGTTTCAAGACTGAGCTTGATACATTTATGGAGTGGATGATAAGATGAGATTGCCTACCATGGCATATGGCCCATCCGCAACTGCTATTAGCTAATTAGTCAACAGCTGGAGATGGGACACTAGAGGGGGAGGGCTCTGAGTTACTACAGACAATTCTTTCCCAAATGTCTGGCTGGTGGGTCTCGTGGAGATGCCCAGGGTCTAACTGATCACTATATTTGGGGTCAGGAAGGAATTTTCCCTAGGTCAAATTGGCAGAAATCATGGGGAGAAGAGGGGAGTTCACTTTCTTCTGCAGCCTGGGGCACAGGTCACTTGCTGCTTTGAACTACAGGGAATAGTGCATTCTCTGTAACATTAACTCTTTACATCAAGATTTGAGGACATCAGTAACTCACCTTTAGGTTATTAGGAGAGTGGGTGGATGAGGTTCTATGCACTTTGCTATACAGGAGGTCAGATTAGATGTTCACAATGTTCCTTCTGGCCTTAAAGTCTAAAAGCCTGTCATTTACTGTTTTTTCATTAAATTACTTACAGTACAATAATTGGAACCGAATGCAATCTGTTCATACCTTAGCACAGTTTAAAATGAATAAGGCCATACAATTATGTGATTTTGCATATATATACTAGAGCTGCTCAGAAAATGATTTTTTTCCCGATGAAAAATGTTGATGAACACAAAACAAAAAATTAACAGAAAATGCTGAGATTTTTCAACCCAAATCCAAAACCTTTCAGTTGAGATTTAAAAGCTTTTGGTTGAAATCCAAAAATTTCTATTTGAAAATGTCACTGATGCTTCATGGGAGTTGTAGTTCGGGCATAAAACATCTTGACCAGTCTCTCTACCTTCCATATAAATTACTGTGAATTGCATTCCCAGTCAACTCATTTCATGTACAAATTAGTGTCATGCTATCCTTGCCTACTGATATAAGGGGGTGGGGGTGGGGAATAAAATTTCCAGGTGATTAATGTTACAAGCATTTAACCTTCCTGTAGCCCTCTAATGCATGGCTATCAACACTCACATGCAGTGGAAGATTTAGAGCTTGCGAAATGGACATTTAAAAGTATAATAATCCATGCCTGAAATAAAAACAGGGGTTATATTTCTCTCTCATTACTAATAATTGCAGTATTGCTTCACTTATCGCTGTATGAAACACAAATGTATGCTCAATAAAAGTTTATAAAAAGCAGAACTTACTATATATCCTGTTACTTGAGTAAAAAAAATAAATAAATGTAAAGCCTGAGTATGCAGTAAATGAATTCATCAACCCTATTTTACATTAACAATTCAAGTAAAGACTACATTTTGCTGTCTGATACACAGCAGGTTTGTTCATTTTCTTGTACTACTCCTCAAACCAAAGTGCCTTTTAGAAAGGTCTCTACCTTCTCTAGGAACATAGGGTTTAATCCTTAATTGTACGTTTGAAAACTGCAATTGCTGAGCATAGCACTGAAATTCCTCTGTTAAAAGAACCACATGAGATGCAAACCATACCAACATCAAAAATTATGGTAACTGGTTCTCACCCCTTTAATTAGCAGAATCTTTAGCTCAATACTGCATTTGTACTGCAGCACTAGGGTAACAGCTGAAGCTATTAGCTTCACAACTTACAAAGTACATTGCATTTATCCAGAAATTACTTCACTGTTTGTTGATATTAGGCTGTTTCTGCTGCCAGTGAAACAAATGGTTATTCACAGCAATCAATTGTTTTCCATTAAATTCACTGGGGGGAAGGCTCTACACCCCACAACTACAGAAGGAGAACAAATTAAATTTAAGAACCAGTGATTTCTGAGATTTGACATAAGAAGTTAAATTCTCAAAGTTTTTCTGTATTTTCTTAATTAATTTTTTTAAAAACAAGAGGCCTGCTTTTTCTTTCATTTTTACCAGCTTTACACCAGTCTCCACTGACCTCAGTGGAGTTATTCCAGAGTTATATTAAGGCTTGGAAGGATTAGATTTTTATCAGTAAATGTCAAATGCAGCATACAAATACAAACCAACGAAAAAATATTTCCATTGATAACAGATATTTACAGCTAGGCTAAGTGAGAACTTGTGAATGTATTAGAGTTTAAGGATATTTTCTTTATATGTTTTGAAACCTGATGTTGACAATTTGTGTTTTAACGGTTATAAATATATGTTTTGAATCTATCTGATGTCATTAAATAATTATTGTTTGACGCCCCCTATAACTTTCTGCAACTGAAAGTTAAATAGATAAACATTGAAAAATTCTTAAAAATAAGTGATATACTATCAAAATTATAAAAAAAATTAAAACTGAATACTGCCAAGCCTGTTTATACTGGTTTGAGAGGAGAATTAGGTTGAACAACTTTTAACAGCTCTTGTGTATTACCTGCTCTCACTGAGTATGAAATTTTAATGGTCATTTACAAAAGATCAATATATAGAACTGCATCAGACATGACTTATATGCTCCCCACTAATGCTGAAAATTACAGAAGTAGTTGGTTTTGAGGATCTCACAAGCTGATGATTGGATGGGTAGTGCTTTCCTGATAAAAAAATACTTTTAGTTCACCTAAAATATATTCTGTCTCCTGAATAAAGTTACTTTATGGCTCAGGTGTAGGGAAGTATGGCAAGGAAATGAGTGCAGTTGTTTATCCAGTAATATTAGTCACATCTTATTCAGACAATCTTCATTTGGTAGAATGATGATATCTCATGAAAGCATGTGTGAATTCCATCTAGAAGTTCTGATGATCCAGGTTTCTGTGATAATAGTGTTGTAGGGGCCCTGGCAGCCTTTGTGGGGAAGTTTGCATGTTGCGGGGTGCGGAGGGTGAGAGACTTGTTTACCTTCGAGGACATTTGATCCAAACAACTGGGATATCCCCCAATTGCCTTCAAAATTTACTTTTAACTTATAGTGGTTAGCTCACGCTGTAAAATTGAACTTAAGAACAGCCATACTGGGTTGGACCAAAGGTGCCCTGTCTTCTGACAGTGGCCAATGCCAGGTGCATCAGAGGGAATGAACAGAACAGGTAATCAAGTGATCCATCCCCTGTCATCCATTCTCAGCTTCTGGCAAACAGAGGCTAGAGACACCATCCCTGCTCATCCTGGCCCATAGCCACATGGTGTTGAACCACACTAATAATGTAATACTTGACCGTTAATAGAGTTTGGGACATATTAGCAAATCTCTTTTGTGAATAAATCAAATGTTCCCCCTTGAAAGTCACTTAGATTGCAGTGAATGTTTGTGGAGTGGTTTATCTGTGTAGGAAGAAATGAACACGTATTAAAGTGCAAATGCACACCACATACAGAAAATCTCATTTATATTAATATTACTACAGTCTGAAAGATGGCAAATGTACTCTTGACAATGCTAATGGCCTGCATTAATCTGTTTATTTATAATAAAGAGCAAAATTTTGACCATAGTTTTTCCTAAAAGACACACCAAATACTGAAAAAGTTACAGAGAGGGATGTTTTAGAAAATACACTCTATGCACAGTTAAAACCAGATAGTCAGATTTCACGTTTTCAGCAAACTTTACTGAAACCATCTTTAGTCTTTATTGTCTCCCTGTGTCATGAAATGGAAACCACTGATTAAGAAAGTGCACTGACAGGACTGAGTCTTGGTGACAGCGTTGATCCCAAACACAGTGCAAGTTTAGTTGTGTTGCTTTTTCTCTTTAAGGTAGTTGAAGAGCACATCCAGTCCTCCCTCTACAATCTCTGGCAGTGGTCTGGACAATGGGTTATGTAAAATATGGAGCCCTTTATCCATTGGATTCCAAGCAATTTTTGGCAATCTGTGCAGCAGATAGAGATCATGTGGAAGGGTCTGAATAGAATTGTAAGCTACATTTAGTAACTCAAGTGCAGTGATGGAGCAGAGAGACCGTGGCAAGGTGCGAATGTTGTTATCTTCTACAATAAAGATCTGCAAATTTACCAGGTACTGGACACTTTCTGCAATGTTTTCAAGTCTGTTGGAGCCTAAGTGCAAGAAATCTAAACTCCTCAATGCAAAAACACATAAGGGGATGTTAACGAAACGATTGTTACTCAGATTTAACTTCCTTAGGTTTGTCAAATCAGTGAAGCTTGAAGGGAGTTGTGAGATGCAATTGTGCGAAAGGCTCAAAACTTCCAGCTTTGTGCACAGACTGAGCTCTGCTGGCACTTCACTCAGGCAATTCATATCGACAAATAAAACCTTCAGGTTTCTGAGTAGCCCGGTCTCTTTAGGCAGACACTTGAGGCGATTGCCACACAAGTTCAGCACTGCTAATCTGTCTAGTTTCCCCAAAGCCGGAGAAAGAACCACCAGCTGGTTGTGTGAAAGGTTCAATTTCTGCACCTCCGACAAGCCCCACAAAAAATCAGGCACATTTGTCATCCCCTTCATTATGAGGCTCAGATTGACATAACGCAATCCACGCTTCAGCAGTGACTTTGGATCTTTTCCTGGGATAAGAGCTTCTTCCCATGCAGGAAGTCTCTGACCTTTCCTCAGCAAAAACATTCTTCTCTGATGCTTGTCCTTCGAGTGTTCTGCTCCCATAACACTCCAGACTGCTGCTGCTTTTGAAAGAAGTGAGGTTTCCTTCCTTTCTGAAATCAGTAATGAAGAGAGGATTGCAGCCTTTTGAAGACAGTAAAAAAATCAAACCATAGAGATATGGAGAAAACTATGAAGATCACCTGCTTCTGGTTACCAAAACCAGCTTCTGCAGCTATGAAGGGAAATTTT
Source organism: Gopherus evgoodei (assembly GCF_007399415.2). Taxonomy (NCBI): domain Eukaryota; kingdom Metazoa; phylum Chordata; order Testudines; family Testudinidae; genus Gopherus; species Gopherus evgoodei. Next base: position 207,709,525 of record NC_044323.1, read on the forward strand.
CACTTTTTTAGGATGGGTTTAAGTTGTTTTTCTTGGTGCTGCAGACTGTAATGAAAGACTTGCTCCCAACACTGCTGAACAGACCTGTTCAAATCAAACTGAATACCACAGTGCAGCTGTCACTGTCATTTTGTCGAGGCTTTATTGGACAGATATTATCTTCATTGCAAAGAGGTCACTGAGACGCTGTATATAACTTTACTATGTCAGCTTTCTTGGATATCTGGTGCATGCAGATAATCAACAAGAGTGACTTTAAAAAGTGACTCCTACGGGGCTCATTAAACAGCTTAGAACCCTGTAGCAAATTTTACGTTCCACAGAAGGACTGGTGAAGAATCTTCACATCTTGTTTTCCTTTCCATTTTTTTTATAAAATGCATTTAGTGCTTGTGAAAGGTACTGGCCTTTTTCCACTCTATGGTGATGACACTCCTCTCTTTATCCACAGAAAGGGTACAGAACACATAGCAGAAGTGGAGTTGCCCCTTAGGATATATCTTCACTACAGTTAGCCTGGGTGCATTACAGCTACTCACATCTGGGATCAAAGTCCTACCCAAGTTACTGTGCAGTCACATACATGTGTGTCATTAGGACTTCTGGGGACATATCCCATGATTCTTTTGTGCTTGAGTAAGGTGAGTTGCTCTGATTCTTTCCCAGAAGATTAGGTGAGAACTTGTCTGTCTTTCTGAGCACACAGGAGGAATTGTTGCAAATTATTGGAGGACATCAACACTTGAGTGATTTAGCCTGTGTGGATGGATTACGAGCCTGAGTGAAAGTGAAACCTGGCTCTAATCCACACCTCCAGCCATGCCAGGTAACTCAGATTGAAAGCACCCGTGAACTCAGGTGAGAGGCGCTGTGTGTGGACTGGAGGGGGGTTATGGACAACATCCAAGTAATAGCCCGGATGAACCCTGGAATGAAGACATATTCTTAGTGATGCAATAACGTGCTGAAGTTTCAACAGGATGGTCCCCCTTGAAGGGGCAAGTGAGTGGTTCAGTTTCACTGCTCAGCCATTGGCCTTTCTATTGAGGATGAACATTGTGGTGCCCTGGTAGTGATTTTGTAATATGGAAACTTGTACACTAGGCACTAGACTGAAACTTCTCCATAATTCTACATGATCCACAGGTAACCATTTGGTAAGTAATAGTTTTCCCTCACTAGTAATTGGGCCCAAATCTAATAGTTTGAACCAGCAACCCATAATTGTAAACGCAAGTGGCATTTCCACCCAGCTCCAAAATAATCAAGAGACATTGTGGGATCAAAACGCATCCCTTCCTGGAGTTTGGCTTTATTAAAAAATGAATACAAAACAAACACAAAGTACTGTCCGAGCTTTCCTCCACATGCCTAAGACTGTTCAACTCCATAGATTCTTTTGATCAGAGAGCCATCTCCTTTGCCTTTATCTCCAGTGTGCGGCACCTACCTGCCCAGGATGCATGCAGGGCGCAGTGAGCATCTGCACATACAGGTCCACCACCACCTAACACAGTGGGTCAACAGAAGAATCTCACCATCCTGTTACAATACCATTATAATCCCTGTTTTACTTCATTCCCACGGTAACTCCTGCCATGATGCTGATGAACCTTTATTTACCATTCAGTCAGCAGCAGCGGGGATAAAAAGAATCCACCTCAGCAGATTCCATTGTCCAGCACTGTTCCTGCTTCTGAATGTCACGCAACTACTGCACACAATAATAATAATCTTTTTTTCTTGTATTCTCCAACAGAACCATAGATAATTGAGTGCACTCTTACTGTCAGGGAGAGAGAAAACTCGCAGATAACTGAATTAAGTTCTCTCTTGAGATCAGAATAAGAAAACAGTAGCCACATCTGTACTGTCCACAACTGAATTTCTAGTCAGAATTGTCCCCTGCCTACTAATGTTCTTGTTGAAACATGATCCTAGTTCCCCTCTTCTGCATTATGGTTAAGTTAGTGCTCGAAAGGGGCAGGTCTACACCTCCTACTGGAGGGAAATTATTATGTCCTAGTGAAAAGATTTTGAGGAATTTTATATTGCTTTCCGGGATTAATTGAAGAAAGACTTGGTCAAATTTAACCCCTCTTTGTTTGAACACCTATTATCTGGTTAATTATCTAGTTAATGCATTATTCCATATCAACAACTTTTATTTACCTAGGATACTCATATGGGGTGACATTCTGTCCTCTTGAGAAGGCCAGCCCTAGGTGTCTATCACTGAACACCTATTTACACCTCTTAAAATACACTTTAAATGACCTACAGGCCTTATGCTAGCCCTTTGCACAAGGGTGAATTTCACCCATGAAAGTTTTGCATAAATAAAGTAGCAGGAATTAGCCCATAGTGGGGTTTGGATTAAACAAAAATATCAACACATGAAACTTGCTGGGTTTAAGAATCTTTATGATGTAAGAATATGATAAAAAAAAGGTTGATAAAGATCTCAGTAATTGATGGGCAAATAAGAGCATACCAGGGAACTGTGTGACATAGTACGTAACTAGGATATGCTTTTTTATCCAAGAAAAGTAAGCAATATTGCCAACCCTGAACATTCAAAAATTGTGAGACAGGTTTCCAAAAAATCCTGAGACTGACTTACAGGATATATTTGTTTTTAAATAAAAATAAATGCTGTTTTTTTTTAATTTGCCTTCTGTTTCTGAGCTGTTAGCGTGCACTTGAGACACATTTTCAAGCTTTTTTTGGAATCATTAGACTTAAAAATGTACTTAGTTTTCAAATGAAAGCTGAGATTCTCACATAATCACTTGTCTACAGGAGCCAGGGCTTTAAGTAAAACATCAAATAGCATGATAAAGACACATGATAAAATGACTTAGATATTGGCATAGAAAGTATGCTTATTAAGTTTGCAGATGATAACAAACTGGGTGGGATTGCAACTGCTTTGGAGAACAGGGTCAAAATTCAAAATGATCTGGACAAATTGGAGAAATGGTCTGAGGTAAACAGGATGAAGTTTGATAAAGACAAATGCAAAGTGCTCCACTTAGGAAGGAACAATCAGTTTCACACATACAGAATGGGATGAGACTGTCTAGGAAGGAGTATGGCAGAAAGAGATCTAGGGGTTATAGTGGACCACAAGCTAAATATGAGTCAACGGTGTGATACTGTTGCAAAAAAAGCAAACATGATTCTGGGATGCATTAACAGGTGTGTTGTGAGCAAGACACGAGAAGTCACTCTTCTGCTCTACTCTGCGCTGGTTAGGCCTCAACTGGAGTATTGTGTCCAGATCTGGGCACTGCATTTCAAGAAAGATGTGGAGAAATTGGAGAGGATCCAGAGAAGATCAACAAGAATGATTAAAGGCCTTGAGAACATGACCTATGAAGGAAAGCTGAAAGAATTAGTTTGGAAAAGAGACGACTGAGAGGGGACATGATGGTAGTTTTCAGGTCTCTAAAAGGGTGTCATAAGGAGGAGGGAGAAAACTTGTTCACCTTAGCCTCTAATGATAGAACAAGAAGAAATGGGCTTAAACTGCAGCAAGGGAGGTTTAGGCTGGACATTAGGAAAATGTTCCTAACTGTCAGGGTGGTTAAACACTGGAATAAATTGCCTAGGGATGTTGTAGAATCTCCATCTCTGGAGATATTTAAGAGTAGGTTAGATAAATGTCTATCCGGGATGGTCTAGACCAGTGCTTCTCAAGGTGGTGGTCCGTGGACCAGTGCCAGTCCGAGAGCCATCAGCTGCTGGTCTGAGGCGAGAGTCCTCATAAGAGCGTCGAATAGATAATAATATAGCACCGGTCCCTGGCCTATTGGAAAAAAAAATTGTCGGTCCCCCACATCAGATAGCTTGAGAAGCACTGATCTAGACAGTATTTGGTCCTGCCACGAGGGCAGGGGACTGGACTCGATGACCTCTCGAGGTCCCTTCCAGTTCTAGAATCTCTGAATCTATTAAAAACTATGAGAGTTTGAAACACAGAGTAAAGGCCAATGTTCTAAAGGAAATTTCAATACTGTACATTTTGTGCTAAAACTATACTCCACCACTGTAGTATTTTCATACTAAATATTTTATGCCTTGCTCAGCCTACTTTTAAGCAAAGTCCACCTTCTGTGTGAAGCCAAAAATCCACCCAGTTCCTTGGAGTAGGCTTTATTAACAAATACATTAATAAGATAACCGGAAGCTCAGCTTGAGCCTTTGCCACAGGCTCAGTTGTTCCTAGGATTCCTACCTCATTAGTGTTCAGCCAACACTCTAGATCAGGAGCGGGCAAACTTTTTGGCCTGAGAGCCACATCAGATTTTAGAAATTGTATGGAGGCCAGTTAGGGGAGGAGAGCATGGCTCGGCTCCCATCCCCATCAACCCCCCTGCTTCTTGCCCCCTGATGGCCCCCCGGGACTCCTGCCCCATCCACCCCTGCTCCCTATCCCTGACCACCCCCGGAACCCCCACCCCTGACTGCCCTCCACCACCCCATCCAACACCCCCTCCTTCTTGACTGCCTCCCTGGACTCCTGCTCCATCCAACCACCCCTTTTCCCTGTCCCCTGACTGCCCCTGGAACCCCTACCCCTGATTGCCCTCTGCTGCCCCATCCAACCCCCCCTTCCTTCCTAACTGCCTCCCTGGACCCCTGCCCCCTTTCAACCCACCCTCTGACTGCCCTGACCCCTATCCACACCCCCCCACCTCCTGCACTCTTACTGCACTGCCTGGGGCACCGGTGGCTGGCAGCTCTACAGCCATGCACCGCAGCACAGAGCACTGGGTCAGGCTGGGCTCTGCAGCTGCAGTGCCCCAGGAGCTTGCAGCCCTGCCACCCAGAGCATTTCGCTGGCAGTGGGGTGAGCTGAGGCTGCTGGGGAGGGGGAACAGCAGGAGAGGGGTTGGGGGCTAGCATCCTGGGCCAGGAACTCAGGTGCTAGGCAGGAGGGTCCTGTGGCCTGGATGTGGCCAGCGGACCATAGTTTGTCCACCTCTGCTCTAGTTCCTCTGTTTCTAAAGGTCCACTTTCACCTTCCTTAATTATCTTATCTCAGTAAGTCAGGATTAAACAGGTTCTGCTTTCTCTATCAGATGAAATGTTTCAGGTAAACATTGCCTGCTCATTACAGGTCCACTAGGAATGCCGTATCATGTGAATGCCTATGCTAGCAATGATTGTTAATAGGAAAGTGTCCATAATAAACACTGAACCACTATACTCCTGTTTTCCGTTTCATTAAATCATTTTTTTAAAGTCATAACACACTTATTACAGCCCAGGCAATCCTCAAGTCTTAGATCCCCAAAATGAAATTACAGCCAACTACAAATTCTGTGACTTCTTTACAGTGGTTTGTCGATATTATAGCTATTCAGAATGACCAGTCGCATTTCAAAGGCAATTTGAGATTTATGAGAGTTGATACAAAAAAAGAAACAACTCTGAAGGTAATTTCAGATTTCCTGTTCATTTGTTTTTGTTTGTGGTGCTGCTCAGAGCCTTTCACACCTGTATATCTATGGATCTCTGCTGCAATGTTTTACTAAGATCCTATGGGAAGTTGGTGGCTCCCCTGACACATGAAGAATTGGAACTGGAGGTGAACGAGTTCCCTTGTAGGGGCTCATTTAACAAGAGCTTTGGCAGACAACCCAAGTCTTTTGCTGACATAGAAGTTAAGTTCAGACTATCCAGGACATACGTACTACAGAATAAATCCAAATGAGTTTCTGTATAGAGCCAAAGGCACTATTCCTCCAGGTAACCAAGGTACCAACAATGCTTCTTTCATCCCAGGGAATAACAGCTAGTTTTGTTTCTATTTTTTAAAATATAAAAAGCATTTTAAAAGTAAAACAACAAAAATAAATATAAATTAACTGCTAGTAGGTCAGGAGATCTGAGTTCAATTCTCATCCTGCATGACCATGGATAAATCACTTACTTTGTCTATTCCTCAGTTTCCTCACATGTAAAGTGGGGCTATTAGTACATCCCATCCTTGGTCACTGGGAGGATGCATTCATTAGTTCGTAAAGTGATTTGTGGTCATCATGTGGAAGGGGTATTGAAATCTGAAATAATATTTATAATTACTGAATGCCCATATTTGTGAAAAAAATGGTACTATATTACCTGCCTGTTATCAATAAATATATAAAATTAGTAAATGTCATTAGAACTATTTGTTTTCCCATCTGCTTTGAAAATGTAACAGATACCATAGGGATGGAACAATTTCCTTATTAAAATATGAGAACTAACAGAATTTTAGTTGACCATGAAGGAAGTAGAGGAACAGGGAAACAAGACCAAAAGATCTTACCCCAAAGTACTTAAGAACTTACAGATGTGGAGTTTCCAGGACACAATTGTTAAAATTTGGCCATCAAGTTGAAGGTAATGTTGAAGTGAATTCCTTGCATTGGATATAGTTACTCATTCTCTGGATATTGCTACATCATCCCTGCCATAAATGCTTTATCTCTGTTTATTATAATACTTTTGAAAAGGAATTTCAGGATGCATCAAATAACAGGGTTATTCAGATAATAGGCCTTCCAGCAGAGGCCCCTCCCTAGGGTGCATAGAATATCTCCAACCAAGACTGTAAAAAGTAAGTAATGGTATCAAAGGCCTTGATATTTTGGTGCCTAACTTAGGATACCTTAAGAAAGGATATTTTGGTGCCTAACTTAGGATATCTTTTAGAAATTGTGGAGCCCATCTCTCTGAAAACTAGACTCCTTCGAAGAGTTTCAAGCTGGAAATCCAAAAATTGAAGCCTTCAAGATCAGGTAGTTACTTTTTGAAAATCTTTGCCTTCATTAGTAGTCTCTCCACTCCACATTATGGAGGAGGTGAACTTTTGTCACAATACTCAGTATATTTTTTCATAGGAACAAAATATAAATATTTTGAGCAAAGTGCCTTTTATGTGCACTCTGAATTCCGGCTCATGTTAGATGCTGTTTGACCAGTGGTCAGTCCTGCTCCTGTTGAGGGATATAGGTCTCCTTGGCATATAGCATTGCTGGAGCTGATAGACCTCACACACGTGCATGGCATCATAAAAACAACAGTGAATGTTGCGATGTGTTATATTAACATTTACTAATAAACTTACAAAACCGCTGTGAGGAAGGTAAGTAGCATTATCCTCATAGCTTAGATGGGGAAATCAAGTCAAGGAAAAGTTAAGAAACTATCTCAAGGCCACACTGCAGGTCAAGTACTCCTGGCACCATGCTCATTTTACTAGACTGGGGGTAAAAATTTTCAAGGGAGCCTAAATGACTTAGTAGCCTATGTTCCATTTTCTAAAGTGACTTAGGCACTTAGCAGTCTAAGTGCAAGTCAATGGGACTTAAGTTGCTAAGTGCCTACATCACTTTTGAAAATGGGGCTTAGGCTTCTACATTGCTTAAGTGCTTTTGAAAATTTTACCATACTCCGTAATGTCTCTAGGGACTGAAAAGAAGCTGTGAAGTATTTGATTAAATTAAATAAAATACCAAAAGAGCCATCTGGTTCTGACTTCTCTTGAACTGAAAACTAACACATATTCTTCAAACTGAGAACCCCAGAATTTTTTTGTAGCCATGATGAAAACTGGGAAGTCAGCACTGTAAATCAATTGGACCCAGTGTGACGGGGTTAGGAAGTTCCAACTACAATTCCAATACAATACAACAAAGATTACAAAAAGAATCAAGAAGTTAATTCACTCAAAGCTTCTGTGGGATATTAATCCCAGATTAATGAGTCGTATGTTACACACATTTTACAGTTATAAAAAGGAACTCAGTGCATTTACTTTGATATGCCTCATAAATGTCAAAACAGAATCCAATTAAAACCCCCTAAAATGCATCCCACCAACTCACTTCTGTTTATCAGAGACACTATCAAATGAAAGGGCAGGTGTCTCACCATTTTTTGAAGACTGAATAATAACTCAACTTTTAAATTATTGAGCTGTAACTTAAGAAAAACACATTGACTTGGCTTCAAAAGGTTTGAATGAGCAAATAGAAGTTCTAAAAGAATCAGCAGAGCAATACATCTCAGTGTCAGTGGTATGACACTGATATCTGAAATCTCGTGAAGTGAGTTGGGGTCTTATAGGAAATTATACAGAGACTGATCCTGCAAGGTGCAGTGTGTTTTTAACTCTTGATGTATGTTAGGGAAGTGAGGGCACTCTGAACCTCACAGAGACAGAAAGACTATGGCCTAAGAACGTGAAAAATAACTTGCAAGAACAGTAAAAATCAAAGGAAAAATAACAAACACATCTTAAACCAGTACAGTAAAAGGAAGGCCTACACAAAATGGTTCTCTCTTTTTAAGAACATCTAAATGAGCAATTTCCTAAGAGAGGAAATAAAATATGAAATTGTTCTGCAGCAAAACAGCACAGATGATTAACTGTGGCATAAGTCAATGGAGTTTCATTAGAGTGACTGGACTCTTGGAAGATATATTATAGTTAATGATTCTACCCGAGGTGGAACAGTACATTCAACAGCCTTGGAAATAAATAGGTGTCTCAAGAGCTATAACTTGTATCCAGGTCAACCAACAACAAGGCAAGGTCTGGGGTTTTTTTTTACACAAAAGGGGAAAAAGAACATGCAGCTTAAAAGGAACAGGAACGTCACTTAAGGAAAACCAAGGATGAATCACTCATACAAAAATAAGAGGATTTCTTTTCCATTTGTTTTCTAGGCTCAGAAGGACTTCATGAAGTACTTGCAGCAGAAATGATAAAATAGGGCCAGCCTGTGTGTTGGTGGAAGCTCCTATGCATTTGTCATGAAAGATTTACCAGCAACGGCAAAAGTCTGATCCACCTCTTCTGCTCTCTACACAAAAACCAACTCCTCCCTCCCTTCCTTGTGCAAAATACAGCAGATTCTGTTCACAAGACACTATGTGCACATTTTGCTGATTTGTGTGGGATCCCCTTTCATGAGTTTCACTTTTAGATTCTGGGTTTGAACAAATACAGATAATCTCTGGAAAAAATGAAGTTATAAACAGAATGATGTTGGTTTTTCCCCTCAAAACCCTGAGTGGAGAAGTCTCACTCAAAACAGGATTTGGATTTGCTCAACATTCATGAACTCTGGTGAACTGGTCTATGAACCTGGACTGAGTTTTGGGGACCTTACATACTCCTTATTCAGGCCAGTTTGACACAATGCTGAACACCTTCCTTTCATTAGGTAGCAGCCCGGCAAACGCTAGCATTCTAAGAGTTAAGACAGGTCTAATTTCTTTAGCAGCATCACTTTAAAAGAGTGGCAGAATGGATTGGCAAGAGAAAAATATTTATGAGGATTTTGTTTTCCCCAACCATCAAATAATGATGTGATGATGCTTGAGTAATATTTCTTCCTACAGTTGTAGATAGGCTATTCAAGCCACTGTTAGAAACAGTGAACCTTGTCTGTTTAGCATATCATCTTGAACTTTCATAACTTCATATTTTCATTACATAACTCTGGAGTGAACTATATATAATACAAACAGAAATAAACCAAGTACTTTTCCATGGGCACAAATTTTAATACGGAAATACTAAACATGGTCTGCAATATTATACACCATAAATACAGATCTGAAAGTATTAAAAGTCTGACTTCATAAAATAAGTGAAGCAACAGCAGACCCTAGGAAGACTGAAGCAGAATGTGTACCAAATTTGTGATTAATAAGCATGTCAGGTTTTATAAGAACATCCTTAAGTGGACACAACTAATTGCCTTACCATTGCTTCCAGAATCAAAATTGAATGGCTGAGTAGGCTTAGGCTTTGTCTACACGAAACAGTTTTTAGCAACATGGCCGTGTTGCTAAGTCAGGCAGTGTAAACACTGTTTGTTGGCACTTCTGAGAACAAAATACTTCCATCTCCTTCGAGCGGGGTTCTCTTTGTCACTCCTGCCTACAACAAACTTTGGGGGATGCTTTTTTAAGCACCTGTGAGCAACAAAGTTTTGTCCTTCATTTCGCAGTGTAGACAAAGCCTTAGCCTCAAATAGTAAGGGAACCATTAAAGAAAATAGGGTTTCACATTTTTCCATCTGTCAAGGGAAAAATCACAGATGATGATAAGTCAAAGGATATGCCCATTCCTATATGAGTGGTAGAATGTTTGTGCTGAACAAGATAGCATGGCTGAACGAGAGGGAAAAGGTGAATGTGAACTATAGAAACCTGAACCATTATTTTGCAAATTAAACTCACTCAAGAGCAATAATAACTGCTTGGAATCAGCATTTCAATAAGATGAAACATTTGTATTTTGAAAAAGCTTCAGTAAACTGTTAACTCCTTAAGAGGTGAAAGGAGGACTAGATAGACACACAGGATAAGTATAGTAGGGCCAAAAATTTAGCATTACTCTAAAAGATCTTTGCATCATAAAATTACATTATACATTGAAATTTGGCCTGAAATTTAGGCTGAAGTTTTCCACTGTGGGTGGCTAAAATTAGATTCATAGATGTCCTTATGTAGGTGCTTTACTTATAGACAGATTTCTTTAAATTTCAAAATTTTCACCTTTCGTTTTGAAAAAAGAAAAAAGGGTGTGTCTGTAAGATTCTGATACCTTTACTCATGTTGAAGAATACCATATTCCTTAAGTAGTTCAGTTGGATAATAAGGTCCTCATGCAGGTCAGTGTGGCAGAATCTGTTGCAGAGTTTTAGAGAGAGCTCAGGGCATCAGGAGTTCTCTCTCTAAATTACACATTTTAAACAAATATTATGTTGGCTGAGATGACATGCTGTGAGTGTAATTAACGATAACAAGCTAAACTGATTTCACTGATTTTCGTTGTCCAAGTAGAGAGAAATTTTAAGAATAAACAAAGCATTAAAAACCCTAAGTGGATTTAAAACTTTTCAGTTGTGATTCATAGATTCATAGACTCTAGGACTGGAAGGGACCTCAAGATGTCATCGAGTCCAGTTCCCTGCCCTCACGGCAGGACCAAATACTGTCTAGACCATCCCTGATAGACATTTATCTAACCTACTCTTAAATATCTCCAGAGATGGAGATTCCACAACCTCCCTAGGCAATTTATTCCAGTGTTTAACTACCCTGATAGTTAGGAACATTTTCCTAATGTCCACCCTAAATCTCCCTTGCTGCAGTTTAAGCCCATTGCTTCTTATTCTATCATTAGAGGCTAAGGTGAACAAGTTTTCTCCCTCCTCCTTATGACACTCTTTTAGATACCTGAAAACTACTATCATGTCCCCTCTCAGTCATCTCTTTTCCAAACTAATTCTTTCAGTTTTCCTTCATAGGTCATGTTCTCAAGGCCTTTAATCATTCTTGTTGAACTTCTCTGGATCCTCTCCAATTTCTCCACATCTTTCTTGAAATGCAGTGCCCAGATCTGGACACAATACTCCAGTTGAGGCCTAACCAGCACAGAGTAGAGCAGAAGAGTGACTTCTCGTGTCTTGCTCACAACACACCTGTTAATGCATCCCAGAATCATGTTTGCTTTTTTTTGCAACAGTATCACACTGTTGATTCATATTTAGCTTGTGGTCCACTATGACCCCTAGATCTCTTTCTGCCATACTCCTTCCTAGACATTCTCATCCCATTCTGTATGTGTGAAACTGATTGTTCCTTCCTAAGTGGAGCACTTTGCATTTGTCTTTATTGAACTTCATCCTGTTTACCTCAGACCATTTCTCCAATTTGTCCAGATCATTTTGAATTTTGACCCTGTCCTCCAAAGCAGTTGCAATCCCTCCCAGTTTGGCATCATCTGCAAACTTAATAAGCGTACTTTCTATGCCAACATCTAAGTCGTTGATGAAGATATTGAACAGAGCCGGTCCCAAAACAGACCCCTGCGGAACCCCACTTGTTATACCTTTCCAGCAGGATTGGGAGCCATTAATAACTGCTCTCTGAGTACGGTTATCCATCCAGTTATGCACCCACCTTATAGTAGCCCCATCTAAATTGTATTTGCCTAGTTTATCGATAAGGATATCATGCGAGATCGTATCAAATGCCTTACTAAAGTCTAAGTATACCACATCCACCGCTTCTCCCTTATCCACAAGACTCATTATCCTATCAAAGAAAGCTATCAGATTGGTTTGACACGATTTGTTCTTTACAAATCCATGTTGGCTATTCCCTATCACCTTACCACCTTCCAAGTGTTTGCAGATGATTTCTTTAATTACTTGCTCCATTATCTTCCCTGGCACAGAAGTTAAACTAACTGGTCATCTAAGCATTTTCAGTAACACAACTAAAGAAAGGTATTTATTTCTTTACAAGACATTTTTAATGTAACAATGTTCCTTTCTCACAGAAATGCATCCAGAATCCAAAAGCGAGCTTGACAGAAAAAGAATATGGATAACAATATTTCTGAAGTGCTTCCGGTACATGAGATGTGTGCTGCATGGAAAGTTTAACCATTTATTTGGCTGGCTATAACTAATTTTCAAGGTGTGAACACTTGTTGTATTCAGAAAAAAGAACAGGAGTACTTCTGGCACCTTAGAGACTAACAAATTTATTTCAGCATGAGCTTTCGTGAGCTACAGCTCACTTCTTCGGATGCATAGAATGGAACACACAGACAGGAGATGTTTATACATACAGAGAACATGAAAAGGTGGAAGTATGCATACCAACAGGAAGAGTCTAATCAATTGAGATGAGCTATCATCAGCAGGAGAAAAAAAAATCTTTTGAAGTGATAATTGAGACGACCCATAGAAGGTGTGAGGAGAACTTAACATAGGGGAATAGATTCAATTAGTGTTATGACCCAATCATTCCCAGTCTCTGTTTAAACCTAAGTTAAATGTATCTAATTTGCATATTAATTTGAGTTCAGCAGTCTCTCTTTGGAGTCTGTTTTTTACTTTTTTTGTTGCAAAATTGCCACCTTCAAGTCTGTCACTGAGTGGTTAGAGAGGTTGAAGTGTTCTCCCACTGGTTTTTGAATGTTATGATTCCTGATGTCAGATTTGTGTCCATTTATTCTTTTGCGTAGAGACTGTTTGGTTTGGCCAATGCACATGGCAAAGGGGTATTGGCACATGATGTCATATATCACGTCGGTAGATGTGCAGGTGAACGAGCCCCTGGATGGCGTGGCTGATGTGATTAGGTCCTATGATGGTGTCACTTGAATAGATATGTGGGCAGAGCTGGCATCGGGCTCTGTTGCAAGGATAGGTTCCTGGGTTAGTGTTTATGTTGTATGGTGTGCGGTTGCTGGTGAGTATTTGCTTCAGGTTGGGAGGCTGTCTGTAAGCGAAAGTGGCAATTTTGCAACAAAAAAACTTCAAAAACACACTCCAAAGAGAGACTGCTGAACTCGAATTAATATGCAAATTAGATACAATTAACTTAGGTTTAAACAGAGACTGTGGGAATGATTGGGTCATTACACTAATTGAATCTATTCCCCTATGTTAAGTTCTCCTCACACCTTCTATGGGTAGTCTCAATTATCACTTCAAAAGATTTTTTTTTCTCCTGCTGATGACAGCTCATCTCAATTGATTAGACTCTTCCTGTTGGTATGCATACTTCCACCTTTTCATGTTCTCTGTGTGTATAAATATCTCCTGTCTGTGTGTTTCTGAGCTGTAGCTCACGAAAGCTCATGCTGAAATAAATTTGTTAGTCTCTAAGGTGCCACAAGTACTCCTGTTCTTTTTGCGGATACAGACTAACACGGCTGCTACTCTGAAACCTGTTATATTCAGGTTATTTTCACTTAATGTGACTTTACCATTATTTCTGAAAGCCATTCGCTTTTTCCATCATTTTTCAGCTTGAGGCCATGTCTCCAGATCTTCAGTCACTGAACATACATTTTAAGTGTTTTATTTAATTGGTGGGTGTTTGATTCTGCACAATGCTAAGTATTCTTGTAAAGTTCTGAGCACTTTAGTTTCTTGTAATTTCACGGAGAGTTGTGGCCCTCGGCACCTCTCAGAAACAAGCCCTTAGTGTGACATGAAAGCAAGAGACTGTAGTTCTAGCTTATGAATATAGATGAGCATTGCACAATGTTCACAAGACAACACCACCAGATCACCTTCATCCTAACCTACAATATTCCCATTACTCTAATCATGTAACTACCTTGAGCAGGTACTCACAATTGTGTGATGTGGAAAATAAAGATTAAAGGTCTGATTTGTTGTTGACGTAGACAATGCTGACAATGCATAGCACATATAAAAAGACTCAAGAAATATCTCTGGCTCTCTGTGACACCTCCTCAGATGTTCCAAAGCTGACCAGGAGCAGAGGTGGGCCACAGGAGGGAAGAAGATGAGGCATAGTCAAGGCAGATATGCTTGCTGGCTTTTCTGCATCAATGTAGAGTGAAGCAAAGGGTTGCACCAATCCCCGAATAGGGAATATTCAAGCTGTCTGTCTTTCCCTAAACCAGTGCATGAGTCTGCCCTTAGGATGAAATCCACTATATTCATTTTCACCTGTTTGTCTGAGACTGGATGGGAACCCACAGCTCCAGCAGAAAAAGTTTAATATGCAAACTCAAATCACTGCCAAGTCTCTCTCTGATCCTGAAGTTAAAATATGTTACTTTGTTCCAGAATCAAATATCGATTCAGAGATTGTTGTGTTTTTTTTTTTTAAATACAACTCCTTGCTGTTAGGTAGGCTGGGGACTCCATGGTTGGATTAAGGCATTTTGTGTTCTGATTCCTGAGTTAACAGCCACTTGGTTCATGATTTGAAAAACAAATTCAGAACCAATGTAAACAGGTATCATACATTTGATGTCAAGTATCAGAGGGTAGCCGTGTTAGTCTGGATCTGTAAAAGCAGCAAAGAATCCTGTGGCACCTTATAGACTAACAGACGTTTTGGAGCATGAGCTTTCGTGGGTGAATACCCACTTCCTCAGATGCATGTAATGGAAATATCCAGGGGCAGGTATATATATGTGTGCTAGCAAGCAAGCTAGAGATAACGAGGTCAGTTCAATCAGGGAGGATGAGGCCCTGTTCTAGCAGTTGAGGTGTGAAAACCAAGAGAGGAGAAACTGGTTCTGTAATTGGCAAGCCAAAGGTTTTCACACCTCAACTGCTAGAACAGGGCCTCATCCTCCCTGACTGAACTGACCTCGTTATCTCTAGCTTGCTTGCTAGCACACATATATATACCTGCCCCTGGATATTTCCATTACATGCATCTGAGGAAGTGGGTATTCACCCACGAAAGCTCATGCTCCAAAACGTCTGTTAGTCTATAAGGTGCCACAGGATTCTTTGCTGCTTATACATTTGATGCTTCAAGTTGCACCTGTTTACATCAGGTATGAATTTGGCCCAGTGATCTGAATCTTAAAAAACATTCACAGTCTCAAAGTTAAAAACCTAGGCAGTTTATCACAAGCTCTTACAATTAAGTCATCAGATTGGTATCTGTTAAAATAAGCATTCACTTCCACACTTCTGACACTAGACGGGGATGTTGCTCTATGTTTGTTGAAAACAGAAAAATCACAGCTGCTTTCCTCTTATT
Source organism: Gopherus evgoodei (assembly GCF_007399415.2). NCBI lineage: Eukaryota > Metazoa > Chordata > Testudines > Testudinidae > Gopherus > Gopherus evgoodei. The sequence continues at coordinate 207,725,095 of NC_044323.1, forward strand.
TTAACACAATAGTGACATTTTTAGTAGTTTAGAGTTATTCAACACCCATTGACTTAGTGTGGCAGGGAAGATTGCAAGGATAGGGGCTTATGAGTCACATCTGTTAGTTGGATGAAGATTTCCATGCGATGCTAAACTTATTTCATTTATGCTACTTGCAACAGCCATGCTGGTCCCAGAGGCAAGGTGGGTAAGGTAATATCTTTTATTGGACCAACTTCTGTTGATGAAAGAGACAAGCTTTTAAGCTTACATAGACCAATAAAAGATATTACCTCACCCACTTTGTCTATGTACTTATGCTATGCGTTTATTAATTGAAAATTTCTGGTGTTTGATTAAATCTAGGAAATAAAATGACATTGTAAATATCACATAAAAGTGTTATGCTCATTTATTCAAGGATTTTTAAAAGTAAAAGATACCATCAGAATAGATGCATCTGCATTTGTGAAATTCTGGAGCTGGCAATTTCTTTCAGAATGCTTTCTGTTTTACAGCACTGGTTCCCCAGAGGAGCACAAAGGAGTGAGTGAAACATTATTTAAGAACAATTACTTTCATATGCTAAAATATATGTGCAGTCATATAATCTAAAGACAAGAGCTAAGTATGATACTAATAATGTTGTATCCAAAATAATTATTACACGGTTAAAAAGGTGTCAATGATCTGCATTTTCAGGAAGAGCTACGGCTCTGGGTTTATCATGGTGTGAAGAAATAAGGTTTGGAGCTGGTAATACATAATTCAGGAAAGTGCAGTTCAGAGAATTCGAACACTACCCAAATATTTGAAAGTTAAAAGTTCCTTTAATCAGACGGTTACTAAGAATAGGGCTTTTAATATTTCTGAGGGGTGAAAACATTATCTAAGTTCATCTGAGTGACTTAAGAGCACAAGTCTCACTGAGTTTTGTATTTTGGCTGGAGGAATCGATCTAAGAAATTGAACTGTGCATACATTGTCCTTTTTACTGGTTCTTTAAGAGATGCTACCTGGGGGCCAAAACTGTTGCCTGAACTTTGTCAGTGTCATTTGCCCTATGACTGAGAGCTTGCTATTTACAAAAGATGATTCCATTTGGAAACTTGCTGAGACACAAAATATTCAGTTCCTTGGGGAAGTAAGCGTTCAGTGAACATATTTTGAATACAGTAGTGTATTCAGTTTAACAATCGTTATATTTAAATCATTCTTATTTTATAACCAACCTCTTGTTTCAGCGGTTAATCTGATCATCAAGAATGCCCTCCCGACTAAGGGCCAGGTTGTCTCCTTCACCACTGTAGGAAAAAGAGACAGAAAACTGGCAGTTCTAGGGAGAGAGCATGCAGGGAGTGGTGCTTCTACCACATTGTGGCTGCTGGCTCTACACGTGATTCTTCACAAATGTCGGATTCTGTAGCTAGGATGGGTGTGTGCTAGGGACAGAAGGGAGAAGGACTTGGGGGTTGATCTTGTCTTAAAGGCAGATAATGTCAACATTAATTTAGGGTGCATCTCTCCTGAAGGTATTTGTATTGGTAGTCACCCAGGTAGTCACACAGGTCCAAATGCCCAGTGCAGATAATCTGCACCAGTGAAAAATTAAACTTGCATTGGTGCATCTTACTTCACTTTTCAACTTTTGTAAACTGCAGTTGGTGTGAGCCCTGTATTACACTAGTGCAGTTTATTTACACTGGGGCTTTGCATGGATATAGCACCAGTGTAGGCACACCAGTATGAATATACCCAGCAGGACTGTCCTTAGGATTTATGGGGCCCTATTCAGTATTATTAAACTGGTGCCCCTATGCCCAACGGCAGCCTGGGCTCGGATGTGTATTTTAGATAAGGGTAGTCTTTTGAAGGATTTATTTAAAAAAACTGGAAGATCCAAGCATTTAAGGCTAAAGATGAATATTCATATTGTGCATCTAAAAATCTAAGCAGGGATTTTTTAGAGATGTGATTTTATAATCTTCAGCAACACACTAATGAAATATTTTTAAAGCTAATTTTAAACTAAGGTCCTGTAGACTAACATGTTCTGAGTAAATATTACAGTAATGCACAACTGTTTTTGTCAGTAAATTCAGAAACGGACAGTATAAACTTAGGGGTTGGCAAATGTCTATTAAATGGCTTCATTACAACTTGAATGGCTCTTTAACAGTTTCAGTGTTGTTCTAATAGGTCTGGCAGGCTGGAAGGCTTTTTCACTTTTAAATACTAGATCTCCTCCAGAGGAAGTCTATTCAGGCTGCAGCAAACAGCTGTGGTGGGAGCCTGAAGGAAGGGTCAGGGACAGGAAAATTGGAGGGTGAACACTAAGACCCAGAGGTGCCCCAAATTTTTGGGTGCCCTATGCAGCCACATATGCCTAAGAACGCCGATCCCCAGCATAATCAAGTCCTTGGCTATTCTTCCCCTCTCTGCAGGGAAATCCCACACAGCGAATGAAGGTTTGAGAAAAGGGATGCCTGGTGTCCAGTTTTCAACTGGAAAGTCTGTGTGAAAGGGGTTGTGTCCAGTCACATGTACTGACTGGACACCAAAAGTCCGATTACCATGGGTGGGAAGGCCAAGGGAGGAGGGGCTGGGACATCAACCCACATCAGCCCCTGCTCAGCTGACGCCACCTCCTTCCTGCATCTTGAGGGCAGGCAGGATCCTAGCCCTGGAGCAGAGGGAACTCAGCTAGTAGGGGTGAGGGAGGTAGACAGGATCGAGCGAGGAGGGAGGGAGAGAGTAGTGAGTGATGGGGGAGAGGTGGAGCAGAGGTGGGACTCGGAGGAAGAGATAGAGGGAGGGGACGTTCCAGCTCTCCTGCTGTAGTGTCCAGTCTTCAGAAATTAGAAAGTTGGCAACCCTATTTGGGAGACTAGGTTTGCCAGGCTTCCAATTTTTGACTGGAACACCTGGTCAAAAAAGGACTCTGGCAGCTTCGTTTGGCACCACTGACCGGGCTGTTAAAAGTCTAGTCGGCGGTGCAGTGGGGGCCCAAGCCTAAAGCAGGCTCCCTGCCTGCCCTAGTTCCACTTGGCTACTGGAAGAGGCCGCCAGGTCCTTGCGGCCCCTAGGTGTCCAGGGAGGTCCCGCACGCTACCCCTAGTGCCAGCTCTGCAGCTCTCATTGACCAGGAACTGTGACCAATGGGAGCTGTGGGGGTGGTGCCTGCAGCCGTGAGGGCAGTGCACAGAACCTCCCTGGCAGCCCCTGCGCCTAGGGGCTGTAGGGACCTGGCAGCCATGGTAAGCGCTGCCAGGACCTTGGACTCCAACTCCCTGCTCCAACCCAGAGTCACCTCCCACACCCAAACTTCCTCCTGGAGCCCGCACCCTAAGCCCTGCCCAGAGCCCTGTCCTGAACCCCAAACCCTTCATCCCCAGCCCCAGAGCCTGCACCCCCCTTCCCACACTCTGAACCCTTTGGCCCCATCCCAGAGACCCCACTGCATCCCAAACCCCTCATCTCCGGGCCCACCCCAGAGACTGCACCTTCAGCTGGAGCCCTCACCCCATGACCCAGCCTGGTGAAAGTGAGTGAGAGTTGGGGAGAGTGAGTTACAAAGAGAGGTGGAATGGAGTGAGCAGAGAGGGGCCTTGGAGTATGGGCAGGGCAGAGGTGTTCGGTTTTCATAGATTCTAGGACTGGAAGGGACATTGAGAGGTCATCGAGTCCAGTCCCCTGCCCTCATGGCAGGACCAAAAACTGTCTAGACCATCCCTGATAGACATTTATCTAACCTACTCTTAAATATCTCCAGAGATGGATATTCCACAACATCCCTAGGCAATTTATTCCAGTGTTTAACCACCCTGACAGTTGGGAACTTTTTCCTAATGTCCAACCTAAACCTCCCTTGCTGCAGTTTAAGCCCATTGCTTCCTTCTTGTTCTATTCTTAGAGGCTAAGGTGAACAAGTTTTCTTCCTCCTCCTTATGACACCCTTTTAGATACTTTATCTGATTAGAAAGTTGGCAAACCCAGGGGCGGCTCTAGGGATTTTGCCTCCCCAAGCACGGCAGGCAGGCTGCCTCCGGCGGTTTGCCTGTGCTGGGTCCGCTGGTCCTGCGGCTTCGGCGGACCTCCCACAGGCGGGCCTGCAGGAGGTCCGCTGAAGCCACGGGACCAGCGGACCCTCCGCAGGGAAGCTGCCAGAGGCAGCCTGCCTGCTGCTCACGCGGCGCTGGCAGAGCACCCCCCACGGCTTGCCGCAGGCGCTTGGCGTGCTTGGGCCTAGAGCCGCCCCTGGGCAAACCTATGGGAGACGCCGTTTTTCTGTTTATCCACAGAGTAGGTCCAGCCTGGGTAACAGCAGTGCAAGCGTCCCAAGACCAATCTCCAAAGTTCTGATGTAGGAGGATCACCTTTGGAGTGAATGAGTAATTTAATCTCCATTTAGTTTTTTGTCTGTTCTGAAACTTCCACCCAGGTACCAATTATTGCCACTTGTCACTCCTGCGTGTTGACACTCCTGCAAGGCCATTTCACATAGTTCACCAACAAACAAGCTTTGTTTTTAAAACAGATTGTTTTTAAAAAGAATCTATGAAAAAACACATCATGTACAGCTTAATATTTGTTTTGGTGGGTTTTTTAGGTTCCAGAGAGGTTTTATTAGCACAAATATGAACTGGTTCCTGTAAGCAGAAAGTTCTAATCTCAAACAAAATATGCTTTTAGATTTCTTGGCTTCACTGAAATCACTGCTGCAAATTCTAGCATGTGATATTTACAAACTCTGGGCCCAATCCTGCACTCTGTGCTCAGGCAAAACTGCTGGTCACTTTACTGGGAGATTTACTTGAATAAGGCATGCGGGATTGGGTCCTCTGTCAGCATTACATGACATATGCAAAAGTAATCACACACATCTTTACAAAGCAATTATATCCATGAACCCTAAGCTTTCCTCTTCTTGACATACCAGTTGCATATGGTGCACAGAACTAGTTTCAGCAGGGACCAAAGATTTGAAGTTTTCAGGCAATGACAACCTCACCAATGCAGAAAGATATGTGTAAAGTGGCACATGAAAGAAGGCAGTCACTATTTTCTTTTAATGAAATGAAGCCCAGCAGGTAGGAAGCACTTGGTTTCAAAAGATACTGCATCTTCATAAGCTTTAACATGTTATTTGAAACCATGTTATAAATAGTAATTGTCAGTTTTGCACATTAATAACAACATCCATTCACATTCCCCTCCCATCTGCATTACTCCCACCTTCACGGGACAGTTTCTTACAAAGATGCAATCCCGCTGAACAGCATTCAGAGTAAAACTGACACTCTGTGGGGAGCTACTGCTCCAAATTTTGAATCTTTAGTCATTTATGTGCATGTGGAGAACATTTGTTGAAGATGCGCTGCATTAGACTGGATAAAAAATGCACAAAGGTTATAGACCTCATGCTTAGGACATTAGCCAACTCTGTTCAGCAGGGAATAAACTCCACTTCAGTCAAGCAAATTACTAATTTTTTCATTAGCATGAGTTCATCTTCCTCTGAAGCATCTGGAACTAGCCACTGTCACAGATGAGGTATAGAATACTAGACTAGATGGTTCTGGGCCAATGTGACACTTCCTAAAGTCCTGTCAATAAAAATGAAGTTGACTGCATTGATTTTCATTGCATTTTTGGTGCAAAAAGTACCAAAATTAGACAGTTATGTGTAAGTGGATTTTGAAATTTGTGTGTTAATAATCTAGTTATGATTATTTCTGTAAAACCGGTATAGGTGTTATTTTGAAAAAAAAATTGTAGATTTCTTTTAAGGCCACAGTTTAATAGTGCCATCTAGTGGACATTTAAAATAACTGCAGAATTAAATTCCCAGAATGCACTCTTTGAATTTGTTAGTGTGAGACTCCAAAATCTTCAGAAATTCTATGCTTAATAAGATTTCCAGGGTGGATAAAAACAGAACATAGGACTTGGAAAGTGAAACTAAATAAAATATTCTATGCTAGCACAAGAATAATACACCATAACAGACTTTTCACAGATGTCCTAACTACAATGATCAGAAAATGAAAACTGAATTGCATCTAAAAATTAGAATGAGGAAATATCTTAAGTCACATGCTACCAGTATGCTTCTATCTCTACAGCATAATTGTTCTTTACTTTCTCTCCTATGTTTCTAGCTGTGCTTCATCCCAGTGGTGGATGCATTTCTGAACAGCTAATTGAGCTATATGCATTATGGTGTTTTGCAATTCTTCAGAATGAAAGGCACTATAAAGTCTATACAATATAATTAGTATTTACTAGGAACCATTGTCTAAACTTGACATTACAACAACTTGAACATTTTGGAAGTGACTAATTTAAAATTTAGATGTGTCTGACACATCTTTAATTAGTATGTACTTACTTTTTTTAGGTTCCTGTAACAATATTTATAGTTCTTTTCTCCCTGCTCCTCACTGATATTTATAAGAGTCTTTTAAGTAAGAGAAAAACTACCTAAATAACTATGCTGAAGAAACAGTGAAACTGATTGTGTATTTAGTGCTCTCTGATACACAAAGGAAATAAAAAAAATAGAGAAAATATTTTAGTAACTACAGTAAGAACAGAATTGTTCAGGCACAAGTGTGATTTTCAAGTTGATGGTGCCCCTAACTGAAGTTCCCGTGTTCCTGATTAAACCATTTCAGGTGCATGATGATGAAAGGAAAAGTGCCCAAGGGAAGTACAGCTGTGGTTTTTAGAGAGGGAAGAATTCTAATTGCTGCCTTGAAGATGACACCTATGGCTCCTCCACACCTAGGGGCAGCGAATTTTGTCAGAGCAAATCAGAAGTGTACACCCATGAACTGTATCTAAGGGTATGTCTACATCTACAATTTTGCAGCGCTGGTTGTTACAGCTGTATTAGTACAGCTGTATAGGGCCAGCGCTGCAGAGTTGCCACACTTACAGCAACCAGCGCTGCAAGTGGTGTTAGATGTGGCCACACTGCAGCGCTGTTGCACACCGCGGGGAAGGAGATCTGCTTGGAGGGGGGGTTGGGGAACGCCAGAGCACACCACAGGGCTGGATACCTGCTTGGAGAGGGGGTTGGGGAACGCCAGAGCACACCGCGGGGAAGGAGACCTGCTTGGAGGGGGGGTCGGAGAACGCCAAAGCACACCGCGGGGAAGGAGACCTGCTTGGAGGGGGGGTCAGGGAACGCCAGAGCACACCGCGGGGAAGGAGACCTGCTTGGAGGGGGGTCGGGGAACGCCAGAGCACACCGCGGGGAAGGAGACCTGCTTGGAGGGGGGAAGGAGACCTGCTTGGAGGGCAGTGGCGTTTGCTTAATTACCAGAGAGGCTTCCTCAGGTATGCTGGGATACCTGCTTATTCCATGGAGGTCAACAAAAACGCTGGTGAGTGTCTACACCTGATGACCAGCGCTGGTGATCCAGCGCTGGATCCTCTACACCCGAGGCACGACCGGGTGTACGGCCAGCGCTGCAAACAGGGAGTTGCAGCGCTGGTAATGCCCTGCAGGTGTGTACACACCCTAAGTTGCAGCGCTGTAACCCCCTCAGCAGCGCTGCAACTTTGTAGTGTAGACAAGGCCTAAGATTAAGGTTACAGGAATTTCTGCATGGTAAACAAACAGATGACATGCCTTTAGAGATAATTCACAAACACCTGAAAATGTTTTCACTTGTCTAACTGCAGACATCTCCTGATGGAATCACTGATAAATCCCCAAGTAGAAAACCCACCTCTTGAGTTATCACCTCAAACTGATTCCATTGTGTATCTTTCTCTCCAGAACAAGCCTCTAATTAAAGACCTGGTTTACATGGAAACACTATCTTCATGAATGAGTAAATCCATTTTATCAACCCATCCATCAGTTGTGTAATATTTACTTTGACAATATTGTAAGGACAGGGCTGTCCCTTCTTGTGAGACAATTTAGGACCTATGCAATTCCAATTTCTTAAGCCTCTCCCCCCTAGTAACATTTTGTAATTAATAATAGTTTCTAACTCAACTGATAAGCAGTTCTGAATCTATGTAATTTCGGATTGACTGGCCACTGCCCCGCACTTTATGTACTCATTTACAATGCAAAGGCAATGTAAAATGCTAATCAGCCCCAATCTACATAAATAGCAATTTCACATGTTAGCAAGTGACAAAGGATTTTCATAAGAACTCTGTTCTCATAATTCTTATTTTCTATGAAGGACACACCTGATTTTTTACAGTTTTGACAATCAGGTTATTCTTCAATGCACTACTAAATGAATAAACCTACAGACGACCGGTATTTAATTCAGTAGTCCTACATCATAAGCTTGTAGTAATGCAAGTTAAGGTTAAAAAGTTAAAAGTTAAAAAAGTCCAGAAAGCTTTAGTTAAAGTTCCAGCACCAGCCTTAACTCTGCCCCTTGACAATATTTTGTTACATTGTAATGAAATCCCCACTGTCCTCTGGGGTAGGGGTCTCCAGCACAAATTAGGAGAATGGATATTGGTAGATTGAGGGGTGGACAAGGGAGGATGAGCAACCTATTGAGGATTCCAACCTATTTGGGTGGCTTGTGGTCAGAAAAGTGAGTCTAACTACTATAGGGGGAGGTTGGGGTACAAGAAGGCCTCTGGATCGAGCGGTTGGCTCACACAAGGTTGTCTTAGATCTGTGGAGGTAAGAGTGGGTCTCCAGTTGTATCCTCAGGGAGGGGGAATAGGAAGATAGGGTCTTCTGCCTATATAGAGAGAACTAGTGAGGTACAGGGAGCAGAATTAGCGTTGGTACTGGAATTACGCTTCCAGGAGCTCCCACTAGGGCACAATACCTTGTGCTGCCCCCTTACTGTGGGAAACCAATTTAGCCCTTAAATTTTAGATGAAGTTTAAGTTAGCCTTTTGTTATCTCTAGACTTAATGCTTGAAAAGGTTGAAATAGTAAAAGCCAGATGGAGGTCATGGCTTCCAAAATGAGAGCAAGGAACTTTTTGCAAGAGTCAGAAACATTAATTAAGATAATTCAAATATTGCTAGGCTTATGAACATGTTATTCTTTTCTAAATTGCATAGACTCTTTAATTTAAATTTGATTACTAAATTTTTTCAAGAAGAGAAGCATGAAATTAAGCTTCTAATGCATATTCAGGAATCTAAAGAACAAGATTTCAAAATTTCTGAGATCAATGGGAGATGTTGGGTTCTCAGCACTTGTCAAAAGTCAGGCCACTTATTTAGGTCTACACTTAAAATATGGGTTGACCTCGCCTGCATTGCTCAAGAGTGTGAAAAAGAACACACCCCTGAGCACTGTGATAAGCTGATCTAGCTGGGGTAGACGTGGCTAGGTTGATGGAAGAAATCTTCCATTAACCTATCTACCCCCTTTTGGAGAGATGGATTATCTACTCAGCAGAAAAAACCCTCTGTCAACGTAGGCAGTGGGTGGCTATGCAGCCAGGCCACTGAAGGCCATGCTTACATTACCAGCATTAAAATCTTGGCCTCTGAGTTTAACTTTATACCAGGGATCAGCAACCTTTGGCATGCGGCCCATCAGGGAAATCCACTGGCAGGCCAGGATGGTTTGTTTACCTGCAGCGTCCACAGGTTCAGCTGATCGCAGCTCCCACTGGCTGCAGTTCGCCATTCCATGGGGGCTGCGGGAAGTGGCATGGGCCGAGGGATGTGCTGGCGGATTTCCCTGATGAGCCGCATGCCAAAGGTTGCCAATCTCTGATATAGAACATTTTATGTTTTTAATCTAAACAGAACTAAATGCTCAAGGGAAATTTGATCTGGATCAGTGTACTATGGAGATGACTATAACAGACACTGAAAAACACAAATATATTCATTCAGACTGGATTCTTCAGTTGCAAGGTTTTTACACAGATGCTTAGTTAAAAAACAGTAACAGGTCTGATGGTTTTGTTCTGAGCTGTGTCTCAATATGCAGTAGCTAGCTTCATTTGGAATGTTGTGATGACCATTAAACTAAAAAGAAAAAGAAACAGGGACTCATTTATTACAGCAATTAAGAGATCAATCTTCAATCTGCTGGAATTTTGGGGAGAAGATTAAGTCCATTTTACATATATTTTAGGATTGTGACCATGTGAGACTTTATGTTGCACATATGCTCCTCTTTCCTTTACCAACATTTTGTCCTTTGTTCTTCGCCTCCAACTGATGCTTATGACCCTGCACAGAGGATTCTTTAGCCTGACTTCTATGATTTTAAGACATATGACACTTTTCTTCTGGAAATGAGTTGACTTTTCTTTCTACGGATGTTTTGCTTTCCTCCTTCATGTCTGCACTGAAATGTAAGAAGTTCCTGGTGTTAGCAAATGACTGGTCTATAGAAATGGACAGATGTTGAACACTATTTATTCCTAGGCTTAAATGCCCTTGATAATATTTTATAGCCGGCATAGGAATTTTGTTTATACTCTTATTCTGTCCTTGAACTGATTTTTTTCCTATTTGTCTGTTTTGAATTTAAACATTTCTATGTATAATCTTGAGTACACTATATTGTGTGATAATTTCTAGCTTTATTTTGTGTTTATTTTGCTGTTTTCTGTTTCTTTTATCTTCTTTGTTTACGCTAGTACATACATATTTAATCCTTTTACAAGGCTGGGCCTTGTCTGTGGCCACATGATAAAGCAGTTTGGGAAGAAGACTAAAGCCAGAATGGTACAATCAAGGCTTCTGTGGCGGCTTTTAAAAGAAGGGAAAATAAAACCTACCCAAATGGCATACAGGCACTTAATTAAGGGCCTATTGGTGGCCTTCTGTCAGACTGTTATTGATGGATTCCAACAAAAGCCAGCAAAGTCTTTTTGAATCTCAGTGCAGCATTTCAAAGAGTTTGACATGATATGCTCTTAGTTAAACTCAGGGAGATGAGAATCTGGTAAAATGTACCTTTGGAGAAGAAATTTCCTATACTATAGGAAAATAATAGACTAAATGTTCCTTTTTCGAAGACAAGGCCAATCAGGGAGGCATTCCACAGGACTCAGTTTAAAGTCTCTTATTTTCCTGCTGTTCTCCTCTGAGTAGTCATGCTGCTTGAAATCATCTGTATGCATGTATGCAGATGGCGTGCTTCGTGTCACTGGTTGTCAAATAGATGCATTGGAAAATGAACTGAATGAGGACTTAGAAATTGTAACTAGATGGACAAAGGAAAATACATTTCAGCTGAATGCAGCAAAAACAAAGTCAGTCTACTTTACCACAAATCATAGGAGATTTAAGTACAGTTTGAAACTGACATTGGATGGAGAATGTATTGACACTGAGAAGAATCCAGTATACCTTGGAGTGACCTTGGATACGGAACTAAGATTTGGACCACAAGTCAGAAAAATGACAGCCAAAGCAAAGAAGAGATTGAATCTTCTGTGATGTATTGCTGGTACCAGTTAGGGTTCATGTGTTAGAACATGAACTTACTGCTTGATACTTTGTGCAATACTTGCATATGCCTTACCTGTATGGTCACATACAGCTCCCAGTAATCTTACTAAGATCAGTGTTGTGCAGTCAGCTGTAGTTCACAATATAAGCTGTAAGATCCTCTCCAAAAGCAATTTGTGAACAAGAGTCTGATGTTCCACCTCCTGAGAATCATAGAAAAGAAAAGCTAATTTGATACGGAAATTGTCTTCCTTCCCTATCTGAATATCATCAGTGTTCAGGATCTGCTCAAAAACTGGAAAACAAAACCGCAATGATCATATTGTTTTGAAAGGTGTGTAAAGGCAACTGAAGAAAAAGAAGCACTTGATGATGTTAGAAAGGTAAAGTGTGTGCGTGAAGAAGTTTGTATACCAGTCATTTTTTCACATGAACCTATTTGTTTTAGTAAATGCCTTTCCCTTTGGAATCTTGTTCAAAGGAACAGACTGTCAACTAAAGGAAAATTGTAGAAAAGACCCTTCAACAATATAAGACACAAGACAAACCCATTCCTATGTACACTGATGGTTCATCAGACATATCTTTCAAGAATGGTGGTGTCTTTACCCAGTGGTTTAATGGAGAAAATACAAGAAAATGCACTAGTTCAGGATCTATCAGCTCAAACTATACGACTGAACTGAAAGCTATTCTCACTGCACTGCAAGAAATAAACAGAGCAGAAATGGAGGTGGACGTCATAATAACTGTTGGCTTGCAGATGGTGATCCTTGGTTACTTTAGAATAAACCAGAGTGCTATCAACAATGCAATTCAAAAGGAGGCTTGGAGGATCAGAAAGCAAGGCAATATATTGACTTTTCAAAAGATTCCATCATACGCTGATGTACATGAGAGTGTTGTAGCTGATGACCCGGCAAAAATTAGAAGAAGATTGGAAACTCAAGCTGGAATGACAACATCAATGATACTGTCACCCTACCAAGGAAAATATTAGCTGACATCCATTATTGTGAGACTGTGGACAGGGCGGACTGCAAGAATGAAAATCAATAGAAATGGGACCAAGAGATGTCCCCTCTGCAAGATGTGTTGGGAGCAGGTTTTAACACCTGCCCATACTTTAGAATGTAATATTGTAAGAAAAGGGAAACTTTTTGAATTTGACAGCTTGGATCAAGCTCTTACAAAGGCCCCTGTACAAGTTGCCAGATTCATTCTTGAACTTCATGGCCTGATAAGATTAATGTAGGACAGCATAGCAACACCACCACCACACTTACAGTGCCCCCACACACCTTAAGAGAACATTAAGGATGTGTGCACAACCTAGACGTTGCTTATGCAATTCATATGCCTTATTATACTTTGTAACCCACCCTAGGTTGTCAATGAGAATACATAATTTGCAACTGAGGCAAAGTCTGCTGTGTTAAATATTTCCACACCCGTCACAATCTCACCTTAACTGCATACTAATGGACAGGTCCTGTTCTGTGCATGCTGAACAGGTGTCTTATGAGCTAATTTTCAGCTCAGCCACTATTCACGTATAATGTTCAGAAAAAGTGCTAAGAATCACTCCCTGACTACTAAAGCAACAAAGAGTCCTATGGCACCTTATAGACTAACAGACATTTTGGAGCATGAGCTTTCGTGGGTGAATACACACTTCGTCAGATGCATGTAGTGGAAATTTGGAGGGGCAGGTATATATATGCAAGCAAGAAGCAGGCCAGAGGTAACGAGGTTAGTTCAGTCAGGGAGAATGAGGCCCTCTTCTAGCAGCTGAGGTGTGAAAACTAAGGGAGGAGAAACTGCTTTTGTAGTTGGCTAGCCATTCACAGTCTTTGTTTAATCCTGAGTTGATGGTGTCAAATTTGCAGATGAACTGAAGCTCAGCAGTTTCTCTTTGAAGTCTGGTCCTGAAGTTTTTTTGCTGCAGAATGGCTACCTTTAAATCTGCTATTGTGTGTCCAGGGAGACGGAAATGTTCTCCGACAGGTTTTTGTATATTGCCATTCCTAATATCTGATTTGTATCCATTTATCCTTTTCTGTAGGGACTGTCCAGTTTGGCCAATGTACATAGCAGAGGGGCATTGCTGGCATATGCTGGCGTATATTACATTGGTGGACGTGCAGGTGAATGAACCGGTGATGGTGTGGCTGATCTGGTTAGGTCCTGTGATGGACAATGGATCGTCTACAGCCAAGCACTGAGGTATAACCGCATCTGCTCCAACCCCTCAGACAGAGGCCAACACCTACAAAATCTTCACCAAGCATTCTCAAAACTACAATACCCACAAGAGGAAATAAGGAAACAGATCAACAGAGCCAGGCGTGTACCCAGAAGCCTCCTACTACAAGACAAACCCAAGAAAGAAACCAACAGAACTCCACTGGCCATCACATACAGTCCCCAGTTAAAACCCCTCCAATGCATCATCAGGGATCTACAACCCATCCTGGACAATGATCCCTCACTTTCACAGACTTTGGGTGGCAGGCCAGTCCTCGCCCACAAACAACCTGCCAACCTGAAGCATATTCTCATCAGTAACTGCACACTGCACCATAGTAACTCTAGCTCAGGAACCAATCCATGCAACAAACCTCGACGCCAACTCTGCCCACATATCTACACCAGGGACACCATCACAGGATCTAACCAGATCAGCCACACCATCACTGGTTCATTCACCTGCAGGTCCACCAATGTAATATACGCCAAAGGTATATTTATTCAAATCCTTTCACTTTTAAAAATGTCTGAATTTCTCCACCTGGGCAGAGACCATGACTGAAAAAGACAGCAAAAAAGGCAACTTTTCATATATTTATGAATGACCGAAGGATGGGGTCTTAGAATGGAACTGCTCTAGCAACCTTAAATGTAAGCTGTTACTGTGCCCTAGCTCTAATAAACCCTAAAGACAAAATTTAAATGTCTCAAATTAAGAACATCAGAAAAATATTAATGTATAAACACATTAAAAATCAGAAGAAACTTTTAAAATATTGTTCTGTCATTCTTCAAATTACTTTGATCAACACATAAATGTTAGGAATTATTATTAATAATGATAATAATAAACAGTTTCAAAGTGGTAGCCATGTTAGCCTATATCAACAAAAAGAACAAGGAGTACTTGTGGAAACTATGAGACTAACAAATTTATTTGGAAAATATATTCCACTGCATGCATCTGAGGAAGTCGGTTTTAGTCAACAAAAGCTGATGCCCAAATAAATTAGATAATAATAAAGACATCTTTGTTACTTTTTATGTTAATATAGTTTAAAGGGTTTATTTAAATGTCCCATCGTTAATGACTTGTTGTGTCTTGATGGTAAGCTGAATATTTCTGTTGTTAAACCACTGAAGTCCTAGTTATTGATTTGACATCTCAGTATAGAAAAACACATCTTGTGAAAAAATGAGTAGTGAAAAGAAAACAAGCCACAATATGATGAGCTCCACTATACTGTAAGTCAAAGAGTCGGAGAAATTTTTGATGGAAATGACCACTTCGAGTGCAGGATTGATCTCCATTGTGTATTCTTCCTTGCATTCCCCAGTCTATTTTTAAATGTGGAAAACAACGGGGTTTCCACCATTTCCCGTTCCCTAGATTTCATTGCCAGAAAGTTTTCTCTGAAATCCAGCTTTAATGATCCTTTTCTTAATTTTATTACTCTACTCCTTGTTACACACTTATTACATGTTCTACCAGCAATCATTTGTTCACTATATTTGTAAAATGACATTTATTTTTTTAAGAGGATGCTGAGCTTAAATAGTTAGAGGCTTGCAGACCCTTTTTATTGCTACACTATTTCACCCACTCAGGAGCTCGGAATTCTTTTCGCACATGGAACTTACACCCCGCCCCACAACTCAGCGTCTCTTGCTACCACAGCTACTGGTGGAGCAAACCAAACGGGGGGGGGTTTCCAGACGCAATATTGGATCTGAGACTCAATTCAGAAGCAATACTGGATCTGAGAATCACTCCCAAGAGGCTTTCGAGTTTGGATGCAAGGAACGTGCCGCTTTTACAGCCACCAGAACTGGCACGCTCGCTCCCGTGAAGGCCAGGGCTCTGCCCCAGCCTCCCCTCTCGGAGAGGTTTGTGCCACACCCTTTCTTAGTGTCTGGCCATGGAAGGCTCACTTGCTGTGCAGAGTGAGGGGGAGATAAGAGAGGGTGACGAGGGAAGGGGAAGGAAGGGAAGAGGTTGGTTTTCCTGGAGTGGGAGGGAAAAGCGTCAAAGAAGAATTTGCTCCCCAGGAGAAACATCCACCTGAGGTACCGCGGCTGCTGCTGCTGCTGCGTGAGCCGGGGGGAGATGTGCTGCTGCTGCTCCTGCAGATGGCTGCTGCTGGCTTCTCTGCTCTGGGCGGTAGGGGAATGCCAGCTTCGAGGTGAGACCCCGGCAGTCCCCAGCCTGGGAGATTAGAGTGCAGACAGGGGGGCTCGGCGGAAGCCGCTGAAGGGGACTTGTTGCACACGGGGGCTGTGTGCGCTGGCTTCGGCGGCGCCACGCTTCGGCAGTGGCTTGGCTGCTGGCTTTCAGGACCAGCCTTGAGAACTGGGGGGGGGGGGGGGGGGCGAGCTCGGAATGGCCCTCGTGAATACCGGTTTGCAGCAATGCTTCCACATACCGAAAATCGGGAGCTACCCCCGGGGGGGGGGGGTTGACTGGCCTCTCTTGGGGACGGAGCAGTAAGGCTCCCGCCAGAGCGTAGCTTGATCAGCTGCGGACTTAAAATGCAACTTGCCCGTGTCTGCACCAGCATCGTGATATGTATCAGCCTCGCGCTTTGGAGCACACGCTGTTTAGCCTCGCCTAGACAGACCCTAAATGAGGGGCCTGAAGAAGAGCATGGCTCAGTGTCTCTTGTTTTCTCCTTCAGTCCCTGCCCTCTCTCTCTCTCTCCCCCCAGGCTCGTGAGCTTTGTCTTCTTCGCCCTTTTTTCCCATCGCCCCATTTCTCCCCCCTCCCCAGCCTCTGTAAATTACAACCCTCCGCCCCCCAGCTCCGGTAGTTCTTTTATCTCCTCATCTGAGGGCACTGGGGGTGGGGGCTGCCCGGCTTCGCTGCTGCTGTGGCGAAGGGGCCGCCCCCTGGCTTTGCAACATGAAGGGCCCTTTTGAAGTGAGGGGCGATCCGAGGGCCAGGCCCCCTCCCTCGCCCCCTTTCGGGACGGCCATCGCGGGTTCCTGTTGGAAAACCCAGCTGCTGCCCCATCCCCCTCGGAGCACTGACATGCGGCTGGGCGCTGGGAATGAACGGGGCGGACACTCTCGCAGCGAAGCCCGCTTCGCATTGTCTCCTAGCAGGGGCAGCCAGCCAGAAACCGGCTCCTCTCCCTGCCCCCCACTCGCCACTCGACTGCTTGGGGCTCCGGGGGCCATTGTGAGCCTGCCTAGCCCTTCTTCCTCCCCCAGTCCCTGGGGGCTACCTTTACACCCCCCCGCTTTCCGCTGGCTGGAAAGGGGACGGGGCAGCCCGCCCTGGGCTGCATGTGAGTCACCCTGTGTCCCCTGGAGAGGATGGGCTTTAGCAAAGGCAGAGGCTGGGCTCGACATGGCTACTGCCGAGGGGACGCATTTAGTGGGCCAAGCCGGTATTCCAGGGTGGCTTTGCGATTATTAATTTATTATCCCCTTTCTAAGGGGTCTATCGCTATGGTGTCTGGGAAGTTACACACCGTTTAGATGAGGACACAAATACTTACGTGCCGCTGCTGTTGACTGGGTGGGTGCAGAGATTTATCACAATGCTTTACTCTCCCAGGGTCTGAATTCGTTATCATTTTAAGCTTAATATCTGCCACTCCTATAATCCCCCTCCTTCCTTGAGCATCACTGCAGTCGACGCGGTCCCTGCCCCCAGGTACTCTTAGCTAGAAGAAGAGGATCAGGTGCAAAGATTTCCTCACTTTCCCAGTGTAAATCTAACTCCACGGATATAAGTGGCCTTGAGCTCATAAGAGGAAGTCAAATATTAGCTGGCAGTTAAATAAGCTAGTGCTGGTCAATTTCAAAAATGGCTTTTCCAAGGATTTTTTCAAAAGCATTTTAATAGTAAACTAACTCTGCCCAGAGTTGTAGTAGGTTTGATTGCTTGTGGCATCTCCTTCTGCTACCCTTCAATTCAATTCCAACCCCCACCATCCCCTTACGCAACAAAACTGCACTGATTTTGCTGGCAGGGGTCCTACAAACTCATGGTGGAAAGGGATGTTCCCTAGTGTCTAATGTTAAATGCTTTAATAGTTGATGGGAGGAGGGTTTATTTACATAAACTAGACAATTGCTATATGAAGAATGAGGACTGAAGTATTTTACACATGTAAATTGGAATAATTATTCAGCATTATACACTTAAGGTTATTGGAGTAATCTGTTAGAAGTCTTTGTTTTTCTAATAACTTTCTCATACTCTTTCTTTAGGTCTAAGCTCAACATTGAAGATTTTTTTCCCCTTTAGAAAGTTAGAGAGAAAGTTACAGAGCCACTATTATTTCTGGAGTTCTTAGGACTGTTTTGCAATGGTGTTAGGTATTAATCCAGCTCCCAGTGAAGTGAGCAGCAAAACTCTGCTTGATTTTAGTGGACACAGTTAGATCTCTACTGAAGAAATTAATTAGAAATGCTGGATACATGCTGGATATATATAGGACTTAATTTTCCTAAATGGAATTCAGTAAGCTGAAGTTTGGCATTCAAGATAGACATATGTTGGCATCTGGAAGTTTACACATTGCAAATGTGTTTATTGCCATGATTGTACGTTCAAAACTTCTATTGCTTGAGTAGGCATGCAGGATTGAGCCCAAATTAGGGTGACCAGACAGCAAGTTTGATAAATCGGGACGGGGGTGGGGTGGGATACTAGGACCCTATATAAGAAAAAGACCCAAAAATCGGGACTGGCTCTGTAAAATTGGAACATCTGGTCGCCCTAGCCCAAATAAATGTTAAAAAATTCTGAATCCATATATATGAGAGCATTGAATAAATGTACCTGTACTTCTTTAGATGAACAGTCTGTTTAAAAACAAACAAACAAACCAATACAAGGCAACATCTATAGCTATGTTATGAACATTCAGGTAGAATATTTAAGTGCATATTCATCAGGAAATTTAAATGCCAAAGTCTTTCAGTACTAACTGCCGCTTAATGTATATTGGCATGTAGTTTTAATAGCATAAACAATAATAAAAAATACTACACTTTTACAATGGGGACAAGTTAATGTGAATGTGTAAACCCCAACTTTCATACACACAAATTCTCAAGGATCAAATTGAAAGAACTGCTTTAAATTAATACAAGTATATTATTAATATTTCAAATAATTTTTTACACAGTAATCTGAAGGCTTCCTGATGAAATGTATCTTGACTCTATATTAAAGATTACACATACCATCAAATTTGATTGTAGTTAAACCTCATCTTGTCAATTTTCTTTAGTGGTAACTGTAATCTTTTCTTTCTTTCATTTGGTTGTTTCTATGTTTCTTTTTCAAAGATTGGGTCAGAAAATCATTCTTTCCATTAGCTTACATATATCTCTGCATGTTGATGTGGATGATACCATTAAAGTGGTGAGTATCAGAACCCATCTGGTGGATAATGGTCTTACAAAAGCTAGCATTCCATTATTTATCTAACGATACTAATCCAGAAACAATGTGAGGAATGTTATGGCAATACAAATGATTCTATTACTTTTGGAGAAAGTAAAAACAGCTGAAGTCCAGAATATCTATACTTTTGAATATCAAGGTAATCTTAAAACCTGGTTTGTTGCACAGTTGGAAAGGTTTGAAAGACTAGCCCAGAGCTGGTGCTGAGATCACAAAACAAAAATTATTTTAGAATGCCCACGAAAATACCATTGATAAAATTATCTCTTCAGCATTTCCTGCTTTTCAGTACATGTCTGGATATTTCCTGACAGCAAATCAGGAAACTATAGAATACAATAGCTGTGTTGGTTTGTCAGAAGATGCTATAGTCTCTGGTGTGAAAAAACAACATAGCATGATAAAGAAAATTCTGTGGTCTAGTCTTTCAATCAGTAATATAAACACGGTTATGTGTAGATTTGAAAGGTTTCTTCAGTATAAGATGGATATTTTACATATATATTAAATTTCTTAGGTATTTTGATAGCATATCTATCCTAATTTTTTCCTCTTTGTTATTGAATGGCAAACATTGATTACAGAGACAAGGTGAGTGACATAATATCTTTTATTCGACCAACTGCTGTTGGTGAGAGAGATGAGGTTTCAAGCTTTTACCAACAGAAGTTGTTCCAATATAAGATATTACCTCACCCACCTTGTCTCTCTAAAATCCTGGGATCGACACTGCTACAACAACACTGCATACAAACATTGATTAGGTAATTAACTGACCTAATTCTTATTATTGAATTGGATTTTCCACTACTTGTCAAACTGTTGTAGTGTTTCTTCTGTAGATTCAACACCCAATCTCTCAGTAAAGAAAGCAGCTTTTTTATAGGCAGATGGTAGTGGTGACTTTCAAAGTGATTGCATTGTAGATTGCAGCTTTATTCAGCTGCATGTCTGCAGGTCATGCCTCAACTCACAGAGTGTGTTGCAGTAACCTTGCAGTCCATAGATCTGGGAATTTTGAATCAGTAGTTTAAGCCCTTGGTCCAGTCACAATAATCTGTGCCAAATGAGGGAAGTCTCTGTATGCTATCTAGCATACACCTGTAGGCACATGCTCTTCCTTGTGCATAACCATAACTACATACTAGCCAAATGCATGTTTTATATAATGACAGGGTCACTTTCAGACCTGTGAATCTATGTTTTAATTTGAAATTAATTGAAAACAACTATTGTAACACTTTCAAAAAAGTCGATTTGAACTTTCAAGGTGTGCTGGACAACATGTCCCTAAATATTGCGCTGTGAGGAGTGAAAAAGCATGTCATAAGGATTTAGGAATTGCTATACTGGATCAAACAGTAATCCTTCTAGTCTCGTATTTTGTTTCCAGCAGTGGTAAGTACCCGATGTTTCACAAGCAGGTATAAGAAACTTTGAGTTATGTGATGATGGGCTCCTAGGGAAAGTTTCTTCCTAAATGCCAATAGTTGGCTTATGCTCTCCAACAGGAGAAATTATATCTCTTCCAATGGTCTTATTTTTTTTTAATGTTTATATTGTAACTCTAGATATGGTAACTCTGGATATGCTTTTATCCATATAAATATCCTATACTTTTTAAAATTCTGCTAAGATAATGTTAAAAGAAGCTGTAAATCCCTTGACATTTGGAAAAGAAACAGAGTGCTCTGTTTTTATCTATATGAAAAACTCAGAAAGGCTGTAGTGCAAGCAAAGTGCAATTAAGAACAGTGAAATGATGAGCTAAAAAGGGGGGATAAGTCAGGGACAGAATGAGTTAATCAATGTTCCATGATAAGACTGAAAAGCTATATATCTTCTTACAACAAAAAATAGTCGGACAGAAGTATCTGCTGTACAGCAATCTACAATGCTCAGTGCCCCTCATTACCACTGGTCTGGGAGCCACAAGTACAAACTAGGACCCTCTACCACTCTGTGTGCGTATGCACCTGTGAGAATGTGGGCCACAACAACAACCCCAAGTTCTGATGTTATGGATTGTGCACTTTCTTTGACTACACAAGTCCCACTTTAATTTCCCTCCCTATCAGGTGGCCTGATGTAGTGCTCCTTCACTGTATATCCCTTAGGAATGTTGCCTCTATGTGTGCAGCATTGCAATAAAAATATATGGCTCATAGACTGACATTAAGGAGCATTATAATATTTTGGGATGAAAAAGAGCACTGGTATGTACAGCTCGATTAACTGCTAATTTTTATCACTTAGATGTTCAGTTTGGGGGTGGGGGTGGGGGAAGGGGAATCAGGCAATATTTCAGCTATCCTCAGTAACTGAAATAGAACAAGATACATGCCTGGATGAGAAACTTTCTAAAATACAACATTAAATGCCAGCCCTAATCAGTGTATCCTGAAATGTCAAATTTTGTTCATATTATTTCTTCTACATTTTCCTTCAGTTTTATTTTAAAAGAAAGCCAAAGCTAAAGAGCAGCATGGTCTTTGTTCTGTCTACAGAGTACAAAGGTATGTGAAGGAGAAAAATCTTGTGAATGCATTCTAAGTAGACTGAAGATTAAGATAAAAAGCCACTTGTCTGCCATAAATATTTTTTTCCATGCCCTAAAGGCTAAAAAGTGTATCTTCTGTAAATTATCAGCATATCTTGATTAGTTGTTGGTATTGACCGCACTTTCATACAAAGCACGGATCTTCAGACAGAGCCTGTCTCCTTTTTCTCTGTCTTTGTTTAAAAAGGGCTAAAGGGCTGAGGCATTCCATGCTGAGATGGCCTTCCTGATGGGACAAAGAACTATAGTATCTATGTTAGAGAGAAGCTTTGCAAAATGAGATTGCTTATTTCTTCTTTGATTTAGAAGAGTATTCATTAGTTATGTGTTTGAGGTCCGTTAGTGATCACCTTACATCTTACTTTAGTATTACATCAGTCAGCAATTCTCTACTTTGTGAGCTGCCCTGGAATGCTAATACATGCAGGTACCATAGAATGGGCACTGAATTTTGGCCTTTTAATTTCCAGTTTTTTTCAGCTGGACTATTCGGTGGGTACTAGTTCATATGATAGAGAGTAGTCTAGTGTAAAATGACTAGTGCTCCTGCTCCACTAATTACTTCTGCTACACCTCTACCCCTATATAACGTGACCTGATATAACACATATTTGGATATAATGCGGTAAAGCAGTGCTCGGGGGGTCTGCGCACTCTTGCAGATCAAAGCAAGTTCGATATAACACGGTTTCACTTATAACGCGGTAAGATTTTTTGGCTCTCGAGGACAGCACTATATCGGGCTAGAGCTGTATTTCTTTTTAATTAAATGTTGTATTTGTATGCTTTTGCAAGAAAAAAAATACTGCAAATGTCCACCTAAATCAAAGGCTTCATGATTATTTATACATTATTGTCAGGCATTAAAAATAAGTATGAATGTAAAATTTTACAGGAAAACCAGTAGATTTATTTTATAGTTAAATTGATTACACTTAAAATTTTACATGAAAACTAGAAGCCATATAGGAGCATAGCTATGTTGATATATAATGCCATCAAAACATAAGCCTTCAATCCCCTTTTGCAAATGAGTAGATGCAGAAAATGTAGAGGCCAATCCCTCGATAAGATTTTTTTCTCATGAGGAGCCTCCATTGTGTGGGCAGGCCCCCATAATTTTTTTCTTGTTTTCTCCTGACAGGACAATGTGACTGGGTCTCTCTGAGTCCTGGTTTTTCTCACAGGAGAAGATGATCTGGTTTTTATAGTATTTGCTGTAAAACCTTGCTGGTTTAATCTCTGCTTGATTCGATGAGACTTTTCCATAAGTGCATGCACACTGTCAGTCTGTCCTTATCCACTTTCACTCCTGGTCTAACTCTTCCAAGAGTGGTAAAAGCCTGTAGATTTCAGAGTAGCAGCCGTGTAGTCTGTATCCGCAAAAAGAACAGGAGTGCTTGTGGCACCTTAGAGACTAACACATTTATTTGAGCACAAGCTTTTGTGGGCTACAGCCCACTTCATCGGATGCATGCAGTGGAAAATACAGTAGGAAGATATATACAGGGCCGGCTGTAGGCCAATTTGCCCAATTCCCCCGAATTGGGTCCCAGGCCTGAGAGGGCCCTGTGCCGGCAGTGTCTCTCCCGGAAGCAAAGCTCTGTGTCTCCCAAAAGCAGCAGCTGTTGCTGCTAGGCAAGGAGAGACGCTGGCCGGCAGAGGGCTGAGGCAGAGGCAGCCGGGTGGGTGTTGTAGGTCAGGAGGGGGAAGGGGGGAGAAGGCACATGTGCTTTGCAGCCTTCCTTCCCCTCCCCTCTCCCAGCACTTACCTGGAGGAGATGCCGAGGGAGCTTCTGGTCCGGTGGGAGACAGGAATCTCTGCAGTGGACCTCACTCACCTGAGCAGCTGCTGGGGCTTCTAACGGTGAGTGTTTGACCCTGTGAGTCCCCATAGGTTTGTAATATTGGGTTGGTTTTGTGGTTTTCGTGGTATTGCTGTTTGAGGGTGAGTTTGTGCCTGCCTGTGTGTGTTTCAAAACTAAAGTCAGGATCATGTAATGTAACCCAGGAAAAAAACCCTGAGCCGGTACTTAGTGCTGTGAATTCAAGGTGAGAGAGAGAGGGAGGTTTGGAGGACAAAATCAAATACATCAAGAGGGGAGAATGCGAAAGGTCTGCAACATGGCAGGCTGAGACTTATCTTCCCCCGCCCCCGTAAGAGGGGAAACTGAGGCATGGAGTGATCTGATTCCCCTCTCCAAATTATTTTGCAAAGGAAGGGGACTGGAGCTCCTATCCAAATCAGTTCTCTTCCCATCAACTCTGCTTTCCCTGCTGCAAGACCACTGTAGGGGCTGAATATTTTCATTAAACTATGGCTCCTTTGTTTGCCCTTCAACAATAAATTAGACTGGCTTTTGGGGGGGGGCTATTCCCCCCCCAAACCTGTGTGGATATTAAAGTTTTTTTGAGGGAGGGCATGATAATATTCCAGATCAATCAAATGCCCAGCTCAGCTTTCTAGCTATCCAGCAGCTCTAGGGCAGGGAAGGAAGGTGCTCTTGGTGCAGAGTGGTTGCAAAACGGGTGAATTTAACGAGTGTGTGGAGTGGGGGCTCCGGTTGAAATCCCGCCTGATGCAGCCATACAGAATCGCTGGCAGCGCTGGGAGAAGCCAAGAGTGGAAACCGGTGGCCTGGGAGTGGGGGGACATTTGCCCTCAGTCCTGGGCTCTGGGATGGACTAGGCTGGGTGGTGGGTTCAGTCTAGTCTTTCAGCCTGTTGCTCTCACTGGGGTTTGTGGTTTTCATCTGGCTCCACCGAAAAGATCAAACAAGCCCAGTAGAAAAGGGGGGTGAGAGAGGCGGGAAAGGGTGTGTAAGGGGTTAAAGTGACCCATCAACGAAAGAGTAAAACCGGAGTTTGACTGGGTTTTCCTCCAGCCACCACTCCTGCAAACACTGGGCAAGGGGCAGCCCCATTCCCCACCGAGGCTATGGTGAGGGGCAGCAGAGGAGGAAGGAAGCCACATGTGATGGCAGTCCCCTCCGCTCCCCCTCCCTCCTCAGCACCCACCACCCTGTCTCTGGCCCCCAAACTCTGTCCCAGAGCCTGCACCCACCCCTCCACACTGCCTCCCAGAGCCTGCACCCCTCCACCCTTCCTACCCCCCACCCCGTGCCCCAGCCCGGAGCCTGCACCCAGCACCCAAACTCCATCCCACTCAGCCTGGGCAAAGCTCTCCTTGGTCTGGCTCCCAGTCCCTCTCCAAGGGTTGCAGCTATCTGGAGGTGCTGCCTTCCACACCTTCCTAATTCACACCTCATTCATTCAACAGGGCAATTGATTACAAAGTGGGGGTGGGGGGGAAGATCTTATGCTACTCCTAGCAAAAAGACATTTTTCTTTTACCTTAATTACACTACCTTTGGGGCCTGCTATAACATATTACCAAGGTTCAATACAAAATCATATAAAAGTTATACAAAAATACATATTGCAGAGATTTATCTACAACTGCATTGATTGACTGCTGTGTGCAGTAATATAGTAACCCCTGAGTCTTTGAATGAGGCTTTATACTTGGGGTGGGGTGAGGAGGCAAGTGGCGGGAGGGCAAAAAGGCAAGCAGTGAGCCAGCAGGAGTTTTGGGGGCGGGCATGGGGGTTTCTAGCAGGGGAAGGAGAAGGTGAAAGGAGGCGAGTGGTGGGTAGGGGACTGACGAGGAGGGATGCAGCAAGCCAGCCGGGGGATAGGGGGTGAAGAGGGGTATGATGGTGAGCCTGAGTAGGGAGGGGGCAGGTCCTATTTTACTGCTGTGATCTGGTCACCCCATGTGTGCCGTTTCTTCCCGCCCCACCCCCAACCTTGTTTCGACAGGACGGAGCTGGGGAAGGAGGGTTTGTTTCCACAGGGCCGGGCGGTGCTGGGGGGTGGGAAGAAGGGGGCAATTTTATATTAATAAGGAAATATTTTATAAATTTTAATAAAATAAACATTAGTGAAGAAAATCAGTTGTACAACTATCAAAACAAATTATTTTCCTAATATGAAAGTGCAAATCAGCTAATTAATATATGATGCAATGTATGCAATATATAATTTTGTTATTATATATATAGTCATGGAAAGTAAATAATACATGGAAGAAATGAAAGGGTTTTTTTTAAGTGTTTTTTTGTTTTAGTCATCCCTGCTGGGGCCCCACAGAAACTGTTTGAGTTGGGTCCCGCACTTCCTAAAGCCGGCCCTGGATCGATCGATCTATCTATCTATCTATCTATCTATCTATCTATCTATCTATCTATCTATCTATCTATCTATCTATCTATAATACACACACAGAGAGAACATGAAACAATGGGTGTTACCATGCACACTCTAAGGAGAGTGATCTATAGTGAGCTATTACTAGCAGGAGAGAAAAAAACTTTTTGTAGTGGTAATCAAAATGGTCCATTTGCAGCAGTTAACAAGAAGGTGTGAGGAACAGTGAGGGGGGAAATAAACATGGGGAAATAGTTTTAGCCTTTAGGACACCCACAGAGGAGAAAGGAGCATGCCACAGAGGTGATATTTCTATTCCCCTTCTGTGCTTCTTCCAACAGCCATGTTCCATATTGGTTTTTGCTTGTGCAGACAGTGGGTGGAATTGAGCCTTTAATTTCTGCAGTGGTTTTATGAGCTTTAACATGTTAAGATTTTTTAACGGTTTATTAAACAATAAAGACTCTTGTCAAGGACATTCCCTGACCAATTTCATCTAAATTAATTTAAAGCTTTGTGTTTGAAGACAGTTTTACAAAAATAAGATATATCATCTTGTTGAGCTCTTTCATTGTTCTGCGAGACCCAGCCCTCCTTTTGAGTCCCACGTGAGAAGTCATCATAGTTAAGCAACTGTCTTCCTGAAATGAAGACTTTTATTTCCCTGTCAATTCTGTCTTTGTTTTTACTGTTAGTTGTAAGTGACCTTGGAGATAGACACATAGACTCTAGAGGATGCAGAGGATAGCAAAAGAAAAGCTTAAGCAAATATGATAACAGTCTGCAGTGATTTAGGCTGGCTTGGTGGGAAGGGAAGGGGATGAGTAGAGAAAGTCTCTGTGGCCAGTGTACCCAGTTAATAAGTTGGAAAGGCTCAGAGGTTAAATGAAATTGTCTTCAGCTCAAAAAGGTTCGAGTGGCCTGTGGATTTTTTATTTTATATAGGTTACTACTATATCAGCACCTTTATCAAGCATTGCACTAATATATAGATGCCTTGGGTCCGATTCACCACTGCATTAACTTTTTACTCCCTGTGCAACTGCACTGCACTTACACCAGTGTAAAACTGGAGTAATTTAGAAATGAATTGAACTTTTGATCTTCATATATGGAAATTAGGTGTTCCCTATATCCTACTTCTTTTCTCTAATACTGAGAAAATAACAGTGATTTTAGGAACTGGGGGATATTCTGCATAAATTAGAAGCACATATTAAAAATATACAGTGTTGGAGATTTACCAGCTGTTTCATCCAGTTTGAAGGAGTCTAAACATTATATTAATAAGTCTACTGTTATCCAGTGCCTCAGTAACTGACAGAATGGTGGCTACTAGAGAACAGATATAATGAAGTTTGCAAAGCACAAAGAGTGAAGTATTGCATATTTTTGTTCCTTTTCTTAAAAGAAAAAAAGTCCTATCAGACCTTACAATTCCTATTTTACTACTCACTTTAGAAGATGCAACCCAATGACTTATACTAGAAATTTCACCAGTGCCAAAAGACATTTAAGAATAATTTCATTGCAGTTAATTCCGTAAAGACTTTAAGGTGTCTGGTGTTTGAATAGTGATTGACCTGTATAACACAAGTCAGACACTGGATGGAAAAAATACACATTTCTTGAAAAAGGAAAATCTTGGGTGAAGAATGTTTCAGTTTTTCCAAAATATATGTTTGTTAATATGACACATTAGGAAAATATAAGTGTGACATTTTAAAAAGATATAAAGACAGATGAAGAGTAGTATAGAAGAGCAGCATAATTCAAAAGAGCTTCCATACTTTAGGTCTGATCATTAACAAATTTTGTTGTTGGACTGTACAAGTGGTAGACTTAGTGGGCAAAATCCTGGCTCTAATGACGTCAATGGGAAAACTCCCATTGACTTCACTGGGACAGGAATTCACCCAGGGAACATAAATGCAGATAAAATTAACAGGAAAAGTGTTAATGTTGCCTTTATATTTATACTGTTGGAGGTTTTAGTTTATTTACATTTATGAAAGCCTCCATGCAGAGTTCTGGGGGTTGTGCCACAGCTGAAAACATAATTCAACAGATCAAATAAGCATTTAAAAAGACCTGTGTGTAAATCAGCAACTGGCATTTTCTTTGTGACGGAATTGCCCAGGAACCCAGCTCTTTCCGGAATAATTGGCATGGAAGTATTTGATTTTAAGCTTTCCTGTATTAGTCAATGGGCCTGATTATGAACTCATTTACACATTTACTCATTAAATCAGGAATTACTTAATGGAATGACATTGGTATAAAGACAGAATTAGGCTCACTTCTGGTTTTATATGACTGTACTTTCATTGACTTCAGTAAAGTTACTGCTGATTTGCACTAGTGTAAGTGTATCAAGACAAAAATTGCTTGATCTGAGGTAGTGAGCATTCAACAACAGTAGTGGACTATTGTGCTCCTTTACTGACAGATTCATTATGGCAGCCCAATGGTGAGAGTCTGCCATTCTTGTGTTGGCAGTTGGTTTGTGTGAAGTATTTTGTTCATGGAAAAACTTACTAATATAAAACATGAAAAAATATCATTCTTTGCTATCTGGCTTTCTTTTATTAACTCTCCTTATTCTAAAATATACCAAGCTGATACATCTAGTAGTTATCTGTCATACCAGACTGTAACATTTAGAAATTACCTTGTGCTCCTCATAACTCTTATTGTCACTTACTTGCTTCTATTGTATTCTTTAGCTGTAAGTGTAATGCTATGTGGTGTTTTTTCTTTACTGTGAGTTGTATATGTGTGTGTGTGTGTATACACAGTATTGGTCTTTTTAAGACAAAATGTAATCTCCAGCCATGTACTTATTCGATACACTGATACTGACTTTGGACTCTTAATACATTCCTTGGGTGGTGTACCCGAGCCCACTTACCTACTGACGCTTTAAAAACTCCCGCACCCCAATCTGGGTCTATGCTGGTTATGTGATATGTATGTATCTTTTTATCCTTGTAACCGATACCGCTAATCCCTCGTAACTCAAACCTGACCCCAGATATACAGTACCTTCCCTCTTAGCTTGTGTATAGTTAATTGTAAACATTAACTTTAATACAAAATTTTAATCTATTTAATTGTACTGTATCCTAATGTCTCTAGTGATCATGCTGTTTCTACTTAACAGGATTAGAAGAGCTTGATGAGGGAAGTTTAAAATGGAAGTTGTTTGAGTTAGGATATTCAGAAAATCTAGTTTAAATCAGAGTTCTGAAATCTATACTGTTTAAAATTCTAGTATTCCATTCATTTGCCTATGCTGATTGCAAACTGCCTATCATGTTACCATTATCTGAAAATACATTTCAAAGAACTTGAAGAGCCCAGATTTCGATTTATTTTTTTTTAAATCAGTGTAACTTTGTTGATTTCGGGGGAGTTACTCTGGGTTTGCCGAGGTGTAATTACTGAATAATTGTTCATATCTTCCTCCATCCCCACCCATACAAAATAAATAAATATGAACCACTAAGTCCATGATTCAGTAAAGTACTTAAGCTTAAATCTAGATATGTGCCTATGCAGGCTTGTGGACTTTAGTGGGACAATTTATGTGCTTAATTTACAGAGTAAGACGTTTTTTAAAATCACTTGAAATCTAATAAGCCTGTGCCTGTTAATGGGTTTAATAGAAATATCAGTATTCCATCATGCTTTGTGATGAAAAATGAATTTTTTGTCAAAAGTTATGAATTTATTTAAAAATCTGTTAAAAATGTAAACTTTTAGAGTCATTAGAGTTTGACAAAAAACTGTTAGTCTCTTAGCCAGAAAGTGTAAAAAATACTAAATAAAAAATCTGAATCATGTATAGGTGCTTGGAAATAAACACTCATGATTTCCATCAAGATTCATAAAAATCAAAATCTGAATGTTTTCAAGCCTAATCACAATTTATCTTATTTGAAGTATGCTTATTTGAAGTGCCTGCCCATATCCTACTGAATGAGCCTATCACTGCAAAAGGCACATTTGGGTCAAATTAATTCCTGGTGACTTCAGCGTGATTACACCAGGGGTGACTTTGGTCTTCTATATACTGTGTCAGAATTGTAATGGGGGAAAATGGTTGTTCTGTGCAGTGTATAGTGCAGATTTCCTGTGATGTTTTCTAGAGGTATGACAAGCCATTCTCTAAGCACTAGTGACCAGGAGGAGGTCTTGATGGGGGCAAATTGCCCTACATCTACATGGTGGGAGGATTCTTGGGCTTTTCTCTGAGTCATCTGGTGCTGGCCACTGTCAGAAACAGACATTGGACAAGATGTTCTACAGGCATGATCCACTATGACAATTCCTATGCGAGACTTGTTTCAATTGCTCTCTCTCTCTCTTTTTTTTTTCCAGTCAAAATCTATTGGTGAAAGCCGGACTTGTTTATTTGGTAGTTCAGAAGACAGATTTCTCAATAGATAATATTTTACATATCACATTGTCCTATCCTTCTCCCCACAAAGAGAAACTTTTAAGTAGAGTGTTTATAATTGTGCCTTTCTGTGTGGAAAGTAAGTCTACTCACCCAGCACTGAAACAGGATTTTTTTATTTTTAAAAGTGGAGGTTTGGGTCAGTGGATGGATGGTGAACTTTAAGCCAAGCTGTATTATGATTAAAGGGTGAATAGGGCCCCAAGTCCCTGGAAGTGGCACAATAGTATCTGATCTTAGGGGAGTAACTAAGTAACACATAGCAACTGATGCAACGTGTGACATTGATGACAGTCTTGGGGGTAAAGTTGTATATCCTGTACTTTGGTCGAGATGAAGTGTTGATCTAGTGACAGGGAAGGGATTAGAGGACTTCATCAGTGATGTAAAGATGACCCCCAGAATGATGAAGTGGACAGTAATCCCCCTGTTTGGTGAGAGAAAAGCAGTTTGGAATATGACCAAACAAAAAAGAAATTCAGTGTACCATAAAGCAGGAATTGATATTTTCCTCCTATAAAACATGTGCAACCTTAAGGGTACTGTTCAGTCCTTGATGACCCTACCTGAAACTTTACAAACCCAATTCTTTAGGCCCTTATGTAAGTAGTCCATTTCCCACATGAATTAAGCAGGGCTGTTTGGATGACTAAGGGTATGTCTACATCTACAATTTTGTAGCGCTGGTTGTTACAGCTGTATTAGTACAGCTGTATAGGGCCAGCGCTGCAGAGTGGCCACACTTACAGCAACCAGCGCTGCAAGTGGTGTTAGATGTGGCCACACTGCAGCGCTGTTGGGCGGCTTCAAGGGGGGTTCGGGGAACGCGAGAGCAAACCGCGGGAAAGCAGGTCTCCTTCCCCGGTTTTGCTCCAGTGTTCCCCGAACCCCCGAGCAAGCAGGTCTCCTTCCCCGCGGTTTGCTCTCGCGTTCCCCGAACCCCCGTGCAAGCAGGTCTCCTTCCCAGCGGTTTGCTCTCACGTTCCCCGAACCCCCGAGCAAGCAGATCTCCTTCCCCGCGGTTTGCTCTCGCGTTCCCCGAACCCCCCTGCAAACGGCGGGGAAAGAGACCTGCTTGCTCGGGGGTGCGGGGAAGGAGACCTGCTTGCACGGGGGTTCGGGGAACGCGAGAGCAAACCGGGGAAGGAGACCTGCTTCCCCGCGGTTTGCTCTCGTGTTCTCCGAACCCCCGAGCAAGCAGATCTCCTTCCCCGCGGTTTGCTCTCGCGTTCCCCGAACCCCCGTGCAAACGGCGGGGAAGGAGACCTGCTTGCTCGGGGGTGCGGGGAAGGAGACCTACTTGCACGGGGGTTCGGGGAACGCGAGAGCAAACCGGGGAAGGAGACCTGCTTCCCCGCGGTTTGCTCTCGCGTTCCCCGAAACCCCCTGCAAACCGCTGGGAAGGAGACCCGCTTGGGAGGGGATTCGGAGAACACTGGAGCAAACCGCGGGGAAGGATACCTGCTTGATTACCAGAGAGGCTTCCTCAGGTATGCTGGGATACCTGCTTATTCCACGGAGGTCAAGAAAAGCGCTGGTAAGTGTCTACACTTGATTACCAGCGCTGGATCACCAGCGCTGGATCCTCTACACCCGAGACAAAACGGGAGTACGACCAGCGCTGCAAACAGGGAGTTGCAGCGCTGGTGATGCCCTGCAGATGTGTACACCTCCTAAGTTGCAGCGCTGTAACCCCCTCACCAGCACTGCAACTTTGTGATGTAGACAAGCCCTAAGGGTTTTCAGGATCCAGTCCAAAGTGTGTTTTACTTTTTTTTATGATAGTATCACAGTAGTGTTGCTGTAGTTTAAGTGAAAGACAAATCCCTGTTTCAGGCTGTCACAAGTTTCTAAAAAAATTATCCTTTGGTCTGAAATGCCTCATGCTTGTTCTAAGGCCAAAGGCAAACTACTTTTGGAGCTTTGATTAAAATTCCATGTGACTGTCTGAGTTATTTGAGCTTTGGTGGGGGATAGGGAAGAACGGTGTTCCATGCTTTTTTAATTTGAAAAATTTCCCAGATTTTTTCCCCTTTATTTTTTTGGCCCTAAAATCCAAAATTGCTTAATATTTGTACTTGGTGGGAAGTTTGACTTGCATGAAGACAGGTGCCTTCGATGTGTGAAGTTAAGTGTTTGAAAATACTATTCAAAAAATGCGCAGAAAGTGACTTGTACTATATATTTTTAAAATGTACAGAGATGCCGAGCTCTCTCTATATGCACAAGAGTATGTGAAGTTGGAGAGCAATTAATTTATGTAACTCCAGCAGGAACTTCACCAGCATACAATTCTATTTTAAAGTGAGAACCTTTAAATGTACATTTGTTTTGGAAACTTAGCCATTTCCCAGCTCTTCTCTAGCCACTGTTGTTTTAAGAAAATAAGAGAAAATAGTTTAGAAAAAAAGTGTCAGGACATATTTTACTTTCTACAACCAAGAACAGAAGGAGGCTATGTGTAATATATATGCTAACTAGTACCTTCAAAAAACAATTCACGGGCATGATTTGTGGTGTCCTACTCTCTATTTTTGCCCAATTAATAGCTTCTTTCTAAGAGGGGAGATTTTGACATCAAAGGTAAGGTAATGATGCAGTGATGGCATGTACTAGTTTATTTTATTTTACAGTTCTCTAGGCATGATCCTGAGCTGACGTCATTCGTTGTAGCTTCATTTACATCAGAGTAGCTGTGCCCATTTATACCCACTGATTCTCTTGCCCTCTGTCTCAGCGCTGATACAGACTTGTTGCTGCTTGAAGGAAAACTTATATTTCTTGTTCATCTGTAGAGAACATGTTTAAAAATACA
Organism: Gopherus evgoodei; assembly: GCF_007399415.2. Taxonomy (NCBI): domain Eukaryota; kingdom Metazoa; phylum Chordata; order Testudines; family Testudinidae; genus Gopherus; species Gopherus evgoodei. The sequence continues at coordinate 207,758,219 of NC_044323.1, forward strand.
CTGATCTACAAAACGACTTATAATTCTATAGTGTCATGCAGAGACACTGCCACTTGAAACAGTTATTGATTGTTATGAGATTTTCCACTTATTTTAAAATTGAAATTTAATTTATACTGATCAGTGTAATGTTCTCAAAAGTAGTAAGTTGAAATTAGAGAAGTTCAAAATATTGTATACACAAAATATGTTTACATTGTTACATATGACTATTTAATAACTTGTTTACATGAATCTGATAAAAAGCAACATTACATGTTTTATGATCCCTCTGAAGTACTATCACTTTTTGTCAGCCATGGGTTCTCCTCCCAGGGAGATGCCAATAGGTTTGGGGGTTACAAATGTCTTCCCGTTCCTTATGGATAAAAGAGAGGAGGTATCCTGATTTCTTTTTTTTGGAGTCACAATACAGGAGAGGTTGGAAACTACTACTTTAAACCTTTAAAATTCTTGTTGAAACTCTTGTTTTCAAGTCTTCGTGGTCCTTATTTCATTGTGTTTGCAGAATCAGGCATAGAGAGGGAGTTTTGCATTGACTTCAGTAGAAACAGGTACAAGCAGACAGGATTTTCAGGTACAGAGAAGACTGTTGCCCCTTGGGTTGAAGATCAATAGACAATGTGTGGGGTAGGGGAAGTCTCTGTGGGTGACCCTCTAAACTTTCAATGTATTTATACTTAACAAAAAAACTAATGCCAATATTTTCAAACTTGTGTGCCTAGGCATGGGATATAAATGCTTAGCACTTCTTAAAGTTGGGCTGCTTTTCTAGAGGCCTAATTATTTAGGTGTCTTAAGTTTCTGGCATCCAAGTTTAAAAACGCTGGCCTTAAACAGGTCTGGCAATATGGTCAGTAAGTTTCCTATTGTCCAGAGTCTCATAATTCAGTGGTAATATAGAATGAATTGTTAGGTAAGACTCCTTCATGTACAGAATGTAAGGAGAAACTGACAAACCATTCAGTAAAATGTTTTAGTAGCCAGAGATTATGTTTACTAGTAGTTCTGTAGTGAAACATGTTCTGGAGTTTAAGGTGACTTCAGGGGGGAAAAAAGCTAGTGCTGTTGTAAAAAGATATAGGCTCCTCAAGCTACTGGTGAACAAGCAAAAACTAATTTCATGGTCTAGCAGGTTTGTTGTTCCCTGGCAAGTTGCCTGTCTGTCAACCTTTGGCTCTTCTACTTTGTCTTAAATGCTGTGACAGAGAAACCATTTCCAGGCAGATTCTTGAACAGTGCTAATGGTCTAAGAATCAATACTTACAAGAAATGACTTGAGTTGTTTGAGGGACAGACTACTGAAATGATACTTTGTAAATGCATGACAGCTGTTTAAAAATATGCCTACAAATTAGCTAACTTTTACATCCAATCAGATTCTCTGATTTTGCTTAAATGCTGACTTTTTGTTCTTGTTTCTTTCCTCTGCATATTCCCCTTTAGCGTGTTACTGAATTGTTATGCATCCAAAAAGGTATTTAAAGGGTTTCTTTTAAATTATTAATTTCTAAATACAATACACTGTGTACCTTATATAGCTCTTCTCAGATGCACTGATTTTATTACAAAAAATAGCACCAAATATGCCTTCCCTACATTTTAGTGGCTTGCTAACAGACTTTTCCAAAATTAGATTTACAGATGGAGCAATTTGTGGTCAATGATAGAACAAGTCCAGAAAAGAATCTGAACTACTTGTTAACACCCAGACTTGCCCCTGTGCTGGAATGCTGTTGATGCAGTATGATTACTGAGAGAAAGAGGGATATGGATGATACTGAGATAGTAACCAATGAAAGTTTTCCCTTGACTTCAATGGGCATTGAATCAATTCCCATATGACTAAACTAGAGGGAGGAACACTGACTATCTAACTTTTGCATGGCACCCATCAGTGTAGTATCTGAGCCATCTTGTACAGTGTCTGAGTATCCTGGCTAGAAAGACAATTAAGGAGGCCACAAAGTCTTATTAGAGGATTTGAATGTAATTTGTCATTTAAAGTACATTCATAGCGTTTATTTTAAAAAACCCTAGCTGTATTCCCATTTAAAAGCTAGACTTCAAATTGGACTTTGATATGTATAATTGATTTACATGTCTGAAATGTTTGTTTATCACTGATAGAATCATCAATTTCTTGGTCTAAGATTTCATCAGAATAAGTCATTCTCCAGATTTATCTTTTCTTCCCCATTCCCATGTCTGCCTTATTGCCCAACCATTCACTTTGTAATATGTTTACTGTACCTCCTACTATGCACATATGCAAATTTTTCTTTAAGATTATAAAGGGAGCTGGCATTGGTAGCAGCTCCAATATTTAAGTTGTCTAACAGTTCCCATCATAAAAGATTCTTGCAGCCTTTTTTTTCCCCGAAACTCTTAATACTTTCACTGCTGTTTGATGAAGCCTTTGAAATTTGTCAGGAACAAAGCCCTGAGGCTACAGATGCATTTTGGTTTGTCTGTTCAGGGCAGAGCTATGCATTGTTAAAAATTCTGCTTTTTCCTCTTTCTTGATTCCATCCCTGAAAACTTTTTCGTCATTTTTCTAAAAACCTGGGCCTAAGCTGCTGTCAAAGCAGTGGCACACACTGCACTGGGAAAGCCTTATACCTCTAGTGGTAGATGCTTGTGCTGAGGTCCGAAGTGCAAATGTTTATATGAATCTAAACAAGGCGGTGGGGGGTGGGGGAAGTACATTTCATGTAACAGATGACAGAAAGTTAGAGGCAAAAAGAATAGGTTAGGCTATTTTCCCTTAATTTTGAAGTGCTGGGTCTCCCCTTCCTGCAATAAATCCTGTGGGAGGGAACTAAAGAGGAGGAACTCTATGCAAGGATCTACCCATGAAATTCTTCCCTGAGCATTCAATCATGAGGATGAGGTTTGCCCTTGCCCCCACACGTGTAGGCTCCCCAAGAATCTGTGCAGATCCTGGGGAATCAACGAGATGTCAGGACTTTCTTTCCTGCCCCTCTGGTAGCCTTCTCTACTCCCTGGCAAGGGAACAGCACCCCTAACTGGGGGTTTTGAGGTGGAGGGGTGCTCAGCAAGGAAGGCACTATAGCCTCAGGCTATATAACCTTTCCTGCGGAATCCCAAAAAATCCAGAGTGGGGATGGGGGCTGCTCACCACTGCCAACCCCCAGACAGCCCAGTGCTCATGTTTCGCCCTGTGCAGATCTCAACATCTTGTGTGGGGTTCTAACGTGAGGAGGATAGTGTGGCAATGGGAGCTAAGCAGGAGTCACACCTGAAGTGTTCATTCCCATGCATGATTTTTGGGGTACAGTCTCACCCCAGTGGAATAAAACTATTTTCCACCTTAAAAACAAGGTCACGTTCTATTGTTTTCTGCTTTGGAATGTAGTAGGGGAAGAAACGCTCATATTATGTTAGCATTTTATACCAGGGAAGAACAGGTTGTTTGCCTTTAGTAAACTTCAACAATAAACAATTAAAACTTAATTAATGTAATCCATTATCTTCCATTAATTTTCTTTCATTTGTTATGTCAAGTGCACTTTTTAGCCTACTGACTTGTTTAAAAGAATTTCACAGTGTTTTGGACAAACTTACTTTTTTCTATAGTCTTTGTTATATTCTAACTTTGAAATAGTTGACTGGTGTTTGAGAGTTTGAAAGAAGGCATGTTGTGAAAGGCACAACTGTTGCCTTGAATTCAGAGAAAAAGCTTAACCTTCATGAACCATATATAAATGGTGGAAGGGGGGGAAGGGAATAGTAAAGCTGAACAAACAAAATTGTTGCTAGCTTCACTTTCTATTTTCAGCTTGAATTTGAGATAAAACTTTTTCTCTGTTATGTTGCAACATTCAATTGCTTTCAAATGCATTTTCAAGCACTGTGGCATTAATCAGCATGTTGTCTAACCCAGTTCAGAACATATCTAGATAACACCAGTAGATGCAAATGTCTTGTTTACATTGTTGCTGCCAGGGATGGAACTGAGCTGGTAGTAGCAACAGTGGGACATTTTTGGCAAAAAATGCCTTTTGTCACTTACATTGGAGCTATGGAAGAAGGAGGAATAGACCTAGGTCTTCTAAGATTTGTTGGTATTCTAGCAGATTGCAGAATTCAAATTAAAGTGTTTCTGGCATAACTAATGTGGTGAATTTTCTGTAGTTCCCTTTGAAATGCCTATCAGATTATTAAAATGCAACCTGCAAAAGCGTTTACAAATCTGAGAACCATAAAGCTGTCTTCAGAACGTACTAAAAAGCATCCAGCCAGGGTCTGAATGGAACTAACTCTGTTTACATCTAACTTGGGTCAACTGACATTATACCAGCCAGTTCTGTTCTATTATATTAGAAAGAACTACACTGGAACAATGGAGCCATCTTTCGGGGAAAGTCATGACCTGGTTTGGGGGTTTTATTTTATATATAAAATAAAGTTTTAAAAACTGTACCATGTACTAAAATCAACCCCTTATCTGAGCCTCTGTGGGGCTCTCTCTGTTTAGGGTGACCATATTTCCTAAAGTAAAAATGGGACACTGCTTGGGGCTGGCCTGAGTCACCTGGCATCACTGCTTGCCTGAGCACACGCCCAGCCTGCATAGGGCTGGCCCGAGCCCACCCCTCAAGGACCCCTTGCCCCCATGCTTACCAGGGCTGGGGCTGCCTGCCTGAGCCCCACGCTACCTGGGGTGACAGCCTGAGCCCTGCTGGGCTGATGATCAGTTGGCAGGAGCAAATGGGACAAATGCCCATTTTTGCCAAAAAAGTTGGGAGGTCCAGGACAGGGCTTAAAAGTGGAACTGTTCTGGCCAAAATGGAATGTGTGGTCACCCTATTTCTTTTGATCTAGTGGAGATTCAGTTAGCTGTAATGTTATGGCAGAGTAGTTAACTTGTGTCATGTCAAGGCTATTACTTTTTATTAAACTGGTTGAATATAATTGGTTACTTGCTGTTTTAAGCACAGTGTGAATATCATTGTTTGAAAATGGGTCAAAGCCACCTTTGATGCAAATGTTTCAGCAGTGACTGTACAAAATGGAGAATACGGTAGAGCACACGTTATAGCATGAAGCTCTTGCTTTGTATTCCTATAGAAAAAGTACAGAGGATTGTTTTTTTGCAATTATCTGCTGTTACAATTATCAAATTTCTGTGATTTTTTACTATTCCAAGAGGCAGTTCTGCAAAGCTTCACACCTCTGAGTAAGGATTACTCACATGAATAAATGTTACAAAATTGGGCCCTTAACTATGAAGAAACTATTCAATAAAAAAGATCTGGGGAACCTATGTCACTGCTGGAATAAATGATATAATTTTGCTAGCTATGATAGGGGAATCTTGTCCCAAGACTCAGAGGTTCTATACATCTCTTGAACCCAGTAAGTCAGAAATTTGGAGCAAGGAAGAACAATTAAAGCTAAGAGCTGTACTTTGGAAAACTGTCTTTGAGAATTGTATAAGGAATGTGACCTCAGCTTGTGAAGTATAATATTCCACATTTTATACATTTTAATGGTGTTTAACATTTTATTGCTTTTTGCCCTTCATAATCCTTTTTTTCCCTCCAGTGCTTGAAAGTCTCAGGAACAACTGACACTGTGTATTCTGTGTAAATGTTTTCAATAAATGAAAGATCTATTGCTGATGAACAACTTGAACGTCGCCTCTTTGCTGACTGTTTTTACATTTTTAGAACACTAAAATTGCTGACTGTTTTTACATTTTTAGAACACTAATTTGTTGAATGAAATTAGACCCCTTCATGTATTTCTGTGCTTCTGAAAACTGAATCTGTAAAAAAGGCCCATTGTTACTGCTGATATCAGTTCCTTATGTTGTTCCAAGTCACATTTGCTTCATTCATTTGCAAATTCTCTCTTTGTTACTGACAGCACAGAAAGGCCAAAACAGTTGTGGGGAAGGAGAAAGGAATCAACTAGCTGCCCTACAGTATGAATCAGTAAAATTCCTGGCAAAGATCTGCTTTGAATCTTTATTGTATATGTTGATATACAGTCCAGAAAATATGTCATTCTCTTGATTTAATTCATGGCTGACTTCAGATAATTGTTGTCTTCATGTCCCAAAAGTTCATTGTTTTCTAATTCTGGGATGAATAGGTTTTTTCTTCCCTAAACTACTCAAGCTTTCCTGGAATACAGGACAGAGGCCTCATATCAATTAATCCTGTTTTGAAAGGAGCTATCTAAGACTTAAATGGTGCCCATTACCATAGACTCTGAAAACTTAATATATTTATCCTCACAATACATCTGTGAGGTAGGGAACTACTATTATTCCCATTTCACAGATAAGGACAGAGAGAGTTGTCCAAAGGCACACAGGAAGTCTGTAGCAGAGCAGGGAATTGCAGCTGATCACTCAAATCCCAGGTTAATGTCCAAACCCCTGGACAATTCTTTGAATTACATGAGTAGGATCATTTCTGGCAATCTCATTTCTTTGGGATTATTGGACATCAGTTCATTTACAGTACATTTGTTGCTTATTTTGTCTATGCTATTGAAAATTAGGTAGAAAATTAGTCTCATTACTTGGTACTGCATTTTGCCTCTTCAGATGTTAAGATATGTTTTAGTTCGGTAGTTTGTTTGTTTCTGTTTTTAATAGATCTGATGGATCAATTACCGGTATTATTTTTAAAAATGCAATGAAGAACTGATGCACTATTAAGGCTGTACAGTTTAAAATCACACAGTCTGGAAATGCAAAGATTGAGGTTTCAGCAGCCACGTTAACTTGGCCATCTTGAAAACCTGTATATGACACCAGGAGTAGTCAATAGGTGGACCATGGGCCGAATTCATGCTGCCAGACGCTTTTGAACGGACCCTGAAATTTTTTCATTTATTATCATTATTGTTGTTTTATTACTTTCTCTGGAAACTGGACCTTGAGTATACCTTTGACCAAGAAATTTGGACCTTGACAAACAATAATTCACTACCTCTTCTGAATATGTTTGTACAATGTTGCTGTACATGTAGATAAAAAAAAAAACAGGAACAAAAAATAATATAATATAAAATTATAGAAATTTTTTTTCTTTTCCTGAGTTAGTGTGATTTTAGCTTTAACTTTAAAGTTATGTTTTAATTTCCTAGGGTTGGCTTTTTTTTTTTTTTAGGAAGAAAGGATGAAAGTTGGAGCAGGGGATTCAGAACCTTAGAAACAGAATACACAGAAACAGAATACACCCTGTGGCCCCTGGTGTCTTAAGAAGGTCTGTTTCCAGTAAAAGAAAAAAATAGCAGCCGTGCATCTCATTTTACCAAAATAAAGCCATCACTGAAAACTCTGAATTGCTCAAACAAGTTTTTTCCCAAATAGCTTGAAGAACTCTGAACTTTGGTTTCCACACACGTTTGATAGCATTGATATGGATTGCTTGAGGCTCAGAACAACTACTGAAATAAAGGGTCAGAGCAAAAACTCTAGTGTTAAAGTAACTGAGCCATATAATATATTTGCAAACTTGCCTTGTGTATCCGGGTCCTGCCTACCTGGAAAGAAACTGCTTGTAACGTGAAACAATAATTAATAGTATGGTCATACATTTTATGCAAAATGGTGCACAAGTTACAAGTCTATCTGAGATGAGTACTTTGTATGTGGAAGGCACTCAGATACTATGATGACAGGTGGCAGTATTAAACATATACAATAGATGCGGTTTCCTGGACAGGTTTGGCCTATAAAGGTCTATGGAGTTATGCTGTTTTGCCAGCAAGGGGAGGCAGGTGAAATTGAAATTTAAAATGCCAGAGCCCACAATCCTCTTCTTTAGCCTTGTTTTTCTCTCGGCAGCAGCAGGCTTGGACCCATTCTTGCTTCTTGGGTCTAAAGAGAGCTTTAAAACAATGCTGACTCTGAGTATAACGTAGGTTTTATACACTGCTCGGTTAAGCCCCCTTTCTGTGTGGCTGTATGCACAGCCAACTGAATGGGCAGTCTCCTCTTGAAGTGCGGTGGGTCTTTGAGACACAGCCTTTTTGTCCTGGCTATCTCGCAACACAATGACTAAAACAGCAACATTAAAAAAAAAACTGTTTTTTCTTATTTATTTCAATTTTGTAAATTAAACTTATCAATTAAAATGTGAAATTACAGCCATCCATCCATCCAAAGGGCTACATTCCCTTAAGTCAAATAAAACCAATACGTTCATTGTGTCTTGCGCTGTGAGCTGAGAGGGAATGGGGATTTTTCATTCTGCGAGAACTGCTGAAATTTTGAACTTTTTTGTTCCTCAGTGGAATGGGGAAAAAAGCCGCACAATTTTGTATAGAATGACCCTCCATCGGGCCAGGTGGGAAATTGCTCCCCAGTGACCCGACATCCATTGGAATTTTGTCAAAACTGGTATGTTCCCCTTGGAATATTTTGATGAACCAGCATTTTCTGATCGGTAGTATCTATACAATTGTTACTGTATTGGGACTTGTGACAAAGGGGTTTCATTTAAGGCAGTGGTGCCTAACCTTATCACACAGGAGGGCCCCATAAACCTAAGAACAACCTTGTGGGGTGTCAAACAAATTCTACATATTTTAATAATATTTAAAGTTGCCTGTATTGACTTCTATTTGAAGTTCAGCTTGTTTTGTATGTATTCAGATGGGTGGTTTCTGTGTATGGTATTGGCTATTTACCCATTTGTGTAAATTAAAATGATGAAAACATGATGACAAAATGCTAATGAATCTGCTGTTAGTATATTGTGTTGAACTGTGAGCCTTATGAACTGCTCTAGTGGGCCATGTGTGGCCCGCAGGCCAGGAGCTCCTGATTTAAGGGGAATGTGGAGTACTACTACCTGAGTAGCCTAATAAATATACCTTCTGGGTACTGGGGAGTGCAGTGAGGAGTGCCCTTTGCTACACCTATAGAATAGGTACATTCACCGCTCCTTCCATGCTCCATACCTACCTTGTTCCAGGCATACATGCTCAACCTGTGCTCCGAACCTAAAATATAGCAGCCTCCTGAGCTGGGTGCACTGAGGAGAGAGGGGTAAGTGTTTGCTCCCTGGGCATTCTTCTCTCCTCAGTGCTTCCATACGGGAAAGGTTATAATGTGACCTTGTAGTGCACTGAACTGTGTAAGTAAGACAGATCATTTTCTGTCCTGGGTGTCTGAGGCTGCAGGTATTAGTCGAGTCTCAATACTTTTGAGTTTCCTCTTTGCTAGAATGAAAGCATGTTTCACGTTAATACTGAGGCCTTGGCTACACTGGCACTTTACAGCGCTGCAACTTTCGCGCTCAGGGGTGTGAAAAAACACCCCCCTGAGGCCATGTCTACATCTAAAATTTTGCAGCGCTGGTTGTTACAGCTGTATTAGTACAGCTGTATAGGGCCAGCGCTGCGGAGTGGCCACACTTACAGCAACCAGCGCTGCAAGTGGTGTTAGATGTGGCCACACTGCAGCGCTGTTGGGCGGCTTCAAGGGGGGTTCCGGGACCGAGAGAACAAACCGGGAAAGGAAACCAGCTTCGCCGCGGTTTGCTCTCTCGGTCCCGGAGCCAGCCAGCAAACCGCAGGGAAGGAGACCTGCTTGCTCGGGGTTCCGGGACCGAGAGAGCAAACCGGGAACGCCGCGGTTTGCTCTCTCGGTCCCGGAGCCAGCCAGCAAACCGCGGGGAAGGAGACCTGCTTGCTCGGGGTTCCGGGACCGAGAGAGCAAACCGGGAACGCCGCGGTTTGCTCTCTCGGTCCCGGAGCCAGCCAGCAAAACCGCGGGGAAGGAGACCTGCTTGCTCGGGGTTCCGGGACCGAGAGAGCAAACCGGGAACGCCGCGGTTTGCTCTCTCGGTCCCGGAGCCAGCCAGCAAACCGCGGGGAAGGAGACCTGCTTGCTCGGGGTTCCGGGACCGAGAGAGCAAACCGGGAACGCCGCGGTTTGCTCTCTCGGTCCCGGAGCCAGCCAGCAAACCGCGGGGAAGGAGACCTGCTTGCTCGGGGTTCCGGGACCGAGAGAGCAAACCGGGAACGCCGCGGTTTGCTCTCTCGGTCCCGGAGCCAGCCAGCAAACCGCGGGGAAGGAGACCTGCTTGCTCGGGGTTCCGGGACCGAGAGAGCAAACCGGGAACGCCGCGGTTTGCTCTCTCGGTCCCGGAGCCAGCCAGCAAACCGCGGGGAAGGAGACCTGCTTGCTCGGGGTTCCGGGACCGAGAGAGCAAACCGCGGCGAAGCTGGTTTCCTTTCCCGGTTTGCTCTCTCGGTCCCGGAACCCCGAGCAAGCAGGTCTCCTTCCCCGCGGTTTGCTGGCTGGCTCCGGGACCGAGAGAGCAAACCGCGGCGTTCCCGGTTTGCTCTCTCGGTCCCGGAACCCCGAGCAGGCAGGTCTCCTTCCCCGCGGTTTGCTGGCTGGCTCCGGGACCGAGAGAGCAAACCGCGGCGTTCCCGGTTTGCTCTCTCGGTCCCGGAACCCCGAGCAGGCAGGTCTCCTTCCCCGCGGTTTGCTGGCTGGCTCCGGGACCGAGAGAGCAAACCGGGAAAGGAAACCAGCTTGATTACCAGAGGCTTCCTCCTTCCACGGAGGTCAAGAAAAGCGCTGGTGAGTGTCTACATTGCATTACCAGCGCTGGATCACCAGCGCTGGATCCTCTACACCCGAGACAAAACGGGAGTACGGCCAGCGCTGCAAACAGGGAGTTGCAGCGCTGGTGATGCCCTGCAGATGTGGACACTCTCAAAGTTGCAGCGCTGTAACTCCCTCACCAGCGCTGCAACTTTCTGATGTAGACAAGCCCTGAGTGCTGCAAGATACAGTGCTGTAAAGCCTCAGTGTAATCAGTGCCGCAGTGCTGGGAGCGCGGCTCCCAGCACTGCAAGCTACACCCGTAAGGGATGTGGTTTACGTGCAGCGCTAGGAGAGCTCTCTACCAGCGCTGGCGCTCCGACCACACTCACACTTCAAAGTGCTGCTGCGACAGCGCTTTGAAATTTCAAGTGTAGCCATGCCCTGAGTAGCTTTGCTGTTATTGCCTCGCTCAGCTCCTTTTATTCTAGGGAGAGGAACAAGACAAGGCTGTGCTTTGTTTCTCTACCTCTTAGTCATTGATGCTGAGCCTGGGGGCATGAAACCATAAAACAACTGGAGGAGCATTCAAAAGGTCCTCCTTTGGGCACTATCACAGGATTTGGTTGACCCCATTTGGTGGCTCAAAAAACAAGGGAAATTTTCAAAGCAGGGTGTGGGTGGTGCATGTTCTTTGAAAATATAGTGTCCTTAATGGGTGCCCAAACTGCCTAGATGCTCAGGTTTTATTAGGCATCCAGGCACTGGCACTTTCTGACCGCTGTATGCTCTCCAAGTGCTGTTGTTTCCTTATTTTCAGTTCTCCGCCTGGTCCTAGGTTACTGCAGACACTTCAGTAATAGTCTCATGAGACACCTGTGGTATCCAGTGTCACATAAGGATTAAAGAAACAAACAAACAAAAATTGGAATAGATTTAAGTCCTCATACTTCAGGGAATAAGTCAGCTCCGATCATTGGGGGTTAGTAACGTATTCCATTATGCCCACTGTGGAGTTTCTTGTGCTTTCATCTGAATAATCTGGCACTGGCCATTGTTGGGGCCAGGAGCAGTACATTGATCCAATATGGCAATTCCTATGTTCCTAGGCATACAAATCCTGAATAATTTGGTGTTGGGTGTGTATATCTATATGAAAATGATTTGTGGTTTGTAATCTTGTGGATCATGGCATTTTGATAGTGCTAAAGACAAAAAGCTCGCTGATTGTCTGACATCAGTTGTGTTCCTGCCAATTCCCTGAAATGATTCAGGGGCAAGGATGCCCAGTGCAGTGGTGACCCTGACTGGTGTAGTGGAATGGGGGTGGCACTGCAGGAAAAAAGGGTGAATGACCATTCAAGGGACCCACAACCCCCGAGTACTGTGGAGCTGTCCTTTCTGTGCCACAGCAGGCAAGGGTTTAGAGGGGTGAGGAAGAAGAAAGGGCAGCATGAGTGAATTTGCTGATCCACAGGTTTATTGGCCATGTTCCACTGTGGAAGGGAAGTGCGTTTACTGAGGCCCTGTGGCAGTGTTGCCACACAGCAATCTGTGGGTGAGTGGGTGGATTCCTTCTTTCCTCTAGTCCCTGAAGAAAACCAGTTGGGCTGTGCGCTGAGATAAGTATTTGATTCTTAATTCTTCTTTGTTATTCAGCCAAGTCATCCAGCATTTTTATGGCTCAAGTGTTAATGTGAAAAGCTCTGCCACATCCAGATTGCAAACCTTGCTACTAGGGACATACAGTTCTCTTTGCTTGCTTGGTAACATCATTTTGGTACCAGCCACCCATTTCTTTAGCCTCCTTATGCTAACTTTTATTGATGGGCATGACCAAAGGCAAAGTCATTACAAACTAGAGTAGCAGGCTTCAAAACTGCCACGCTCTGAATACTTAAGAGTAAGAAGTACATTTCAGTTTGGTATTAACTTAGTGTTCCAGGTGTAGATCTTATTCAAGGTCAGAGTGGTGTATTTTGAACACTGTTCATTTCCTGATATTGCACAGTGTTTTACTGTGGGAACCTCTCTTGTTTTGGACAAGTGGGCAGCTGAGTAACCAGAGGAGAACAAATGAAAGACAAAATTTGTAGTGTTATGTAAAGGGCTGGACAATGATCAGAAAAAGCATGTATGCTTGTTTAGGTTAACAGGGTCTCTTTCTTCCTTGCTTTCTCATAGTTGTCACTCTTGCAGCTGTGAAGTAGAAAGAGGGGAAAGGGGAAAAAAGAACAGGCACCATTATTAAATCAATATATTCATTTCTTTGTGAGATCTTTGTCTACAAATGGGAGATAGACACAGTCCCTGGTTAATTATTTTAGCAAATGAAATTCAGTGAACCAATCTAAATTGTTTAGTTGGGAAATTCATCCTGCAAAATGTATACAAGTCAATGATACGGTGATGGACTCTAATTGAATAGTTAAGGAATAAAACAACAAGAATTGCATATGTGAAACTTCCTTTCTTCCCTGAGGAGAATATATGTGATAGATCTAATTTAGTCTATTGTGCTGAATTTTAGTGAGAAAAGGTTAAGTTAGATCAATGTCTTTCACAATCTAGACACAGTTGCATACTGGTTTCCTTTATGAAATATAGTCTCTTTCTCCAGATGCTCTGTTATCTTATGGTGCCTTAGATGCTGTAGAGTGATATGACTGAAAAGTTACCCTTTTGCCTTTATTGGGCTCATCTAGTTCTGGGAGCATCTCCCTGCCCCAAGACAGTAAATAATGGCATATTTCACTGATCTTTTTTTTTTTTTTTGGCAGTGTGGGCATGGAAGAGAGTCCTTGCACTCATCACACTGAGTAGCACAAGAACGCTTTAATTTAGAAATTACTGTAAAGCCATGAGACTCATTTGGTTTTGATGGATTTATACTCAAGGAGGGCTTGACCTTGCCCACTACGGAGCAATTCCTAAACTCCTTCAACTCCCACCAAATTGCCAGTGGCCACATGTATCTATAGTTTAACTTCATTGGCTTGAAGATAACCAGAGATTAATTTGGCCTACTGGGAGTTGCGAGTGCTCAGCATCTTGCAGGATCAAACCTCAAGTCATTTGTTTTAGTCTGGACCCATAGGCTAAATGAAACTTTAGCTTTATTACTCTGTTTGTATTTTCTGAAAGATCCACCATGTGATCAACTGTTACAAGTTTCATTATCTGTGTAATTATGGATCTGAAGCCAGTGAAATGTTTTATTAGGAGGAATGAAGGGAGCGGGGAGGAGGGCTGGAAGAAGTTCAGTTGAAAACTGCTTTGCTACAGTTTTTGAAGTCAATCCTAATATGACTTGAGGTTTTGGAATGACATTTTCATACAGCATCTCTCTTTAGTGCCTTACTTTTTCCTTGGCACAAATCCATGGATTTAAGCTGTGGATGGAGGTCATTGCGGGTAGGCTGTGTCGCATGTAATTGTAGCCAGTGTAATGAATGACACTGGAGGTGACAGAAAGCTGATGAAGGCTGGCTGATATTAGGAAGCCTAAGTGATTGACAGCAAATATTGAATGCTAGAGACTTCTGATTGCTGGAAAATGATGTAAATGAGGAATATTTGTCTAATCCTCTCATCTCCTCCATTTAGGCTCCGTCTATGTTTCTCAGGAAAAAATAAAAGGAAGGGCATATTCTTCTTATGCTCATACCAGTAACTCAGGAGTAAAAGCGGACTAAGTGAGAGGAGAATCTGGACCATATTCAGCACATGGCGTGCAAGGATATCAATGAGAATGACAGAAATAAATTTTCAGTGTTACAGAAATACCCATCTGCTTCCAGTTAAAACATCTAATGAGAACAAGAACTAAGGACTATGCTCGATTCAGTATTTATAGTTTGTAGCTTCGCTTCCTCCTGTCCTCTTTAATGTTTTGAATACAATACAATTGAAACCACACTGAGCACTATTCAGATTGTGTTTCAGAACATTAGGATTTTGCCACATTTTGAGCTGACATTAAGATTGAAACTGAATTAAAATCTTTCCTTCAGGCTTTTCATGGGAGTGTAATTACCATACAAAGACTCTGGTTAAATTTTAGTTCTATTTAGCTCTGCTTTAGAAAACCAAAACACAGCTATTAAAAGCTTTCTTTGTATGTGCTATAGAAAGTTAAGAAACTAATGAAAGAAGGCATATGTTATTGGAAATACAATTGGAATTATTTTTATTGAAATAATCATGAACATAATTCTTTATAATGGGAAGAAAAATCCTTTCAGGACCAGCCTGAAATAGCCTCTCTGCTACAGCAGTAAAGACACTATTGCTTCTGGCACTTTTAATATGCCAGGCCAGGAACAGGGTCTTAGTTGTAACCAGTCATTTTTAATCTTTAAACACAGCCTGGAACTCCAGAATTGTTTCTCTTTCTCAACGTTACTTCTGATTTTAATGTCTGCAGGGGAAAGAGAGCAACTTGCAAATCTCAGCCTGATAAACACAAACATTATTATCACAAACGGTATTATCACTTTGAAGTGAGTTTAGTTTGCTGGAATATATTTTATAGAGAAAAGTTGGAAAACAGTAAAAAGGAACTAAGGGGCTGTAACAGTGACTTATCTTCTCTCTGTCAGATGTAGCTACTTTTTCAGTTTACTTGCTGGAGTGTAGTTTAACCCTCCAGCTGCACCAAAAATCTACCTCTTTCAGTCTAACAAGAGTCCAAATCCTTCACCTGTCTTTTTCCAAGGTCATAGGCATCCCCCAAGGGTCGATCTATTTTTCCCATGACTAGGGTACAACAGCAATACCCCTCAGAATCCAAAGGAGTGTTAAACCATCTAAACTCTAGCCTTAGGGCCCTCAGCCATGAAATAGCATCAGGTTAAGCCACCAAATCTCTGCCACTTTTCTTCCCCAGTGCTCTTTTCTAACTCTGCCACAGCCCCTTCGTTGTCCTCTAAGGAGTTAGCTCTTTCTGGCCTTCATGTTCTTGCTAAAATAATACCTCCTCCCCATCCAGCCATCTGTCTGCATGTCCAGTCCCTCTCCCTAGGTTTTCCCAAGCCATTTCCCTAGCACTCCAAACTCTTTCCTAGTCTCTCAGTAAAAAAGCTCATGGCAGATCTCAGTCCCCACCTGGTTGCTTAGTTCTTATAAGAGCAGGGTGCTTATTTGTATATCTACCCATTTCCCAGCATTGTTCATTGTAGGATCCTATTATTCTCATTCTCAAATTCTCATACAATTTACATTGCCTCTGGGAATTATAACCCCCCAAATGCTTTGGTTCTACACTGAACTGGAAATAGGGTCATGATACTGTAGCCTGCCTTAAAAGGACAACACACTTGTTACAAGGATAATTGTGCATTAGTGCTACAACAACAGAGGTTAGATTTAGCCACCCACTCCCATACCAGCACTACTATCGTGACCTTGATTTTCTGTAGAGTTTAAGATTTCATTAGAAAAAAATGATTAGCTATTAATTTGGGGATGGTATCTTTTCAAATATCAGTTGTTACCCTGTTTTACTGTGCATGGAGTTGGTCTCTGTCTCCCTCTTGTGGTTGGATTATGGCTAATGATCCTCTATTGCCTTCAAACTAACAATTACCCTTTATTTCAAGCAGACAACTCATCCAGGGACCTTGTTCTGAGTGGAAGTAATAAATGAGTGGTGTGTACTGCCCCCATTCATATCAATGTACTATTTTGAAGCAAGATGGTGACAAATTAAACCATTATTTACAATTTCATCAATATTTACAATTTCTTGGGCCCAGAATAGCCAGAGCTCACTGCATTCCAGCTAATACCTTCTCTCTTTCCAAACATGCCATTCTACTACTATGCCACAAACTGCAGAAGGTGGGAGGCAACATATGAAGAATCCTCCTTATGTGTTATAGGGCTGCAGAGGAGCAGAGAACCAGGGCCTAAAATTCAATCTTTATGGGGTTGTACAGGAGCATGAATGATGCTTAGAGATTCAAAGTACATTGTCCAAGTCATTAGTATTTCTGCATATGTGAATTCCAATTAAAGGTCACCTTCCACAGAAATGGGGTACCAGTTATGTAAGTCTTCCATTCCTAGGCACTTTAAATTTGCCTCCTGGATTTCATTTGTTTTCACTGTGAAAATAGGCTTCAGTTTCCGCCCTTAAAAATAACTATTTTATTCTTCAGTAATGATCCAGATATGACATGGAATGAAAGTGCTATTGCACTCTTACAAGATCTGTAAGATAATGCAGAATTCATTTCATAAAGGTAACTTATTCTCAACATATCTTTTCCATTTTCCAAACTCTGTAGGACAGGAGTTCTCAAATTTCATTGCATCGTGACCCCCTTCTGACAACAAAAATTAGTACATGACCCCAGGATGGGGACCCAAGCCTGAGTCCATCTGATTCCCACGGCCCTGGGTGGGGGAGCCAAAGCCCAAGCCCCACTGCCCTGGGCGGGGAAGGGGTCAAAGCCGAAGCCCAAGGGCCTCAGCCCCAGAAAGGGGGCCTGTAGCCTGAGCCCTACTGCCTAGGGCTGAATCCCTCAGGCTTTGGCCCCGGGTGGTGGGGCTCAGGCTTCAGCAACCCACTTTGGGGTCCCGTCCCACAGTTTGAGAACTGCTGCTCTAGGACATACATGGGGAGGCAGACATTTGCTATGAAACCCTATATGATCACATGTGTATCCAGCAATAACCATTACTTTTTGTTTTAATCAGTTATCTTATTATATGACTGGTATTCATTTTTGTTTTTTAAGGTTTGTTTCCTGCTATTTTAAATCTGGCTAGCCATGCTCATATCAACACCAATGCCACCTGTGGTGAGAAGGGACCAGAGATGTTCTGCAAACTTGTGGAACATGTGCCGGGCCGACCTCTACGCAATGCACAGTGCAGGGTGTGTGACCACAACAGTGCTAACCCCAAAGGCAAGTTTATGATGATATATCTTTTTGGTCCCTTTCCACACTTTCTCAGGACTGTGTGTAAGGTACATGTCTGCCAGGAATACTTACTAATGTTAGTCTGTATTGTTGTGGACGGAACTGACCTTTGTGCAGAGTGCCAGCATGAGGCCTGTGTACCACTTAAGCCCTCAGGATAGTCTTAATAGTGACTTTCTGCACAGGGGTCAATTTCACCCTAGATGCGCTTTATGGATGATTGTTATGAGGAGAAAAATATTCAGCATGCAGCTTAAAAATACTAAGTAAGAAAAAAAATAAGATAACATTTATTCTTTAGAGACTTATTTTGTTTTTAAAAACAGAACAGCACCCTATTTCCAGTGCTATAGATGGTACGAATAACTGGTGGCAAAGTCCCAGCATTCAGAATGGGAGGGAATACCATTGGGTCACCATCACCCTGGATTTAAGACAGGTGAGTAATACCAGATGTGTAAAAGAATGTAGTTTCTATGTGACATAAGCCTAATCAAATGATTGCAGCTGTACTTGATAGTTTTTAGGTACCCAGACAATTAGCAATTAATTATGAATAGGTACTATACAGTCATGACAGCATTTAGATGAAGGTAAGATCTGATGGATCAGTCTATTTAATTTAAACAACCATGTTTTGTCAATCAGTTGTTTAAAAACATATTACTTTGACAATGTTTGAAATTGTAGTCCTATCAGGTTGAAATGGGAATTAAATTTTCTGTTTACCAAAACATATACTCTCCCTTGATGAGCATGGAATATTTTAATAAAGGGAGTAAATGTTTTGGTGTAAGATCTAGCCAAAAAGTGCTCGGAGGCTATTGTAAGATAACAGAGTGCAGTATGCATCCAGTTACAAGCAGCCTTTGATCTGCAGTAAGTACGATAATCAAGGTACTGAATTTTGGAGGAAGTAAGTAAGTTAGAGAATGACTTTGGCTTTGAGAATAACTGAACATAAATCAATTATTGTTTAATAGTTCTCAGAACATAAACTTTTCAGTTAGTTTTAAATTATCTAACTTATGACAACTTTTTCATATTGTTGCTGTCTTTCAGCTTATTTAGATTAAATACAAAAATGTAGTAATACAATGTAATTGTTAACAAGAAGTTCAAAGTTACGGTTCTCAGAGCAACTAAAACACACAAATACACACCTTTTTATGGATGAATTCTCAGGAAAAGAAAGTGATACACACATGCGATGGGACTGAGTTAACACTGCCGGCAGAACTGTAGCTTTTGGATTAATTGACTCTGGTCTTACTTTGCAACCTTAATATTGCACTAACATAGCTTATGGCAATCTCCCGCCCGCCCCCCCATTTATTTATTCATTTTTGGTTTAAAAAAATTGCCTACCCTTAACTTTAGCATTTAAATGGTCCCCATTAAGCTCTGATGCTGAAACACAGGGAAAAAGAGGACTGATTTTCCACTTTTCCTGCTGCTACTGATATTAGCTTCGATCATCTTCTGCTCAGGAGGCAACTCCAGAGAAGAAAACTCTGGGAGAGTTCATTGTGGAGTTTTTCCCCCAAATTGTTCTGGGGCCTAGGGCTTATACTCCTGATTAATGAGCAATGGTTCTGTGCCCACCCAACCAAACACACAGAACCTAAAGAAATCACAGGAGACCAGGTCTGTCTGTGATGAAGATAGTTCCTTGGCACTGGCTCGGTGGCTCCCTTACAATGCAGCTTGGAGTCATGCTACCAGGTTCCCCCTCACCTCTCCTAGGTTTGAGGCTCCATGAACCTTTTGCTAGCTTGTCCAGAGGGTTTGGATGCACCTCCAAAAAAGAGGTGACAAAAACAATTTCGAGGAACGGTTGGTTATTTTTAAAGAAAGGTGCTTCTGAGAGTGTGTGTAAAATGTGTCAGTCTTCAATGAACCTTTTCATTGCCCAACATAAGTTCTGTGAAAATCAGGGCTCACGGATTTTTAACCACGATAAGGTGGGTTGATAACACTAGACACATCTAAAATCATGGACAAATTCTGCTCATTGACAAAATGCAGATTTGTGAATTATAGTTGGTAACAAGGTTTTGCCAGGACTTGCAGTTTTGAAAGTTTGAAAGTTAAAATGGAAGCTTTGTCTGAGATGCCTTATAAAAGAAGCAAGGGCTGAACTAGTATTTAGTTTTGTTTAATTAGGAAGCAGCATTGCGCTGTGGAAACATAACCACAGAATATCATTCATCAGCTACAGAATATTTAGATGGGAATTTCTTGTTGTTTGCACAGTTTGCATTGTGTTTGGTTTGTAAATGAACAAACAGGAAGGAAGTAGCAGAGGGGGGTCTTAGCTTTTTGTCCTCCCATAATACTCTGCCAAATGGCTCTCCCATAATATTTGTATTCTGAAAACAGACCAGCTGGGCTGACCTCTAACTCCTTTATCTCCCTGGCCTATGCACTATTGATGGTGCCTCAAATACATATCTTTTCTCTTCTGACAAATGCTCAGATTCGTTAATTTGGTTTGAAAAGTTTCTCTTCTGAGAAGCCTTTCCTCTGTGTTTCCTTAGAGCACTTGAAAGAGAAAAGACATTTAGGGCTATGTAACCTGAATGTAAATTACTACTCCACAAGGAAGGATTTTGGTTAATAAAGATTGCTTGGGGTCAATGAGTTATTAGAGCTTGATTTGTTAGTGTTAATATGAAGCAATGTAATGTGAGTGTTAATACTGAGCAGGTCAGTGCACGTAAAGGGTAACAAAGGAAACTTAATGCATGCATGAATAGTTTTAGGGATTTTTGGTAAATGTTTATTTCTAAAGGTTGATTGTGAATGAATTAGAAATATTCCTCTAGCAGTATTTTGCATTTTCTATTTTAATGTACATTTCAAAGAATCAATGTCTGTAACTGTGTACATTGCTCTCTATGCTTGGTATCAATACTGTCAGTTACCATATATCTGTGCCATATATCTCCCATCTCTTCAGTTAGTTACAGTTTATTTTTGTTTACAAAACGTAAGTTTTTTGTGATGTGAATAATTGTTGTTTATCATCCATTCTGAATGGATGATAAATGAAACACTGATTGGGATGGCTAGCTATGTACTTTGCACAGTATTGTAATCCAACTGTCACAGAGTTGATGAATTCTAGTGTGTGTTTAGCCTAGTGTTGAGGCAGGGTATACACACCCTGCCTCAACCCTGGGGCAGATCCTTTCAGCTGATGTAATTGTGATCACTCCACTGAGGTCAGCTGACACCAGCTGAGGATTT
Source organism: Gopherus evgoodei (assembly GCF_007399415.2). Taxonomy (NCBI): domain Eukaryota; kingdom Metazoa; phylum Chordata; order Testudines; family Testudinidae; genus Gopherus; species Gopherus evgoodei. The sequence continues at coordinate 207,778,946 of NC_044323.1, forward strand.
GCTGCCATGTATTCACTAGGTTCTACTGGCTGGAGGTTCCAGGAAGCAGAAATAAAAATCAGCTATGTTCTGGCTTGCACCTAAGTTTTTGTAGTCGAGACACAGCTGGGCAGAACAGCAGCATGACAAATGCTAGTTAAAAGAAGAGTGCTGGCTAATAATATGGTTACATTGTTCATTAGGTCTTTGCCTTTTTGGAATCTCTTTTTTATGTGCAGACAAAGTTAAGCATTTTGTAGGGCTAGCAAAGTGGGTACTTTATGAAACTTCAATACACAACATGGATCATAAAACTAGGTACACAGTATTGTGGCATATCTCTCAGCCTGTCAGGACCCAGATGTATGATGCTTTATATGTCTATAGATATATACATATGCATTGCTAGGATTCAAGGTTGTGGAAGAAGATTGAACAGTGAGGTACAGACGCTCCCCTAGTTATGGAAACCCGACGTACAAAAATCTGAGCTTATGGAAAAAGTTCCGTAAGCTGGAAATAAGAGAGTTTTTGTTTTGTTTTTGTTTTTTGTTTTTTGTGTAATGGTTGGAGATATGTTTCCGACTTACGCAAAATTTGAGTTACACACGGTGTTCTGAAACGGATCACTTGCATAAGTTGGGGAGTGTCTGTACTGCATTGGTATAGAAAATATTGGGATTTGATCCATGGTCTCTTGTATCTTGTTCTGGCAGTACTATAGAGGCCAAATGCCAAGCCTCAAATTAAGGGAGAAGTAGCACCTTTATGCTCAGCAGTAACTGCTTTGGCTAATTTTTTAGAAAGAATTAATAGCTGTTATTGTTGTTGTTATTAAATACCACAAATGTGTTTTGCATTGCTGAGTTGAGGTTGTGTGTGTATTGTGCACTGTTCAATGAGAAACAGTTTTCTCATTATTACTATTTATTATGGCTGAGATTTTCAAAGCTGGTTAAGGATATTAGGTGCCTTTGAAAATCCCAGTTCATCATTACTACAATGTAATACACAGGTTCCGGTCAGCATTGGGGGCCCCCACTGGGCTGGGTGCAGGGCAAACACAAAAGAGAGTTCCTGCTGCAAAGAGCTATTCCTGAATTTGAAAGTAAATCACATTATTCTAATATGGTCTTGGATAACAGGATGTCAGAATAGCTAAGCTTCTGATAAATGAATTACTCTTAAATATTTAATGTATTCTAAATTACTATGTAGATGTTAGCATACCATTAATTTGTGGTGGTTTCTGCTATTGATAAATCAAATATCATTATTATAATACTTACAATTTGTACAGAGATTTCATCTTGAAATCACTGTTCAACAAGTGATTTCTGTAAGGCCAGATCCCTAGCTGACATAAATTGTCAATGTTCCATGCTTCAGTGGAGCGTTGCCAATTTACGTCAGCTGAAGATCTGTCTCGGAATCTTTATGTTGCTTTAAAACTGGTGGACTCTTTTAACATATGTGTGGTATTCGCCCTTTATCACTATTTAGAACATTTATTGATTGAAATCAACTGAAGGATCAATATCGTAAAACAAAGCTAGTTCAGGAATGTAGAATTGCTTTTAAATTAAGATTACAACATACTATAATGTCACTTTAACTTCTCTCAATAAAAACCAGAATGCACTTCTTCCTGGGTTTCTGAGTTTCTTATAGGAGCCTGAAACAATCATAGTTTCTGAAACAAATATTGAAGGGTACAGGCTGATGCTAGGAATATCTCCCAGCATTTTCTGCTTATTAAAAGTTTGCATAAATTTAGTTTAGATTTTTTTTGCAAGTAAAATCTGAATCTTAAGCATAACAGACTTCTCTGGTAACAACGTTTAGTTGTACTTACAGCACTGAGCAGAATGGATTTTGCCATCCATTAAAAAGGCATAGTATAGTTGCCCTTTGTATATGTTTTAACCACAAGTCTTGTCAAGCCATTGTGAAAAAGTACTATTCTCTTTTCTAAATTGCCTTTTTTGGAGTTTCATGGTTCATGTTTCTGTGCTCTTACCCTAAAGGGAAGATTTAAAGTAACTTATTAAGATTAGCAGGAACTAGTCTGAAAAAACGAGTACATTCTTCAGGGCTCATTTATTGTGCAGTCTTGTGCATTTTGTGGTAGGCATCATACTACTGTGGTTTTAGCAGGATATGCAAAAGGACAGTTAATGAGATCCTGAAGTTCAGTAGAGTGTCCTAGCCCTAATATTCACTTTTTGGGAGGGAGATAGCACAATATTGTGCTGTTTGGATTAGGATGTGGATTTGAACTTTCCAACTGGTCCCATTTTATATAACCAATAGAACGCTCCTGAAATTTGGGGACATCAGAATTGTCTAGGTTGGATTCACCTTTTATACTTGTCTTTCATTTCTGGTCTGTGGAGCTCAAGTTCTTGTGGTTAGAAAAGAGATGGGGTTTTGTGGCCTCTTTTTACAGTAGTCTTCATTTATGCAAATCAAAAAGCGACTGCACCACTGGGAGTTCCTATGCAAAAGAGGCCTGGGGCTAAACTTGCCGAGATAGGAACAGGTCAGGATTTTAGAGCAATGACAAAAATCTCTGGAGGAAGTTTAAATAGCATCTGCTGTATTGGCTATTGTCAGTCCAATTAGTCTCTCACTCTCTTGAGCTGTGGAATGTGCAAAATTGCCTGAGGATTAGGTGGGAAAAGTTTACTTTTAAGTTAAAAAATGGCAATAATTCTGCTTAAAGAATGAAAATACACCTCATCCAGCTGGATCTGAGTTTAGGGAAACAAATAATACCAACAGTTGCTGGCAATTTTGGAGAATTGTTAAACAAAACAGAATTAAGTGATAAGGTCTTAATGGCTTTGTGCATCTACAGACTTGCGACTCTTTAGTACAAGATTGTTTGTTTGGTCTTTGCCCTGGGTCCTGAATGCATGTAAAATTACACTTTCCAATCCATAGTTGCCTGGGGATCACTAAGTTGCTTTGCCCTTTTTACCCTTGTAGTCCAGTAAAGAAATCAGTTCTGGGAAAGTTGCAAAGTCAAATTAAAATGCACAAATGATTAACTCTCACAGCACAGCTGTGCAAACTAGTTTATCATGAGACATTAGTAGACACAGAATGATTGAAAGGGTATGTAGGGAAGCTTGTAAATCACCAGCTGTGTTAACCTTAAGAGTTAATAAAATAAAAAATCTTGCTAGAAAATGTTCTGAGAATTGTATAAAATGATTTTCATTTTACAGAGTTTCCAGTATAGCAGCCACTCAAGTTGGGAGTGGGGAGTGTTTGCAGAGACTAGAGAGCCTGAGGCCTCACAAGCCTCTGGATGTTGAGGTTCTGCAGGGATGGGACCACACACCGCTGCGAACATTGAAGATGTCCATAGAGATGAATGTGTCTGTGTGCTGCTTCATTCATGCTGTTCCCTGGCAGCACAGCCTCTGTAGGAACCATGAGGCAATTACTGGATGTCTCATGACTGCTCAATAGCAGCTAGATCTTGAAAACTTGAAAAATTTATGTAGTCCCTTCTCCATGGAGAGGCATCCAGAGAGTTTCAGTGAGGGGGAAAGAGTGCTATGGAAGTAGCCTCTCCATGATGGGGTAGCAGGAGTACTCCTGCTCTTGGTTATCATATTTTAAGAAGCAAAGATATATAAATATCAAGATGGTATAAAATGTACAGTGTATGGTATTGCATTCGGTTATAATCTTTAATAAAAATACTTCTCATTAAGAATTCAGTTAAATATCTATTTTTACAAAGTGGCCAAGTTTTCCTGTGTTGTTGGAGTTTTGTGTCCTATAAATTCACTTTGGAAGATATAATAGAGGGAAGGGCAGGGGACAGGCCATAGAATTATTTATTTAAGTGCTATGTGTTTTACATGGAGTGGAACCCTGATGCTCCAATGGAGAAAGATTGGGCTGACCATGCATATGCAACCACATTTTCAAAACCATCCAGCTATTTTTGGGTATTTCTGTTTTTGATTGCCCAACTTTAGATGTCTTGTGTCTGATTTTCAGAAGTATCAAATATCCTAAGCTCTTATTGATGTCGCTTGGACTTCTGGGTACTCAGGATTTCTGAATATCTGGCCCTTAAGGTCTCAAGTATGGCTCCCAAAATCAGCTGCCATGTTTCAAAATGTTGACTTTAAATAACACACACTTTATAAGAGTGAACAATATAAGTTCATAACCTCTGTGAAAATTCCTTTGTTTGACTGAGCCCCCCCCTCAAGAAACTTGATATTCAAAATAGATTAAACGTACATTTTCTTGTAATATTGTTTATTTTAATTCCCATAGCAGTGACTGCAGTTAGTGTGTGATGAAGGATAACTTGTTGTTGTTGCTTGTTGAAACTGGATTTAAAACTAGCCACATCAGCTGTGTAATCAAAAGTAGCTCATTTGTTGTTCAGCCAACTGTGTAATAAGCAAGAGGCAGTTTAGTTGACTATACCCAACAGTAAGTTAAAAAAAAAAGATATAATAGGTTTCAAGTAAAGCAAAGGGAGTGAAATCATTTTTTACAGTTACAAACAAATTTGGGGTCCAATGTACAACCTTTACTCATGGGAGCAACTTAATTGACATCAAAGGGAGTTGCAGCTGCTCTGCAACTCTCAGGGTAAGTCCACAAAACCCTTGAACTTTTGTCTTCTAAAGTTACCAAAAATTCCCTTTCAGGGACTTATACTGTACCCACTGAAATAAATGGCAAAACTCCAATGAACTTAAGTTGGAGCAGACAAGGACTTAAGTGATAATACCCCTGATTCACCTTTTACATACACCAGGTGTAACTCCATTGATGTCCATTACATCAGGATAAAATCAGTGTGAAATAAGAATTAGGCTACTGAGTATGGAACACTGAAGTTGCCCGATTCAGCTTCTACTTGATTTCTGTTTCCTTCCATGCTGAAAGGAATGTTAGTACAGTATACAATTTTCACTGAAGGAGCCTGTTGGTAGCAAATAACTTTTTTCAAATGGGATCCTTAAATGGACTAGGAGCCTTATGTTCTTATACAGAGCCTTATATTCTTGGTAATCACATGACTTTGCTTGATTTTTTGAAACTGTACTGTAGCAGAGAGGGTTTAAAAATCTGTAGATTTTTCTCTTACTAGGAGTAGTATTGTAAAGATGAGCCATGATCCTTATTTTCTTCTTGCTGGTACCAAAGTAACTCCACTGAAATCAGTGGCCCAGATTCTTTGTTGGTGCAAAATCGCATCTTATTAAGCTCAACTGAAACCAGTGAAAGTATGCTTATTTACACCTGCTGAGTATCTGGCTCAAAGAGTAAAACTGGAGTGCAGGAGAAAAGAATCAGGTCCTGTGGGTATCAAGTTATAAGAAGATACTCACACCCAAAGGAAACCTCTTAAAATTTGTCTTATTACTAGTTTAGCATTGGCGGGTGTGAACCGCTCCATTTTGGGCAAAATTTGGGGGTTGGGGGGAGGAAAAAATATTCATTCTCTCCCACCCCCAAATATAGATATATATGAGAGAGAGAGAGAGAGAGAGAGGGACTTGAAAACATTTTGGGAGGGGGGCAGTGTTCAAAAAGTTTACTAAATTGCCCACATAGTGATTAAATAACATTTTTTTCTGTCTAATCATGGCTTAGTAACAGAGAGAGAACATTAAAGTATTGGCTACTATCTCATCAACCTTCAAAAACTTCATTTAGGCATTAATGCTGTGGTGTGAGCAGGGTGTGGTAGAACTAGAACCGATGTCCTTAGTGATCCTGGCTGACAGAGTGGCTCCTCTGGAGCCATGATCCATTGGCACAAGTTAGCTGTAAGGGTGCTCTAAATTGCCCTGGGGACTGATTTGGCTCCTGGCAGCCCTCAGGATTGAGGGCAGGAAAAGTGATATAAAAAGCCACCTTTCCCCTCCTCCTGCTTTCTCTCAAGTGTGCTGAATGCTGCTGCAGTGCATCTGAGGATCTGGCTTTGAGTATAAACCTGTAAGAAATAGTTCAAACATAGATTTTGCTTCTTAAATGACTTGCCATTCTTAGAGTAGGGGCATGATGCCATATGTGTATTGCTCATCTTGTACTATACAATCTTATTTACCTTTGAGTGCTTCTGTTTAGATCAGGATATTGCTTAAATGACTTCACATCTGCAGATGCACCATAGGATGAAAATATTTGGGAGGAAATGCTCAGAAGAGGATCTTCCATACAGGGCTTTAAAAACTGAACAGAGTGTAGACACTTATTACTGAGTGGATTAATGTCACCAGACAAATTTAAAATAATAGTGTCCCATCTGCATATGCTTAGAAAAATTCACTGTAGAGAGTGGATGCCACCAAAGCTGAGACAAACATATCCAGTTCTTCCTGAGCTATTATGGATCAAAAAAATATTTCAACTCAGTATTATAAAATGATGCAATAAATATGTCTGGTCACTTTCTGCATGGGTCAGATATTAGAATTTTGCAACAAAGTGATTCACACTTCTGGTAAAACCAATGAAAAATCATGTTGGTTTTTGTCAAATATTTGTACTGAAAGCTTTATCCAAAGTCGCTCCTGGCAAACGTTACTGACTCCCCAGGCAAAATACATAATACTTCTTAAAATGTTCATTCATTTCAGAACCAAAGTGACCACCTGGTGCTTGTTTTATATGGTAGTATCAAGTGTTAAAAGTTTTTTTGCTTGAATTTTGTTTAGGTCTTTCAAGTTGCATATGTCATCATCAAAGCTGCTAATGCTCCCCGACCTGGAAACTGGATTTTGGAACGTTCAGTGGATGGCACTGAGTTCAGACCATGGCAGTATTATGCAATTAGTGACACAGAGTGCTTAACTCGTTATAATGTAACACCAAGACTTGGGCCTCCTACTTACAAGAGAGATGATGAAGTGATCTGTACCTCGTATTATTCCAGGCTAGTTCCATTAGAACATGGAGAGGTATGCTGTCTCTTTTTTGCACTTGTCATTTGTGAGCATGAATGTGGACTAATTGCTAGTTTCAGAAATTTTAAATTACAGTTGCACAATTTATTCCTTACAACATTGTCAGATGCTTTGGATTGTTATGATACCTTTAATGATAGTATCTCTGTTTCATTTACCAATATAATAACTTTAAAAAAATGTTAGGAAAAATATCTTTGGCTCTGCGTATTCTAGTTATAAACCCTTTGTTGTAGCTCTTCACATAATTTGATTATGGCTACTAATTGTGAATTAGATACTTCATCTTGAAAGAATAAAACATAGAGAATTTATGTACAGCCAGGTGTTTAATTTAAAAAAGAACATCTCTTCTTTAGGAGCACCTGGTTTTGTAAGATAAAGCTGCAAACTCTGTCTGAAATGCTCTGCACAACTGGAACTGGAAAACAAGCCCTGGCATTGTTTCAGGGACAGAGCATAATTAAAAGAGCTATGCATGGTTCAGGCTCACTGTTGATTGTTCTTTCTTTAACCAAGACTATTCATAGTACTTATGGAATTTATTTCAGAGAGGCAGCAACATAATTAAATAATGCATTTAAATCAGTGGTTAGTCTATTGTGAAAGTCCTCCTTATGTGGTAATAAACCCAGTCTTGGCCTATGGAGGTTGCTAGTAACCCTTTGTTTAGCAGAAACCAGTAACTTCTCTTAGAATTATAGAATATTAGGATTAGAAGAGACCTCAGGAGGTCATCTAGTCCAACCCCCTGCTCAAAGCAGGACCAGCAGCAACTAAATCTAGATTCTCTAGATTAAATTCTCTAGATGAAAATAAATTGGAGTATGGACAATTAAGGATTGAAGTGTTACATACATTGCCTTTTTTACATGTTAAATCACAATTTTGGCCCCACAGAGAAAGAAAGCTTGGTGAACCTTTGGTGATTTTAAGTCAAGCATATTTGAATAAAGTATTTATCATAAGGCTGTCCAGAATGGGTGAAACTGGACACACCGAGAAACTTTAATTGATGGGCCAGGTTATCGGAAAGCCCATATATTCCCTTATTACAAAAATAATATTTTTTAAAACATTATTTAAAAATATTTTCTGTTGAAATATTTTTAACCCATTACACAAAACTGAAAATATAGGAAAAAAACCCTCTGTGTATGAGGAAATACACATACAAAGCAGAACACAGCTGATAAACCAAATTCGTTACAAAAAAAATGAATGGCTAGTTTTACATCTTACCATATAAATCTTTACAAATTGCACAAGAGACATGCTGTGAGGGATAAATACTGTACTCCTTGCTCATTGTCAGTGTCTCTTCCACATCTGTGAGCAGAAAGGTCCCAAATCTAGTAGATCCAGACTAGTGCATAGAAGGCAAGGAATGATCTTCAGCATACTTCCTTTCCCTCCCCTTTCTTTTGACCCTTCAGAAATCCCACCACAAGTGGATTCTGTGAACTGGTAATGGTGGTGCCGGGAAGATGTGACTCATAAATCAAGCAGTTAATATTATTAATATTGATATTGTAAATAGAATGCACAACTGATTTGATGTCTCTGTTGATACATTGTACCCAAGAACCTCATTTTGTTTGTTTTTGTGGGTTCTTAAGTCTTAATAGAAAGACGTTTGTTATCATAACCGGGTTATAATTAAGTATATAGTGAAGTCAGTCCCTCTCTCTAGATTCACACTTCGTTGATCAATGGTAGACCTAGTGCTGATGATCCTTCACAAACACTACTGGAGTTTACTTCTGCACGATATATCCGTCTTCGCCTGCAACGTATTAGAACCCTTAATGCTGACCTCATGACTCTTAGCCACCATGATCCTAAAGACCTTGATCCCATTGTTACCAGAAGGGTAAGCTGATCTTTTGTATCTGTTGTTCACCACACTGGACAGTAAAGGCTAAGTACTGTCCATCTTGATGAAAGGCTTGAATCTCTACATTCGCAATCAGTAAGGTTTCATGAGGTTGTTAAGTAAACGTTACCTTCTCTGTAATGTTACTACCAACTGTAAGTCTGCAGGGGACAGCTGTTCCAAAGAAAGATTTTTCAACGTTTTTTTCCTTCAGATGAATTGCCATTTACTACTAACCATGAGGTAGCATTGCTAACATTTCATAAGCAAAGATAAATACGTGATTTGTTTGATGAAAATGTCATTTTAGGCAAAAAGTAAATATATGAGTTATGTTTCATGTTAGGGTACAGTAATTTTTCATGTATTAAGTATTTCAGTTGCTAATGTGTTGATACATGAAATGTATTACTTGAAAACAGTAACTTGGTGTGAATTACAATGCTGTCTAATGGATGGAGGATTTTTTTTTAAAGTGGATCCTTTTGCCAATTTGTCTTTAAGCCCAAGGGTATTTATTAATATTAATATATACCATGTACATAGAACTTGGAAATATTATCTTATCCTATTTTACACATCCCTGAGACACAAAGAGGTTGAACTGACCTGCTCAAGACCTCACAGGGAGTGAGGGACACAGCCAATAGTCAGTTCACTGAATAGGGCATGCTGCCTGTTAAGTTTAACTGGATGCAGTACTACAGAAATTAACCAGCATGTCCCTTTCTTCTTTGTAATCTAGTTTGTTTGTCCCCCTTGTTTACTTGACCATGACACATTGGGTAAAATGTCAATGATTTCATGTATTCACTTGCTAAAGTCTTTCGATTGTTTGTGTGACTATACAGCATGGAGGACCTCATCTGTTGAGGAGAGGGGAATGTGGAGAATATCTCCAATAAATAGGTTTTCTCCCTTTAAAAAAGCCACCAGACTTTAAATCTGAATTCAAAGGGGAATCTTTGATTTCAAGGGGAATTTTTGCCCGCTCCCCTGCTTTTTAATAGGTCCAAACATTCCAGGGACAGAAGGGGCCATTGTGATCAGCTAGTCTTACCTCCTGTACAACACAAGCCATAGAACAGTCCCCAAAATAATTCCTAGAGCATATCTTTTAGAAAAAAAACATTAAATCCTGATTTAAAAATTGAGAATCCACCATGACCTTGGTAAATTCTTTCATTGGTTAATTGTTCTCACCATTTAAAAATGTACACCTTATTTCCGGTCTGAATTTGTTTAGCTTCAACTTTCAGCCATGGAATCATGTTATACCTTTCTCTGCTAAACTGAAGAGCCCATTATCAAATATTTTTCCCCATTTAGGTACTTATAGACAGTAATCAAATCACCCGACCCTTCTCTTTTTTAAGCTAATTAGACTGAGCTCTCTGAGTATATCACAAGGCATGATTTCTAATCTTTTAATCATTCTCATGGCTCTTCTCTGAACTTTCTCCAATTTATCAACATCCTTTTGAACAGGCATCACAACTGGACACAGTATTTCATCAGTGGTCACACTAATGCCAAATATAGAGACAAAAAATAACCTCTCTACTGCTACTTAAGATTCTCCTATTTATTCATCCTAGGATATCATTAACTCTCTAGCTCAGACTGAGAGCTCATGGTCAGTTGATTATCCATCATAACCCCCAAATCTTTTTCAGAGTCGCTGCTCCCCAAGAAATAGTCCCCTCCATCCTCTAAGGATGGCCTACATTCTTTGTTCAGATCTATACCTTTACATTTAACCATATTAAAAGGCAGATTGTTTGCTTGCACCCAGTTTACCAAGTGAACCAGATTGCTTTGAATCAGTGACCTGTCTTCATTATTTACCATTCCTCCATTTTTTGTGTCATCTGCGATCTTTATCAGTGTTGATTTTGTTTTCTTTGTGATCACTGATAAAAATGTTAAATTGAGGAGGGCCAAAAACTGATCCCTGCAGGGCCGCACTGGAAACACACCTGCTTGATGATGCTTCCCTGTATACAATAACATTTTAAGACATGTCATTTAGCCAGATTTTAATCCATTTAATGTATACCATGTTAATTTTATATCTTTCTAGTCTTTTAATCAAAATGTTGTACAGTACCAAGTCAAATGTCTTATAGAAGTCTATTACATTAATACTATTATCTTTATCAACCAAACTTGCAATCTCATCAGAAATATATCAAGTTAATTTGACAGCATCTATTTCCCATAAACTCATACTAATTTGCATTAATTATATTACCCGCCTTTAATTCTTTATTAATTGAGTCCCATATCAGCTGCTTTATTGTCTTGCCTGGAATTGATGTCAGGCTGACAGGCCTATAAACCAGAGTCATCCTGTTTACCCTTTTTAAAAATTGTCACATTAGGTTTCTTCCAGTCTTCTGGAACTTCCCCAATGGTCCAAGATCTACTGAAAATCAGCAGTAACTGTCCAGCAAGCTACTCATCCAGCTGTTTTAAAATTCTTGGATGCATGCTATCAGGATCTGCTGATTTAAAAATGTCTGACTTTAGTAGCTTCTATTTAACATCTTCCAATGATACTAGTGGAACTGAAGGAGTGATATCTTACCGTATGAAGAGACTGTATCATCTGGTTTTATCTCAAATACAGAACAGAAATATTTATTAAACACTTTTGACTTTTCTGCATTATTATTTATAATTCTACCATCTACATGTAACAATGGCTCAATTGCATTGTCAGGATTCTTTTTGTTGCCTAACTTCTGATTTACATTCATTACTATCCACTTTCCCTTTCTTCTATTTGTTATATATTATATTTTGTTTTTTTCCTCTACCTCAAGTCATTTTTTTTGACCAGCACAGCGTTTTCCCTCCGTTGTGGGATTGTAGCTTTTTGGGCATCTAGTAAAGTGTTCTTAAGTGATTCTCAATTATTATTCACATTTTTCTGGTTAAATTCTTCCTCTGAGCAGATTTGTCTCATAATTGTTTTCACCTTTGTGAAATTGGCTCTGTTAAAGCATCAATTATATATGTTACTGGTCTGGACTTGATTCTGCTTGCAGATTACAAATGTGATCAAATCATGATAACTTATACCTAAGCCACCACTAATTTTTAGTTCTGTAATCTGTTCCCCTTTATTTTAGGATAAGGTCTAACATAGCATTCCACTATGCTGGCTGCAATATTTTTTAAGTTAGGAAGTTTACATTTATAATGTTTAGAAATTCCAAGAGTGTTTAGTACTCACAGCTTGAGACCTCCAACATATGTCACTCCAGATGAAGTCCCCTATGATCACACAGATTTGTTCCCTACAATTTATAGATAGACGCATAAGGAGGCAGTCATCCTGTTCCCTAGACTGATTCGGTGGTCTGTAGCAGATGCCAACTAATACCCTACCTTATGCTTTAGCTGTTAGGATATAGATCCATAAGCATTCAAAATTATTATTATTATTTTTTGAGTGATCAGTGACTCAGAAACAGGTAATGCTATTTTTGACATAGACAGCCCACCCCTTTGCCCCCTCAAGACTCCCTAAACAGTTATAACCATTGATTTTAATATACCAATTATATGCCTTACCCCACCAGATTTCAGTAATACCAATTAGGTCGAATTTAAGACCATAAATGAGCAATTCCACTTCCAATTCCACTTGATTATTACCCAGGCTCCTAGCATTGGTATTTAGGCAATAGAGTATAGAGGTATACTGTTCCCTTATAGTCTAAGGAGTCTCAGTTCAACCAAATTCACTGAGGACTTTCTGCAGACCCAGACCGAAGAAAGAAAGAAGAAAAGGAGCTAGCTTGCTCCAGCTCCCTTCAGAGAGTAAAAAAAAAAATTAAAAAAAAAAAAATCAGTAAACTGCTCCATACACACAGAACACCTACTGCGCCTGTCCCTGTAGGGGCCTTAGACTTGAGTGTCTTGAAGCCTTTCCCCAAAACTCTTAGAAAGACGTTGTTCACAATCCCTGTGAAGTGCCTGCCAAACCTGCTTAAAATGGAGCTGTAACTGAACCCAGCTGCATCACATCCTGCCTCTTTTTTGCTCTGAAAATTAATCCTTTCCCTGCTGTCCAGATGCATGGGGCTTATGCACAGCATCACACACAGCATCTGGTACTTTGCTGTCCTACTGTTCCTTAAGCTAAACAGCTGAGTAGAGCAATACAATACATCAAAACTAGCAGCCCGGAGCTAGTGTGAGGGGAATTTCATGAGCAGGTTTTGAATGAAAGTGGGAATCCCCGGTTTTGAGAACATACACCTCAATGCCAGGATTTTAAATTAAATTAAAATTAAAGTCTGCAAGTTGTTACATTGCTACCCAGAAAACATTCTGTTATGTCATCTGACATGGCAAAAGGTGGATTTTTGAAGAGTCAGATTCTGGCTACGGCACAAGTGCAAATAACCACTGAAGTCAGGGAGTTGTGCATGCTTATCCATAATCAGCATTTGTCTCTTAATTTATTAAAGACTACAGGGAAAAAGATCTAAAAATTTGCAAAATGGCAAGCTTGCCCAGGTTGCAGATAGTCATTGTTGTCAAATTGTTTGGAACATAGCTGTTCCCAAATCAATAAAATATTGATATTTTATTGTCCTGTGGAATTTAATAGAAACCTGAAATGTCTCCAACTCACTTCCTTTTCAACTTTGCTTTTGTCCAGTATTACTATTCAATAAAGGATATCTCTGTTGGTGGCATGTGTATTTGCTATGGCCATGCTCGAAGCTGCCCACTGGATGAAACCACAAAGGTATGCTTTAATTATTTTTATTTTCACATAACAGTCTTTTGAATAAAAAATTTAGCTTTTGCATAGAGAGAGAAAGATATTGTGGGGAAAATCCAAAGGAACATATATAAATTCTGGCCTTGATTCAGAAAGTATTTAAAGCAGGTTCCTATCTTTAAACATGCCCTAACTTAAAGCTGTGAATTGCCCAATTGACATCAATGGGAGTAACAGAGTGATTAAAGTTAGGTGCACTGTTAAGTACCTCGCAGAAATGAGGCCTAAAAGCTTGATCCTGCAAATACTTATGCACTCTACACATGTAAGTAGTCTCAAGTGATTTTGATGGGAATACCCACATGAGTAAAATTAGGCAGGTTAAGTCTTTGCAGGATTGAACCTTTAATGCTTGATCCTCTAAGTACTTTGTGGGTGGAACTCTCATTGACTTCAGTGGGAGTTCAATGAAAGGAACACTTACAAAATCCAGCCTCAGGGGCATATGAGGAAGGATGCTCCAGTTAATAACTTCTCATCCCTTCATTTGAACAAATGAGGGGCAGAATTACCCTCCAGCACAGTTCTCTTGTTTCATATTTTCTACAGAAAATTTGAATTGGTGTTAATATCATAAGTGCAGATATAGATGTTATCCCTTTTGTCCTCTTCTTCCGCTCACTTTTTGATATAGTTGGATAATCACATATACTGAATTTCAACAGAGAAAATGTTCACTGATAATATTACTTCATATATAATCTAAGGTTCCTTTGGTGAAGCAATATATATATATGCTGCAGGCCAAGTTTTGCAATCTTTACTCATGCTGAACTCTGTAGAACTACTCTTGTGAGTAAAGAGCTGTAAAATCAGGCCCATAATATGTGCTTTTATTCTTCATTCTGTCTACTTGCTGTAATTTTCCTCCCTTTACTACCTAAACATACACAGTTCTCAGATAATGTATTTTCTTTGGAAGTGAACTCTTTTTGTCTTAGAGCCAAAATTTAAACAATGCTTTTGAGTGTAGCAAAGGCACTAAAGACAAGATCCTGCAGCTCTCACGTGGCACAGTGATAGGATTTGCTCTGATAGGATACATAGCTGAGGAAGGGCCTCCCACATCAGTAAAGGTAGCAGGACTGGGTTCTAGCACATCTATATAATTGCAAAATAGTTGTGGTATTTAAAATCATGTGGTAGAGTAGATTTGATATTAGTCACTTGGTTGAGTTTTCAGAACCTTGGTAAATTTTTTTTAATTTCTACAATTTCTTTTTTAGAAACTGCAATGCCAGTGTGAACATAATACATGCGGCGAGAGCTGCAATGAGTGTTGCCCTGGTTACCATCAAAATCCATGGAGACCAGGAACTATTTCTGCTGGCAACAAATGTGAGAGTAAGTAGTTACAAAAGTTGAGTTTACAGTTTTGTTCAATAACGATCTGATCCAGTTCCCATTGGAATAGTTAGATCAGGTACTAGAAATAGTAGTTTTCCTAAATTAAAAACAAACAAACCAAACCCCAGAAGTGGAAGGTATGGTGAAAAATAATAAGATGATAATTATTTGGATTTCCTTTGAAATAATAATATATTATTATATACAATATAATATATAGATATCAATAATAACATTGAGGCTGCGGAAATGACATTTCATAGATGATCAGACAGAAGAGACTTGGAGGTTTACTGAGCTACAATGAAATTTAACACTTCCTCATTGATAATTATAGGTGCTGCTTGTTGCTTAAATATTGTTAAATTCATAATTTAGTCTTAGTTAAACATGAAGATTCTGAAAAAGCAATCTAAATGGCCAATAAATTGCAAACTGTGCTGAATGTCTGATAAAATGGCATATGCTCTCCCAATAGTTGTATATTTGCACACATTGCTAAGATTCATTAGCCACATTTCCTTGCCTCCAATCTTTAATGCCTGGAGCAAGCCACAGTTTAGGAGACTGTTAGGCATAGTTTATTTTCCAGTTGAAGCAGCCCTGTTAGTAGAACCTTTTAGAGACAAATTACAGTTAGAGATGTAGACTATTTTATTGGTATACAGGCCCAAGTCTTCTCTCACCTAAATAAGTTTTACATTGGCATGGCTCTAGTGACTTCAGTGGCATTAGTCACTGGTATAAGTGAGGAGAGGAATTAAGCTGATAGTCTTCAGTAAGGTAGAATGCTAACTAGTAATAACACAATAACACATTTCACTAAGGGACAATAGGGTTGGGTTATCATGAGCTACAGAACACTATTAAAAAAATGTTGTTAACGTTGTGATTATTTTAAAAGTTGCCTGGTCACGAATAAAATAAATGGGTATTACTGTTTTTGTACAGCACAGCCAAGGCAAAGCATGCATCTGACATGGATTATTTTACTGTTCTACTTGTATTTTTTACTCTCTTTATTTTGGATGTGCTGTAACTGTTAGAAAATGTGAATAAAAATGTATTTCTTTGCCATTTTTTCTTAGAGTGCAACTGTCATAACAAAGCAGAAGATTGTTATTATAACCAGAGTGTGGCAGATCGGAATAGGAGCATAAATATTCATGGACAGTTCATAGGAGGTGGAGTCTGTATAAACTGTACTCAACACACTGCTGGGATCAACTGTGAGATCTGTGCTGATGGATACTATCGGCCATATAAAGTAAGATTTATCAAACTACATCCCATTGCTTTGATTAATAATAAATGTCATCATATGCGTATGTCAATCCATTAAAGAATAAATGGACACAAATCAGATATTAGAAATGGCAATATACAAAAACCTGTAGGAGAACACTTCAATCTCCCTGGACACATAATAGCAGATTTAAAGGTAGCCATCCTGCAGCAAAAAAACTTCATGACCAGACTTCAAAGAGAAACTGCTGAGCTTCAGTTCATCTGAAAATTTGACACCATCAGCTCAGGATTAAACAAAGACTGTAAATGGCTAGCCAACTGCAAAAGCAATTTCTCCTCCCTTGGTTTTCACACATCAAAAGCTAGAAGAGGGCCTTGTCCTCACTGATTGAACTAACCTTATTATCTCTAGCCTGCTTCTTGCTTGCATATATATACCTGCCTCTGGAAATTTCCACTACATGCATCTGACGAAGTGGGTATTCACCCATGAAAGCTCATGCTCCAATACGTCTGTTAGTCTCTAAGGTGCCACAGGACACTTTGCTGCTTTTACCAATCCATTGAATGTTATTACATTTAATTTCCACACTTAGAGTGTGACTAAAAATTGTTATTTCTTCTTCATAAATCGGATACCAGTCATACAGGTTCAGTGTAAATTCAGGCTGATTCTCTAGCATGTTGAAAGGACAGTCCCAATTCCTTTGTGATTAAAGAGAATTCTTATAGTCATGTGTGATTCTTGGAGCAGTGATGAGCTATTGCAATAAACTGTATTCTTCTCAATATTTCATTTAGTAAGTATGTATAGAGTATGCTCTTTCTGGGCCCATCTACATCTTATTTCGCATAGTGACTTTCCAGTTCAGTGGTATTAACATAGAAACTCTGTCCCTACCCTCATTCATTGGATACATAGATACATTTGTTATAATCTGGCTAAAAAGGATAAAATCACTAGAAAATTAATTTTGTTTTACTTCCAGCAATCTAGATAGGTCTCCCTACGTCTGGATGTACTGTGGCCAAGTGAGTAACCTCCTATAGCAAGTATCAGAGGGGTAGCTGTGTTAGTCTGGATCTGTAAAAGCAGCAAAGAGTCCTGTGGCACTTTATAGACTAACAGATGTATTGGAGCATGAGCTTTCGTGAGTGAATACCCACTTCGTCAGATGCATGCTCCAATACGTCTGTTAGTCTATAAGGTGCCACAGGACTCTTTGCTGCTCCTATAGCAAGGACATTTATTCTCCTCAGTGTGGAACTTTCTCTTTTCCAGATAAGGCATTGGTTCAGTAAGTTCATCCATGGGGCACGTTAGGGAGCTCAGGTTTATGTTCTCAAGCACAAGTGTGAGTGGAGGCCATGTGTAGTTCAAATATAGTTAGCTAGTAGGCACAGTCCTTCACAGAGAGAAGCAAGTCTCATGTTACATTCACCCTGCTTCCTTATTCTAAAGAGGACTGAAGAGATACCAGCTTAAGTCTGATTCTTAGCCAGTAGTTGACATGTGTGCTTATGGTTCCAGATTGCCTTAGTCTGGCCCTGAGCTGCCTTGAAGCAAGGGCATGGCTCTCAAAGAGAAATTTGGGACCTCCATTAAAGAGAAAATCTCACTGTTATATGAAGCTTTAGTGTAGTTTCAATGGTCGCCGGTAAGAAACAGCAGTGAATTTTAACCATTTCCACTAATTAGTTCAAGTATGACAGTTAAAATGTACCATTTGTTTCAGGTTTCTCCCTATGAAGATAACCCTTGCCATCCTTGTGACTGTGATCCATTTGGATCTTTGAGTTCTGACTGCATTAAGGATGATGATCATTCTGATCTTCAGCATGGTAAGGGATCATGAAATGCTTTTTCTGTAAACTTCAGGTGCTCAAAGGTGAGGAAACATTATGTTGTTAAGGTATCACATTAAAATGCCAGTAAATACCTAAAAAGGGAAGGAAGACAGGAAACACCACATGCTACAGTAGTATAAGATGCCTTTAGGTCTTGCTGTGCGTGGGTAGAGAGCTCAGCTTGTTAATAACAAGTTACAGGATTGGAGCCTAGAACTGTTACATACATTAGTTCAAACTGTGAACTGATACAGTAGATTTTTTTCCTGACAGAGGTTCTGTGGATCTGGTTCTCTAACATGAAAAAAATGCATACTGGTTTGGTAATGTCCCAGCTACCTGTGAAAATTTGACTAGAGCTATATAGTTTGATAAACGAGATGGTTACGTTGCTTCTCCCACTATTCCAATATTTCACCCCCAGTCTTCTATTAACCCTTCATTTTTTTATTATCATTTTTATATTTCAAGGGACTCGGCCAGGTCAGTGTCAATGCAAAGAAGGTTATGCAGGAGAAAAATGTGATCGCTGTGCATTTGGCTACAAGGGTTACCCAAACTGTGTGCACTGTAACTGCAGCTTGGTTGGAAGCATTAATGATGACCCTTGCACAGAACCTTGTCTTTGCAAGGTAAGTGACCTGCTGAGTCTCACTTTGATTTACTGTGAAATCAGTAGCTGGGTTTGTAAGTGCAGTTTTAATAAGGGAAATTACTTCATACTTTTGTCGTATATTATGTCTTACTTTCATAGCAAGTAACTGAGATTTGAACATCATCCTTCTGGCAGGGATTTGAATGAGAATTAGCAGCATATTTCTGTTATAGTAGAGAAGCTGTGAAGCATGATTCTTTATATTCCAGATAGAAAGTTCCATATAAAAGCAAATGTCAGACTGCATTAGAACAATAGAGAGTGTGTGTGTGTTGTGGATAGGTTGGTGGTGGTCTTTAAAATACATCATTCTTGTTGAGCAGTTAAAGGGTATAATGAAAACATTTAATTTATACCATGTAATTCTACATCATTGAAAAAATGTTTAATAGTTCTGAAAAATTAAATTGAAACCTATACATGAAAACTAATTTTATTTTAGTTATTAAATTACAAAACAAACTGTAACATGATATTTGAAAATTAGAGACCTGGTTTGAAGACTATTTTCTATGGCAAATGCAAATTTGTAGTATCAGTAAATGTAAGTTCCCATTAAATTTCATGCATGTGTGGTTTCTGCAGAACCTTGATGTGAAGTTGTATTTTAATATTTGAAGATGTTACACTTAATTTTCAGCAACCAAAGGTAGCAAATTGTTTGTTTTTGCCAGGTATGACACTAGCCGAAAAACAAACAAACAGCAAAACAATGGTTGACATGACAATTTTTGTAAAACTGTTCTGACCTCTTGCATAACTTATCTGATCCAAAACACTGAACACATGAACAAACAAGAAGTCAGATTGCAAATAGGAAGCAGCTTTAGTGGCCAAGTTAAACAAGAAACACTAATGGCTACTTTACTCTGGTATAAATCAGAAGTAAAACATATGTAGTCAATGAAGTCAGATGGGGCAAATTTAGACAAGAATCAGGCGTGTTTTTATGTATCACTGAACAACACAGACAACCAGCAAAGGGACAGTGGGAGGAGCAGGTGTCCAGAACTGGGTCAGAGGAGCCAGTTTTCAGCCCCAGAAAACAAGAGGAGATGAGGAGGGCCACTGCATTCCAACTCCCCGGAGACTGAAAACGCAGTAGTGACAAACTCCCCTAATTTTAGCAGAATCTTTGTGATATTTTGTATTTTTCTTGACAGTCTAGCTCCTGGAGTCATGTAATTAGATAAGTATCTCAGCTTTCATTTAAAAAAACAAAATTTCTAGCCCTCGTGCTTATGGAGAAAACTTGAAAATGTGACCCAAATGCACCCAAAAGATTCAGAAACCAGATGGAAACCAAATGAAAAAACAGAAACAAAATTTATTGTTTTGTAAAAAAAAATCATGATTTTAAGCCAGTCTCATTATTTGTCAGCACTTTTGTTTGACAATTTTACAGATAGTAAGAAGGTAACTTGGGCATTTGGATCAAAGTAATGGCCTGAAAATCACGCTGGGTTTTCCTAAGATTTGCAAAACTCGTCAGTGGCATATGTTGGTAACAAAAGCATGCAGCATGCCCTTTTTAGAGTGTTTGTTGTGAAAACTTCACACAACTAATTCATATCCACTGGAATTTACAGATGGTGATCTGACCACCAGGAGGCTCAGACATTTTGCTGAGTGTTGTGAATGACTAAATATCGACTATAAAGGATCATATTCTGTTCTCAGTTATACCATGGTAATTTTAGAATCAGGAGTGACTCCACTCACAGAAATGGCGTTAATCTGGATTTAACTAGTGTAACTGAGAGCAGAATTACTTAATAGTCTTTATTTGTTTTATTCAACAAAAATTGTCTAACTATGGTGAATAAATTGCTAAGCAGTCTTTATGTAGTGTTTTTTAGGATCTATAGGAATTTAGTCGAAGAGAGGAAAATGGGTCCTCTATTGTTCCACAAATACAACAGGAATACATGAAGGAATTAAACTAAAAATATTAATATAAAATCAAGTAGGACTTCACTTTCAAAGCTATATCCTAGTTTATAATATATCAGTATATGTGTATATGACACCTCATGCATATCAAACTGAATTTACTGCAATCGTCTTCCTTGACAAATAGTAGGGAGTGAAGGGAGAAGAATAAGAACAAGAATCTTCCATATTTTCACTATAGCAAGCATGTTTCTGTCAGTCTGTATAAAAATGACGTTTTCTTATGACAAGTCTGTGCAAAAAGTACAAATAAAAGCCCAGATCTAGTTCTTGAGCTTTGACTAAACTACATGTGCCGCAGGTTGAGAAAGTGGTGTGCTAAGGTGGCTTTAAGGTAGCTTTATGCTACCCTGACCCTGGAGTGGTGTGACTGGTGGGATAATCAATGGTGTAAGATCAGTCTCAGGGTTGCTCTACCTTATGCTAACTGCCAACCTATCTATGCAGATATTTCAATGATCCTCCAAAGGGCAGTTCCAGTGGGGATCATTGAGATATAGGGGTGCCCTGACAAACAGACCTTTTGCCATAGATGCATCATCTATGCTGTGAGGGAAGGTTATGTACAAGCAACTTTGGCAGCTCTACTCCACCCAAGCTAAGGTACCTCTAAGCTGTGTGGCCGCATTGCAGCCTATTAAGTGTTGCTCAAGGCTCTGGTGGGGAGAGATGCCTCTCCCTCAGCCCAGGACCTGCCGCAACTGAGGGGAGAGGCACCCCTTCCCCAACCCCGCCCAGCCCCAGACCTGCCGTGGCTGAGGGGAGAGGCGCCCTCCTTCCCCGGCCCAAACCCAGGCCCGGCCTGGAGTTGCTGGGGGAGAGGTGCTTATCCCGCAGCCCCAGCCCTGGAGCTGCTGCGGCAGGGAGTACCTCCTCTCCTCCCCAGCCCAGGTGCTGCTGTGGGGAGTCCTTTCTCCTGGCTGTAGCCCTGGGGCAGCCTTCCCCCAAAACTCCTCATCCCTGACCCAAGCCCAGAACTCGCACCCCCAGCTGGAGCCCTCACTCTCCCCACCCCAACCCTCTGCCCCAGCCCTGAGCCCCTCATCCTCAGCCCCACCCCTGCCACGTGAATTATCAGTGCAACAGCCCGAATGTCTTATAAGGTTCAATGCTGTTGAGATGGTACTAAAACAGTTCTTATTCTAAACTGGCTTGAGTCACTACGGTGGCCCAAAATCACAGTCTTTTTATATCTTGTGCATAGGATGGTCCGACTTTGTAAATTTTTGGGCCTGATCCAAAGCCCACTGACGTCTGTGGGAGTCTTTCCATTGATTTCATGAGGCTTTGGATCAGGCCCCAAATCCTGTGCTCCAAATGTGAGATGCTCATTCTCATACCATACATATAAGTTGCCATTCTCAGAAGTTCTCACTTCAATGACAGCAGTTAAATCTGCAAAAAATCAACCTTAAAACTAGGAACTTATATGATGGGCTACTAATAGTTTGATTCATTAATGAGAGAGTCCTAGCATGCCACCTTGTCATTAGGGTGCAATATTTTATGGAGGAGCAGATGTTTTCTTTTCCTACATCAGTAATGCCAATATTCAATTACACTGCATTTCCCGACTAAATACCGAATCAATGCTATGCTGACTGTTTCAGATCCTGACTGCTCCAGATATTTTAAGTAGAACTGGACAGAGAGAGATACCTAATTTCACAGGCCATTTTTCTGTTTCAAAATTTGGTTTTATTCTGATTCAGAACGAAAACCAAAATGTCTAAAATTCTCTAAAAAAGAGGATGGTGCAGACATGCCAAACCCGCCAAAACAAAACAAAACAAAAAAACAACCCGCCAAAAAAACAAACAGCAGAAATTGGGCTTGTTTTTGGCTTAATTGGCTTATGAGTTTTTTGTTGGCTAGTTTTTGCTTTGTAGCTTGTTGCTTTTTTATTTTGATTGGCTCCCGACTGGCAGGGGCAAAGGGTTGGGGGAGAGAATCAGAGGTGCACAGTGAGCACCCCTCACTCCAAGACTGAATGCTGGGGGGATCTAGTCACATAGAGTGTTGTGGTTCTTAGGGATTGGCTTGTTTTGGCCTTGTTTTGAAATGGGATTACCTTGACTTTTGTCTTATTGTGAAAGTTGGGGTGCTTATTTACCATGTGAAATTTGGCAATGGTGGGATGGAACTTGGCTCTGGGGCAGTCCATGTGGTGTGCTTTCCTGGAACCAGGGAGCCTGAAAGCCCTGGGGTTCCTTCCTCAAGGGCAGTCCACCTGGTGGGCTGTCTGGAGGCTCAAACCCTGGAAACCTGGGCTGCCAAGGAGTCAGATGGGTGAGCTGATGGGGAGATTTCAAAACTTGTCTGGGTTCTGTTGCAACTTAACTGAAACTGAATCATCTGTGTAGAATGTTTTGATTTAGTTAAATCAGCAAATTCCAGTGATAAACTGGTTTGTTGGAATTTTTCTGCCAGCTCTCATTTTAAGCTCAGTGAGACTTATTCAACATATGCCTAGTGTGCTGAAGTCTGCTTTGTTTTGTATCTTCCTGAATGCTGTTGTACCTAAATTCCATCTAATCTACAATATTTGCTACCAATCTAGTGCTGACATAAAACAAATGTTATTCACAGGAAAATGTAGATGGCGAAAATTGTGACCGCTGCAAACCAGGATTCTACAATTTGCAAGAAAGAAATCCTCAGGGCTGTACGGAGTGCTTCTGCTTCGGGGTTTCTGATGTCTGTGACAGCCTTGCGTGGCCCATCAGTCAGGTAAAATACTATGGCTGTGACCTAATGTTCCATAAGATTTCTTCAGGCAGTTGCAGAAATTGTATTACTGATTCGCTCTTGACATACAGCCTATTGAAAATTCTGGAATCCACACAGAGGATTGGACTGTGGCTGGAAAGTCACAGTCCTGAGGTCTGCTGACTATAAAGGAGCCCAACCCCCACTGGAGCTACTGGAGTCATTATACCCTACTCAATCCCAATGCTTTTGGAAGTACTGGCTATTGTAGTGTCTGCTACACCCAGTGTTCACTCTCCTTGTGGTGGAAAAGCTTGTTGGGGAGGTGAAGAGGGGAGCCAAAACCACGGCCCCACACTCCTGCCAATTGGAGCCTACTGCAATTGCAGGTGTCAGCCTCATGCAGTCTTTGTGCTTAGGGAATAAAAGGACTATAAATGGCTACTAGCTCCCACACAGAAGTGCAATGAGATGAACAACTTCCTTGGGCGCTCTTTTCCCCACCTTCATCCCTTGCATAGTTTGCAGGATTAGACCAAATCAGGCACCGAAAGTTTTGTGTACTAAAAAAACGGTAGAAGAAAATGCATTATATTCTTTTTAACTCTCTCCACATCCCTCTCCACTGGTCAAAATTCTAATTGTGTGTATAACTCTTCCCCTCAATAGAACTGGTTCCTATTCCTGACTCTTCCTGTGTCCTTGGGCAAGTAGCCTTCGGAACCTCAGCTATTTGTTTGTAAAATGGGGGAAATGGTACTGTAATTAACTATGGGGGTCCAGTATTTGTCAAGTGTTAATGAGATCTTTGAATGCAAGGTGCTGCATGAGTGAGAAGTATTACTATTTGTTCATTCACTTTAGAGTCTAACACAGTGAACTTGCGTTTGCACTCAATTACACAGATGTAATTCTGCCCCAATCCAAATGAAGTCAGCGGCTTAACACTGGCTGGAAAACTCTTTAACTGGGAGCAGAATCAGACCCTTCATATTTGTATTACTGTCTGATACAAGTGAAGTTTTATATATAGTGATGACTTACTCAGTGATGTAGATATGACTTCATTAATTGAGCTGTCTTCTTTTTCTGAGGTGTCAGATATGGCTGGATGGCTGGTGACTGATCTGCACAATGAAAAGAGTGTGGAGCCCCAACAAGGCCAGTTTGATAGACCCCATCAAATAAGTGTCAACAACACAGCAGCTGTGAAAATACTGAAATCCACTTATTACTGGTCAG
This sequence comes from Gopherus evgoodei, assembly GCF_007399415.2. Taxonomy (NCBI): domain Eukaryota; kingdom Metazoa; phylum Chordata; order Testudines; family Testudinidae; genus Gopherus; species Gopherus evgoodei. The sequence continues at coordinate 207,803,563 of NC_044323.1, forward strand.
CACCTGAGCCATACTTAGGAAATAAAGTAAGTTCCCAAGTAAAAAGAAGCCGGCTTTTAGTCCATTCTCTTATTTTTTTCTTACCGTATTGTTCTAAAAAGCTGTGTGTTGCTCATTAACAGTAGATGTAAACTATCGGTACTGAAAAGAAAGTTTTTACCTTTAATGAACACTGAATACATGCTAAATTCATCTAAATATCTTCAACAACTTTTTCTTAGATTCTCCTTTTTTTTTTTTAATATGGAACATTATTATTTTTCAATTGTAATGTTTGTTTCATAATGATGTAATCTGTAGTTTGTCATTTCATGCAGTCTGTAACTGTTCCATAGATACTTTGTTTCCAGTGTTGTTGCATCCGTCATGGTCCCAGGATATGAGAGAGACAAGATTGGTGAGGTAACATCTTTTATTGCATCAACCTCTGTTGGTGAAAGAGAAGAGCTCTGTGTAGCATGAAAGCTTATCTCTTTCACTTACAGAAATTGGTCCCGTAAAAGACCAAATTATCTCACCCACCTTGTCTCTCCCAAAGAGATTTTGTCATGTAATGTAAAACAACTGAAAATTACGTAGTAGAGGTCAGTGAAGTGGATCTAAAGATTCCTGCTGATGAATCATGTACACTTGGAAGTATTACATTTTTATCTGTAAATGTCAATTTCACTATGCGCATGCACACACGCATGCACACAAACCAATGAAAAAAATTTCCATTGATGATAATCAAAATTTACATATAGACTAAGTAAGCAAAATGCTGCTTGAGAGCTGATTATAATTTGATTTAGGATTATTTACTTTGTATATTTTGACGTGATGTTGACAATTTTTGTTTTGTTGTAATCAGTCCTACCTGTAATAATAACAAGATTTCTAAAACTGAAATAAATGAGTGACAGGGAGACAAAGAGAAAGAAAGCGAAAGAAAGAGGAAACAAAAAACCAACGAAACCCCACTATTTTGACTGCATTTTGCATGTAGGTAGTTTCCCTGTTCCCTATGTACAGGCAGTTTCTCTGTTGCTGAAAAGACACTTAAATGCCAAAAAACAAAGTAGCAGAAAAAAAACCTTTACTAATATTTTTAAAAGGAATTGGAAACAAATTATGGACATACTATTTGAAAGTTTCTCGTCAAGAAACTGGAATTTTTATAAATTATTAAAAAACAAAAATAAAAAAACTCTGACACTATATCTTTTTAAGTAATATAACCAGACACATACATCTATTTGATATTTTATTTTATTAAACCATGGCAAGTACACCCAATCACGCATATTAAAACAATGGTTTTGTGTGCCTCAACCTTATTACGTTCTTCATACAGTGACAGAATAAATGGCTGTACTACACAGTGCCTGTGCATAAAGTATCCAAAGTGCCAAGTTGTAAAATTTAGCGGTTGGCGAAATTCTGGTCTCACATCAGTCTTCTACTGTGTAAGTGACAGCAGAACCAGGGCTAAAAGGTCCAAATGTTATTTAAAAAAGAAAAAGGAATGCTGAAGTTCTATCAGAGAAAATGTTTCAAAAAGTTTGAATAAGTTCAATACACTATGCCCATTTGCTAAAAGGTAGTCTGAACTTGTGATGATTTTTGGAATTCACACTGGGGGCTTTATAATACACTGTTTAATGCATCACTGCAGTTCTATAGAACCTGCTGCTAGCTTTCATAAATTGCACAGCAGGGATCCAAGACTTCTGTAGATACGAGGACATGCCATGTTACACTTCCAGTGACTTTCACTGATGTGCGATGGGGATCAAACATTTACTGTGTAAACATTGCTGAAGTGATCATCAGTACATGCCACATCCTCTGTTTAGTTTGCTGCCTGTGTGTTGTACTTGTCAGTAGCTATCCTCCGACACTGATTGCTGTTAATTTAAGATTTGGATTTTGTAATTTCAGCTCACTGCCTTTGGTGGATACTTGAAGTATACCGTATCTTATGATATTCCAATGGAAAGTGTGGACAGTGATATGGTATCAAATGTGGATGTTATCATTCAAGTAAGTTTTTATTCAACTGGACTTTCCTCAAAAACATAGAGAAATGATGGCATGCACTGCTACATAAAAAGAAAAAAATATATAGTATGGTAACAATTTACACCAGTTTTATCTTCATTGTTAAAGGTCAACAAAATTGTATTGCTCAACTTCCTAATCTTTCCAATCATTTCTTTTTAATCCTGGGCCCTCAGTATCTGAATACCTTTAAATAATAAATAAGTGCATGTTAACATAAAATGTATGGAGCTGAGCAAAAGTGGTGGTTACTATATGTACAGAGCTCTGTTTACACCAGGAACTAAAATAGGTTGTTTTCTTATTTATAAAAGAGATTTATTTGTTTATTGGATTAGATTGATGTAATAATTAACAAGATGCCTACACAAGATCTCTAGGCACCCACACACTGAATCTTATAGCATAATGCAGTGGAGCTGGGCAGGGAAAGTTAATTCTGTTTTGCAGAGAATTTTGATACTTTAATTTTGGTTTTGATTTGATTCAGAATGAAAACCAAACAGTTCTAAATTGTCTGAAAGGGAATGGCACTCCAACTATGGGACAGTCCACATGGTGCTGGAAGCCCTGGCAACCCTGACTCCAAGGCAGTCCATGTGGACCTTCAGAGTCCAGGCTGCTAAGGAGCCACAAGTCTGGCAGCTGGGACTCGCAGGGTTTCCAGGCTCTTCGCTGTCCATCAGCCCTCCAGGCAAGCACAGGTTCTGTCAGGACTTCACTGAAACCCAGCCATCTGCATGAAATGCTTTGATTTTGACAAATCTGCAAATTCTATGAAAAAACAGTTCACTGAAATTTTTCTGAGCAGCTTTACTCAGCAGTGCTAAAATAAATGGAGCTTTCCATCTCCCATCATTCTTGAAACATACCTTCAGCTCTTTCCAGAACCCTATCAAGCTGATGGCTCTTGCAGCCTGCTTGGAAGTTCACCAAATCTAGGTTATTTTGAATAAATACTTGAATAAATACTCCAGCAGGTTTCAGAGATCTAAAGCCTTTTGCAATATAAGATATCCAACTCAAGCACCTCAGTTGTTCTCAATTGTGGATTTATATGATGGGAAGTAAAGCAGTCTTACAGGCAAGTCTCAGTCCATTTGAAGATTTATAGGTCATAATCAACACTTTAATCTCTACTCAGAAACTAATAGGTAGCCAGTTGAGATCCTGGGCCAGCGGTGATATACTTTTGCAGCGAAGCGCTCCACTCAGTAAGTGAGCTGCAGTCGCTAAGCGAAGAGCTACACAGCAAGCAGAAGCCCATGGCAGTGAGCCTTAGAGCCTGGGTCTATACTCGCACTTCTACCTTAAAAATAGCTGTGTAGCTGTTCGGGCTCAGGCTCCGAAGCCTAGCGAAGCTAGGGGTGAGCTTCAGAGTCCAAGCGACAGCCCAAGTATGCTGAACATCTACACATCTATTTATAGCTCCATAGCACAAGCCCCATAAGCCCAAGTATGTTGCTTGCTGGGTGCAGATACCTGCGGATATAAATCGGTATCCATGGAACCGCAGGGCTCTCCTGGAACTGCAGGGCTCTCCCAGGAACCACAGAAGCAAAAGTAGCAGAACTGTACCGCCCCCAGCCTCACCCACTGGGGCGGGCACGAGGCTCTCCAGCAGCTGTCCCCAGTTGTGCTCTTGTGTTCAAGTAGTGTGCACATCCCCAGACAGGAGACACAGACAACTGCGTGGCAGGGATGGGAGCATGGCTGGGAGCGGTACATCTGCACCAGAGGGGCTGCCAGCACAGGGTGCTGGCTCCTGGGAGTGGCGGCCCCATGTTCTGCTCCTTTCACCGCTGTGATTCCCGGGAGAGCCCTGTGGTCCTGTGGATACCGATTTATATTCACGGGTATCCGCATCCATGGGTATAAATTTGTATCTGCACTGGCCTCTGTGTATAGACACACCCTAGCTGGCTTAAAGATGGAGCCCCATGTAGAGCACATTGCAGTAGTCATTTCAATTTAGCTACATTTTTGACCGTGTAAAACCTGAGGTAAGATTAGAACAACTTTCTTCAAAATTGTCCACAGGATCTGCCGCAGAGGGTCCAATGTGTCATGTTCAATTGTTGAGAATGGTAAATCTGTGGCTTTTCACTGGCTTATATGTACTAAGTATAGTGTGTATGCACAGATGAATGCCCAGCAGGTCACATAGGGTGATAGACATCCCGTTTTAAAGGGACAGTCTCTTATTTAAGCCCTGCTGCAGGTGTCCCATCTTTTTCTTTAAAACGGGCAAATTGTCCCATATTTTCACCCCCCCCATCAGTACTTGCGGGTCCTACTGCTGGCAGGATTCCTACTTGCCAGCCGCCTGCCCACCAGCTGTGTGAGGGGGTTCAGTGGCCAACAATGGGGGTGGGTGTGCAAGGCTGGTGGCAGGGCGAAGATGCAATGCATGGGGCTGGCCGCTCCCTCTGCTGGTCCGTCAACGCAGCTCCTGCTGTGTGCCGTCTCTCGGCGAGCAAGGTTCTGTCTCCCGTCCTGCTTTCAGCCAGTGCTGGCTGTGCGCTGTGAGCTGTGGTGGCTGGTGTGTGCGGACAGGTACCAGGCAGCGGCTGGTTATGTGCTCCCCCTCTCATTGCCCTCTTCTTGCTTTGCCCCTTCGCTCCCACCGAGCCCCGCTGCTCCTCCATATCCCCCCTCCTCCCCCCCTCACGAAAAGCCTGGCTGGCAGGTTCCTTCCTTCCCCCACTGCCTCTGGCTGGGCTGGCGCCCCAGAAAAGCCCAAGACCCTCTGACCTGGGGCACTGGCCAGGTGGAGAGGAGCCCTGTGTGTGTCAACCCCTGCTTAGCACCGGCATAGGGAAGCCTCTGTGCTTGTCAGCTAAGCTTTGGAGTGAAGGGGGGAAGCAATTTCCAGCCTGTTCAGCCCCTGACCCTGCAGGTAGCACTCTCTTCACTCAACTCCCCCTGGGTCCTGCCCCCAGGGGGCATGGGGCTGCGACCCTCAACTGGCCAGTTTGCTGAAGCCCCTGGAGTCAGGTTCCCTTGGCCCTGGTGCACAGTACATCCTTAGGGCTTAACCCCTTCCTGCCCGCACTGTAGCTGAGGGACAGGAAGCTTCTGGGTTATGTCGGTGGCCAGCAGCAGCCTGGAGTTGTTAGCTGCCTTTCGACACTGTGTGGGCAGGAAGGGACAAGCTGCTTCCAGTGGGGGGAAGAAGGGGGAGAGAAAAAGAAGAGATGAGCTCAGCAAAGACATGGGCCAGGTCATCTCTCTCCCCCCACCCTTTGGCTGGAAGCCACTCTCATCCCTTCCCTCCTGCACAGTGCCGAATGGCTTCTGCTGGCTACATTCTGGTGTGAACCCTGACAGAAATCTGAGGAGGAGGGGCATACGTTCCCCCCCACATGTGTTGTCTCAGGAAGATGTGGTGCCAGGTACCAGAAGAGGCGGGTCCGTCCTGGAGTCCCAGGATGGAGGGCAGGGAGGATTGGGTCGGTCGGTCACTCCTCTCCCAGCCCTACTGTGAGAGAAGGGTGTGTGTGTGGGTGTGTGGGTGGGTGGGGGGGTGTGTGACCTCGTGTGAACCCTAAAGTCTTAAAGATAAAGTAAATAAAAAGAAAACAACTACACAGTATTTCTTTTTAACAGGGGTTCAGTCAACTTGATGTTAATGTGAATGTTTGTACTGCACAGTTTTGTTTGCTTGCCACTGGACTCATTTTAATATGAATAATTTTACCAGGTGTCCCATATTCAGCATAGGGAAATACGGTCACCCTAATCATGTCATACTGTCAGGCATCTCTACAGAGACTTTACAGTTAATGAATATGTTTACCTATGAAGTGAGCAGTGAAAAAGTTTATAGAACAGGTACTTTACAGGGTTTTTTGGAGTACATGGGAAGTGCTGTGGGTGTATACAATAGTAGCTTACTGTGTGGACTGAAAATAATCATCATTGTTAACTAATATTTTCACACTAGCACCTAAACTTAAACCTATCCCTGTCTGTTAATGTATCTGTTTTGATTTCAGGGCAATGGACAGATTCTGAGCACCAGATCTGAGGGGTTGTCACTGCAACCCTATGAGGAGTACTCTAAGGCAGTGAAGCTTGTGTCTGAGAACTTAATAGACTTTAATACAAAAAAGGTTATAGATCGGGATAGGCTGATGACTGTTTTAGCAAATGTGACTCATCTGCTGATCAGGGCCAGTTACAACGTTGCAAAAAGAGCCATATACAGGTGAGTGACAAGAGAAAATTCAGATTAATTCATATGCCTTTGATAGTTTTATGTATATTAAACATCATTGACTTTAAGTATCAGAGGGGTAGCTGTGTTAGTCTGGATCTGCAAAAGCAGCAAAGAGTCCTATGGCACCTTATAGACTAACAGATGTTTTGGAGTATGAGCTTTCGTGGGTGAATACCCACTTCATCGGATGCATGTAGTGGAAATTTCCAGGGGCAGGTATATATAAGCAAGCAAGCTAGAAATAACAAGGTTAGTTCAATCAGGGAGGATGAGGCCCTGTTCTAGTAGTTGAGGTGTGAAAACCAAGGGAGGAGAAACTGGTTTTGTAGTTGGCAAGCCATTCACAGTCTTTGTTTAATCCTGAGCTGATGGTGTCAAATTCGCAGATGAACTGAAGCTCAGCAGTTTCTCTTCGAAGTCTGGTCCTGAAGTTTTTTTGCTGCAGGATGGCCACCTTAAGATCTGCTATAGTGTGGCCAGGGAGGTTGAAGTGTTCTCCTACAGGTTTTTGTATATTGCCATTCCTAATATCTGATTTGTGTCCATTTATCCTTTTCCATAGAGACTGTCCAGTTTGGCCGATGTACATAGCAGAGGGGCATTGCTGGCATATGATGGCGTATATTACATTGGTGGACGTGCAGGTGAATGAACCGGTGATGGTCTGGTTAGGTCCTGTCATGGTGTCGCTGATGTAGATATGTGGGCAGAGTTGGCATCGAGGTTTGTTGCATGGATTGGTTCCTGAGCTAGAGTTACCATGGTGCGGTGTGCAGTTACTTGTGAGAATATGCTTCAGATTGGCAGGTTGTCTGTGGGCGAGGACCGGCCTGCCACCCAAGGCCTGTGAAAGTGTGGGATCATTGTCCAGGATGGGTTGTAGATCACTGATGATGCGTTGGAGGGGTTTTAGCTGGGGACCGTATGTGATGGCCAGTGGAGTCCTGTTGGTTTCTTTCTTGGGTTTGTCTTGCAGTAGGAGGCTTCTGGGTACACGTCTGGCTCAGTTGATCTGTTTCCTTATTTCCTCATGCAGGTATTGTAGTTTTGAGAATCCTTGGTGGAGATTTTGTAGGTGTTGGTCTCTGTCTGAGGGGTTAGAGCAGATGCGGTTATACCTCAGTGCTTGGCTGTAGAAAATGGATCATGTGGTGTGCCCGGGATGGAAGCTGGAGGCATGAAGGTAGGCATAGCGGTCAGTAGGTTTTTGGTATAGGGTGGTGTTAATGTGACCATCACTTATTTGCACCATGGGGTCTAGGAAGTGGACCTCCTGTGTAGATTGGTCCAGGCTGAGGTTGATGGTGAGGTGGAAGCTGTTGAAATCGTGGTGGAATTTTTCCAGAGTCTCCTTCCCATGGGTCCAGATGATGAAGATGTCATCAATGTAGCGTAGGTGGAGAAGGGGCGTGAGGGGACGGGAGCTGAGGAAGCGTTGTTCCAGGTCGGCCATAAAAATATTGGCATATTGTGAGGCTATGCGGGTGCCCATAGCGGTGCCACTGATCTGGAGATATATATTGTCATCAAATTTGAAATAGTTGTGTGTGAGGATAAAGGCACATTCGCCTGCACGTCCACCAATGTAATATACACCATCATATGCCAGTAATACCCCTCTGCTATGTACATCGGCCAAACTGGACAATCTCTGCGGAAAAAGATTGTTCTGATCACCCCATTTGTGGTTGAGAAGGAGTTCCTCCCTGTGGCAGAATGCCTTTGTTTGCATTAGGGAGTTGTGCCTTCCTCTTTGCATATTGGTGGGAATCAGCTGGCAAGGCTGATACTACATTAGTGAAATGTAAATATTTTGAAGCGTGGTCCAATAGGTTGAACATACAAATGTTGGTTTTTTTTGCCTGTTTCATCTCTTTGATGAAGCTGTTATCTTAGCCTTACATCCCAGATTTCTGGGTTAGTTTGGAAAAATAGGGCAGGTTAAAGTTATTAACACTGGAAGAGGATTATCTTAAATACTTGGCAAAAAGCTGAGACTACCCAGTCAGTTGGTGCCTAGTTTTCTTGAGCAAAGAAGAAACAGAAATGCAAATTTTAGTTAAGGGTACCATTTTCTCACAGCAGAGGGCACTGAGGTGCAGTAGTCATGCTAGGATAACACTGATAATGGGACTACTGCAGGGGCTTTGGCCGCTGTGTTTCGGTGAACAGCCCTTATTCCCAGCTTGAAGTTATTAGTTACAAAGAAAGTTCTTGTCTGAGTCTTTAAAATTGGGGATTTTTGTCTGGTCTTTATTTGACATCGTCCTGAAGCAGCACTTAGCAATGTTCTGTCCAAAAGATTTATTGTGCAAAGCAAACCCTTCTGTTTATAATGAACATTGGGGAAGCAAGTGTTGTGATGGTTTTTGGTTTGGTCACAGGCTGGAGTCTGTCACCCTGGATACAGCAAGTGCTAATGCTATCGATCTGTCATCAGCTGCAGAGGTGGAACACTGTGAATGTCCTCAAGGTTACACAGGGATTTCCTGCGAGGTAACATCTCAGACTGTTTTATGTATGCCCAAAGGGTATATATTTTAAAATCATCTAATTATTACAAATTTTCTTTAATTACACTGTCATGGAAAAATGTGTTTTGGCAAAACGTTGTATATCCAGTTTGACACACATACTGTATTTTAACTTCTCTCAAACGGGGGCAGCAGCATATTCTATATAAATCATAGGTGTTAGGGTCTGGCGGCACTACTTGGCACCAGAACGTATTTCCTTAATTTTATCTGGAAACACTAAAGGTTGATGATGTACTGGAGAACATCAATGATGGAGCTGAAAGTAGCTGAATATGCTTCCTTAAGTTTGCTACGGTGCAGTAATTGAGCCTGCAATTATACAAAATTCCATTTTCATTTTGTGACATTGGATTGTCAGCCCTGAGTTTATTGGAGAGACTTACGTGATGAGGGAGGCAGTTTGGTGACTAGGTCTGGTGAGAACATTCCAAGCATGCGATGAATCATATAATAAGGCCATACACTCATGGGAACTTATTTTATCTCCTTCAAGTGGATGAAGGGCTGAATCAATGTTTTGTACATCTGATTCTTATCCTCTTTACACCCGTGCAAATCAGAAGTAATTTCACTGATATCAATGGAGTTACAACCATATATAGTACCACCGTACTTACACTGGCAGTGAGAGCAGAATCAAGCTATATGTTTTCAGAAGTGGTTTCTTTAATAATTCTCTAACGTGTTCTTTAACACATGATCTGAGCTCTATTTTTTTTTTTCTTTCAGTCCTGTCCCTCTGGGTACTACCGTGTGGGTGGAATACTCTTTGGAGGTATTTGTCAACCCTGCGAATGCAATGGCCATGCAACTGAATGTGATATTCATGGTGTTTGCTTTGTAAGTCATCTTTCAATGTGTTTGTGTTTTGGGCATCTTTTAGGAATTATGAGAGCATTTGGCTATGGCAGAGTGAGACAAGCAGTTTTACAATATATTTAGATAGAGCAATGGTCACAAGCACATTCTCATTGCAGAATGTACTTTGTTTATTGAATGGTGCTCTCAGTAGGTGTAGTTACATAGTCCCTTCCAATCTTATACTTGAAATGAGGAATATCAGTGGAATTGGTAATAGCTCCAGGATCAGAACTAAGATAAAGAAATACTTTTTTCACTGTGTTAGCTAATAAGAGATCAGTCCCTCCTCCATTTATGTCAATGGTAAAGCTTCTGTTGAACTGGATGGGAACAGAATTATACCACAATGTAGGGTCAGATTCTGGCCTCAGATATATGTGAAACTCCATTGAGTGACATCAGTGGGAGTTAAGCATTTCCTTGTAGGGGAAGGACTTAGCATTCAGAAGTTTTTCTGAAATTTAAACCAAAAGATATATAATGGCTACAGACAGGCATGAAATATCTAATAGACTTCTTGTTGCATATGTGTACATTTATCAGAATAGATTTAGTTTTGTGTATAAGTAATGCTTTTGTCTAATGAGATATACGGCATTCTAAAATGTTGGAGGGGGTTTAGTTAGAAATTGTTGTTATTGATGTGGACAAACTAACTTTGTTTTCAATGGTCTGCTCTGTTCTTCATGTTCCTTCCTTGAATCTTAATGCCATATTGCATTCAGACTCATGCTGAGATCCCCCTGGGGATGAAAAATCATCAAGAACAAATATGAAAAGATTTCTTGCATGTTTCACAGGCTTGTCAACACAACACTACAGGACTTTCCTGTGATCAATGCTTGCCAGGGTTCTATGGAACTCCATTCCGAGGAATGCCAGAGGACTGCCAGCCATGTGCCTGCCCACTAAGAACTGACACAAACAAGTAAGCCGCTTGCCTAAGGTTTTCAACTGCATCTTCAGCAATATCACCTGGGTGTTGGAGACAGAAAGGAGGATAAAGAAAAGTAGGATGAGATCCAAAGGGGAGGTAAAAAGACATGAAAATAGAGGAAAAATTTATCCCATCAGAAATATCTTTTGTCAGACAGACCGAGGAAGGCCAGATTCATGGGTGAAGCTCAGAGAACCTACGTTGGTGTAATTTGCACACTGAGGGGAGTGGAAGAAGATGCAAGTTGTCCAGGCTTAGATTTATACTGAATTGTGACAGGAAGGCCCTGGTTTTTGTTTATGCTAGGGCAACATTACCCCATTCTGGCAGCGTAAAGAGGCCTTAGTGTAAATGAGAATCAGGAGAGAATCTGTGTTGAGAATCAGTGTAGCATCTGGAAAAGTTATGTGAGGTGAAGGGACATGATAGGTTTAATAAGGAAAGGGCCAAACTTTAGGAAGCTAAAAATTGTAAATCTTATTCATTTGAAAACAAATTACAGAGGTTTGAAACTCTTTGCATTGATAATGACCTTCTCAAAATATTATTGATAGTTTTAGTCCCACCTGCCACTTGGACAATAGAGGTGAAGTTATCTGTGACAAGTGTCTGCCAGGCTATGCAGGATCACGGTGTGAAAGGTATGTAGTACAATGTTGGGAAAAATCTGTATCATTGTTATCCTCAGCCAGATATCTGTCTACCGGGGCAGAAGTCTTTATACTTGAAAATATTCCTGAGAAAATCTGGATTTTCCCCTCTCATTATATCTCCATTTGGTTTTACTCAGAGGATCTTTGGATAAATGTTGATCAATAGTAAAACTTGCTGGGTGGGGTAGCTATTTGCCATGCCTGCATTCAGTCTGATACAGCTTTCAACCTATTGTACAGATGTGCTAATGGTTACTACGGAAATCCACTGGTGCCTGGAGAGTCATGTATTCCTTGTGACTGCAATGGCAATATAGATCCAACAGAAGATGGCCACTGTGATGCACTCACAGGAGAGTGTCTGAAATGTGTGAGGAACACTCAAGGCCATCACTGTGAAAAGTGTGCTGATGGGTACTATGGGGATGCAGTGATTGCTAAAAGCTGTCATGGTAAGTTCTTACTGTTATCGTTATATTTGAAAGCATCCAGAAATGTAGCAGGCACCTCACAGAACAGACAGAAAGACATTATCCCTATTTTGAAAAGCTTATAGTCTAGCGTAAGATGTGTGATTTGACAATTCAGGATAATAAAGTGTAGAGAGGGCTTGAGTGAGCAAGTATTGCAGCAGTGAGGTTACATTGTTACCCATTTAAGCTTAAGCTTATGCAGGTCCAAATGATTCACTTCTGGTTGTCATCACAGAAGAATTTGATGAAATGGGCAGTGCCAAAATGTATTAAGTGCACCTGATCTTGTGCTGTTGTTTGTATTCAGTTAGTGGTCCACTCACCACTGACATTCAAGGTACCCATACCAGACATTTCCTATATTTCCTATAAACAGTAACAAGTCCGCTGATTTAAGAACAGCATTGACTGGATCAAAGGGACACTTGTGGACAGTGGTATTCCTCTGTCACAAGAATGTTGACCATGACAGACATCTGTCTGGGTGGGTGTACAGCAAGGGGGAGTGTTTAAAAAAGTAATGGCCACTTTCAAAGCAATAATGTTAAAACTATAGCTTGAATACTGTATGTAAACTACAATAAAGTAATGAGATCTGACTACAGAGGGAGTTACCCACATCTAAAATTTCCAAACAGAGATGAACTGCCCCTACTTTGTAAGAAAAAATAGTATCAGAAAAATATTTTTTGCAACATAAGTGTGCAAAGTCTATGTTCTTTGTGATTATAGCAGATTCACTGCACACATTCCGTACATGTCAAATATATCTTTATGTTCACAAAGCTTAATGCAGGCACCAACATAACTCAACTGTGTAAACTGGGAATCATAAGGCCAGATTTTGCTGTTGGTTACACGAGTGTAAATCCAGAATTACCTCACTGAAATCAGTGCTAAACTGAATTTACACTGATATAATAGAAGGCAGAATTTAACTCAAAGAAATTTGAAATGTACATGATCTGATAGGCCATCCTATTTATCCCTTGCAAATGTAGGATTATATGTTCCCTACAATATATTCTTGGTGCGGGGAGAAGAGAGCAAATGTAAATGAGCACAAAGAGTTGTAACTTTACTCCTAGTATTTGGGTTCTTCAACAGGGTACATCTCTGTTTACTTTGTGCATCTCTGCTCAGTACTACACAACTTTTTCTGTTTAGTTTGGCCCATGTGCACAAAAGCGTATTAACACATGGGAGACAACAGTCAGATTTGTGCTTTATATAGAGATATGTTGTTCTGTATAATAATGAATTCATATCTATAGGCATTAATAGATTTTTCTTCCTCTTTCTTTAACATAAGTCTGTGAGTGCCACATGAATAGCTCCCTTTCCAACATTTGCCATCCTGAGACTGGCCTATGTCACTGCAAACCAAATGTGATTGGACCAAGATGTGATACATGCATGGTAAGAAATGAAACTCCCTATCACCAATATATATTTTTGAATATCAGGTTCAAAATGCAATGGCATAGAGGAAATTTTTGGCCTAGTTAAATGCAACATGAATAATATCATTGCATAAAAAGGAGATCAGAAGGGGAAGGTGATGTCTTTGTCAAAAGTTTAATTGAATTTCATCCAACTAGCTGTTTGTAGTGTTGTATTTAGCTCACATACTCCGATTTCCTTCCCCAACCCTGAAGAAGAATTCTGTGTAACTTGAAAGCATATGCCTTCCAGCAATAGAAATTGATCCAATAAAAGATGTTACCTCTTGTCTCAGCCAACTAGCTCTCGTTCATGCCGTGATGCTGGAAGAGATGTGCACATTCTCTGGGCTGGATGACATGGAGATATAAAGTTGAGCATTGTCAACATACTAAAAACTTCAGCTTATTTCTTCTAATTCAGTCTCCTAACAGCCTCACATGCCCACTGAATAAGAGTGGTGACAGCAAAGAATCCTGTGGCATTCCACGTGAGAGAGCCCTACCTAATGAAAGAACTTTAATCTTAATGTACTTGTCTCCTTTTATGTTTGTTAATTGTTCGCATTTTTACAGCTTAGACAGTGAACCGGTAGTGGCCCATTTCACTGTATAGTCCTGATGCACTAACAAAATTGTGCTATGACTTTCACCACTTCAGGGAAGTGTTTAATTGAAAAAAAAACAAAACAAAATTGTACCCTGAAAAATCTTGGGAGTATGTCTTTAAGAAATGAGGTTAGAAGATATTAGTGCATTTTGGCCCTGAGTATACTATGTTAGGCCTTGTGTCCTCGAAGGTAAAGAATCTTTCCCTCCTGGGTCTTCTGAAGGAATGGGATCATTGAACATTCCTACATATAGAGGAACAGTAAATGGATAATGTTGGGGATTCTTCCACCCCAAACAAAGCCTGCAAATGTTCATGCAGGTCAAGCGTCAGAAGTGGATAATATGAAGTGATCAAAGGGAGAGAATACTTTCCCATTTTCAGTGTGTTCAGAAATTTAGCTGAAATGTGGTTTCCTTCCTGTCCAACAGAGTGGCTATTATGGCCTGAATACTGGACTTGGCTGCCTTCCCTGCAATTGCCATCAATATGGCTCAGTCTCCGAGGATTGTAATGATGAAGGACAGTGTCACTGTGTACCTGGAGTGGCTGGAGAGAAGTGTGATCGCTGCGCTCATGGCTTTTATGCATTCCAGGATGGTGGCTGTACATGTAAGCTGTAATCTGTGTTCTCCTCAGAGTTTGTTTCACTTTGAGGATTTCTTTCTTCCAAGTATTTTATGTTACACTTCAGGAAGGGTCAGTTGTTTAAGAAATATTCACAAATCCTTGACAATGGAATGGTTCCCTCATACTTCTACTAAACAGATTTTTTAAAAAAACCTTTGTGGAGTCTTTTTAAGAAGTGATGACTTTCAAATATCAAGAAATCATCTAAAAAAATTGCAAGAGAAATGTAAAGTTTTAAACTGTTTGGCGATCTCTTGCCAGAATGTCTCCACTCCTTCAGAGAAAACAGAAAGCAACAATCTCCTTTTCCCCCTTTGCCCCCAAAATGTAAAAGCTAAAAGTCAATAATGTTATATAGTTGTTTGCACTTCTTCTTTTTCCTCAATTTTTTCTGCATTTCATGCGTTCCATAGTTTGAGAGGCTACATCACTCATTATATTTCCAATACAGTAACTCCCTACTTAACGTCCTGTCTCTTAACGTTGTTTCGATGTTATGTCCCTGCTCCATAACAGAACATGCTCATTTAAAGTTGTGCAATGCTCCCCTATAACGTCGTTTGGCCTCCTGCTTTGTCCACGCTTGCAGGATTCTGCAGAAGAACAGCGACTTTATAAGACAGCATTGCACAACTTGTATCAGGGTGGGCTGGCAGCCCCCATATCAGTTCCCCTCTCCCTTTACCCCCCAGTGCCTCCCCACAGTGGATCAGCGCCTTCCCCCTGCTCCCCCCACCTCCTGCCCATGGCAATCAGCTGTCTTGCGGTGTTTGGGAGGCTGGGGGGAGGAGCAAGGATGCAGCGCACAGCTTCCCCTGGGCCTTCTGCCTGCTCGTTTGCAGCATACAGGAGGCTGGGGGAAACGCGGGGGAGCGAGGACGAGGCACACGGAGTAAAGGGGGAGGAGGTGGAGTAAGGGGGAAGAGGTGGGTTAAGGGTGGAGGTTTGGGGGAAGGGGTGGAGAGGTGGGCTGAGGGTTGAGCCCCCCGCCCCTGGCAAAGTCCGTGCCTGTGCTTGCACAGTAGGGGAAACTGCCGCTGCTGCTGCTCAAGGTGCTTCTCCTAGCCTGCAATGGCACCTTCAGCCTCCTTGCCTGCAGTGCCAGTGGGCTGTGCCTGTGTGGGGTAAGGCAGAGGCACCTCCCAATTATAGTACTTACTGTATGTACAGTATGTTTTTAAACACACAACGTGCACACTACCCCCCTCCCCATCCCCAGCAATTCACTGTTGCTTTATGGCCCAACAGCCCTGCTCGGGCATAGGGATCTACACCAAGCGCTTGCGAGGCCTCCAGCTACCTGTAAAGCAGCTGTGGGTGGTGCACAGCAGAGGCCCTGCCTTGCTGTCTTGTGACAGAATAAACAATGTTTTATCTGCTCCCCACCCTTCACTGGAGGGAGGTAAGAGCACAGGGGGCAGCAGCCCAACCAAAGCAAGTTACAGGAATAGCGTTCCAGTGTCTGCTTCACTGTAGCAGGGGAGAGAAGTGGCGTAGAGATGCACAGAACCTGGCCCTGCTCCCATGAAAATCTGTGAAATCCACAGGAGCTTTGCCATTTACTTTAATGCCAGCTGCATCTCTCTGCCCCTACATGCACACAGCAGAGAGGGGGCATAGCCCTGCAGCAAACATTATTTTTCTCCTCTGACTACATTGGCTGCAATGCTGCCTGGGTGCTGAGTGCATGGTTACTAGGCGAGATACAGCAGAGCCAGTTTTCCAGGGCATCCTGGAAGAGAAGCCTTTGGTCCTCCAGCAGGGCTCCTGTGAAGGTAAGAACCTGCAAGAAAGTAAGAACCTCCATAACTAGTCCTAGCCTAAACCCACAGGGTTTCCAGCAGGGGGGCAGATTACCATGGAGAATGACGTGGGTTTTCCAGATTCTTTCTCTTGCAATAGTTGATTGATACTGCATGACCCCGGCCACTCCAGGCTAAAGGGAGTGAAGAGTAGCACATGCCTGCATGTCCGGAGGATCATCACCCACAACATCATGAGTCAAATACATCCAGCAAGTGATAGTGGAGTGCCTAGCAGTAGCAGTACCACTAGCAGCAAGAAAACCAGGAAACACATTAGTTTGGGTACTAACTTAGACATATTAAAGTGTTTTAATGCAGGTGAGCATGCAGTAGACATTGGCATCACTCTAGGTCTTACTCTGACCACTGTGAGAACAATTCGGAATAATGCCGAAAAGCTCAGGGCTAATGCTTGGTGTGTTACACTGCTTAGTGCTACTACAATAAGCCGATCAAGAAGTAGTTTGCTGGAAAACATGGAGCGTCTTCTCTCACTGTGAATAGAGGACCAAAACCAGCGGAACATACCTCTGAGTTTGCTAGTGATACAAACTACAGCAAAAAGTTTGTATGACAATTTGAAGATAGACCAAGGTGAAGAATCACAGACAGAGACTTTCACAGCAAGTCTGGGATGGTTTGTTCGGTTCAAGAGGCGCTTCCACCTGCATAACATCAGGATGTCCAGTGAGGCGGCTAGTGCTGATACTGCAGCAGCTAAAAAATTCCCCGACTATCTCAAGAAAATAATTGCGGAAGGTGGCTATTCCCCTAAACAAGTCTTCAATGTCAATGAAACAGGCCTGTACTGGGAGAGGATGCCTGAGCGGACTTGTATTTCCCGAGAGGAAACAACAGCGCCCGGATTTAAAGCAGCTAAAGACCATCTAACCTAGCTTCTAGGTGGTAATGCTGCTGGGGACATGAAGATGAAACCACTGACAGTGTACCAATTTGAAACACCACACGCTCTCAAGGGATATTCAAAGGAACACCTTCCTGTCATTTGGAGATCCAGTAAGAAGACATGGATAACTGGAGCTATTTGTTCAGAATGGCTGACTCTCTCTCTATACCAGGGGTGGGCAAACTTTTTGGGCTGAGGGCCACATCTGGGTAGGGAAGGAAGGGGCTCAGGGCAAGGGATTGGGGCAGAGGAGGGGTGCAGGATGTATGAAGGGGCTCAGGGAAGGGGGTTGGGGTGTAGGAGGGGTGTGGGTGCAGCAGGGAGCACAGGGCAGGGAATTGGGATGCAGGAGGGGTGCAAGGTGCAGGCAGGGGGCTCAGGGCAGGGAGTTGAGGAGTGGGGTACAGGAGGGATTTGGGCTTCAGCCTGGTGCTGCTTACCTCAAGTGGCTCTGGAGTGGTAGCAGCGTGCATCGGGGCCAGGGCATGCTTGCTGCCTGCCTGCCCTGCACCCGGCCATGTGCCACTCCTGAAAGTGCTGCGGCCTCTGGGGGAGGCGCGCTTTGTGTGTTCTGCCTTTGCCATGCCTCCAGGTATCTCCCCCGAAGCTCCCATTGGCCGCGGTTCCCGCATAGAGGCCTCTGCCCCCCCCACCCGGGGGCTGCAGGGGCGTGGTGCTGGCGGCACTGTGGGTCAGATCCAAAGCCCTGAGGGGCCAGATCCAGCCTGTAGGCCGTAGTTTTCCCAACCCTGCTGTATACTATCCCTGCATGGAAGGAATACTGTGACAAGGAAAATCTTGATTTCAAGGTTTTGTTGCTTATTTATAATGCACCAGGTCATCCAATCAACCTGAACGACCTGTGTGAAAACGTCAAAGTTGTCTTTCTGCCACCTAACACCATACCACTCATCCAACCCACGAACCAAGGAGCCATCACTGCATTTAAGGTGTATTACTTACACTGTACTTTTGACCTGCTCATCAAAGGCACCGATGAGGATGGCAAACCTACAATTCGGCAATTTTGGCGTGACTACAACATCCTGAAGTGCATCAATAACATTGGTGAGCCCTGGGCTGAAGTTACTCAGGTATGTATGAGCAGTGTGTATGGGAAGTTGTGGCCTGAATGTGTCAACGACTTAAAAGGATTTAAAGATGTTGTTCCCACTATGAAGAACTTTATCCTCAGCTTGGCCAAGAAAGCAGGTTTTGATGAGGAGCAAGAAGCCGACGTTACACAGCTTCTGCAATCACACGGAGAAGAGCTAACCAATGAAGATCTGATGCAACTAGAGGTGACGAAAACAATGGAAGAAGAGGGCCAAGAAGTAGAGGAAGAACCAACCTATCGAAATTTGACTGCCAGACGTCTTTCTGAAGCTTTCCAAATGATTGAAGCTGGCTTGCAAATCTTTAGTGATGACGATCCTGACAGGGAACGCAGCTCCAAAGTGATTAGGAGTGTTGGTCATCTAATGACTTGCTATAAAGAAATTTACCAAGGGGGAAAAAAAAGGAAATCAAAACAACAATCTCTAGATGTGTTTTTTTGAAAAACAGAAAGTTCTCTGACTCCACCACCTCAACCAAGCTTCATAGTCAGCAGTGATGATTTGTAGTATTAAATTGTTCCTTTAAAATTGTTTAAAATTTACACCTGTATTACATTGCTTGTTTAAAATGTATATAATACCTTTTGTCTGGCAAAAAAAAAAAATTCCCTGGAACCTAACCCTCCCATTTATATTAATTCTTATGCAGAAATTGGATTAGCTTAAGATCGTTTTGCTTAAAGTTGCATTTTTCAGGAAAATAATTACAAGGTTAAGTGAGGAGTTACTGTATCACCACCTGGTTGTAAAACAATTTTTAGCTATAGTACAATGATAAAATGTTAATCCAAAAGTAAGCAAATCCTGTTGCAGACCAGTATGCTAGACAGTTTATTTTATACACACCATAACCAAAGAAATGTCTCCTTTCATCTGACTGAAAACATCACCATTGTTTCTCACAGAACACAATAGCGGGTAATATGTAATGCAAAGAGATTGCATAGCTGTATTTATTTTAGGAATTAAAGCTGGAATTTTCAAAGGGACCTAACTTTCTTAGGCCCTTTGAAAATTCCAGACTTAAATCTTTGTCTGTTAAAACAAACCAACAAACCAAACATTCAAACTTTTCTCTTAAACTCTATATTTTTTGTAATTTGTATTTACATTTTTCATAATATTTAGGGTAACTAATGTATGCAAGTAACCTATCCTGATACAATTTTTTTTTAAAACCCATTATTATAGTCCACTTAAATTATGAATGTGTAACTGTCCCTCCAATTGTTATAGGATGTTTTCAAACATTACCCTTCCTGCTGGTAATCTACAATTTTCTATCTGTCAGTCCAGATTCTTCTGTTGATGCCTATCACTGTAATATTTGAATAACCTAGAGCAGATTTACTGGGCCACATTCTGATTTCCATTCCAGCCTTTTACACTACACAGATCAGAATCTAGCCGCAGCAGGCCACTGGAAAATTCTTTGAGTGGAGTGGAACGCTGCATTGGTGTACAGCCGGCAGTGCCAGCTGCCTTGCATTGGAGATCAAGGGGTTGCAGCAGGCATGGGGAGTTGTTCCACGCCACTCCATTCTACCAATTGTCTACTAGCATATGGTCCTTCAGGGACCACATGCCCATGATGAGTCAGAACAGCCCCTAGGACTGGTGTAGACCTACCCACAGCCTAACTGGCTCCCTGTTGCTTTCCCCCCTCCTCTTCCCCTTCCCTGCGCCAAGCAGAACTCCTGATATAGAAGAGAATCTGGCCCATTATTTAGAAAATTTATTCTTAGGAATTTCTATAGTGTTCATCATTTTATCTGAGCGCTTAAGGCAAGCAGATGAAGGAAAAGATTTGAAAAAGTAAAGTCTATGGAGTCTATTCTGCTGTCAACACTCTTATAAACTGCTGCGCTGTCTGAATAGTATTATGCATGTGAATCAAGCAGAATATAACTATAGTCTTAGTGGCTGGAACTTACCTTGTTGCCCAGCTGTGGTGAGAGGAGCCTAATGAATGGCAAAACTAATCATTTAGGCCTATTTCTCTTGCAGCTTGTGATTGTGCTCATACTCAGAACAACTGTAATGAGGATTCTGGCCAGTGCATCTGTCCCCCTCACACGCAAGGACCAAAATGTGAACTCTGCAAGGACAATCACTGGGGTCTTGATCCTGAACATGGCTGTAAGGTATTGTATACTTCCTAAAACCCTGCAATTATTTTAAGAAATGCACATTGTAGTAAGGGATTTACCTGTAGGTAAGTTGGTCAGAAGTGGCCTCAAGTTTTGAATGCCTCATTCCTGGTTGCCTGATTTGAGTGGAAACTGCTTGACACTCAACAATTTAAATTGGTACTTTTGTATGGGCACCTACGTACATAAGCTTAGGCATCCATCTTTGAAAATCTTGTCAGAGTGTGTGCTTTGAACTGCAGCACAGGCCCTATTAAAAGTTTGCCATATGTTTTCTGACTCGAGCCAAGGGTGCTGTAGTTCTGGAATCTACAATAGTTACTGTCAGTAGCACATCTGGTTACTGTGCTATCAAATAGACATAATATTGTTCTTCTAAAACCAATCTAATCTAGTACGTCCGACTTCATTTTTTAAATAGTTAATGTATATTGTGTGTTTCACATTCTTAGGTCATTATATAAATATTATTGTCTGTCAACCAATTATTTAAGCATTAATAATTTGCTTAGATATTTCTGTTGCTGAGTTAGTAGGGTGACTGTTGTAGACTGACTAACGTCTTTATGGACATCATAAAATTAGATTAACATTCTATTTAAATCAAAGTTATGGGATGATTCCTCTTTCATGCATGGAGAAGTAATTAGTTCCAAGTGGTCTGGTGATGATTAGCTTGAATGGCACAGTATGGAATGTTGAGCTCAAATTTTAGTCTTTTATTGCTCCGGGAAGGACCTCTTCTCAACTGACCAATAATGTAAGCTAAAAGTTTATAATTAAGCAGTGCGAGTGCCAGCTCAGGGCAGTTCCTGTGGAGCAGTAGCCAACTGGGAGAATATTCATTTTTAGGCAATTAATCTCAACAAGTTAATTCCTCCCCATCCCCCACTTCGGAAAAGGCACTGGGCCAAACTTTAATGTAATCATAACATGTCTGGGATTTCAATAACACAGTCCCATAATTTTGTACTAGTTGACTTCAGTGGTGATTCTTGTGAGGGAACTGCAAGGACAAGAAACCTGAAAAGTACTGCCAGAATGTAGTGCTGCATAGAATATATGGCCAGTACAGCAGTCAGTCAAATTGTTGCATTTCTTGAATTTTAATTTTTTAAAAATCAGGATTGCAACACATTGCTGTAATCTCTCAATAAAGCCTCCAATCTCATTGATTTGTAACAAATTGTTGCTTGCTTGTTTGTTTGGCAACCAAGTTTTAAATCTCTACTTTGTCAGCTAATATTCTGAATATTTGGCGCAGGATTGTGCCTGACCTCCATGCATGTTTGCTGAGCCACAGGAGGAGTTGAGAGGCCTAGACACTCCTGGGCCTTCCTGTTGAGTGGTGTGACTCCGCAACCCATCAAATGGGCCAGTGCCTTATTGGTACAGTTGAACATATAGAAACCCTGGAAGTTTTCTAACTGACTTCCCAGGCTAGAAAAATGGAATGTTACCTTTTCATAGAACCGTCACAGAGAAATTATGCACTCCTTTCTGCTAAACCCTTTGCATTTCTCTCTCTTATATTTTATAAGTTATTTTAATCCTGGTACCACGCAATATACTTTGGGCTCAATTCTCAGCCGCAATGAGTTCACACATAGCTCACCTAAACTGTAAACCACCTTCTTGCTCCCTGTTGTAGGCCAGTCTGGGCCTAAAATGGCCTCTGGTATAATTTTGTGCAAGCTAAATTACATCAGCTGCAGGTAGTCACTGCTCCCAGGCCAGGATCTGATGCAATGCCATTTACGCCTCCTGGTCCCTTCCAACTTCAGGCAAACCCCAACACGCCTCTGAGATGGAATGGGGGAGTCAATGCCATGCAGCCAACTATTCTGGCTTTGTGCTACCCCAGGAATCCCTTAGATTGGGGAAAATCTTCATTTGCCCCTTTCGGGCAGCTTTCTGCAATGCTCAGCGGCACTAAGCAGCGAGATGCGTGGTCAAGGATTGAGTAAAAGCGTAGTCAAGTTATAAGACTATCGTGTGTTTCTCCTTCCTACAGGGCAGTGATTTATACCATAGCTTCCTTTTCTTGTACTTTTGCCATCCAGGTAGAGGTTGAAGTAAATGCAAATTGGTGCCTGTATTTAAGAAACTTTAAGTGGTTGTATTTAAACACAAGTTTTCTCAATATTTACCATAAATTATTAGAAATATCAGTTCTTGCTTATTTTCTTTTAGGCCTGTGACTGCAGTGATGTAGGTTCAACCAGTCTCCAGTGTGACTTACAGACAGGTCAATGCCAATGTAAAGATGAATTTGGAGGAGAAGACTGTTCTAGGTGTGCCTTAGGCTATAGGGACTACCCAGACTGTGTTTCCTGTGACTGTGACTTGAGTGGCACCAAAGCAGACAAATGTGATGAGAGTCAAGGAGTCTGTAGTTGTGAAGAAGAAACTGGCATTTGTGCCTGCAAGGTATAATATTCAACAGGAGTGAGAGATTGCTGTTTTTTTGTTTGTTCCATTGTTTTAAATTGCCCTATAACTTTATTTTCAGCTTGTGGTCCTTGCATTATTAGACATGATCCTGCAGTCCTTTGCATAGGCAAATCTCTCAAAGAAATCAATGGGGATTTTCCTATATTAGGAAACCAGTGTCCAGGTCCATATCTATGTTCAACCATAAAAGGTAGATTCTGTCTAGCTGGAATGCTGAATCACTGATAAGCTTAAAACTCCCACAATACATTCTGACAGAACAATGGTTAGATTCTTTATAGTCTTGCATAGGATTTTGAATATTTCACAACTGCAGTCTAATTGCAATACTGAATTCACATACACAGACACAGGTTTGTTCTCTTTATTTATCGCAGCTGGGTGAAAGGCAAATCCATGTGTGTGTTCTAAAAATAAATTTTGCAATGTGGTTTAAGAAGATTTCTGTGACAATCTTTTTTATGGTACAGAGTGCCCTCTGGGACAGCAGCTAGTATTGCAGATCAGAAATGAATGATGATACATTTGTTTTATTTTCGTATTTCATTAATAGGCTTTTCTCTTTCATAATGGGTACAGAAGCCCGGTATCATAAGACAAGACTGGCTATGAGCCCTGAGAATGTTTGTAGGTCTTATTAAGCTTATAGTAGTTTTGCCACTGACTTCAGTGGGGACTAGGATTTCACCTATCTACGTAACGAGCTTTTCAATGGCAAAAATATCACATCAAAAAGTTTTAATTATACAAGTTCCTTGTATTCCATTTTTATTTAATGTTTTATTTCCTGTGTGATTTTTGCCTCATCAATAGTATAAATGATAACAATTTTTACCCAATCACTCAAAAGAAAAAAATTTGATTCCATATTTAAAGAGATATTTTCTCAGAGCATCTCTGGGAGGTGTATTACACAACAGAGAACCAATTCAGTACAGAAAAATTGTTCTGACCTCATTAGTAGTGCAGAGATAGCATTTCAACCCAAGGCCAGAGAAAAATACATTGTCTCATTCCAAGACACTCTAGGAATGTTGTGCTATTGGCATGAAACCTTCAGAATGCACCTTCTGAATGGATATAGCTGGCAGAACAATTTCTGATGAAGGGGATTGTTTAGTAATATACAAGTACATCCCTCCTCCATTCTCCATTTTGGTAGATAATTATTGCTTCACCCATTTTGTAGAGATAGCTAATGCATAGAAAGCATTTATACATACAAACCTGACTAAAAAAAATAACTTATTTTGATTAACAAATTAGTCTAGCTTTAATAAAAGTTTTTATTTTATTAATGTTTAAACTCAAGTTTACTCAAGTTAAGAAAGAAGATACTATACATCTGGGGTCAGACTTGAGTTATGAGAAATTCCTGGTATCAGTTACAAGGTTCACAAGATACATACATTGTGTATAACCAGCATAGACCGAGACTGGGGTGCAGGAGTTTTTAAACCGTCACTGAATAAGTGATCTTTGGTATGCCACCATAGAATATATTTAGAGTCCAAGTCAGTAGTGGTGTAACAAATTCAACTGATTCTATTTTTTAATCACAATAGTCTCCCTGAGGGGAGGTTCGCCATTCCAGGTCATATATATATATATATATATAGTCTTCTATTACTACTATGCACTTCTATAGCTTCCTTCTGTCCCAGGATATCAAAGCACATAAAAAAAAATAATTAGTTAAGCATCACAAAATACCTGTGAGATAGGTGCCTTAAGTATTATTATCCTCATTGTACAGATGGAAAAACTGAGGCACAGAAATGTTATATTGTACACAATAAGTTTTTATTGGAGTTGGAACTAAAATAAAACAAAGATTCTGACTACTAGACATGTTTTATCACTATAAAAGCTTCTTCCCTCAGAAATAGAACAAAAAAGCTTTATAAAGATTGGGAGGAAAAAACTAATGTAAATCCAAACCCTTTCATATGATGTAAAGCTACTAGCCAAATGTAAAACTCTAAGTTTTCTCCATTGCAACCAAATACACCCCTTAAAAGATACATTTAAATATACTGATATTAGTGAGAACTGTAGTATCAGTCCTGTTTCCCAAAAATGTTAAAGATGTGCCTGTGCCAGTAGAATTGGGGATATAAATATGCCCAAGAGGTGAACATCTACATCTAAAAGTCAGTAAAGATAGAAAAAAGTTTTTCTCCATATAAGTGAAAGTGGCGCACTCATAGGAATAGCTGTAAGTGTAGAAAGGGGTAGAAGGCCTCTCTTGAGGCTGCTGCGAAGGTGGCTGATCAGTGCCAACTGTAGTTGTGTTGGTTTTTATTTTTAAAGTGAACTCTATCCACTAGGAATTAGATTGACCTCACTAATTCATTTCACAGAATCACATCCAGGGACAGAGTCTGCCATCCTAACTCACACTGAGCAACATTCTTCTGTGTGAGTCTTCCCACTTATTAGAAACAAAAAAATCAACAGAGAGTCAATTTTTTCCATCTTTTTCTAAATTTGTGGCTGCTAATTTTTACTAGATATTCCAACATCTTATTTTTGCTTGAAAATAAGTTAGCTGTGTTTTTAAAAAATGTTAGTAATGTACAACAATGGAAAAATCGCATCTACTGCGCAACTGCTACTGTGAAGTAACACTGAACAGTCACAATACCTGTTATAAACTTGTTGCTCCACCATTTGTATAGCAGGGAAACATTGCCTTTCCTAAAATATCATCTTTCATTCAACTTGCAGAGCAATAAAATGTAAGGATATGTATTTTTTCTCCAGGAAAATGTATTTGGGTTTCAGTGCAGTGAATGCAAGACTGGAACCTTTGCTCTCCATGCTAGCAACCCTTCAGGATGCACTCCGTGTTTCTGTTTTGGGCTGTCAGAGTTTTGCTCAGAATTGGAAGACCATGTGAGAATTCCAGTAAGTAAAGCAATTTAAACTTTTAGGTCCAATTTTCTGCCACCACAGTGACTTGAATGAAATTGCATAGTTCTGTCATGCAGAGCTGAATTTGGTTCACTCTCTCATGTATGTAAAAGGTGTGGGGAGAGTATGGAAGAAGAAAAAGTTAAGAAAGCTAAGCATTGGTATTCCCATTTCTAAAAGCATATATGTCATTGCTGCAGAAATTTAAAAGAGAATTATAAAGATTGTGTCTCCATTTTTGTAACATGGCAATAGTATTTTTATTCCTCCTAAACAGAGTTTTAAAAATCTCACATAAGCTGAAACTGTTTATAGTACATTAAATTTAGATGAAATAATACTTTGGGGTGCTTCTATTGTTCTTGGTGTTGTAGGTAATTTTGACTCCAGATCAGTCCATTCTACATGTGGTTTCTCAAAGTAACCTCACTGGAACAGTTGAGGGTGTGTTTTCTCAGTTTTCTGATGTTTTACTGGATGCCACAACTGTCAGAGAACACTTGAAAATGGAGCCATTTTATTGGAAGTTACCAGACCAATTCCAGGGAGACCAGGTGAGATATTTCAACTAAGAACATGAATAGGTGTCATTTTATCATGATAATGGTGTCTTACCCTGATTGCAAATGTTTCTGAATTAAATTGACTATTGTAATTGAAGAGTTGAAACATTCTGAATTGAAAGTTGTCGGACTTGTAGCATATATAGCTACCAATTCACACTGTACATCTTCCCATGAGGTTTTACTTGTCTTTTAAGTCTGGGGGCATCAATACTTTATCACTATGGTATTTTTCAGGGTTAGTATGGGGAAGAAATGTTGCTGATAAATAACCTGAAAGAGACTTCAACCATGACATTTTATATAGAAAATAGATTCTATAAACTTTTAATACTGAGGAATTAAATGAAATTGCATGGCACACCTTGAAACAGCAGAAGCCTAACAAAGACACACATGACTACTTTTTAGAAATGCGTATTTAACCTTGTTGCAGGATTTGCTTAGTTTAAGTTTATAGGTTTTATAGCAAATTCTTCAAAGAACTGACAGATTTAAGTCTTCTGATGGCAGTGATATATTTTCAACCAGTATCCTTAGAGAGAATAAATGCAATATTGTATCATCCAAACAGCTCATGGCTTATGGAGGAAAACTGAAGTACACTGTTGCTTTTTATGCTTTGGATGGCTTTGGCATGTCAAACTTTGAACCACAGATTCTGATAAAAGGGGGTCGCACCAGTAAATTGGTCATCTATGTGGATATCTCTGCCCCACAAAATGGAGTAAGTCGTGAGGAGGAAGTAGAAATGAAGGAGGTGAGCTCAAACATTTTGAAAAAAGGAATGGTGTTAATGTAAGTGAATAAAGATGGCCTTTTCCAGAAAAAAATATTTGTGGGTGTTTTGATAAACAAATATCTGACTTAAAATGAAACTCAGTGAATAAAGTCCTTGAATTAAAATGCGCATTAGGAGAAAAATGGCTGACTAATGTCACTCATGAAAATAAATAAATGGGGATTTAAACTGAAATTTAGTTTCTTCAGTTGTTTATCTAATGCTTTGAAATGCTGATTATGAGAAGCTTTTGAAAATTAGATTGAGATCTGCATTAGCAAATGAAATGCCCTTGAATGTTGTTTTCCTGGTCCAGTCTGGCAGTTTAGTGATATTGTGTTGCTCTGTCAGAAAGGTTATCAACATTTGAGTTTGACTCCTAGCCAGGCAGGGACTAAGTATGTGTTGGAATCAGTATGCTGTCCAAAGGGAGGAAAGAAGCACCCCACATTGCTCTCTGGCAGTCTTGTCTGGCCATCATCAATGAGTGGTGCAGATATGTTCTAAAATGAGATGCACTCAGCTTATTTTAACCAGATCACTGCGATTAATGACTATATTTCTCAAAGAGTGGAGGGACGTGGGGGAGAGATTGTTGCCTCTAAACAAGTATGTGACCGTGAATACTTCTGATTTACAGATCCAGACTAATACGGATACCCCTCTGATACTTGACTTCTGATTTAATTAATGTAAATGAATTCTCTTCCCCCTAGCATGTGTGGAAATACTTTAATTCTGTGTCTGACCAATCTGTCACACGTTCTGACTTCATGTCAGTGCTTAGCAACGTTGAGTATATCCTTATCAAGGCATCATATGGCCAAGGACTACAGCAAAGCAGGTAAAGCATCCTCTGAATCTGTTGTATTAATTTTAGCTTAACCCAGGAATAGTCCTAACTAGGCTTGGCAGATTTCAATTTTTATGTTTTATAATTTCTATGGAGAATATTGATGTAGAATTTTACACTTTTTATCAATTTAAAATTTTCACAATTGTGCAAACTAATGGATTTTAAACACTTATTTTTTTTTATTGATTACAATCTTTCTAGTTTGTGGGAAATGACGGTGGGGTCAGACTATGGAGGATGGGGGTCAGACATTAATTATTTAATAACAGTAGACAATGAGATTCAAAAAGTTAAAGCTTTAGAACTACTAAAACATAAGCACCTATTGTCTGGAATAGAAGCAGGATCACCTCTAAATTCCTTCATTTTCTGTGAAGTGCTAAGTGTCACTGCTGCTTATATTAGTATGAAAGCTCATAAAGAAGCACAATGACTTGTCTACTAAGACAGCAGAGGCACTGGATATGCTTATATATCTCCTAAATGAACTGTCTCCCATCTTACTCTTATGTTTATTGACTTACTCACTGCAGTACTGACACGTTTCTATACTTTTAATTTTCAAATGAAAAACCAAGCCTTCATGAGAAAATAAAAATTATTTAATGTGAAAATATTGGGCCTGATTATACACTGCCTCACTACTAGTGTAAAACACTTCCAAATCAGAATGATAGCATTTTATACCCCCTTTGGATTTACTTTGAACTAAGTATGGTAGAGAGATGCTATTTCACCACGCATGTGTTTGCTAGGAAATAAGAGCATACTTAATAGAGATGGGCCCTAACCAAACCCCCACATCAGGACATTCCTGAATATTGAAAAAAGTTCATCTCTGCATCAAAACTCTGTGGCTTTGACATGCCGAACCAAAATCTCTGATGCAAACACCCTTGAACTTTACAAAAGTTTGGATCTGAACTTTATAGCTCGGGTTCAGCTTTATTCACTAGATATTCATGTTCTCTTACTCTTCATCTAAACATTTCTTGTAGAATTGCAAATATCTCAATGGAAATTGCAGTGAAGGCCGAGGAGATGCATTTGGGCAGAGAAACAGCACACCTCATAGAGCAATGTGAGTGTCCTACTGGCTATGCTGGACTCTCATGTCAGGTACGCAGCTTCTTATTAAACAAAATACCTTTTGGTGTGTCTTTATTTCTGATAAAACATCTTAAAATATATACCCATATTTTTTTTTTATCCGCTGCTCTGCCCCACATCTGCCCATGCAGAGCTGTGCGTTGGGGTACTACAGGGCGAAACATGTAGACCTGAATATAAAAGAGCCTCGCCAATTGATTGCTCCTTGTGTGCCATGTCAGTGCAACAACCACAGTGAGACCTGTGATCTGGAAACAGGAAAGTGCCTGGTATGTACGTTTCCATTGTTGTGTTGGTTTTGCCAGAACATCCAATGTCCATAGTCTACCAGCTCAAGAAAGAATTTCTAAAGCGTATGATGCTGTGGCACTCCAGTGAGACGCATACATTTAAACGTAATAATGGAAAATATCAGAGAACTTGTTTTCACTTTGGGGGTAAGTTGACCTAAGTTACACTACTCCAGCTATGTGAATAATATAGCTGGAGTTGATGCAGCTTAGGTCGACTTACTGCGGAGTCTTCACTGCGCTGTGTCAACGGGAGATGCTCTCCGGTCGACTTCCCTTACTCTTCTCGGAGAGCTGGAGTACTGGGGTCTACCGGAGAGTGCTCTGCCATTGAATTAGCTGGTCTTCACTAGACTCGCTAAATCGATCGCTGCTTCATCGATTGCAGCAGCGTGATCTACCTGTAGTGAAGACCAGTCCTCAGTAATACTACTTCGTTTCCTTTAGTGAAATCAATGAATGTTTCAAAGGACATCTGACTCAAGACCTTAAAATTATGACATTCCTATTATATGTTTTTGTCTTGTTTTTTAGTATGTCCCAGACAGTTGTTTACCTATTTATTGTTTTGCTGCTGAGATTTAAAGGTCCAGTCCTTGGTCTTGCCAAGCTGAGCATAGGCACCTAAAAGTGAAAGAGGAAAAGTAGCAATATACTGGGCCTCACCCCCAAACTTGTACAAGGGCCAGATAATATTTTGTAAGAATTATAATTTTCTCTGTTATGTTTAGTTTGAAGTTACTGTTGTGCTTGCTTTTCAAGGCTGGCTTACTTTCTTTGAGTTGCATGTTAAATTCACATTTTAAAAAATATTTCCTACTGTCCCTCTGGCTTGTCAGCAGTTCTTGCTTTGCCAGGCCTAACCCGACTCTAAAGTGTGAGTCAGAAAGCACCTTGGGGTTCAGTGACTTATTAGTGTAAGACCACAAATTATAGGTCCAGACTTAGCTACTCCAGTAAATATCAGCCATTCCTACCCTGAACCTCAGGTTGTAAGTGTGTATAAGTAACCATCTTGGAAGATTGTTAATTATGCTTCAGTCAGAAGGGGAAATCATCATCCTCTTTCTGAAGCCCAAGCAATTCACTTCTTTAAAACACCTGATCTCCACTGGCCTGAGTAGCAAGATCCCTTAGGGCATTTCAGACCTCTGCTGGTCTCAGACTGTGGGGTACCTGGCATTACTACTGTTCACTAGCCTCAACTAGTCTGGTAGTCTACTAGCATTGTCTAGTGGAAGAAGACACTGATATTGCTATAGGGGGAATAATAAATCATTTTCTTTGCTATCTAATTTTGTACGGACTAATAAAACAGTGGGTGCGCAGGCTTCATTTATGAACATTTTGTAGTTCAGTTATCATGATTATTGAAACTTTGTTTTACGTCTAGGCAGCCAGTTGAATTTTCCATCAGAAGCTCATTTATTTTAATAGCTTTTTTTCCTAGTTCCATCATTTCCTGTGCCTAATTGAATTCATGGTAGTGTAGATCAAAAACGTCTGAGGAATCAAGAAAGAAATTAGGTCAGCATGTTTGGCAGGGCACTGAGGGAAAATAAAGCATGTGTATGATCGGCTGATTTGCGGAAACGCAAAATGGTCTTCAGCACAGAAAATGCTGGCTGACTGTGATATTAAAGATGATTAGTAAAGACTGCACCAATTTATTGATTGGAGAGATGATAACATTCTTGTTGCTGTTTTAAACTGTGTGAATTTCTTGTTGTGTACCAGAACTGCAGAGATAACACAGCTGGTGAGCACTGTAGTGTTTGTGCCCCAGGCTACTATGGGAAAGTAATTGGATCTGTCAATGACTGCTCTCTTTGTGCCTGTCCCAGAACCAACCCGATGAGGTAACCAAACATTCTGAACTCTGATGTGTATTTGATCACAACACTGGGGCTTGCTAGCATCCTGACAATAAAAGGGCCTGTCTTTATTATATCTCCTTACTTGTAGGGGTTTGCATGTCATCTGTTCTTTACCTGTATGGGGCTGAACCTTGTACTTGGAGTTATCCAGCCTCAGAGGATTTTGAATTGTAAAAGTGGCATAGAATAAGTCAGTGAAGTTGCTTGCTGGATCCAGTTCTGTCAAATAGAAGGGTTTGTTAGAGAGTTCATGTTTCTGCCATGCACTAATTTAAGCCTAGTCCCACGTGTTTCTTTAATAAGGATTTTTTTTTATCACTAAGACCCATTTCCCTTTTGTCCATGTGTGCATCTTCCACTGGTGTCAGTTCTAAATGTGAATGAATGCCTTTTGTGTTAGGTTTCCCTGTTATGTGTTTTACAGAGGGACAATTCATCATATTTTGAAAGAGCAATTACTCTGTATACAAACAAGCTCTTTTTCAGAAACCTCAAGCTTGAAAAGCAATATGTATGGATGACTGAGCTCAAGCCTGGGACCCAGGAACTCCTGAGTTCTAATCCTAGTCCTCATGAGGTGTGAGACTTTGGCCATGACAATCAACCCTCCTACCTCACTTTCCCCACCTGTAAAATGGGCATGGGTAATGGTCCAAAATAACTTAAGATCTGCACATCAGTGTGTGCTGGCACAGATCCTGGGCACAGAGTATCCCTTCATGTTAGGGAGCCTGCAGCATATTATCTCTGTCTAAGAAGAGAGCAGCACTCGCTAGTGTTGTGGTCTGGCTCAAGGAGACAGGATAGGTACGGATTTAGAGCTTCCCTTTGACATCTTCCATCAGCATGGCTCCAGTGAAGCCCTGATCACAACTTAAACATGTTTTTCCACAACAGAACAGCTGAGGGAAGGTGACAGCAGAAACACTGTCCTCCCTCAAGCAGGGATGAAATTCCTCTGGGGAGACGAGAGACAAGATTTAAGCAACTCCATCAGGGAGAACTTAGTGCAATATCAGGCTGTATGAGTGAGCTTTTTTATACTGAATACACAGCACGGACTTAACCTTTTAGTGAAATACATAGGCTGAGACTCTAATGTAGTACACAGTTATCAAATAGCAATGAATTTATAAATGTCTTCAAGATACATAAAGATTTCACAGCATAAACCCTATGACACTACATCACAGTGAACGAATGACACTGCAGCTTACAGTATTTTGTGTTTTAAATGTCATGTGTTCACCTGGTAAGACTGCAGATGTCTGAACTTGTATAGTCTTGCATTTAGATTGTATCTGTCATTTAGCAACTCTTTCTTCCTCTAGCTTTAGTCCCACTTGTGTTCTGAAAGATGGTCATGATTTCCACTGCGATGCTTGTCTTGCTGGATATGAAGGGCAATACTGTGAAAGGTGAGATACATTTATGCTCCAGGAGGTTTTTGAAAAACCCTGCACATGTCTGTACCATTAATGGAGTACTCAATTTGCCTGTGATGCTTTTTTATAATAAATGGAATGGCTTAGAATGATTTGTAGATTACTGTACATAGACTAATAATTACAAATATTATGCTCCTCAATCGCTATACAACATCTTAGATCAGCTAGTGATAATGAAAAAGAGAGGGTTTTTTGCTAATCGATTTAAAAATAATTTTCGGTATCCCTTGTCCCCCTATAGGTGTTCTCTAGGCTATTATGGTAATCCTGCAATGCCTGGCGGCAGCTGTCAGCAGTGTCAATGCAATCCAAGTGGCTCGATTCACAATAATTGTGATCACATATCTGGACAGTGCTTCTGTAAGCAGGGTGTGACAGGACAACTGTGCGATACATGTGAACCCAGACACATCCTTGTGGAAAATGAATGTGTTTGTAGGTGTTTTTTCCTGTCTCTCACTGGGTTTGCAGTGGTCAGGTGGCATTTGTGTGGGTGTGAAGTGCTTGGTATTAAAAAAAAAAAAAAAAATTATCAGCCTTGTACATTAACCTACTTTTACATTGAATTACTAATGTAAGGTCAGATTCTGCCTGACTTTTACATCACTGGCCAGTGGAGAGGGAGGGTTACAAGGAGCCAGTGGAATTAAAGCAGCATAGAATGTTTCATTGGGCCTGATTCTTTTTCCAAAGCAGTATGAATGCATCAGTTTCAATGGTATTAGTCTGGATTTACACCAATGTAAGTGCAGGGATCTGACCCTCAGACTTACACTTATGTTAAACTGGTGTGTGTGTTCGTGTGTGTGTGTGTGTGTGTGTGTGTGTGTGTGTGTGTGTGTGTGGTCAGAATCAGATGCTATGTTTTTAAAACATACTACAGAATGTACAATATTGTATACTATCAATATTATTTGTAGGCTTTCTTAACACACAAAGTGTATGTATGTTAGCTGTAAATTCAAAGTAATATTTCCTTTCAAAGAATGTCTTTTTATAGTAACATTACTCCCCTTTTTGTAAAATGGTTTCTTCAGCTTGCGATGATGACTGCACAGGTGTTTTGTTAAATGACTTGGATCACCTTGACAAAGCCATATTTTCGGTAAACTTCACTGGTGTTACCTTTGCACCATATGGGATATTGGCAGATGTGGAGAATGCAACAAAATACATGAAGGTAAAAAATAAATAATGGAATATTTACTGACACCTTGAAAACAAAACTTAGGGCTGATTCTGATCTCACTTACTTTGGGGTAAATCAGGAGTAACGTTCTTAAAGTTAATGGCTTTAGAACAGTGTCTGGTATAAAATTGGTGTACATCAGATCAGTATATGACCATAAATTCACTTTCAGAATGTCAGACTATTTTCCCTGAGCCCCCCCAGATGTCTATATAACATTGTACCATTTTTCTTGTGTCTAATATTTAATAAATATTATTGTACAACATTACCATGCACATATTTCACCTTAATATTTTTAGCCAGATCCTCAGCTGAAGTCTATGGAGCTACATCAATTTACTCCAGCTGAAGACAGGTCATTTATTATTTTCAGTAGAACAGAGATAACCTTGAGGGACCTGTACAGGAAAGCAGAAATTCAAGTCATGAATTGGTTTCTCCGTTGGTCCCATTGCTGAAGGTAGTGAGGGATCTGGCAGTGAGTTGTTTCTTCCCTAATGAGTTCTGCTGCTGTAGACGGTAATATGGCCTGCCTGTCCATTACAGAGCTTTCATGGGACACATTGGCTACTTGCTTTGCTTATGCTTGCCTGACAGTAGTAGATGCCTTCCTCTGTGACCTACACCAGAAAACAAATACAAGATAGGATTTTTCAGAACTTCAAAAGATTTCAGTCCCAGAACTGCATGTTGTTTGAGCTTCCCTTACTCTTCCCCACCATTGAACTGAATATCCTATCAAACAATTGCTTTATTAAGCTGGTGGGAGGGCATGCAGGTAAGTTTACGACTGGTTGTTTTGTGAGTTCACTATGTAAACATGGGCTTTGGTGTCTCATCTCCATTCTTCCTACTAGCAATCTTCTTGTTTTCTTTTCTATTATTAGAAATAATATTACCATAATGCCTTGGAGCTCTAGTTATGGGCCAGTAATACATTGTGTTAGCCACTGTGCAAACACAGAACAAAAGACAATCTCTTCCCCAAAGAACTTACAATCAAATTCTTCCTTAAAAACAATCGCTCTCTTTGTGGTTGAGGTCTGTAGTTCTCAAAGTTTGGCTGCAAAGATGCTGCGAACAAGCTGTCATGGTAGCCTAAGTTCCTTCTAAGCTGTGCTGCCGTGCAGCAGGCTATCAAGGGCTGCACAGGCAGAGAGAGGTACCCCTTCCCAAGCCCAGCCCTGCCCCGCTGGAGCTGCCATGGCCGGGGAAAGGCACCCCTCCCTGGCCCTGAGTAGTTGGGGTGAGAGAAGGCTGGGGGGAGTCCTCTCTCCCTGCTGCAACCCCAGGGCAGCCTGAACTCCAAATCCCTCATCCCTGACCCCACCCAGAGCCTTCACCCCTAGCTGGAACCCTCATTCCCTGCACCCTACTCCTCTGCCTCAGCCCTGAGCCTTGTCCTGCACCCCAAATGCATCATGCCCAGCCCCACCTCAGAGCCTGAACCCCCACTCAGTGCCCACACCTCCTCACACCCCAACCCTCTGCCCCAGCCTTGAGCCCTCTCCCATACTCCGAACCCCTCGACCCCACCCCCACCACACCTCACGACCATATTGGTGCACATAACAAAATTAATTCTGCACATGGAAATAAAAAATTAGAGGGAACACTGATGGTAGCTGGTGCAAAGAATTTTAGGGAACATTTAGGAACAACAATTCTTGCTACACATGACTGAACAGAAACAGATAACGCTTTTCTAGAGCAGAGAGGTTGGGCTGGGTGGGAAGGAACGTAGTGGCTGAAAAAAAGCACTACAAGTCTGGCTCTTTGGTGAATTTCTACCATTGCCCTGCACAGTTCTGGTGTTTTCCCTTGCCTTTGGTGTGACACTTTTTCTACTGCAAACTTAACTGTGCCTAAATGTTTGAGGCTGAATTTTCTCCGTGGATCTCTGAAATGTGTGTTAACAGTAAAGAGTTTGAGGCACGGACAGCCTAATCCTCATTAAGGAGAAACTCAACTGCTCCATCTTAACTCACATATATTGTATTTCCAACTGTGATACTTCATGTATTCATGTGCTTGGTGCATCACAGCTTTGTGAACTAGGTTAAAATATTATAGGGGCACTTGTCATTGAAAACTAGGTTGACGTAGCCCTGCCTTTGTCCCTGCACAAAGCCAGTGTAAAAGGCATACAGATTGGTGTAACAGAATCTTCCATGCTTCATGGCTGATAAAAGAAGAGTGTATAGTGAAAAGTGCCTGCTCAGCAATAGCTGTAGTGAGACAAACTCTGAAGTATAAGTAAAACCACATTTTCCTTTCTATTCTGTCATATCCTGACAAATGATTGATAAAGTGAGGCTTCTTATTCTGATGCATGCTGCAAATTAAAATGAAATTGAGTTAGACAAACAATATTTTCTTTTATAAATGATATCCAGATTGAACACTTAAGGATGTAATTTAATATTTTTATGTTTATGATATTAGAGAATCACTTTGATTTAATCACAGATTTATACTTGGCCAGAGATCATCTTACCCTTTCATTTTAATCATGTTGCCATTGTTTTATGTACTAAATATATAGAAATATTGCACTATTTCAATACTTGTGTAATAATAGAATTAGCTTTTACTTTGTAATTGTTTCTTATTCTTGTAGAAAAATCATCTCTTTTGCAATATACTTTTAAAAACATATCATATGTTTAGCACTTTAATGCAAAATGAAAACAGATTTTTTGTGAAAATAACATCAGCTTCAATTTCCCCTTCAGTGCTCATATTTTGGCATTTAAGTCAAATGATCTAAACCAGCTGTCACTGCGCTGATAACTGAGATGCGCAAGGAATGCCAAAAAAATTGTAAGAAACCTCTGTGGAATTTTGGACTCTGGGGTAATTGTCAGGGTTTAGCTATAGTACAGATAGTCCAGTTCATGTTGTGCCAAAATAATTCCTAACCATTGCGTCTAAAGAAATATAAAATGGTAACAACTGCTTATCTTGCCTTTGAGTGATGTCAGACATACCTGTTTCTTTTTCTTTCTGGCTCACCTAAAAACTGCACCCCTTCTGAGATAAACAAAAGTAAATCCAACTGAAACCAAATTTAAAAAATATCCAGTCTCTTTCACTGGGTCACAAGGTCTGTCAATCTTGTCTCCTCTCCATTGTGTTGCATCAAAGCCCCCTGATGGTCCCTCAAACTCAAAGAGAGGGATCTCTTCCATCCTCCCTCTTCCACAAGTGTTAGTCTTGGGACTCTCGAGAATGAAGTAGGCATCAGACCAGACCTGCTGCTTCTCTCCTTCCAAGGCTAAAGTTACTCTGCTCTGCCACAGTCCTTAGTTTCTCCTCTCAGGACATGGATATCTCTGTCTCTCTAGCTCAAATATCACTCCTGTCCCAGTTGACTGAGCTGGCTGTTTATAGGCTTCTTCCTGGGGTCTTTCACCAGCTTCTTCAAAAGCTACTGCCAGGATTTCCAAGGGCCTTGCCCTGGAGAAATCCAGAGGTAGTGCTTTTGGCCCTTTCCCAGTGAATAAGTGTGTCTGCTTAGCAGGAATCATAGCAGGTCTTGGTCTTTCCCTGTTCTGAGGGAAGGGCCACTTATGTCCCCTGATACATCTTCTCAGCTTTCCTTGCTATAAGGCTTACTGTGCCCATCAGTTTTGGGAACTATATATCTGAAACCCGGAACTGGACCATACTGGGCATATGCTAACTTAAAGAGATTTGAGATGTTAACTCTTACACCTGTCTAGAAATCCGCACTTTGCCCAAGTGTGTATACTTTTTATATCTTGCATCTCTTAATACCTTTTGAGAAGCTATATTTTGTGGCATCTTTGTTTGTACTAAATATGAAGGGACAAGGTGGGTGGATCAACTTTTATTGTATCAGCTTCTGTTGGTGAAAGAGACAAGTCTCTTCAGGCTTTTGTATACATCTACAGTAATTCTAGATATGCAGAGTAGGTTAGCAAACTATACATAGAGAAGTTCCTGTCCTGGAATTCTAGCACTGGTGAACATCCTCAGGCTTGGGCTGCATCCAGAGAACTGGCCCTTAATTTAAAAAAATGGCCTACCTTTGTGCATCAGCAATACTTCTGAGTTTAGATTATGTTGCATCAGGTTCAGGTGTTTAAATGTAAAGATAACCTAAATTGTGCATGTAGTTATTTGTATCCACAATTTTCTGCACATAAAAATGGTGGTGGCTTCATGAAAGCTGGGCTAAAAAACTCCCAGACATTAAATGTCAATCCATTACTCTTTTTAGGGGTCTTTATTGTCTAGAGAGGATCCAATATATTCACTGGAGATGGCAAAAGAAGGTCTTGTGAATGTATCAGGAGGCACAGATCAACTTCACAAAGAGGCAAGTACCCTGCACTTTCATTCCTAGCGAAACAAAGTGATCTTTGAGGGACCCCTTGTGGAGAAGTTTTATAGAATGTAACAGAGCTGAAGCAATAGGATTCTATAGAAAGGTAATAGGGTTGTATAGAAGTTACTCTAAAAACCTATAAAAATTAGTAAAGGATACGATAGGTTTTCATGCTATTCTATATAATTCTAAAGCAGAGATATAATGTTCTCTTAAATTCTACAGAAGGGTTATAGTTTTTCTGTTAGAAGTCTTTTCAGTAAGGTGCTCCTTTTGTATCATGAGCCTTCAGTGGTTCATGTTGTAAGAAAGAAATATTTTCTTTTCATTGGTTTTGACCCAGAAGGCTTATTTAACCTTTTGTCATTGTTGGACACTTTCCAAGAAGTCTTACACTTCAATTTTTCTATAGTATTTTCTTACAAAATGAGTGTAAATTGAGCAAACTTTAAATAATTAGGAAAATGCTAAAGTCTGTATGAAGTCTTTATTCAAACAAAATTCCCAGTGAAGTAAGGCAATTTACTTGAGTAAGATTTTGTCTCCTAAAGAGTAAAAATATGAATAGAAATGTCCTTCAGTGGAGATATGATGTCATTTGTTGACCACATATACCCTCCTATATATCTAATTTAATTCAACTGCTGCAGTGGTGACCATATTGTTATAATTACCAGAGATGCCGTATCTGGAAAATAGTTTTCTTAAGATAGCATTGATGTCAAAGGGAAAAAAAATGTCAGTTTTTCAAAGTATTCCCTTTGGGGGTAATAACGCTGATTGTGACAACAACTTCAGTAACAGTTTTTCACTGATATTTGAGTTTGGGACTGGCAGAATACTTAATGAAGGTGTCTCATTGCATCTGTTTGGCAGATACTAGAAATCCACAAACCAATTTGGTTTGTCTCCTCAAGAACTGCTAATCATTTTCTTACATAATTCATTTCTAACCTTAGAAATGGAAAAGCCATCAGAGGGCAATGATCAGTCTTAAATTATTTTTTTTTAATGTTTATCATAAACGTTCATTTATTTATTTTTATGCTAGTTGACTAGAATATTGGAGAGAGGTTGGCAACTCAACAATGCAACTCGAAGAACCATGAATGAGAGTCGACATTTAACTATATTTATTGACACAGTGCATGCAACCATCAAAGGTAATGTGTCTGACTGTAAGCTATGGCCACTTACATTACTGAAATAAAAATGTATTCACTTTGTAAATCTGTGAGAAATGTTTGCAAAGAGAGGGTGTTTATGTTGTTTGAAAGAGATTCATCTTATTTTGTCTCAATGATTTGACTGAATTGTTTCCTTCCCACTTAGTACTTGCCGAAGTGGCCGCATCTCTAAATGAGACGCTGGCTCTGGATTTCCAGTTGTCAAACAGTACATCTGAGAGTCTGCAGGAAGATATCTCCACTATGCTGGAAGCAATGCGCAGAAGACATTTCATGCAACAGGACCAAAATGTCACCAACATACTAAAGTAAACCT
Source organism: Gopherus evgoodei (assembly GCF_007399415.2). Lineage (NCBI taxonomy): Eukaryota > Metazoa > Chordata > Testudines > Testudinidae > Gopherus > Gopherus evgoodei. The sequence continues at coordinate 207,843,295 of NC_044323.1, forward strand.
ACTGTCTTATTGAATTGATATTTCTCTATTCATGGACAATCTATCATTCATGTAGGGATGCATGAGAGAAAAAATGATCCAGTGTCTCCTTAGTATTGGCAAAATGTTATGAAGTTCTGTCATGAGGGGAAGTAGAAACTGAAATACATGGAGTCAGCCATAGTTTAAAGAGAATCTCAATGCACAATTGGGACCTGATCCAAAGACTCCCATTGATTTCAATGGGTTCCAGGCCAGGATCTTGATGCACATACTATGGAATTGTGTTACAGGGGAAAGTGTCTAATTGCTTTTGAGATAGATTTACTACCTCTGACCAAAGTTCTGTTCCCTCTTCCATAGCTCTCTAGGGCCCAAGGTGCAGTGTGACTGGTGTTGTTCTGCTGCACTGGAGTGTACGTGATCAAACCTCTGAAACACATGTAAGGATTCCATAATCCCTAAGCACCATCATGCCCAGTTCCACTGGGGTTCTTCCCACATTCAAGCACAGGAGGATTCTGAGCACAGCCCAGGACAGTGTCAGAGGTGGTTTATATGCCATCGTGCAGCTCCACAGCTCACTGCCCTCACCGTGGGTTTACAGCAGAAACAGGGATTACGGTAGCATGAGGGCTGTACTAATTTGTGTGTGTATGTGCGCGTGTGTGTGTAGGGTGGTACATTTCTTCTCCCAGTCCTCCAGTCAACCTCCTGTTGCACGCCCCGCTGGGGGAAGAAATAGTCTTTTGCTGGTATGGATGCACATGTGGCATATATTTTGTAGGTGAAATCTCAGCATTTATTTTAGCATTCAGCTTTTATTCTGAGTCATAGCTTTGATTTCACATTGCTTTCTCCTTATTTGTTTCTCCTTGAAGACAATTTTAGATTCTTTGTTGCCAGAGTTGGGAAATCTAACCACCAAATTTTTCAGAATTTGGGTGTGGTTTTCAAAAATGCCCTTTATTGCTTTAACTGCGTTCCCATTGATGTCAATAAGAATTAGACCCTTAGAATTAGACTTTAATGGGTACAGAAGTAGACCAGTTCTGAGTCTGAGTTTTGATTATCCCACCCTTTATTTTAAAATATTTTGGATTGGGAAGCGTGTTTGTCTATGCTTGTCAGGGCTTATCTAAATGGAGAGTTAGTGCCCAGCAAGCTAGGGTGTAAATATACACTGCACTAGCTTGCTGTGCATGAACTGTCTGTGTGGACCCTGCTGCTGCCCATTAGAGGTTCCCTAGTGCACTTGGACTACTTCTGTGTCATATTCCCATTGAATAGTTATATTTTTATATGTTAATAAGAACATAAGAACAGCCATACTGGGTCAGACCAAAGGTCCATCTAGCCCAGTATTCTGTCTTCCGACAGTGGCCAATTCCAGATGCCCCAGAGGGAATCATCAACAGGTAATGATCAAGTGATCCATCCTCTCTCACCCATTCCCATCTTCTGGCAAACAGAGGCTAGGGACACCATCCCTGCCCATCCTGTCTAATAATCATTGATGGACCTATCCTCTATGAACTTATCTAGTTCTTTTTTGAACCCTGTTATAGTCTTGGCCTTTACAACATCCTCTGGCCAAGAGCTCCACCGACTGACTGTGCTTTGCATGAAAAAATACTTCCTTTTGTTTGTTTTAAACCGGCTGCCTCTTAATTTCGTTTGGTGGCCCCTAGTTCTTGTGTTATGAGAAGAAGTAAATAACACTTCCTTATTTACTTTCTCCTCACCAGTCATGATTTTATAGACTTCAGTCATATCTCTCCTTAGTTGTCTCTTTTCCAAGCTGAAAAGTCCCAGTCTCATTAATCTCTCCTCATAGTGAAGCCATTCCATACCCCTAATCATTTTGTGTTGCCATTTCTGAACCTTTTCCATTTCCAATATATATTTTTAGGAGATGGGGTGACCACATCTGCACACAGTATTCAAGATGTGGGCATACCATGGATATATATATATGATCCCCAAATATAGTGTGGTTGCCAAGCATACTGTACTTTGCTCATCTGTCTCTCATGCTTGCCTTGATCCTGTCTATTTATTTCCAAAAGAGCCAGATGGCCATGAAAATGGACTACAAATAAAATCTGGTTATAGTTATAATGAATTAGGACTGGGAATAGCTTCCTAACCTTATGAAAGTGTCTGAGAACACCCCATTACATAACAAAATATTTCTGACTCTTACAGCGGTTTGGGCTGTTTATACAAGGCATTTATAAGTTAACTTTTTCAATTGTCTGCTTTCAGTAGAAATTTCTGAAAGATCTCTGGTAAGTGTCCTTTCACACACTGAAGAAGAGAGTTAAGATTTATACTAGCAGAATGAGAGTTTGCTTTACAGAATTTATCATACTCCACAGCTACAAATTCAAAGCTAATTTAAAAAAGGAGTTTGACAATGCATTTGTCAGGCAGCACATAGTTACCCCATGGCTCTTGGTAAATTTTGTTTATGATGATATGTCATTAAACAATATCTAACTTAAGCCTCTCTAAATTTGCTACATAAGATACAATTCCTGAACTACAATATAGCCTTATTACGGTATACTCAAGTATTGGGGGAATACTGCTTTGTAAAATACTGCATTGTAGCTTCATTCTACCAGTTCCTGTGTGTTGTTATAATTTGAAGCAATGGCTTTTGAGGATATGGACTGTGGATCAGTAGTATGAAAATATAAATGCGTATCCATCTTACACAGGAATTGACGTTCAGGGTCACACCAATGACACTTTAGGTTCAGTATCCTCCCGTTGATAGTGGGCAGTATCAAACGCTTCTGGGTAAAATATGAAAATCCTGGTAATGGATGATCATGGAATAACTGCAAGCAGTTAGCAATTGGCTAATTCCCTGAGTTTGGGTTGTAGTTCCAAAATCACACCTAGCACCATTTTTTAAAGATAGGTACAATACTCACTTCCCTCCGGTGAGAGAGCTGACTTTCATAGGAGATGGCTTTTTTTTTTTTTAAAGCAGTTCAGCCACTTTATTTTTAAATTCCTTCAGAGCCCTGGAGTGTATCCCATTCTGTCCTGGTTACTTGTTGATGCTCAGATTATCAGTATGTTCCAGTGCCGCCTCCTACACCTTGGCACGTTGATCCTATATTTAAAATGTTTAAACTAAAAATGTCTGAGGTAGGACATGGAACCTTTCCAGATGCATGAAATCTATGCAGGCTTTCAAATCAGAGGTATCCCAAATACAGCTTTTGAGCCAAATGCAATCCAAAGAGTCCTCAAAAGTGACTTACAGTACCCATTTCCCTGTTGCTATAGGGCAAGGACAAAGCTGATAAGCCACAAGGTTGTATTGTTTGCAAACACAACCCAGCAATTTCTATCTTCTACCAGTGGTGAGATAAGTGTAATAAATATTATGGTTGTAAGTATTTATTGTTAATGGAAAAAATTTGGCATAAGGTTATGTGTAAGTTAGTTGCAATTGTTAGAGCCACAAAGTTTGTGTAATCCTGTTTTCAGCTCTTCCCTCCTTAAGAAAACACACCTAAATTTCAATTCCTACATTTATTTACTGTTTGCTCTGTTTATCAGTGCTGCAGAGAGGTCGCTGTTACGGGTTCAGAAAGAGTATCTCAAACCCCAGCAGGAACTTGCAGACCTAAAAAAAGGTGCAAGCCATCTCTTAACAAACCACAACATCAGACTACAAGAAGCCCAGGACCTGGTGAATGAGGCTTGCACTAACACCAACGAAACCAACCGGCTGCTTTTTCTTATCTACAGCAACCTGGCAGAGTTAAATGTAAGACTGGAGATTCCGCATTGTTGCATAATAAATATCAGATGCATAACGTGTTTTAAATAACTCACTTTTTAGACTGAAATGAATCCTTAGACTTTTAAAAATATTAATATTTGTAATATTCAAGTAGACTAAATAGAAACCATGCAGTGTGTTCAAAGTGGGGAGGTTTAAGTAGTAGATGAATTCATTTGCACCAGCTGACATTACAGAGTACCATAAAACAATTGATTTATGCTGCAGGATAAAAAGCTAAACATACAAGAAAACAAGGAACTTTCCATCATGCTAATTAAAGAAGGGAAAGTATTGATAGATGTTTCTGCTGCCCTTGCCACAGATGTAAAGAACTCTACGTCAGTAAGTTACTAACCTAACATTCATTTAATATAGTGAATTGCATTTGATTAATTGATAAAGGAAATAATTTCAATGTTTAGAATCTAGAGATCCATCAAGATGGACTGGTCCTATGGAATGCCAAATTAAGGCATCATGTAGATGACCTGGTCATGCAGATGTTGACGAGGGGAACACTTGATCTAGTCTACAGAGCAGAGGATCATGCAGCTGAATTTCAAAAACTTGCAGAAGAATTAGACAGGTGAGCGCACCAAGATATATGAACTCAATAGATGCTTCATCTAAATTACTGCCAGATTTAATTTAAATAGATAATAGGTTTGTCCGCTAAGGAGCAGGTAATTTTTTTTCCATTTAAAACTGCTATAAATTTAATTACCTTTACTTTTGATGAAGTGAATGGTATTTTTATTAATGATGCAGAATAGGTTGATTTAGAGTCTTGCAATTTACATGAATGATCATTTGTGAAGTGATTAGTTTTTAAGTTAATAAATGTTCAGTGAATACTGTGTGACCTAGCTTCTTTATATAGCTGTCAGTGGTAAAAAATATTCAAATATTTAAGAAAGAAAAATTATTTTTATCATGAAAAGGTTATGTTCATTATATAAATACTTCTTTGTCAACATATTCAAGGACTCTCCCCAAAAGCTATAATTGTTGTTAGGCTTCCATCTCATAACATCATAATCCTCAGAAATGGGCAGGTTACTCTTTCAAGGTTACATACAGAAGCACTTTTAAAAACTTCCTTATATTCTCAGAGCTCATCCTATATCAACACCATGAGTTATTAGCTGGAAAGACATTCTGATTATCGATATGAAAATAAAAACACTGGCTATCCCCACTTTCTTCTGTGGTTCTCACAGTCCTAATTTTTAAAACTAGCACAAACATTTTTTAAATGAAGCCAGGTCACAAAGCACAAGTGCATTGTAAGCCTGAAAGCAGAGAATTATGCTTGTAGCTATACTTGTGAAACTCTATTCGCTTCAGCGTGGCTGCACAACTGTAACCAGGTAGAATTTGACCCAGAATATATTTCCGTTCTATCCTGCCTGCTGTGTTGCTGTACATTGAATTTGTAGTCCCGTATTTCTGTTTTGTTTTTGTTTGGTGTATGAGATCTGCTTTTTTTTTTAATGGAAAATGTTATATTTGATCATAAGGTTTTAAAAATGCAAAACACACTAAAGACACAGAGTTAAAAAAAAAGAAAAAACAAAACTGAAGTAGACCTGAACTTCAGCCAGAAAAAATCAAGTGAAAAACGTTGTGTAATGTGCTCATTCTTTCAAAATGCTGTATGTATTCTGAAAACACGTACACCTGATAACTCAAAACCTGGAAACATGCTGCCTAGTTAAGACACTTGCATAAAGGATGTATAATATTTTTCTACTGCAGTGGTCTCTCAAATGTAAGAAATGTATCTCTGAATGCAACAAATGCTGTCCATGCCCACTCCAGCATTACACGTCTGATTGAAAGAACAGAAAATCTGGCAGATGATGCTTCTAGAGTTATAACTAACCCCTTGGACTCAGTAAGTATCCATGCTGGGATTTTCAGTTACCTTCTGCTTCTGATTCTTTTTTGAATACCAGTTTATATGCTGCTACCTCCCTGCAATCATTGAAATCTGTTTCCTTGTCTGACGCTTCTGCACAGCCACACTCATCATCTCTCACACACCCTACCCTGAGTCATGTCCATGGATGCCACCCTCAGCCTCTCCCTCTGCACTCTTCTCACTCCTCTTCCACTTTAGAGCCATGCTCCACTGGTAGGGCCAGCTCCAGCCACCAGTGGAGGAAGCACTTTTTTCTTCCCTTCGGCAGTTCAAGTGGCTTTTTTTTTTTTTTTTTTTTTGCTTGGGGCAGCAAAAATGGTAGAGCCGGCCCTGTCCACTGGATATTGTTTCCCTCCATGTATCCCTCATCAGTTATTACTCTTAACTCATCTTCCTGCCTGACATCTGACTCTCTTCCTCTTATCACAGCTTTCTATTCTTATCTTTTGATTACTTGAGCTTCAGGGCTCTGATGTCTGAGTTGCTGATCTCGTCCCCTCTTCTCCTTGTGTGACCTTCATTTCTGGATCAGCTCTCCACTCACTCCCATTAACTTCACTAAACTCTGCTCCCGGTCAGTCTTTTAATATCAGAATTCTCTGTCTCTCTCTCTTCAAACACCAGCTTATTTAATTCAAAATGATCCACTAATCCCATACCTCCTGGCCTTTCTTAGATTTGCAGACCTCAAATACCCATCACTTCTCTGCTTCAGTCAGTCCTTCCCTAAGCCCTTTTATTTACCTCCACTGATTCAGTTGTTGATTTCCTCTGGTTCATCCTCTTGTCCAACCCTGACCCCTTTGCCCAGCTCTGCCATCTCAAAGTTTATTCCACTTACAGCTAACCGCAGCTCACCATAGATTTTCCCCACTGCTTCCATACAGTTGAATACCTCAGGAGAAAGTTCCGTGACCACATGTATTTTCTCCACTGCATGTTTATTCTCTTTTCTTCTAGTTTTGCCATTTTCAATAATTTGGGCCTGATTCCCAGTTTTTGTTAAAACATCGGATTACCAAGACACGACCCTTTATTACCTTGACAGTTTTACTTTTATATTGTACTCTTTTCCCATACAACTGTCTTTATCTCTTTTCCTGTTTTTCTTCTCAATTGTAAGCTCTTTGGGGTTGTGCCTTATTTATATTTAGGAAAAGCATAGCACATTGTGAGCATTACTGGAAACAAGTAAATAATATTCGTCCTACTGAGATTCACCATAATTCACCGATTAATTATTTTTGTATTATGTAGTCATACAGTTTGTGAAATTGAATTTTCTATTCACTCTTAGACAAATAATATATTTTAAAAAGCAATAGATATTTAGAATTTCTTTCAGCTGAACCTATTCTTTTCATATATAGTAAATAGTAAATGTTGTTTGGTTTTTCAGCCAGAGCAATCTCTTGATTCTCTTGGGAAAGAAACTTTGCAGCTTAGTTCTAAATTTCTAAATGAAACAAAAAATCTGAAGAGGAAAAATGAAGGTCAGTTTCATAGAATGTACAATTTTAATGGTACTTTGATAGAATTATTCCTGCACTGTTAACAATTTTTTTTTTTTTAATGAACCTAAGTTAAAGTTAAACATTTTATATAGTCAGGTATATACAGTAAAAGAGTAAAACAACGTATCCTGGATAAATGTAGTTATTGTTCTGTTTTGCTGGCAAATGAAGAAAGTAATTTCATTTGCGATTATTTAAAGTAAACCTTTTCTCTTCATCTCTTCTCTCACCAAAACTGATTGACCTGACCAAGAAGGACAACATTGAGTGAATCCTCATGGACTTGCGATATAGTAACTGAGGATGTGATCAACATGCAGTGTGAAGCATATACCATACTCATATTGCACTTCTATGCATTTGCTGAAATACTCGTTCTGTTTAAGAAAACAAAAAAGCTCCCTTGGATCAATTATTGAATTTATTAAATATTTTTAAAATTTAGGGTTAATCTGGACTGTATGGTCCTAACATTTGTATGTGCATAGAACAATCACAGCTATTTATTCCAACAGGTCTTGTGTCTAAATGGAATGGATTGAAAAAAAAAGTGGAAAAGATTAAGGAGAGTGCTCGTAAAATTACTGACCAGCTTAATGATTCACTGCTGGCACTGCGAGCATTGCCTAATGGTAAGTGAAATGTGTTTTGACACACATGTCCTTATTGCAATGCCATCTGATACAAACACAATACAGTCCTTCCTGAAGTCCGATAGAGCAGCCTAGCAATAAATCAGGCTGGAGGCTGATTTAGCCTCTTGCCTTAACAGGAAATTGAATTAGATGTTTTCCATTTATTTAATTAACATGAAAAACCGTGAAACTGCATTGTGGTGATGTAAAGATTATAGCCTGATTCTCCTCTCACGCAGGTGTAAATAAGGAGTAACTCTGAAGGCAATGGAACTATATTAGTGCAAAGCTATACTGTGTGAAAAAGAGAATCAGGTCCTAAAATTCTTAATCAGCTTTAAATGGAAAAAACTGTACTGGAGGTTAATTGTTTTGCTTTCCCATAACAACAGTCTGTTTAAAAATCAACTGCACTGCACCATATATCTTAAATGTTAAATCTACGTGTTTTGACAATATAAATGCTGGACTCATTTAACTTTAAAAGTCCTTTGCTCTCTTACGTTCCATGTTGCTCAAAAGCCATACAAGAATAATTACTTTTTATTTTTTTAAAAAGGTCAGTGTTTTAAACTAAGAACAACCCCAAAGTTCATAGAGGCTAATGGGTAGAATTCAAAATGGGAAAAAAAAATATGATACTTCTGTTAATGTTTCTTCAGTTATGGAAATTATCTCTAAGGCTTCCATAGCTGGTGCTAGATCCGCACTGTTTGTCAAGATTTAGGGCACTATTTTTTCATTAACTCTCAGGCTTTAAATTGCATCGAAATGTGACAATGAAAATAAAAAGCTATGTTTAAATGGTAAGATTGGGTTACTAACTGACATAAGAACATAAGAGTGACCATACTGGGTCAAACCAATGGTCCATCTTGCCCGGTATCCTGTTTTCTGAGAATTGCTTATGCCACCTGCCTCCGAGGAAGTGAACAGAACAGGGCAATTGTCAAGTGATCCATCCCCTGCAATCCAATTCCATCTTCTGGCAGGCCGAGGTTTAGGGACACCCAGAGCATGGAGTTGCATCCCTGACTATGGCTAATAACCATTAATGGACCTATCTTCCATCAACTTATCCAATTCTTCTTTGAACCCAGTTATACTTTTGCCCTTCTCAACATCCCCTGGCAAGGAGCCCTACAGGTTGATTGTGCACTGTGAGAAGTACATCCTTATGTTTGTTTTAAACCTGCTGCATATTAATTTTGTTCCATTACCCTTGGTTTGTATATTAAGTGAAGGAATAAATAACACTTCCCTATTCACTTTCTCCACACCAGTCATAATTTTGTAGGTCTCTGTCATATGCCCCCTTAGTCATCTCTTTTTAATCTCTCCTCATATGGAAGCTGTTCCATACTCCTAATCAATTTTTTTTTGCCCTTCTCCGTACCTTTTCCAATTCCATCAGCATTGTCTGACTTCTTCATTGTTGTACCATTGAGGCTAGTTGTGGATGTCACCCAGAGTAAGCACATTTGAAATATAGATACATAGTCAGTATTCCTAACTTTAGGTATAAAAATGATACGTACATATAAATAGGATAAACATTCAGAAAATCATAACTTTTCCAATGACATCTCACATGACCTGTCTTGTACAAAATGCATCATAATTATGCCATAATCATATTATGTAATAATATCACTATGAAGAGTATGGGGTGCAGTGTCACAAACCTTTTTAAAAGTGTCATCAAGACAGAATCAAGTCTACCATTTATTAGTTCTGTGCTCATATAATAGTTAGAGCTAGTGAAGAAACAAGGAACGTTTTTGTGAAAATTCTATTCAAATTTTTTTGGGTTGAAATGTTGAAGAAAAAAATCGTTGAAAAATCTAAATAAGAGAATTTTGACCAGCTCTAACCATCTGACTTGAGCTCTCTTAATGCCCTGAGATTCACTGCATATCATGAATCTGGCCCTATGCTTATTTATGTGTTTTTGTTTTAAATTGTTCGTTCTAAGGCACCGGTTCCCAAACTTGGATCACATCTTGTTCAGGGTAAGCCCCTGGCAGGCTGCGAGATGCTTTGTTTACCTGAGTGTCCACAGGTACGGCTGCTCGCAGCTCCCAGTGGCTGCGGTTCACCGTTCCTGGCCAATGGGAGCTGCAGGAAGAGGCATAGGCCGGGCCACTGCTTCCTGCAGTTTCGATTGTTCAGGAACGGCGACCCATGGCCGTTGTGAGAGGCTGTACCTTCAGACGCTCAGGTAAACAAAGCATCTAGCAGCCCGCCAGGGGCTTACCCTAAGCATGCCACAAACCAAGTTTGGAAACCCCTGTTCTAATGGATTATATTTTACATATTAGGGCTCAGCCAGAAAATACATTTTCAAAGATATATAAATTGGCTGAAAATTAACTTATGTCATCAATTATAATCATTATAAAGCTTTGAACATAGTGTTGTAACAATACAGTCTAGAATGCCAAGAATGATTCCTTTTTGTCAAGCCTGAAATATTTGTTATGGCCCGGGCCCTGCCGTCTCTGGTTACGTGACTCCGTTAAACCAATAAGACTTTTCTGATAATTGGAATATATAAATAATCCTTAAATGTAAATATGTTTCAGATACCAGTGACAAAATTTTTGAAGCAAAAGAGCTTGCTGTGTCAGCTAACACAAGTGCTGTTGCTGGTTTAAGCCACATTGTGGATTTCAATCAGAAGCTGCTGAACACTTCTTCTGAATTGTCCAAGGTTAATGACACGTTGAGGAAAACCAATGAACTTATAATGGACTCCTCTAAAGCTGGTAAGTTAGCTGCTTCACTGCACAGTAGAAATGTCATTGCATGTAGAAATGATTCTAATATTTAAACTTAATTAGTATTAAAATAAGGATAGTGTGATGGACTAAATAAAAATGCACTAGCTGTAGATTTCCTTTTAAAACAGAATACATAGAAATCACATAAGCTTTTAATACATGTGTATTTTTTCTCTTTGATGTTTAAAGCTACTGAAATAAATTCCCCCAAATATATTATTTTGGCCAATGCAGTCCAGGAATGAATAATGAATTTCCCTCACAACCTGTCTGAACGTCTCATTCTTATTTTGGCAGCAGCCTCAGCTGAAAGACAAGTTAAAGAAGTGGAAGCACAAGCCAGTCTTTTATTTGACAGGCTGAAACCTCTGAAAATGTTGGAAGAGAACCTGAGCAGAAATCTGTCTGAAATTAAAGAGCTCATCAGTCAAGCCCGCAAACAGGCAGCATCTGTAAGTACATCTTTCCTGCAATTTCTAGCTTCAAGGTCATTGGTTTCCCTTGTGCCTCCTCAACAAAAAAATATCTTAAAGGCAAAAAGCCTTATGCTCCTTCTTTAACCCACCCATCCTGTTGTTCTTTGGTGTAACAGAAGTTTTTAGTGTTATCAATATCACATATACTGCAATACTGAGGCATTTGGTGTGAGTTCGGACTTTGAGCTATGATCTCTTTGCCTCTATGGTTTGTCCAAGCACTGAGCTTTTGTAGTTTTATTTCCCTGTTCTTTTTTTTCCCCTTTTGCCTTTTATTTTTAAGGGAGTATCTCCTTTAAAAATAATCCGATGCGATGTGCCAGGAAGAAAAGGGCTGTTTGTGTGAGCAACAGGCAAATGAGCGGATAGAGCTGGCATTGTTTTTGGAGTGGGTAGGGGAGGGAAGGGGGTGGTGCATCTCCAGGCTTTTGGAAGGGAGTTGGTGTGAGAGGTTGGAATGGATATATCGGTGATATGAAGAATTATGATGAGATTTCTTGAATGAATCATAACTCAAGCATCAATTCTGTCAATAAGATTGTCAAACATATCTAACCAAATCCACATACTTAAACCCTTACTTTTTTTGTTTTTTGTTAGAAGTTGCTGCCCATGCAAAATAGCCACATTTCAAATTAACACATTGGTCATTTTGAAACTTTGATCCACTTCAAGGTAACAAAAGCAATTAAACCACATTATGAACTATATCTTGTTATAATTAGACACAGAGAGTTTTTGAAACCAGTAACATTTCCCCATTCATTTGATTTAAGTCTGGGCATATGATTTTAGATTTAAAAGACAAAAAATATCCAGGCTTCTGGTGCTTTCAATAAAACCCAGCATTCACATGAATGCTTCTTTTTCACAATCTACCAATCATGGAAAATTAATGAGCCTGGTATAGAATGATGGTGTATCATAGACTACAGAGGTTTCTACGGGAAAAAGGTATAACTCTTATGAGTAAAATCCTTTCTTTCAGTTTTGAAGACTCATATTATTCCCTTGTAATCTTTATTTTTCTGAGAATTTGGTGAAGATAAGGCTTTTTTATCATTGCAACTAATTTCTAGAGATAATATTGAATTGAGCAATGAAGATGAGCTACCCTGATGTCTTGCACCTCAGTCTGATTGATTTTGCTTTTACTAGAAATAGAGATGGGCTGGGGATCATGCAAACTCTCATATATATGAGTCAACAAAACTACTAAAGTTAGCAGAGTGCCCAAGGGTTTGCAGTGATGAAGCCAATAGTTGTAACAATGATAATCTGAGTCAAAAATCTGCCATGTAAGTGCATCTTTATTAAATTGAACTTTTAAATGGCTCCTAAACAGATTTTCTAAAGAATTACTTACTTTTTTTGCAAGTAATTTGAATTTCTCTCATTGCTATTTCTTACAGATGCTTTGATTATTTGATTTTTAGCTACCTTGTTTTTGTCTCATTGTAAACCTCAAGGTTTGTTGTCTTTTTGTTTGTTTGTTACTCTGAGACTTTTCACATTTTCTCATGACTTCCACTCTTTTTTGTTATTAATATAGTGTTTTTCCTCGTATGTGCCCTCAAACTCAAGATTTATTATTGGATGATGAATTTCTGGCTCTAAATCCCATGATTAGACCAGTAGGTTTTGAGGCACTTCTTTCTTCCCTATTCTGTATAGTCTAAACCACTACTCTTTTTCAACTCATTTCCAGCCAGTCAATAGTTGTGTGTGTTTGTAGTTAATCCTACTGACAAATATTTAGAATCGTATGAAGTTGTCTCAACACATGGCTTGAATTTAGCTAGCCAAAGGCTAAATCTGTATTCCAGAGGTATGTGCTGTGTACACAGAGTATACCATTTTTTTTCCAGATTAAAGTTGCAATCTCAGCGGACAGAGACTGTATTCGTGCCTACTCACCCCAAATTTCTTCCACTAACTACAATACCTTAACATTAAATGTGAAAACAACTGAACCTGACAACCTCCTCTTCTACTTGGGTAGCAGTGGCAATGTAAGTTCAGTGTTGTGGAGATGCATTAAAATGTTGCCTATCTCTGAATATATAATACATTTGACTTAACATTCTTATTTGTACCAAGTAGCCAGGCTAGGGACTAACCAATATATATATGGGAGAAGGAAGGAAATGATCTCCTGCCCCGAACCATGGTAGGACTGATGTAATCCTCACAGATCCTTACATGCCACCCACCCTACCCTGCAGGAAAGAGGATAAGAACAGAAGATCCAGCAATCCTGCCTCTTGTCCCCACTCTGCACCACACATGCACACAGTGCACTGGTTTTGATGCCAGGGTCGTCCCCTGCTCTTACAGAGAAAACAAGATTTGGCTCTGTTGGTCATTTGTTGAGGTCCTTGCTCAATGTATGGAATAATATTTATACAAGGTAAAGGTGATCTTGTGTACATTATCTTGCATGGAATCCTTCTTCTACAAGGTGGACTCACTATTTGTCAGGTGCTTAAGCTGGGATCAGGCAGGGCTCCCATGACAGCACAGTGCAAATTCCCATAGCTCCATACAATCACTGTCAGTCAGGGCCGGTGCAACCATTTAGGCAACCTAGGCGGTTGCCTAGGGCACTAGGATTTGGGGGGTGGCATTTTCTTCGGCAGCGACCGCGGCGGCTGGATCTTCGGCCGCCCTGGTCGCAGCCAGCATTTAGGCAGAGGGAGCTGGGCCAGGGACGCGCGGGGAGGGCCACCTGCAGCAAGTAAGGGGGGGGTGGCATGCAGGGGAACTCCCCACCCCAGCTCACCCCTGCCCCGCCTCTACCCCGAGCATGCTGTTGCTGCTTCACTTCTCCCTCCTCCCAGGCTTGCGGCACCAATCAGCTTAGGCGCCGCAAGCCTTGGAGGCAGGAGAAGTGAAGCAGCAACAGTGTGCTCGGGGTGGAGGCGGAGCAGGGGTGAGCTGGGGCAGGAGGGGTGCCTCAGGGTGGGGGGTGGGGAGCTGCCACAGGGGGGCACCTCAGGGTGGAGGGGAGGGAGTTTCTGCAGGGAGGGGGGCCTCAGGGGGAGGGCGCAAGGTGGAAGTATCACCTAGGGCGCGAAACATCCTTGCACCGGCCCTGCTGTCAGTGCTTCATGTTCCTGTTATTTCTGCACTGACCTTTTGAGGTCATTCCAGGTGTAAGAGAGGGGAGACGGTGGAGGGAAAATAAATACATACCACTGGGATGAGTTTGCAGGTTCTGCTGCAGGTGTTTCCTTCATTGGGCATGACTAAGGCTAGGTTTTAGTTATGGGTATTTTTAATAAAAGTTACTGACGGGTCGTGAGCGGTAAACAAAAATTCATGGCCTGTGATCTGTCCATGACTTTTACGATATACCTCTGGGAGGGTGGGAAGCCCAGGTGCGGGGATGGGGGATGGGTGGTGGCATGCAGCCAGGACCCCTGTTGGTGCTGGGGTGGGGCAGGGCTTGCAGGACCGGCAGGCTCCCTACCTGGATCCGTGCCTCCCCCACCCCCAGCAGCACCAGAGTTTGGGTGTGGGAGAGGGTATGGGGTTGGGACATGGGACAAGGTCAGGTGGGATCTGGGCAGTGCTTACTTGGGGGGCTCCTTGGAAGCAATGACATCCCCCTCACTCAGATCCTAGGTGGAGGTGTGGCCAGGCAGCTCTGTGAGCTGCCTCCACCCAGAGTGCTGGCTTCGCAGCTCCCATTGGCTGGTAACCGCAGCCAATGGGAGCTTCAGGGGCAGTGCCTGCAGGTGGAGGCAGCGCTCAGGGCTGCTACCTGGCCATGCCTCCACCTAGGAGTTGACTGAGGGGGATGTGGCTGCTTCCAGGCAGCCCTCCAAGTAGGCGCCACTCAGAGCTTGCCTCACCTGTCCCAGGCCCCACCCTTCCTTCCCCCTCCTACACCAAACTCTGCTGCGGGGAGGGTGGTGCCGTGGACCAAGACTGTCCCAGCATCAGTCGGTGCGACTGGCGCAGGGGCTGCCTGAGCTGCTCCTGAGCCAGGCATGCTGGCCACTGCAAAGTCACGGAGGTCACAGAAGTTCATGGAATCCGTGACCTCAGTGACAAACTCGCAGCCTTAGGCATGATTTAGCTCATCGTAAAGATCCATTAAGGCAAAATATATAGGAAGAGTTTTAGAAATAGACATGAGATTTTATAATCATCCAGCTGGAAAGAAATTTATTAAACAAAACAAAATGACATACCCTATGTAATGCGTTAAAGCAAGAATCACCATTTTCCAGAGTGACTTCCTGGCAGTAGAGATGCGACGTGGTAAGGTGGCCTTCCTTTGGGATGTGGGATCAGGAGCAACAAGACTGGAATATCCAAATTTTCAAATTGACAACAACAAATGGCACAGGATACATATAACCAGGTAACAGAGGTTTCCTTCTTTCCTTCATTCATTATTTATTTGTATTGCCGTAGCACCTAGGAGTCCTATTGATAGACTAGCACACCATTAATATGAGTAACATAAATATTTTATTCTGTAAAATGGATTAAAATGAAAGTTCAATTTCTGCTAGTAAATTCAATTGAATTTTTACCTAATGTGGAGGCGTGGTTTAGTGCAGTGTAGAAGTGTACTGGCTAATTAGTTACCCAGTGCAAGAAGTAGTTCAGCAGTAAGCAGGGACCATGCACAGTAACTTCTGAAAGCTTTTAATCCATTTGTATTTGTGATTGTCAGGTTTGGGAAAACTGGAACATTGAGCATAGAGGAAACGAGCTCTAATCAGAAGTCCTTAAGTAAAACTGCAACTGCTCCTGGGACAGCTGCTGTACTGGATGTAAACCAATCAACACTAATATTTGTTGGAGGACTTGGAGGGCAAATCAAGGTGAAAATCTGAAAGTGCTATACTGTAAAAGGTTTTTATCCTGTTAGAAATACTATTTCGATTAGAAATAATCGCACCAATTAGATACTCACAAAAGGCAAGGGTGCAAAATGTTATCCAGAGCTATCATCTCATTATAAAAATCCCCAGGAAACTATGTTTAAAATGGTAATTCTGAAGTGCTGAGTGTGAGTGCATAGGAGGTGTTAATTCATACTGAATAGTTTCCTTTCTCCTCTGTTACTCCTTATTTCCTATCCTCCATGACTTGTAATAATTTGTCATTGTTATCCATGTAATTGAGTATAAATGGGTCAGGACTTTTAATTTTCTTTTTTACTTATTGCAAAACTCTTCTACTGCGATGTGAAGTCTGATTATTAATAGTAATATTAAAACGTTTTTGTTCTTCTGTTATGATTTTCCCCTAACATGAATTAGAACTGAATGGAGAAGTTTGCTGGAGAAGTTCCAAAGTATTTAACATTAATTGTATTCATTTGATATCTTTTCTCTTGAATAGAAATCGCCTGCTGTTAAGGTGACTCATTTTAAAGGATGCATGGGAGAGGCATCCTTGAATGGAAAATCTATTGGTCTTTGGAACTACATTGAAAGAGAGGGCGCATGCAATGGATGCTTTGGAAGGTAGTGATTTGACCACTGTTTTCCTGAAAAGCATAGAATAGGAGTGTCTGTATATAGTTATAACCTTTTATATATGTTTGTATGTTAGTTAAAAAGTGTAGTGCATCGATTATTAGTGGAATTTTAAATTTTAAGTGCATGCCAAATTTAGTTACCACATGGTTTTTCAGTTCATGAGATGGTTCTACAATTGATCACATGGCTCCTCAACTTGCCACATATATTTTCACATTGGTTGTTTGTGTTTGTCCATAGAAACTAATGACTACCAGTGTACATCTATATTTTTGGAATATTTTTGGTTTGTCATTTCAAACAAGGCATATTTGTTCTTCCCCAGTGAAAGAAAGAGGTCTAAAGTATTATTTTAAAAGTCCATGCCAAATTTGTGGCTATTATATTTATTACCACTCAGTTATTCTGGAAACGGGTTGTGGACTTGTGATGGGGTGTACAAACCCCACACTGGAGAACAAGGCGTTAAGGAGTAGCTCTGGCCTAGGTGGCTCTTCCCTGCTATGCCTGCAAAGCCTGCACAAGTTGGAGGTGGAGTTTAAAAAGGGAAGGAGAGCAGCTCACTGGGAGGCAGGCAGTGGAAGGGAGCAGATCTCTTTTCTCTGAGCTCTGAGGAAGTCTAGCCCAGGAACTTTACAGCCAGAGACTTGGCAACACCGACCTGACAAAGCCTGCAAAGGAGAGACAGGTGACTGATTGCAAAGGGCAGAAACTTTAATTTGATTCTTTAACTTATCTTGTGGAGAAAAAGAGGACTTAGGTAGAAGGTGGTCTAAGAGGACATTTGAGGTGATGAGACAGGGAGGATCAGTTTGCTAAGAAATCTGGCATGCTGGGAAGAAAAAGGAAAAAGGTATGCCAAACCAACATTCTGAAGGCCTGTGAAGACCAAGAGGCGCTCATAACACCCTATCCACCTGAACTAGGCCCTCAAGCACCAGTGACCCCAGAATTCCAAGCCATACTGATGGGGAAAGAGCTTCAACCAAAGTAGAAGGCCCAAATGCAGAAGCTAATTGAATCCTTCCATGCCATATTTTCAACCTTGCCATGTTGAACGGATTCAGCTTGTGTATCATCACATAGCCATTGAACCAGGACAACAGGTCCATGAGAACCTGTGACCACTCCCATGAAAGATGTGGGACACAATGGAAGAGGACATACAACATGTCACCTACAGGACCTTGAGAGTTCTGGACTCACTGTGAACCTAGCCACATGTAAGATGACGAACAAGGAAGTTGCATACTTCGGTTACACTGTGGGAAGGGGCAGGTTATGAACACTAATTGGCAAAGTACAGGCCTTAGTAGCCTGCCTCATCTCAACAACAAAAACCAGAGATGATGCTTTCTGGACCCAGCAGGTTATTATAGACATCTCATACCTGACTTTGTCACAATTGCAGCACCCTTCACAGCCCTAGTGAGGGATACCAGTCCTAATTAAATAGTTTGGTCAGAGACCTGGAAGAGGGCATTTAGGACTCTAAAAGATTTTCTGTGTCAGGATCCAGTGCTTTTTCATCCAGACTTTTCCAAAAAGTTCACACTACAAACAGATGCTTCTGATGTAGGACTTGGAACAATCCTTTCCTAGGATGTTGAGGGAGAGGAACCACCAGTCCTCTATATAAGTAGAAAACTATTCCCATGGGAGGTGGCCTATTCAGTCATAGAAAAAGAAGCCTGAGCTTAGAAATGGGTGGTAGGTGCCCTAAGATACTGTTTGCTGGGAAACCCCTTTTTGTGAGTAACAGATCATGCCTGTCTTTGCTGGTTGAACAACTTGAAGAATGCCAACTCCAGAATTATGCAGTGGTACCTTTCCTTACAGCCATGTAGTTTTCAGGTACTTCACCAAGCTGGGAAGGCTGACCAAAACACAGATTTTTTTTTTTTTCGTGAGAGGGTGGGGATCCGGGGAAGGGTATGCAAGGAGGTATACAAGCCCCATGCTGGAGAACAACGAATTAAGGAATAGTTTGGGCCCTTTACTTGGCAGGGAATCCAGCAGGGGAAAACCCCGAATGCTCAAGAGTCCAAACTCCAAGTCCCCGGACTAAGGAGAAAGTCCTGAAGCCGTTGCAGGCACCGAAATCCTTCCCCGATATCAGACTTTCTTTTGTATATCCCCAAAAAGATGGACTGGAATGTGTGACCTGGCTAGGGAGGGGAAAAGACCTCACAAGACAGTACTGTAATGGAAAAGGGATATATCCTGCCATATCCCTGCTTCACCAGTAGTTAACGCTGGTGGTCAGTGTACCATTTTGCAGGAGTGTTTTCTGCTTTCATCTCTAAATATTTGTATATTTAATAGGGTTGAAATGAAATAGGTTTGGCAACAACTTTTTGTACAATGTCCCATTTAGAACCAGCAGAGGGTGTTGCATGATTACGTATAAAAATGTGGTTTTTAGAAGCATTGCAAGGAAAAACGGATAACAGAATATTTGCTTCAGAGTGGTAGCTGTGTTAGTCTATATCAGCAAAAACAGTGAGGAGTCCTTGTGGCACCTTAGAGACTAACAAATTTATTTGGGCATAAGCTTTCATGGGCTAGAACCCACTTCATCAGATGTAATATTTGCTGTAATGTAAATGCAGTTATGCAAGGAATTTGGAAAAATGCATGGTATTCTGTAAGTTTGAGAGTCAGAGTGGTAGCAATTAATCATTTCCTTTGGGAACTGTAGTGTTTTTTCTTTTATAAAAAGCGGTAAAGACTGGTTTTCTATCTTGTGTAAATTCTCCCCCAAAGCTAAACTAGATATTCAGAGATTCAATAATAAAAGTGGCGTTTGGCTGGAAGCCTTTAATTATTCATGACATACAAGATTCAAATCTTCTTCTACAGTCTCGCTTCCTAATTATATTGCTAGTGGCTGCCCCAACTGATTTCATTCTTCTAGGTTGCATATGAAATATTGTGTTTGGAAAAATGCAAATCTGTTCTGTGGTATTCAGCATTTCAGCAACTTCTTTTTCATTTTTATAGCCCACAGGATGAAGACACTTCTTTCCATTTTGATGGCAGTGGATATTCAGTTGTGGAGAGGGCCCTCCGTTCCACTGTGACTCAGATAATCATGTTTTTCAGCACCTTTTCGCCTAATGGGCTCCTGCTGTATCTTGCTTCTAATGGCACTGTAAGAAAACGTTTGAGATTTTACATTGATCAAAATTGTATTTGGAAATGAACCTTGTAAAGGTTTGATTTTTTTCCCCCCATCTTTCTGCTTCTCTGTCTTGGAACCAGTTATCACGTTGTATTGTGACATGGATATCTTATACAATTTTGACCCTTGAGAATCTCTTTCAAGCAATAGAATTAAAATATAAATATTCTCCATGGGGTACTAGTCCATGATGATAATTCAAAATATGCTAAAAAAGGGTAGTAATCTAAGGAGATATTATCAAGAGGCCCAGAATCAACAAAGCAAATGTATATGTGACATTAATTATTGAAACCTGCCTCAGCAAATGGGGTAAGCAATCCTGATGGTGAGTCAGACCACCCTGCATAGTAATGGGATAAAAACAAAAGGAATCCAAACATGGGGATATCTTTCTAGAGTATTATTACCAGGGATCCTATTTTTCCCATGATAAACGCAAAATTCTCCCATTAAAAAAACATAAAAATCCACGTTTTTCTGTGACTGAAATGAAATGGGTCATTGGGGCTTGGGCTGTCTGCCCCACATGGCAATAGTAAAAACGAGATTCTCTCTCTCTCTAAAAATGCAAATTATGCATTTTTCCTTGGCAAACAGATTTCTAGGATCCCTGATTGTTGCTAACTTAATGTTGTTGTTATTAATACTATTATTATTAAAATGGTATTAAAGAGATTAGATTTTCTGAACATAGGAAAAGTAGGTGCCCTGAGTAGAAGATATTGTGGATACATTAGTCACTTGTAATTTTTTATACGGATATCCCAAGACCTTTGAAGTATTCATTATTACATACTTTTTTCCACTCAGTGTATCTGTATATTTTTTTCTGCAGAGAGATTTCTTGTCCCTAGAGCTTGTTGATGGTAAAGTTAGATTAACTGTTGATCTTGGTTCAGGACCTCTTACGCTTACAACCGAAAATCGTTACAATAATGGAACATGGTACAAAATCTCATTCAGTCGTAACAAGAAGCAAGGTAGGACACAGACTGAAAAGTAAATGTTTATGATTTTACAAATAAGTGTCTGAAGTAGTCATTAGGAATGTCACCATTCCATGCCAGCTTTGTCTTATTCCCAATGCACATTCATTCTTTGACAGCCATTTTTGTGGTGCTCTCTTGTTGAAAGTAATTCCAGTGCCAGTTTGTTGCGTGACATGTGAACATTCTGATAGAATACTGTTGTCTTTTTCATAGTCCATTGTTTCCTCCACAGCCTCATTATAAGTGCACAAGAGGAGTCCATAAGGTTAATAGCAGACCTTCTTCTCTAACGGGTCATTAGCTGTACATCCCATCAGTGTCTTGATTGATATTCAGTACTCTATGCATTGCAGTCCAGTCCTTTGGGTCAGGAACCTTCGTTTTGTTCTGTGTTTGTGCAGCGCTGAGCACAAAGGGGTTCTAGTCCATGACAACTTCTAGGTGCTACTGTAATAATAATAATAATAATAATAATAATTAATAATAATAAAACAAAGCTATGGGTTAGAGTGGCTAAATTTGCATTGGTGTTTGTAAAGAGAAAGTGGAACAGTCAGATAGCATGCAAGAAAGTACTATCCAAGATATCTTTCAGCATGGCCTCTATAAATACCTTGGAATGGGGGAACTGTTGAAGTTACATGAGGGAGTTAAAGAAGAAGTGAGGAAAGAATATTACAGACAAATAAGAATGGCTCTTAGGCTAAAACTCACATGGAAGAATTTAATCCGAGCCATTAGTATGTGGGTGATTCCAGTAGTACCATACACTGCCAGAGCAATCAAGTGGAATCAAGGGAAGAAAACATTTGACATCCAAACAAGAAAGCTCCTGGTGATGCACAGAGTAATGAATCAAGAGTCAAGAGGTGGGTAGGATGCACATCTGATGATATGATGGAGAAAAAGGTTTGCTACAGACAATGAAAAATATAACAGCAAATTATATGAGGAATCAGCCAAAGTGAAGATTTTCTGGTCGCAATAACAAGCAATAGCTGAGCATGTGTCCCAGCCCAAGAAAGCATAAAAGAAAAGAGAAAGCAAATTGCCCAAGAAAGACTTGAAAGAGTTACACAGAAATCAATGCACAGAGAGTAATGGCGAGAGATCGAAACCATTAGTGATCAAATATTAACAAACTTGTGGCTTGTAGCAGGTGTGACAGTGTGACAACTTCCTGCAGTATCCTGGACAAACCTTATTGAATTAAGTTAAATCTTGTTAAGTTTAAGTATTTTAGGAGCGCACTGTATTAAAAATGTAAATGTTTGTGTTACTGTGGGATAGTATGTAACTTGTCTAGGAGACATGACTAATGGGAAGTGGAAATGTTATGTACTTCAAAGGATTCTTTTAAACAAAGGGCTAAGACAAGCATCTGGGAGCTGAGCAGGCTTCCTAGGAAATACTTGCAAGGAAGTGAATGAAAAAGCCCACATCTGGACTTGATCTTTTGAGTGGGGAGTGGTCTGTTGTCTTTGAATTACCTATTCCCAGGATCACAAGGCTCAAACAGCCTAAAAGAGTAACTCACAGATTCATGAGAGTGCTTGTTCTGAGCTAACAGCTGATGAACTTGTGACCACAAAAAAATTTTGGTGGGTGTGAATGGGGTCCCATTTCCTCTCCAGGAAAACCCTGCTGGTAAACCCTCTGGGTGAATTAATCAGGACACAGGTCCACCAAGGTACCTTCACCACATGTGTTTATTGTTTCTCTTTCTTAAGCTCAAGGTACAATACAACCAGCTAGCCTCAGTTATGAGGAGCCGCTTCCTGCTCTTTGACTTAGCCTTTTCAACTTTCCGCTTCCCTTCCTGGGTTCTCTGGTTGGTGATGTAATCACCTCATTAACTCGTCAGGCTACAAACAGGTGTAAGTGCTCTGTTCCACCTTAGCTACACGTAGAGCCCCAGGTGTTCTAAGTGACCAGGGTGCTGACTTTCACAGAGCCTAGTTTGAAGCAAGACTGTCACAGGCCTGGTCTACACTACAGAATTAGTAAGAGTAAGCAAAAGGCAGCATACGTTGACCCAACTCTGAAAGTGTCTACACTAAGATGTAGTTCTCACTGATGTAACTCGCTCACTACGCTGACTTAACTTCGCCTCTGAGAGAGGCATAGCTCTTAAGTCAATGTAGGTAGGTCAACACAATGCCAGTGCAGACATTACATTGCTTGAATTGTTGCTGCCTTTCAGAAACTGTTCCACAATGCCCTACACTGGCAGTTAAATCAGTGCAAGCGTTCTTGTCGAGGACGCACACCACCGACACAAGGAGCGTAGTATGAATGGATAAAGCCGATTCAGTTACAGCAGTGGCTGTACATCAATGTAACTTAGGTTAATTTAATTTTGCAGTGTAGATTTGCCCACAGCTGGGTTTGAAGGACTGTTCACTGGCCAGAGCCCATGGTAGGGGCAGGGTGATCTCTGATAAGCTTATTAGCATGTGTGTGGGTTCTTCTATTGGTTTAATGTGTTTTCTCTGTAATGTGTTCACTTTAGGAATAAATCCACTTGCTTAGAAAAAGCTGTGTGGTAATTTAATTGTGGCAATTACACAGTTACTCAGGAGAATAGGAAAACAAGCCTGCTAACACAGTCTCACTTTGCTCTGGAATTCACAGGATAGGCAGGGAACTGTGCAACCTGGAAATCGCCTGGTCAGGAGGGAGAGAGACATGGGTCTCTGCCCAAGAGAGGGGCCAGCTGAGCACAGGGGTGGCTTTAGGCATTTTGCCACCTGAAGCACGGCAGGCAGGCTGCCTTCGGCGGCTTGCCTGCAGAGGATCCGCTGGTCCTGCAGCTTCGAAGCCTGCGGGAGGTCCTCTGAAGCTGCGGGACCAGTGGACCCTCTGCAGGCAAGCCGCCGAAGGTAGCCTGCCTGCCGCCCTTGCAGCACCGGCAGAGCCCCCCCCCGCGGCTTGCCGCCCCAAGCACGCGCTTGGCGTGCTGGGGCCTGGAGCTGCCCCTGGCTGGGCATGCAGGTGCAGTTTCCCTTAACTGTAGTAAAAGAATACCTGAAGAGATTGACAGAGTGCCTCATTATAAATGCACCCTTAAGGGTTAATTACATTGGAAACAAAATTGACCGACATAACTACTCTCAAACTGCAGTATATGTTCCGAACAGGACGTGATGGTGCCACGTGTTGAGCTCCTGCAAGAGCTGGGAGGGAATATATGACCAGACACAGTGAGATCATCAAGTGGCTTCACTGGAACCTCTGAGCCAAATAACAGATTTAAATGAAACATGTGGTGTTATGTCCACCACATTTAAAGAGCTCTAGAGAATGAAGAGGTTAAGATTTTATGGGATCTGGCAATTTTCACAGACCAAACAGTGCAGGCAAAGAGGCTGGGCACAGTTTTGGTAGAAAAGACAAACAAGAACATGGCAATTGATATTGCCTACTAGCAGCCAGAAACATTAAAAAAATAAATAAAACAAGAAGAGAAAATGGTGAAGTATGAAGAACCCTGCCACAAAGTGGAACAATTATGGAAGACTAGAACAAATAAGATCTCAGTGATTACTGGAGTACTTGGAGCAATCCCTAAGGATATGAATGAACAATTCAAGAACACATTAGGATACAAGACATCATGATTAGTGACCTCCAGAAGACAGTGCTCTTTGGCACTGCGAGAATGTTAAGGAGAGCCAAAGGAGAACAAGTGCATTTAAGCACCTAAAATGCAGGAATTCTATGGAGGGTTTAGCAAAACTCCTAACTATCCAAACCTACGGAGTAGATTTGTGGTCAGGATTTATTGGTGACTCATGGGGATAAATTTTAGACAATAGCTTTCCCCTTTTTATGTTTAATGAGTTTATGAAGGTGTGGGGGAGCAGGGGCCCCACTTCTGTTCATTTATAATGTCCTTCCTCCCAATTTGTAGCACATGAGGGGTTCTCTCAGTAAAACAAACAGCCAAAAGAAAGGCCCTCTCCCCTCTTTTTTCCTTGGAGAGGGAAATCTGTATGAAAACAAAGAGAGGCAAAGATGGCCAGGCAATCAGGCAGGCTTTCTGGATTCAAGCCTTTGGACTTATTCTGTCAACACATTTATTGCCTTTTAATGGGGTCAATCTCTGGCCCCTCCTCTCGGGACATACTGCTTTTTAGTTGGGCTGTGCAGTTTTGAGAGTGGTAGGGCCTGCTGCTGCCTTCCTCTCAGCTGGCCTGTCTCTGCCGTCAGCAGTCTCTGAGGCAGAGCTGCCCTCCTCCTGTTCACTGCTCCTTCCTGTGGGACAGTTTTCCCTTTTTAAACTCTACCCACTCCAGCATTGCAGAGCCCCTTGTTGGTGTTGAACAGGGCAGCAGAGCTTGTTAGTCTCCTCCTCAGAAGAGTGAGGGCGTGTCCATTCACAGAGGGGCTATTTTGTTTAAAATCCCCACGATCTCATTAAGGTTAAGATTTTGTCATGGGTGTTTTTAATAAAAGTCCCAGACAGAGCACAGGCAATAAACAAAAATTCATGGAAGCCTGTGACCTGTCTGTGAGGGGAGGACTCCAGTGGGAACCCCACCAGGGGCTGATTGCTGGCCAGTGCTCCAGTCCTGCTGCTGCTCCTGCAGTGGTGGTTGACCCAGCCTGGCTGCTCCTGTGGGCTGCTGTGGACCCAGCCGCTGCTTCGGCCCTAGGGGCTGACCTGTTGCTGGCTACTGCTCTGGTCCCAGCCGCTGCTCTATCTCCACTGGCCCTGGGCTGCTGCTCTGGCTGCTGCTTCAGCAGCCCGAGCTGCTGCTCTGGTGTTCCCAGGCCACTGCTTGAGTTGCTGCCAGGTCACTGCTCTGGGCCACTGCTCCAGACAGCTGCTCTGGCCCCTGCGGGCTGACCCAGTGGCCATCAGCCATTGCTTCTGCAGCAGCAGCCTGCTGTTCCTGCAGCTTTGGGCCACTGCTCCTGCAGTGGGGGCTGACCACCAGCTGCTGCTCCAGTCCTGCTGCTGCTTCTGGGCAGGGGCTGAGAGCTGCTCCAACCCTGCCACTGCAGTGGGCTGTAGCTGGTGAAGTCATGGAGGGCCATTAAAGTAATGGGATCAGCAACCGCCATGACAGAATCATATCCTTATTTATTATATATAGATACTTTTCTGTTGGTTTCTCCAAAATCTGTTTGTTTTTGGTAAAAGAACTGGCTAGCTTATCTAAAATCTTGAGAGTAAAATAGATTCAACTTCTATAGTGAAAAAAATGATTATACCTGTATTTGTTTTACTTGGGAAATTATTATATGTTTCATACAAAAATATTACCATTCTAGAAAATCATGTCTTAGTGTTTTTATCTGCTGATCTGTACTTCCTTTCTTTGCAGGAGTTTTGGCCGTCATGGATGCATATAATCTTAATTATAAAGAAATCAAGCAAGGAGAATCCCCTGGGGTAGCCTCAGACCTCAATCGCTCAGATAAGGACCCAATTTACATTGGTGGACTGCCAAGATCCAGGGCTGTGAGGTACAGAGTTTATTCTTCCTTTTGTTTTTCCCCTCTGTTTACAAGTTTGTAAGTATTGGGGAGGATCTTCAGCTTGTGTAAATTTATAGTTCCATTGAAGTTACTAAGTTATGACTGTGTACCCCAGCTGAGGATCTGGCCATTACTCATTATTATTAATTATTTTCATCAGTGAATCTCCAAGTGCTTTACAAAGGGAGGTAAGCATCATTGTCACTATTTTACTGATGGGGAAACTGAAGCAGAGAGGTGACATTACCGCCCCAAGTTACAAGAGACCAAGGCTCTTGGGTCCCAGTCCAGTGCTCTATCCTCTAGGCCCCACTACCTAATTAGAACCACTAAGTGCCAGGGATCAACTGACCATCTACAAGATGTATTCCATGCTGATGTCTTTATACTTTAGTGTCTTTATACTTTAAATAACAATTGTCATTACTTCAGTGCTGTTTATAATGTTTATGGCTTTAAAATACCTATAGATAGAGTAGTGAGGACCTTGTTTCTTTTTAAAATAGCCAAATCAGTCTATGTTACTGAAGTGTGAAATAAAATCAAATAAAACCATAGTCTGAATGCATGTAATTTTTATGTAGACACCATGGTTTCCAACTAGCGTTAATGGGAAAAAAACTGTTCTTTAGAAAAGATTTTAAAAAATCTTAAAATGGAATTTTTGCAACTCCCTCTCAATACTTGGACTAGAGGACGACCAAAAATAAAATATTCCAATAGGAGCCATTAAAAAAATAATTTGTGGATGTCTCCAGTTTACAACATGTGCTTTCTCTATTACACACCCACACTGGTCAATTCTTCAAGCTTCAATTCACCCTCAGTATTATGGCTCTAAAGTCTATATCTGATTTTTCCTGCAAATGAGGTAGTTAGATTTTTATATGGCATCTCTGTGCCTGGATAATTAGTGCCCACAGCTGAACGCCTAGGAAGGCACAATGAGCCAGTCCAAATTAGACCAGGTCTTAGATTGTTCTAACTTGCACCAGAGAACAATTTATTCCCCGGACAGATCTGATAAGAAGGAAGGGGTGAGATAGGTGGTATAGAGTGCCTTTACCTCCTCCCTCACTGAGCATGTGTCATAGCAGCTGAGGATTCCCCCCCCATTTCCCCCCACCAGCTTTGGAAATGAGTCATACTTTGGTTTTGCAGTGCATTGCTGTACATTTGTGTTTCATCTTTTAGTGCTGTGTTTTCTAGATTTGGTAGTTCAGATAAGATTTAATGTATGTTGTGCAGCTACATTTTGGCTCAATTTTGCTCCCATTAAAAACAATGAGAAAACTAACCCTGACTTTAAAGAGCAGGATCGCCCTTTAAATCAATCTCTCCTTTTCCTGTTGAATAATGTAACATTACATTTTCCCCATTAAATCCCAATTTAAATTATTAAACCAGTGTTTTGTTTTTACCATGGAAACTATTTTTTTTCTTTCAGGAAAGGGCTTAACAGAAGAACATATGTGGGATGCATTAAGAACCTGGAAATATCCCGCTCTACCTTTGACTTGCTAAAAAACTCGTATGGTGTGAGAAAAGGCTGCATACTGGAGGTAGGAAACTCTGACAGCTCTGTTGGGTTGTTGTACTCTGATTATTGCTGTGTATTAAACAATGAATCAGTGTTTTGGGGGAGGGATAGCTCAGTGATTTGAGCATTGGCTTGCTAAACCCAGGGTTGTGAGTTCAATCCTTGAGGGGGCTGATTAGGGGCAAAAATCTCTCTGGGGATTGGTCCTGCTTTGAGCAGGGGATTGGACTACATGACCTCCTAAGGTCCCTTCCAACTCTGATATTCTATGATTGAGGGTAGAAGCATATCAATTTGTTGAGAAATTATCAATTAGTCCACCTTTGGTATTGTTCTTTCACACTGGACATCTCATAGGGGACAAAAGCTATCATTTAATTCTCTCCTTTTGCAAAACAGCCTATCCGTAGTGTTAGCATCTTGAATGATGGCTACATTGAGTTGCTACCTAAGTCCCTGTCTCCAGAATCAGAACTGATGGTAACTTTTGCTACTAAGAACAGTAGTGGCATCATCTTGGCTGGTCTCAGCAAAGGAATGGAGAAGCGACGACGCAGACAAGCACATTTGGTTGGTACTAACTGCTTTTAAACCTTTAATACTTTTTCACAACTTTGCTTCAGCGTGTTTGATCACCTGTTTAGTTTAAGAATATAAACTGGATAGCAATACTAGAAAAAAATCCACTGGGGTGTGAGTAGAAAGTTTTTTTCAAGCAAATGACATCCACTCTTTCAGGATGTAAACTTTCATTACAAATTAAAAAAATATATCTAGCCCTGACGGTTGAAAAGAAAGTCTTCCAAATATGGGCCAAAGGTAAACCAATGCAGTTTTGTGTTCCTGAATCTGCAGACAGACAACTCCAATACCTCTGCTGCTGCTCATGGTTTTGCAGAATTGTGGCAGAGTGAAAACTGACCTGAGTATTGTTGACTTTGCTGCTGCTATGTGGACAGGTTGAAATTGAAAAGAATCAGGTCAGTTTCACCCTGCTACTACTTCGAAAAGCAATGAACAGCAACAGAGGCAGGCAGTGGGGAGGAAGACCCAAACACAGAGATTGGGTAGGAAGTAGAGTGAAGGCACCCCAGACATCTGATTGTAGCAGCCAGGAGGCTGGTAGAAAGGTAGGATAGTAGAGACCCACTCAACTTACAACATCCAAGAGGCTCTGGAATGAGAGGGAGAACAGAGAGAGAGACAATGCTGCTTTATCTTTCCAGCAGCAGGTAGTGGTGGTTGGATTCAAATTTATCAAACACCTGCTATTTGGTATGAAAGATGGAGCTCCCAAGCAGCATCCAAGAACAGCATCACAGCTTTCTTTAGCACTATCATGTGGGGATATAAAGGGATTGGGTTTTTACCTGAGCTTTTACCATGGACAGGGGCACTCTCAGCTTTCATGTCTCTTTAGTTAGAAGGCTTAGTTCTCTAGCTTTTGTCTGTTCTCATTCACTGTCACAAGTATTACAATGTTTGCCTTGCAAACACTGCAGGGGCCAGTTTGTGTTTTGGTATTTTATTTTTGAACTGTTTCAATTGAAATTTCAAAAATGAATAAAATAAATGATGGATGTTTTCTTTTGGTTGTGGAGTTCATCAAAGTTTGTCTAGAACACCTAAATTTGGTGGCAGATTTGACCAAATCACCCTTTTAAGTATTATTGATAGGGTATGAAAGAAAACAGTTGCAGTAAAAAAATTAATGGAAAGATTAAATCTCCACAGCCCTTCTTTTCCATCATGCTGATTGATGGTCATCTTGCAGTGCATATTAATGCAGGAGACAGAGCAAGTACTAGAAAAATCATCCTCCAGCCTGCTAATGGAACATACAGTGATGGGCAAGAACATTCTGTCATCCTGATCCGGAATAAGAGGTACATGTGACTGTGAACAGTACCACTTGTTTAATTACTGTATGTCATTGTCAGTTAACCATGTTCCGTGAAGAACTGACTTAGCTAGCTCATTTCAGTGGAATAATCAGGGTTGTGTGTTTCTGTTGTTAATGGAAGAGTCCTGATTTATATGGTAATTGCATACTGCCAGTGATTATGTTGTGCATGAAAGCTCCCTTGAAAGCTTTAGACAGTTTGGACCACCTGAGTTAAATGTACTAAATATTGCTAGAAAAAGTAGATAGTTAATTGACTGTTTACTTATTTGACTAAGAAACATACATGTCCAATTTACTCCTGTAACCGGATTAGTCGTCACATTTTTAAAGCTACTCAACAAATCCATCCTACTAAATTATAAAATATTCTTCAAAGAACCTCTTTAGCTGTAAATGATGTAGGTGGATTATCAAAATCACTGAATCTTTACATAGGCGTGGGAACTAGGGTGTGTGTGGAGGGTGCTGCACTTATGCGGGGCTCTGCTCTTGGTTCTGCACCCAGGGTTCTGGCTGCTGGCCCTGCACCTGGGGTCCTGGCTGCTGGCCCCTTGCCAGGGGCTCTGCTCCCAGCTCCAGCTCTAGGGGACGGGAGAGGGTTTCAGACAGGAGTAAGGGGGGCATGAGGTAAAAGATGTGGGGACCAGTGCTTTACAGTTTTGTTGGCTTTCAGCACCCCCACTATAAAAAGTGTTCCAGAGCCCCTGAATCTTTATTTCTTAGCACATGGCATTACTGAAGTTGAAAATAAGTTCCTTGTTGAATGATTTTCCGCTTCACCCTTTCAGGATGATAATAGTACAAGTGGATGAAAGTAATCCTGCAGAACTGAGACTTGGCATGTCGGCAGAAACGAGTCCCATGAATATTTCCAACTTCTACGCTGGTGGGGTTCCAGCAGGAGAGGGCATTTCTGGATTCAAGATGACAGGATCTTTTTACGGCTGTATTAGAAATCTGATCTTTAACATGCAGTAAGTCAGAGTAAATGGCAGCACTCTTTTGGAGAATGGAACTGCAGATCTGTGAATATAAAATAGAAACTGTTGCTTTTGACTATAAGATCTCCAGTGAATGGACCATATCTAATTCTTTTTTTGTACTGTGGACAAGCATAATGCCAGCACTCTGTAATAAATAGTAAAATGCAAAAGAGATTAGTATCAAGCTTGCCTCAATGAGTGTTGCTGGCCATATTTTCAGATATTCAGTCAGACTCAAAAGTGCCTTTAGTGTATATAGTTACGTTGCACAAAACACAGTTGGGTTCCCAGTGATTTGATTTGCATGCACAAATAAGATAATTGGCCAAGAAAACAGTTGCATGAATATTGTATAGAATTAGAGGATACTCTTTAATGATTTTCTCCCACTGTGCTTAACCCTTTTGAAGCATTTTCCACTGACATGCAAGTCTTCACCCATTGACAAGTGGTTAAGTTCTTGTAAAGTACGTTCCTCTACTCAGAGCCCTCTCCTTTGTAAATCTAGGCTTCTGGATTTCACCACTGCCGTGAGGTACAAGCATGTGGATATGGACAGCTGCTTGCTTTCAGAGAAGCCTAAACCTGCCATCCAAGCAGAAGATATTGAGATTCAACCCGAACTGCGGCCTTTGCCAATTCCTCTGTGGCCTCTTACCAATATTGAGAGAGTACATGCTACAAACTTAGTCCATGCTGCCCCTATCGGCAAAGTGAGTATTGACGGGGGAGCAAAGTCTATCCTAGCTGTGTTTTTGTTAACCCCAAATACAGAGCCATACATTTACTTCCCTTCTGTGCCTTGGAGAGAGAGAGATGAATGTAAAGGACATGAACAAGGGCTTGAAAAGATGGTTTGTAAGAGAAAAAGCAATAGTATATCAAACTATACCTCTGTACAGCAGTCACTTCTGGGCCTTACACCTGGAAGGCCATGAGGAAGGGAAATGCAGTTAAGTGTGCCAATGATCAGCCACCTATACACTTGCAACTGAGGAGTTCTCCATAAAAAAAGGGGGATATAGCCCTCAAGACAGGTGAAGTTAGAGAGTAGTTGCTATTCTAGGCGTGTTCTCCTGCCAAAGTGGATCTGTATTGAGATTTGCAGTGCAAATTAAAGTTGATTGAATTGATGTTATGTCACCATAAAAACTCAGTTGTCATGTGCATACAGTTGCTAGTCCCTGCCTTGCTTTCATTGCTGAGGAGGAAGCCCGGACCATTGTGGAGGCACAGGATCAATAATTGTATCACAGTCTTTACCTGTGAGTCTTGGGTCTGTGTGTAGTTTGCACAATACCTGTGTGTGTTACATTCCCAAGAACATGATGCAACATTACTTTTCTCTTTCTGGGGCTGTGTATTTTATGACTGAGTGTTTCCTGAGTGTCTGGTAATCATTTTTATATGGGAGGAGGGCATAGGTTTTGTGGATTTTATACCACATGCCTATAAAAAGAAATGCTAAGCCATCTGAGACCTGTATTATAATTTCGTTTCATACTCTGATTCAGAGCTATTGATGCTCTGAATATGTGAGAATATCTCCCCAAGAGTAGCTAAGGAATTTCACACCAAAATTCTACTCTGACCTCCCAGAGACAAAGACTGAGAGACTAATGAATAAGTAAACTGGAAGTAAATTAATAAATCAAAAGCTATAACACCTAACTAGCAGAGAATTTTGTTTTAGTGCTGTGAAGCATGGGCTAGTCATTATAACTAGTTTTCTTTGTGCCTGCCAAATGTCCCAACCATCTGAGAGGTCAGTTGATTGCTATTACAGTACATGTCACATTTTTCCAGTGTGGCAGTTGCACACGGAGAATACAGCACAGCTAGGTTGCCATAAAACAGTATTATTTAAGCAACAAAATATTTTAATACCTCTGTCATAAACAGATAAGAAAAGTTAATAGCACAGAAGTACTTTATATCTCTTTGCCTGGAAGGAGTTAACAAGAACAGTGAGCCTGGCTGTCACCTGACCAGAGGACCAATCAGAGGACAGGATACTTTCAAATCTTGAGGGAGGGAAGTTTTTGTGCTGTGCTGTTAGTTTTGGTGGTTCACTCTGGGGGCTCAGAGGGACCAGATGTGCAACTAGGTTTCTCTCCAATCTCCCTGATACAGGTTCTTATAGATTCAGAATAGTGAGTACTAGATAGATAAAGTGAGTTAGGCTTATGTTTGTTTTCTTTATTTGCAAATGTGTATTTGGCCGAAAGGAGTTCAAATTGGTATTTTGCTGAAAAGATTTTAATTTGTACTTGTATACTTAGGCTGGGAGGATGTTCCCAGTGTCTATAGCTGAAAGACCCTGTACCTATTCCGTCTTAAATTTACAAAGATAATTTTTACTGTTTTTCCTTCTTTAATTAAAAGCTTTTCTTGTTTCAGAACCTAATTGTTTTTTTATTCTGGTGAGATCCCAGGGGACTGGGTCTGGATTCACCAGGGAATTGGTGGGGAGAAAGGAGGGAAGAGGGAGAGAGAGGCTGATTTCTCTCTGTGCCAGGATTACTTTCTCTCAGGAAGAGTCTGGGAGGGGGAAAGAGAAGGAGGGAGGAAGGTGAATTGTCCTCTCTGTTTTGTGATTCAAGGAGTTTGAATCTTCCAGGGTAACCCAGGGAGGGGAAGCCTGGGAGAGGCAACAGTGAGGGAAAGGGTTTACTTTCCTTGTGTTAAGATCCAGAGGGTCTGGGTCTTGGGGGTCCCCAGACAAGGTTTTGGGGGAACCAGAGTGTACCAGGCACTGGAATTCCTGGTTAGTGGCAGCGCTGCAGGTTCTAAGCTGGTAATTAAGCTTAGAGGAATTAATGCTGGTACCCCATCTTTTGGACGCTAAGGTTCAGAGTGGGGAATTGTACCATGACAACCTCTTGTGCAGTATTCTCTTTAATGAAGCTCTTTCATTAACAGGGACAGTGTGCACAGGATTCAATACCAGATCATGTTCCTGGTGCCCACCAGTTTGGCCTTGCTAAAGGGAGCCACATAGTACTGCTTTTTAATCAATCAGCTGTCAGAAGGAAGTAGGTATATCTTGAATTACACATGACACATAGTCTTGCATTTAGCTGCATAATAGAGAACAATTTCTATGAAGGAGTTGTGTAGCAGGGTTTCTCCCCAAACCCAGCGTCAGACCTTGCCTCTGCCTTAGTTTCTTTACTCTGCCATTATCAACTAAAGCACCAAACCTGGTGGATTGTAATTACACTACTCTCCCAGGATCTTCTTTATTAACATAAAGTAACAGTTTAACTCAAAATCAGAGTCTCCCAGATTTCCTCTTCAGGCATAGCTCTCCTTTGTGCCCCTTGTGGGCTTCTAAATCTCTCACAGGGTTTTCCTCCCCCTCCCAAAATATTCCAGTCAGGTCTTATTCCAGAAACTTCTTCCTCAATTCCCTCTGGATCCCCTGCAGGAAGCCCCTTCTGCACTCACTCCTCCGGTCACCTGCTCTGAGAGCTAAGGAGAGTCTTCCTGCTCAGTTTTTCCACCAGTAGGCTGGTTTCCAGCCTTCCCACCTTGCTCTTATACACACTCCCTAGATATCTGTCTATGTGCTAAGAAGCATCTTCTGATCTTTTCAGTCTCTCCCTGAACTCAGGCTTCTCTATATATCCCAGCAGGCCTGGCTATGAGTCACAGGCTTCTACCAGGTTAGCCCAGGGCTCATTTCCTTTACCTGGAGAGGTGGGCTGAGTCTTCAAAAAAAAAATTGGAGATATACCTATCTCCTAGAACTGGAAGGGATCTTGAAAGGTCATTGAGTCCAGCCCCCTGCCTTCAGTAGCAGGACCAATTTTTGCCCCAGCCCTAAGTGGCCCCCTTAAGGATTGAACTCAAGCCTGGGTATGGCAGGCTAATGTGCAAACCACTGAGCTATCCCTCCCCTCCCCAAAGGTGCAGCTGAATCCAACCCTCTTAAAGAGCCCACTAACCTTGTAACAAGCTGTGTGTTTCTGATATATGAAATTACTTTTTATTGTGGAAACTCTATTGGTTATGCTCTCAAACATATCTAGTGGGTTATAATTTGCTCTGGTCCTTTTTAAACCAATAACTTTTAGTCTTAAGGGAAGTTTTCTATCACTATAGAACAAGGATTTGAAAAATATTCTATTTTTATTGTCTAGACTTTCTATCCAGCTGAATCTGAGAACCTTTGCCACTAGTGGCCTGATTTACTACCTGGCTCACCAGAATCAGATTGACTATGCAGCCCTTCAGCTTCATGGGGGACAACTCTATTTCTTATTTGATCTTGGAAAAGGAAAAGCAGTAGCCTTTCACCCTGCGGCCATCAATGATGGCAAATGGCACACGGTAGGTACCCAAGAGGCTTTAACTCACCTGCAATCAATTTTGCTTGCCTTGTCCACACATTAGCAAGAGTGTTTGCATGCAGGACTTGGCCACTTACTAATGGACTTCTCTTTTTTATTCTTATTAACTGTGAAGTGAGTCCTGCACCTTGTAGCCTATAAAGTACTTAAGCTTATTCAGAGAAAATTATTTAAATTATTTTATTTCTATGTGAAAATCCTTCAGAGTGGCCTGGAAACTCTGAGTTTACCCACATGGAGTTGTAAGTGTTAGGGCTACTCTGGGCTGGAGTACACCGAACCCGTAAGGTGCCAGTAACATGGCAGGTGTACCATGATTTGGAGGCAAACATTTCAGGTGCCTTCTGGTACTAGTCCTTGTGGATCTGAATAATCACCCAGACATGTGGTTAAGGGAAAAGGGTATTTAACTAGGTCTGGAAGGAAAGGGAAAGGTTGCAAATACCATAGGTACAGAGGCTTAAACAGCTACAGTTCAAAGAGAACAGTAGCAGTTCTTGTTAGAGCCTTGTTATACCCTTGAGTCAGGGATCTTCATGCCTAGTTCCTGGGTCTCTCTCTTCAGTCTGGTCTCTATTCAAGCAAATAGGAGCTTGCAGGTTTCCAGGCCAGGCTTAGTTAGTGTCTCTTATTTGGACCTTGCTGCACTAGCTTGCTCTCCAACCATTGTTGCTCCCCCATAAACCCTACACAGATCTACGCCCAGCTATAGTGTCTGGCAGACACAGCTTGTTCCACACACGGCTCTGCTCACAGTTCCTGGGGAATTCCCTATCTGCACTCAGCTTCCCTGCCGATCCTCGCTACTCGCTGCTGCTTCCCAAAGACGCCTAATCATTTCCTTGTTCAGGGTCCTTCATCCTGCCTGGCCAGGAGGAAGGGGATGTGCAGTGGTAGGGAACTCATTGGAAATGTAGTCCCTGCTTAGCAGGTTCATCACAGAATTTTTCTGCAGATTCCTCCATCAAGGGGCAAGGGTTGGTGCAATGTAGAGAAAGTGTGTGTGTTGGCCACAGATGTCAGGGAATCCAATAGAGATTCAGTGCAGAGACCTTGTATCTCTATACCTTGCCCCTCTCTCTGGTTCCCTGTCAGCAGAGGTCTGCTGGACCCCCTTGTCTCTAGGAGGCTCCTCCCTTTCTGAGGAGGTTGGGTTCCATGCTGCACTGGAGCTACACACAAAGGTTAGAACTAACTCTGTCAGCATTAGCTTTAGCGTGAATTTTCCTTGAGTCTGGTGTGGAAGACTATATACATCCCATTAGTCCTTGCCCTTCTTCTTCATGGCTAGAGACCTGAAGGGGCTTCTGTGGGGATGGATGGCACAGAGGTGCCACCTTCCACATCCAGCCTGGGAATCCTCAGAATATTGTCTTGCATGCCTAATACAAATAGAGCAACAGACAACATAAGTTACCACACAAAGAAAGCAAAGATGAGCTACAGTCAGAGACACCACAGATGAGCTCTAGTATATGTTGAGGGGCAGAATATTACAGAATTATAGTCCCCACCAGCAGTTTTGAAGCTGACTTAAATATAACTAAAATAGACTTGTTTTATTTCGTGCATTAAATACTGATAGTAAGACCTTGAAATGCACTTGCAGGACAATAGGCAATCAGTGCAGGCCATGGAGTGTTTGAGTGTCAGTGATTTGGGGATGTAGGCCCTTGAGCAGTAATGCTGTTGCGTTCTGAAATAACCTCAACTTGTGGATGACTTCTAAGAGTAACTCCAAATACAGCATGCTAACTCAATCTAGTCTCTGAAATCATCTTCAGAAATGGATCTTGTCCACTCTTATTGTGGGCAGCAGGTTGATACAAACTTTGCTATTTCTTTTAGGTAAAGACAGAGTACGGTAAACGAAAAGGCATAATCACCGTCGATGGACAGGAATCTGCAACAGTTAATGCTCTGGGAGATGGTAACACGTTGGATGTGGAGGGGAAGCTCTATCTGGGAGGGCTTCCTTTAGATTATACAGCTAGAAATATTGGAAATGTAAGATTTCTTTTGAAAATATCTTCATTAAAAATTTATAGGAGATAACCCAAATGGTTCATAGCATAAGCTAAGCCCCAGCTGTCTGGGGTTAGGAAGCATAATTTTCCAGTACAGGTTTCTTTCACTTTTCTCTATAGCACCTGGTACTGGTCACTGACTGGGATAGGATACTGGACTAGATGGTCTGTTATCTATGGCAATTCTGCCTCCTTGTGTATTGTAACTTCACACTTACCTCTTCCATAATTGGACTTACTGTATTACAGGCTAACAAAGATGTGAACACTTTGAATCTATAATTTAATCAAAACAATGGTTAGAAATACTAGTGATTTTCATAATAACATACTGAAGCAAATTCAAGCACCTTTAATTTATGAGCTTGTTCTCTGTTCCTGTTAATGGCAGTGGCAACCCTCTTATTTATTTGCGTCACAGAAGGAATAGGCCCCTCAAGCATGTATCTTTGACTATTAGCATTTCTAGGCAGTTTTAATATACTCTGTCTGTTTTTACTGCTGTAAGTCATCATATACATTTGCGGCACTATATAAATAATTATGTTGGTGCTTTAAATCCCTGAATGTTCTCTTCATAGAATCCTTAGTTTACAGTGATATCAGGCATTGCTGTGAGAGATCAGCCTGCAGTTTGCCTAGGGTGACCAGACAGCAAGTGTAAAAAATCAGGACTGGCGGTGGGGGATAATAGGAGCCTATATAAGAAAAAGACCGAAAAATCGGAACTGTCCCTATAAAATCGGGGCATCTGGTCACCCTAAATTTGCCTTATGTATTAACTGTCATATCCCACTACATTTAGGTCACTCACAGTATCCCTGCATGCATTGGCAGTGTGATGATTAACAACAAACAACTTGACAAAGAGAGCCCAGTCTCCATCTTTGCTGTGAATAAATGTTATGCAACAGCACAGGAAGGCACTTTCTTTAATGGAAGTGGGTTTGCTGCTCTAGGTAAGTGTGATTAATAGAGTCAATAGCTTATTGAATTAGTGCTCATGAAAACACATCAATTTTATGTCTAGATGCAACAAACTTAATTAAATGACACTTCATTCAACTATATATTCTGTTGTATATTCTGGCTGTGTATTTCTAACTGACTTCTTCCCCCTTTATGTCCAAGACTGCCCCCTGTCCACTTGCTAATGATCTGGCAGTCTGCAGAGGAGTCTCTGACACAAGTAAAAAGACCTAACTCTTCTCCAGCTGAGAAAAGAAACAGTGGTGTGTGTGTGTGTGTGTGTGTGTGTGTGTGTGTGTGTGTGTGTGTGTGTGTGTGTGTGTGTAAGAGCTTAAACTGGTGTAATTTAAAGGCTGAGGAATCAGAAGGTATAAAGGAGTGAATGTGAAAAAGGGTGGGGCCCACTTTACACTTTTTCCATAGGTGCTGGAACTGGTGGTGCTGCCACACCTCCTGGCTTGAAGTGGTTTCCATCATCTTCGGGGTTTACAGTTTGGTTCAATGGCTCTCAGCACCCCCCTCTCCCCCAATACAAAATGTTCCAGCACTTCTGACTTTTTCTGTTCCCTCAACATATTGAACTACACCAGTGTAAACTCCCTTAGATGTACTTAAGCCCAGTGTACTGATGTAAGAGTCTAAATGAGTGAAAGGGAACTTCACCACATGTAAGGGAATTTTAATTCTCATCACATAGTTTCTGAATTTGGATTATAATCTACAAACAGCTTTCCAGAGACTCAGCACAAACCCTGTCCATTCAGGGTAATTAACATGCCTATTAATTATTACATGTACTATTGATTACTTGTCGCAGTTCAGGGCAACTTCACTTGTATTCCCCCTCCATGCAGTGGCACTCACTCTTAGGGCACATCTGCACTGCACTTTCCTCACACCCGTTTATAGAGTATAAACGCTGCATGCCCCCTAGCATGGGTACAGATAGCAGGGTAGATGGTAAGGCACTGCTTAGGGGAGTAAAGATATGCTTAAACCCTGTGGATATGTACCCTATACATCTCTCTACACGCCCACACAGTGCTATTTTTAGCAGTATAGTGTCCTGTGCCACACCACTGATGGAATCTTTCCTCACTGCAGGGAAAGGGTCAGGCAGTGGGGAAGGCTTCCTGCTGCTGGAGCTTTTCCATGCGGCCCCCCTGTTGCTAGTCTTTAATAAACAGCTTAATAGCTCACAGTGGTAAGTTACCAGACAGTTTTCTCTAAGCAAATACATTTATTCTTAGGGTAAAAGCATTACAGAAAAATAACATATTAAAAATAATAAAGAACCTACACACGCACGCACGCGTGTTTACCAGAGATCACTCCCACCATTTCCATAAGGATTCTGGCCCGTGTCAGTCCTTCGAACCTTTCCCTAAGGATTGGGACCCTCCCCTTGGACAGAGGGTTCTATCTGTTTGCTGCATCAGAAAGAAGGCCTTGCATTCTTTGTCTGTTGGCCTCTGGAGAAACCACTTTGAATTAGTATAGGCAAGCCTGCCACAGGAGTTGGTGTCTCTCTGGGTTGTTTCAACCTGAGAGAATTTGCCCACTGTTTTTAGTTCCTGGAGGGGCTGTGGTTACCTTAACCCATGGAATTACATACAATCCCTGGCTCACAATGATACATAAACTCAATACAATACAAAGATATATTGCAGAACATTGCTATTTCTGTCATATGCCTAATCTTTTACTTTATGCTTATCATTTATTTTTCAGTCAAAGAAGGTTATAAAGTCCGATCTGATGTGAACGTTACATTTGAGTTCCGCACCAGGGCTATGAATGGAGTTCTTCTTGGAATCAGTAGTGCTAAAGTAGATGCCATTGGACTGGAGATTGTGAATGGCAAGGTGGGTTGCATAGGTAGGAGACACTCACTAGGAGAGCTGAATTTAGGGATCGTTCTCCAAGGCACAATGGGAAAGTCAGATGTGTTGAGCATTACATCAGTAATAAGTGATGAAACCAAAAGACAAGAAGACAATGTGATAGAAACAAAGATGTTGCCATGATTCATAAATACAACATGTGACCAAAAGTTTGCCTCAGATTACAAGGAAGGTGGGTTCACATCATAATGTTCACCACAATGTGAAGCAGCACAGGGACTCCTCATCCTATAGTTACTGCCCATAGTACTTACGTCAGCCTGAAGAATTTGTGCTTTCCTTTCTAGTTGGACTAGCTACTGTACTGTGTGTGCTGTTTGCTGGACCACCAAAATACCTTTCATATATGTTGGTACCCTTTTCAATTAAGCTAAACTTGCCCTTACCCAAGCATGCTCTTGCAGAAAGTATTTAGCTGCTGTGTCTTAGCAAGAATTTTGTTAGCATAGGTGAAAGTCCTATTGTTATTCTGAGATGAGAAATTGTCTGGACATGGAATGAGTCACCATAACGCATTCAATCATTTTCTTTTAAAGTGAGACTGAAGAGCTTGGAGGAAAGTATATATAAGAAAGTTGGCTTAAATGTCCCTGTTTCTTTTGCTAGAAGTCGTAGTTATTTATAAAGCTGATTTATAAATCCATCAATTTAATTTTACTTAGGTAAAGAAAAGTAAAGACAAGATTTAGTCCCCTTTTTGGCGACAGTTAAAACAAAGGAGAACTGTAAAGCTCTAAAACAAGATTAATGTAAACAGATGAGGCCTTTTAAATTGAATTAAAAACAAATTCTGTGATTACTTTTCCAGTGTAAATTATATTTTTGAATTATATTTCTTTCTGGATACAATTGACAAAGCTAAAAGCTAACAACATTAAATAAAACTTTTCAGTGAGTCTGCCTAACGATACTTCAGCAGTGAAGAAAATCATAAGCCAGCTCAGAATAACAGAACCCAAAGAAAACACAATGGCTGTGTGAACCAAGCCATCTCATAAGCAGTATTGTGAATTTACAGGAAATATTTTTCCATTAAGTATTTTTTTTTTATGGAGGTGTGGAGGCTTTTATGCCTTTATGTGAGATACGGGGGCTGGTGGGATTGTCTTTCCCCCATGCATACCCTCATCCTTAAGGCTTCATGTCCCAGCTATCATCTCTTCAATTGTATTAGAATGGACACGGCATCCTTGGACACCTTAGTGAACATGTGAGCAAACGGTAGCATTACCAAAGTATCATTAGGTTTCTGAGAGTCCCAAAGCTAGTGGGAAAAGTGGGGACTTGCAGGGAAGAATCGGGATATGTATATAAAAACATCTCTTTATTTAAATAGATTAAAAAGGGAAAAAATTGCCAACTACAAAAATCACCTAATTTAAGGCTTTATCTGCTCATTTGCATCATGAATAAATAAGTAGCCTGAGCTCACTGCAAGAGCCAGGCTTCTGCCTCCTCATGTTAATCCCAATAGTGCCTAGGCTCTCTTGAGAGGGAACCTGTGGCTATTCAGCTCAGCCTTTTGTGCATCAGGACATTTCTCATTATCTGTTACCCAGACAATTTAAAATCTTCTGCATCCAAGAAAAAAGAACCAACTTACATGTTATGCTGGTGACTAGGGAGCTCATCACCCTATTACAATAGAATAACAATTCCTTATCAATTTATCCATTTGCAGACAATGCTCCCAACAAAAATTGCTTATCTAAATATTGAAGATTTGGTAGAGCTGGCTATGTCTGAAGTCAAGAATTCCCACCTTTTTTATGGGTACAAAAATGCCCAGCTGCTAGCCATGCTTCCATTATAGGGAACTTCAATCTTTATGGTTAGTACTCCAGGTAATTAACTGTGTTCCGGGTCTCACTGGTCATTATGATTCAGAAAGCTACACAGAAAGTATCTTGTAGCAATCAGTACATAGTTGCCCACTTCAAATAAATAAGTAAATAATACATTGCTTTTAAATATTTCCCCCAATTTGCCCTTGTTTTGGGGTAATATTTACATGTTTGAGAGTCAACACAAAAAAGATGTCTTTTAGTCTGTTTAAAAAGAAAAGAAAAATGAAAGAAGAAATAGGATCACACATTCATATATATGTATCCACACACACATTGGCACTGACTTAGTGGTTTCCCATCCTATACATAATTGCTGCCCTATTGAAGCAATTACTGGACATGATGGTCTTAGTGCTCCAGTGTAAATCAGGTGTAATACCTATTAAGTAAGTGGAAGTACACTGGTGTAGAAGAACCAGTCCCCATAGTTATAGCAAACATTTATATCCCAAATAAAAAATGCCCAGCTTGTTTAATGTATCATGGTTAGGTTTAGAAAATATTTTAATAAGGCTTAAACTCCAGCTATTAAATTGATTATTGTGCTTTGGGTAATCGTCAGTCATTTATTTTTTTAAAAAAGGAACTCTTTGCAGCAGGTAGAATATGCTTTTATTCAATTAAATTGCTCCAGGTGTTCTTACTGTCTGTGTCATTATTGGCATCTGGTTATTTGTTCAGGTTTTGTTCCATGTCAACAATGGAGCTGGCAGAATAACAGCCACATATGAACCACGAGGTGCAAATAGCTTATGTGATGGAAAGTGGCACAAGCTTCAAGCAAACAAAAGCAAACATCGCATTGCTCTGACGATTGATGGGAATTTGGTTCAGGCTGATAATCCCCACATCCAGTCAACATCTGCAGATACAAACAATCCCATTTATGTTGGAGGCTATCCAGGTATGTACCGTAGTATTTCTCTCTCACTAAATAGCTAACTAGGCAGTTCACAAGCTGCATAGACCATAATAATGTAGTGACTGTAATGTGAGATCACAGCTGTGCTAAGAGCCTATTAACTTTTTTGAGTCTCCGGAATTTACTTTGTGGAGGATGGGTTAACTCCGGTCATGAAAAATTGATATGGATTTATTGAACTAGATCAATTGAACTTGGCACAAGAAGGTGTACATTTACACTTCCTTGCCAAGTCTCAACCCTAACACTGGAGGAGAGTTGTACCTTGTGAAATACTTCCCTCCCTTGCGGTTTCAATGGAATATGGCGACTTTTCAATCTGAGGCGACACAGGATCCTCACTTGTGGAGCATGTTGTGAGGGTGTGCTGTATCAGCGGGCATATCAAGGCATTCCCCCTCCCGCCACCATCTGTGTTGGCATTTATACAGCGCTCACCCCCACTTGCTGTGGCCATGCTAGCATGACGCATTATGGGGCTGTGCTTGTCCTCTGAGATCCCTCCCTCTCTGCAGTGGAGGGGAGGTTGCCAACAACTTGGTGTGACACTTTCTCTGGGTGCCCGGAACTGCAAGTGCCCTCTTGTTACCCCTCTGCCTTAGTAAGAGAGAGACTTGCTGATGCTAAGCTGAGTGATAGCTCCCTGTCATCCCCATTTGTTAGGCACCCCCGACAGAGTTCTCAGGAGTCTGCCAGCCCTTACTTTGCCTTGCAGGTAAAGCTTGGTACACCCCAGAGCCCAAGCCCCCTTGAAGAATGCTCCTCCATGGTATCCAGTCCGGTCACTGGACACTCTCAGTAATTACCAAGTCTGCTGCCTCCAAAGAGACAGTGTACCCATCAAGTTACACACAAGCATTTACACTTTGCTTAATGTTACAGCACTAAGATTTACTTAGGATAAAGCAAAGTGAAGTCTGTTAACAAAGATAGGGATTTAAGTGATTGAAGCACGGTGGTTTGGTCAGCTGGCCTAGTGGTCTGGGATTCCAGCTTCAGTCTTTTTTTCAGTATGTTTCAGTCCCTCTTTATAAGTTTCCTGCTGGAGTGGTTCTTTGCTGGTAATTCCTTGCCCTGTCCTTCCTTGGGTCAGAAGTTGAGACTTTGGCCTGGGGTAGGGAAACCTCCTGCTCCACCAAGTCCTGGCCAGGGCCATGAAAGAATAACCATGTAGGATGGCCTGGGGTCAGCCTGCCCCCTGCTCACATTCTCCTGGACCACTTCCTTCCTACTGGCATGGCCCTGCAGCTTCTAGGTGGTGGAGGGGCCAGGGGGGAAGGGGGATCTCCGTGCTGCCCACCCCCACAGGCCCTGCCCCGCAGATCCCATTGGCTGCAGATCCTTGCCAGTGGGAGCTGCAGCAGCCTGTGCTTGTGCCCCTCTGCCACCTAGGAGCTGCAGGGACACAGAGCTGGGTAAGGAGCCCCTGCCAGCCCCGCCTCCCCTTTGCGCACCAGCAGGGGGCCTGGGCCATACATCATGGCCCAACCCTCCCCCCCAGCTCCAATGGGGTCCCAGGCCACCTCCCCCAGCAGTCCCCACCCAAGTTTTAGTCTCAGGTATTTTTAGTAAACGTCACGGACAGGTCACAGGCCATGAATTTTTGTTTACTTCCTGTGACCTGTCTGTGACGTTTACTAAAAATACCCCTGACT
Source organism: Gopherus evgoodei (assembly GCF_007399415.2). NCBI lineage: Eukaryota > Metazoa > Chordata > Testudines > Testudinidae > Gopherus > Gopherus evgoodei. The sequence goes on from NC_044323.1 coordinate 207,887,692, forward strand.
AAAATGTAGCCTTACTTATGATGACCAGTATGATATAAACTTTTATTTGATACCTTACACGGCATTGCTGATAGGTAAATACTATGACAACAATGTGTTAGATGTAGGGCTTGTCTACATCACAAAGTTGCAGCGCTGGTGAGAGGGTTACAGCGCTGCAACTTAGGAGGTGTACACATCTGCAGGGCATCACCAGCGCTGCAACTCCCTGTTTGCAGCGCTGGCCGTACTCCCGTTTTGTCTCGGGTGTAGAGGATCCAGCGCTGGTGATCCAGCGCTGGTAATCAAGTGTAGACACTTACCAGCGCTTTTCTTGACCTCCGTGGAATAAGCAGGTATCCCAACATACCTGAGGAAGCCTCTGGTAATCAAGCAGGTCTCCTTCCCCGGTTTGCTCTCGCGTTCCCCGAATCCCCGAGCAAGCAGGTCTCCTTCCCTGCGGTTTGCAGGGGGGTTCGGGGAACGCGAGAGCAAACCGCGGCGAAGCTGGTCTCCTTCCCCGGTTTGCTCTCGCGTTCCCTGAACCCCCGTGCAAGCAGGTCTCCTTCCCTACGGTTTGCAGGGGGGTTCGGGGAACGCGAGAGCAAACCGCGGCGAAGCTGGTCTCCTTCCCCGGTTTGCTCTCGCGTTCCCCGAATCCCCGAGCAAGCAGGTCTCCTTCCCTGCGGTTTGCTCTCGCGTTCCCCGAATCCCCGAGCAAGCAGGTCTCCTTCCCTGCGGTTTGCTCTCGCGTTCCCCGAATCCCCGAGCAAGCAGGTCTCCTTCCCTGCGGTTTGCAGGGGGGTTCGGGGAACGCGAAAGCAAACCGCGGCGAAGCTGGTCTCCTTCCCCGGTTTGCTCTCGCGTTCCCCGAACCCCCCTTGAAGCCGCCCAACAGCGCTGCAGTGTGGCCACATCTAACACCACTTGCAGCGCTGGTTGCTGTAAGTGTGGCCACTCTGCAGCGCTGGCCCTATACAGCTGTACTAATACAGCTGTAACAACCAGCGCTGCAAAATTGTAGATGTAAACATACCCGTAGTGAGTTAGGAGTTGCCGTTACAAGACAGTGATGTCTTTACAGTTGGCATTGAGGTAGTCATACTTGAGTCTTGAGGGACTGTTTCTACAGGCCAAGATAGACACTGGGTGTAAATTTATCTCTTGGTCTCAATTGCTCTGCACAATTTCCTTTTTCATATAAATATTATTGTCATTAAATTATAATATTGCCAAGAAAAATAGAGTGTAGTGCTTTTAAGATTAAATTGTACTGTAGGCCATAATTTGGGTTAGGCCAATTTTGCATTGAATTTAGCCATTAAAAAGATTGCATTTTTAACATCAGAAAATTGGTCACTTTGCAAGCACAGTGAACATATTTATTTGTAGCTTTTTAATCCCTATACTTCTATTGAGCCTGAATAGATGTCAGACAATGATGAATTATTAAACAAAGTGGGAAACACCCACATAAATTGATCTCTGAAACAGTAGTTATTATTAGAACAGATAGACCCATGATGGGTTGGACCCCTTTGTCTTCCAGTGGAAAAACACTGGCATTCCAACAGGGGTTGGGGGGTTCCAGTACCAGGTGGCTCAGTCACATGTTTCCGGGCAGGGTCATAGCAGCCAATCTTGTAGGCTGTCTCAAGCGTCCACAGGAAGACTAAACTCTTCCACAGTCCTTTGTCTTTTTGCTGATGGGCCATCAGCCCTGTCTGGCTTTGCATTGTTGTACCTGAAGGGCTAGCTGTGAGTGACACCCAAAGTAGCACATCTGAAATATAGATACATGGTCAATATTCCTAACTTCAGATACAGAAATGAGACAGGCATACAAACTGAATAATCACATTCAGTAAATCATAATCTTTCCAATGATATCTTACATGAGCCATCTTACACAAAGTATATGTTATGCCATATCCATGTCATAAGCATATTTCCATAAAGAATCTGGAGTGTAACGTCACTAGGCGTATTTGTTATGAAGAGTTTAGATTAATGACATCTACAGAGCAAATATGACTTATAAGCATTTGGAAAGCTTTAGGAATAATACTTTGCACTTGTACAGCATCATGGGTATTGGAGCTCGAGATAGTTTACAGCTATTAATGAATGACTCCATCAAGCATGGCTACTGCTTAATCTCCTAGGATTCCATGGAAGGTTTTATGGGGCTTATGTTTGTTTAAATGGTGCTAATGCAACAGTAATTGTGCCACTAGCAAGATTCTTTTTGGAAACATGTATCATAGTTGCAGAGAAGGGAGAAATTCACCCACCACAGTGCTGCAGAAAGCATTCAGTGCACTGTTTCACCTCTTGCATCATGCAATAGAGCTAGTCTCTGTAAACAGTTCCATGTAGTTAAGCATGAAGGGATGAACTGGGGGAACGACTAAGGCCAAGGAGTACAAGGTTATGCAGCTCTAGCAGCTGCAATGTCCTGGTAGAAGATATACTGGGCTCCAAACCAGCTTGTTCTGTAATAATGATTGTGGCATGGCTATCGCCTCCCTTCCCTCAGGCTGAGGTGGTTTCTTTCCCTTACTGCTGACTGGATTGCCCATCTAGTTTGGCTGGTGCAAACCACGTGGCAGTTTTTGAAAACTATGAGGCTGAGCCTGCAAGCACTGAGCACTTTCTGAGTGGTCTGAGCATCCTCAACTCCCACTGATGCTGGCAGAATCTGGGGCTCTGCTGCCTCTACTTTTGTCCAATGATTTTTATTAATAACTTCTAAGCCTGGCACTTGCTACCATTCTTCACATGCCGCTTCCGTCCCCTTCCAATAGAAGCAGATTCTAGGTATTTCATATTTTCTTTTTCAGCTGATATGAAGCAAAACTGTCTGACAAGCAAGAGCTCGTTTCATGGGTGTTTGAGAAACCTTAAGCTGATTAAGGGTCAACAGGTAGAATCCTATGACTTCAGCCAAGCCTTTGACCTGCGTGGTGTGTTTCCTCATTCGTGCCCCGGGGCTGAGCACTAAACTTCAGGGAAGGATTTTGGGATCGAGATGAGTTTTAAAATTTCTTACTGAAGAGGTGATTTTTTTTTTAATGAGAACCCCAGGTGTCTGTTAACTTTCCAACTCAGGACAAATATTTTTTAGAAAAAGTTCTGTGCTTATATTTTTTAACTAAAATCGTTTTATACAACCAATACCTCTACTAAAATGTTAACAGCATTAATTAGGTATTTTTCTCTTTTAGAAACATTGTTAATCAGTGTTTACAAGGTGTGTTCTGTTTGCTTGACAGTATTTTGTTGTATTTTATATTGGTCTTTTATAATAAAAATAAAATTGGACCATACAGTGAAAATGCAATAGAATGTGCATTATTTCATGTGGTGTAGTAGTTGTACACTTTAATTGTGAGAAAAGAACCAGCTACTATGAAGTGTGATACACAAGAAGACACAAACATCCAGCAGAAGGCACAGGAAGCTAATGGCATAATTGTGATGATATAAAGCAAATAGGTCGCATTCAGTATACTAGCATTAACACATGACCAGAATCCTCCTGTTTATGTTTTCTCTTTCATATTTGTCTTCTCTGTTAGCTTTTATTCCATTCCCTTTTGCTCAATACCAAACATTTAATGCTCTTGCCATCCCTTACTCAGTATAATAGGGGAGTTACAGATTGGCTGAAATGTCACATGGTCAGTTGGTGCAGAGGCAGCAACTGCATGGTGTGGAGAAACATGCACCATGCCGTATACCAGACACCTTATTTCCCATGCCAAAGGGGACAGAGACTAGATTCTGCATTTCAGGCACTGGTGTTGAATACTAATCCACATTGAAGAGCACAGCAGCTATTTCCTTTGGAAACCAGTGTTGGGGTTGGGGGTCCATATGGTGCCTTGCAACTCTGCAGATCTTAGGCTGCTGAGTAGTTCTTCGCTTTGAGTGGCCTTTGAATGGCCCTCTCACACCTATGGTTTGCCTAGTGCATTTTCCTCTACCTGCATTCAATACTTTGCTTATGTGTTGAAGCAATGGGACCTAAGCTAATGTTTTTGGGATACGTAGTCACACTAACCTAAGCAGAGTAAACCAATTCATTTCACTGAATAGATCACTGAACAGTCATTGGATGGTAATGACTTGTGATTCCCAGGATCATGGGCTTGGCTGTCAACATGGATCTACTGTAGATATGCCAGCTTCTTTATGATGTAACTCTTCTTTGTACTGTTTTTTAAAAAAACCCTTGTTTGCCTTTTAATATTTTGTTTGGATTTTTCCTTATTCATTTTGAGCCTAATTCTGCCACTTATTTAAAAGTTGGTGAAAGCCTGGCTCTATTGAAGTCAATGGGAGATTTGCCATTGATTTCAGTGAGGCCAGGGTTTCAGCCTGTTAGCAATACCTTACTCCCTAGGTAGTCCAATGGGACAGTTATGGAGCAGAGCAGGAGTCAGCAACCTTTGGCACATGGCCCATCAGGGTAATCTGCTGGCAGGCCACGGGACATTTTGTTTAAATTGACCATCTGCAGACACGGCTCCCCCTTCAGCTCTCAGTGGCTGCAGTTTGACATTTCCAGCCAATGGGAGCTGCGGGAAGCAGTGGCCATCACATTCCTGTGGCCCGTGCCACTGCCCACAGCCTTATTGGCCGGGAACAGTGAACTGCAGCCACTGGGAGCTGCAGAGGGCTGTGTCTGTCGATAGTCAACATAAACAAAATGTCTTGTGGCCTGCCAGGGGATTACCCTGATGGGCCACGTGGCAAAGGTTGTCGACCCCTAGTAGAGTATTTCTGTACTTCAGAACGGGTGACAGAATCAGGCCCCTTATTATTGTACTATATTTGTCCACGTAATTCTCTAAGTGCCCTCACAAAGGGGCTACTTTTAAAATAAAATTGACTCACTTCCCAAAATCCTGACTCACCCATTTCCCAGGTAAACCATGTATTAAAAATGCAGTGAGAATTTTTAGGAGAGGGTTAGTTTACATTGTTTTTATTTTTGTCATGGATAAAATACAATGTACATGTTCTACATTACAAATACACTACTATGCAGAGAGTGGAATTTATTGTAACAAAACAGTCAACATTCTAACAAGGAGAGGTAAGGAAAAATATACATACAAACATTTGATTCACCTAATGGCATCATATTATTTTCCAAGGGAATGACATATTATGGAAAACTGCGCCCCCCCCCATCTGAAACAGTTAGGGTTTCTAAAAACTGATCTGTTACCTAACATTCGAACCACCCATGATTCACTATAGTTGTTTTGAATATGACCAGATATAAGATCAAAGAGTGAGGCAACACATCTGGTGTGCAATTGCTTTCTTAGCAAGAAATGTCATTCTGGTTTTTAAAACTGGCTGATTTCCAGATCTAGCCCACTGAAAGGAAACATTGTTAACGCAGCAATATCAAAGGCTGTGAGGCAAGCAGAAGTAAGCAATGCTACTACTAAGGAAGCTTTGGAATAAAATGCTTCTAAGCCAGAATTTTTTTTCCTGGCAAATGCACTGAGGTAGTTTACAGTGTATATACACATTATAAAGACATTAGCAATATGAAAAGGAGTGGGATTGTTCCAATATGTTTCTAATAACTACTTCTTACATGCCTACAGCTAATGTGTTGATGCAGAAAATGATCTATTTGCAGCCCATGGAGTGTGTAAACACTTAAGGCATCTCTGGAGGTTGTTGAATAGGTTCTACTCCTAAACATGTTCAGGCCCTTATTAATATTTCACTGCACAATTTTGTTACCTAATAAACCAACATGTAACCACTTTGAATGGAACTGTTGCTAATGGAAGCAGAAATCCAGAAACCTAGGCTATACTTTTCAAACTGGTAGGCCTAATGTTAAGACCTCAGGCTTGAACATTTTGGCTGTAATATTTATTTTCCTGTTAGCCAATGTAAAACTTGTAACATAAGTAGCAACACCAATTTACAATAAAGATGACTTAGGTAATTAGTTCCTTCTCTCCTTCATGTCAATAGGAATTTTAATTTTAATGTCAATGACAGCAAGATTTTGGCCCTATATTACCAGTCTGTATACTGTTCATAGAGTCTATTCCAATACTTATGTGCTATGCAAGGATTAAAGTGACAGACAGTTTTAATTAAAAAAGTAATCATTCCAGTATCAAAGGATAGATTTGCTTAAATCAAATTTGGCTTTCCTCTGTCCCTATGCAAAGAGGGGAGGTGGCTAAGGTATTCCAAGCAGCCTTCCTTCTTGTGTAATGTATAGCGGTATTTGTTTTAGCAAGATTTCCAGTGGAATCTACATTTGAGAGTCCAAAACGTACAGAGTAAGTTACAGTTTGAATGCTTGGGGACAAGGAGAAGTTAAATGTGTTTGAATGTACTTCTGAAAAATCATTTAAAATGAAGAACCCAAGATAACATTTCTGATGTGCAGGATTTCTGTGAAATCAGATTTCACATTCAGTGGTAATAAATATAATATTACTTTGTACTTATATACTGCTCTTCACATTCAAAGGATTTTGCACATAAAATCCCTAGGAGCTGTTTATCCTTTTATAAGATATGTTTACAATGCCTGTTCAACTCACAGAGGTTGCATGCACATATCTGAGAGCAGAATTTGACCGTAACTAATTCTTATGCTACCCCCCTGAGAAGAGCACTATTAGCCCTATTTTATAGTTAAGACCATGGGGGCAGAGGGATTAAGTGACTTGACCACAGAAGGAACCAGTGTAAGAATCCGTACTAGAACATTTGAGCTATTAGTCTTGTTCCCAAACCACTGGCCTACGTCTCTCAAATACACGTGAATAAAGAGTTGTGAAAACAAGAAATATATTGTTTTTATTACAGCTGTGCTAGAACTATCCTAACTAGAATTGGGCAAAGATTCATATTATGCCCTGGAGCTGAAGAAAAGCAAGTTTGCAAAATTTAGGTGAGGGTATCCAATGTTGTTAAATTTTAATCCTACCCTGTAGCTTGAAGACAGGAAACCAAATTCTGCCCCTTGTATGCTCAACTCAAAAAGTGAAATATTCCATATGCCACAGATTGGCTTTGCTTACTAAATACCACCAATAAGGTTGCATAGGTGTAGTGGAGGGCATGATATAGAGTAATCTGAAACCTAAAGTAAGATTTCAAAATATATAACAATAGTAATTACACAGATGTAGCAAACCATCACAAGCTACATGCTCTTTCATCAAGATAATGTACTTCACATTTATTTGTGGGACACAATTCGTAACAGTTATCCATTGCTACCTCATGAATGAAGGATTATTTCTTTCTATATTCCTGTGGCCAATTCATGGAGGGAAAAAAACACCCGAGTGATTATACAGGTCATACCACAGATGAATTTATCATACAGTAAATATGCCAATGACAGAACTATCCCTTGTTAAATTTGAAGGCTCTATAACGTCCTGTTTTTGCAGCTTGAGAAAGAAAGTCTTGATTGCAAATGGGCAAGCATATATCTATGCATGCAGTAGTGTACAGCCTGATCATGCCTAGCCAGCTGGAGCACTGTGGCACTGCTACTGACCGGCTAAAAATTGGGCATATTCTAGTAAATACATTTGTTATACTGGCTCCCCAACCTCATTCTAGCCTGTTTGTCTTGACCTATTAAATCTCCTCTTTTAGACTGTATGCAATTTACAGCAGTGTCTGTTATTTATTACTTGTTTGTGCAGTGCCTGGCACAGTGCGGCCCAACCCGCCTGTGGCCTTTAGCCACTACCACAATAGCAATGCTAAATAATAATAAATCCTACTTGTCATCTGGAACAGTCTTCCAAGGGGAGCAGTGGGGGCAAAAGACATATCTGGCTTCAAGACTAAGCTTGATAAATTTATGGAGGGAGTGATATGATGGGATAGCCTAATTTTGGCAATTAATTGATCTTTGATTATTAGCAGTAAATATGCCCAATGGCCTGTGATGGGATGTTGGATGGGATGGGATCTGAGTTACTACAGAGAATTCTTTCCTGGGTGTCTGGCTGGGTAATGGGAGTCTTGCCCACATGCTCAGGGTTTAGCTGATTGCCATATTTGGGGTCGGGAAGGAATTTTCCCCCAGGGCAGATTGGCAGAGTCCTGTTTTTCGCCTTCCTCAGCAGTGTGGGGCACAAGTCACTTGCTGGAAGAGTCTCTGAAGTCTTTAAACCATGATTTGAGGACTTCAGTAGCTAAGACATAGGTTAGGGGTTTATTACAGGAGTGGGTGGGTGATCCTGTGGCCTGCATTGTGCAGGAGGTCAGACTAGATGATGATAATGGTCCCTTCTGACCTCAGAGTCTATGACTCGGACTCTTCTTCATCTCTATGAAGAGGAAAAACCTAAAACGCCTGCCTCAGTACACAAGTGTCAGACAAGATCTTTCTTCTGAACACTGCTGACAAGACTAAAAACTCCTTACACATTAAATTCAAATAGACCAAGGAAAAACAATTAGTCTAAAAATTAGAAAATATTAGGTTTTGGAGAAAGGGTAATGTCCATATATGGCCCCTTTAAGACATTCAGCACACATATTAAGGTAATCATGCAGAAAACATTTTAAACTTCTGACTTGTCAGTGAAAACTGGAGGGAAAAACTAGTGTCTCTCTCAGAGCCCCATCACTTCTACATGTGCGTGTAGAGTAGGGAGGGAGGGAGAAGGACGTATTGTTTAATTTGTGAGGCAGTGGTGCTACAAATACATTGGTACATGGTCAACACTGGAGAAAGATGTATCAGAAGGCTTCTAGTAGTAACATATACAGTACAGCATACATAAACAGTACGTTTGTCTTTACACAGTAGTTCTTTCTCCTCAGTATCAGCTACTAATGAGGAGTGAGTCAGTGGCACAAATATTGTAACAATGTACATTTTACGTTATAAACTGGTTTGCTTTTGACAGAAGGGTTCGAGTTTATCACATAAACACATTTTGGCACTGCTGTCAGTCCAGCTCCCATAGTCCATGTTTAATAGATCATTTTCCCTTCTTGCATACCATGTGATTCCTTTGCATTACCTTGCAGTTGGTAGCGTTCACTACATTCTCAGATGTCATTGTGTTATCTGTTTATAAAAATGTGTTTTCTCAGCATCAAGTCAAGAAGTGAAAAAAAAATACTCTATTCCACAGGTTGTGTCTAAGTACCTCTATTCCTTCCTCCTTCATGTCTATTGAACAACTGACACAAATATAATCCATGTGAGTGTCACCATTGTATAATGTTCCATAAATTGGGGTAACAGCTCTCATGACCTATTCGGTATATGGAAAGGCTCAATAGTAAAGTACATTGAGAGGAATATATATAAAATAACAAATGCTTTGGTTTCATCTGTGGCCAGGTCTTCTTGAGCTGGAAGGCATCATTGCCATCTTTTTGGCTTTTTTCCAAATCACTGAGGTATGATATCTTTGTAAGCTTTAACTTGATTTTGGTTTTATCACCCATTCTGCTTGAGGATTTGCACGATAAACATCTAACATGTATGCATCTGGGTCCAAACAATGCAGTCCTGAAACAAAAATGAAGAGTAATTGTTCATTGTTCTCGGTATGCTGATAAATCCAACAGATCTAGATTTTCAGAAGTGTGCTTGAGCAAGTTTCCAAACCGCACAGAAGCAAGTCAGGTTTTGTGTGTGCACATTCCAATTTGAATGTGCATGTAACAGGTGGTTTGGAGGTCTGGGTGGCCTAGTGGCTAGAGCATGTGGCTCTCAACCCCATTGCTTGGTTGAGGAGACAGTCTTTAAGGACAGGGGAGTAGGAGGACCCAGGTCCACCCTCTCCACAGGTCCCAGCCCAGGGTCCTGTGTACATCAACTCCTGAATGCGGGGGGGGGGAAGGAGGGGAGTTCCCAGCAGAGAGTCAAAATCCACTGTCCTTGGCTACCTGTTATCAGTCTGTTCAGTCTGGGGTGTGGTCCCTCTAGTACAGTTTGCTGGGCCGCTTCCTTCCTGTAGGTCCTCTCTTGGGTGGTGCCTTGCCACAGTCCTAGGCTTCCTTGGGTGGGGCATCTGCATGTTGGCGAGGGCAAGCCCCACAATGTCTCTGGGGATCACTCACTCAGTTACCTTAGGTGCTGGAGGCTCCTAGGTCTCCTTTGCAATCTCCCTTGGCTGGGAAGACAGTGCTTATTCCCTGCTGGCTGCCTTGGCTGGCAGGCAAGCTCCTTCCCCTCAGATTGGGAGGCAGCTAGCTTCTGCCTGTTCCTCAGTCAGCCCTGAACTGAGTTACACTCTTCTTTTCTGCCTCTCTGGGCCTAGCACTGGCTGCAGGTCTAATGGGGCGGGGCTAGCTGGGCCCAAAGCCTCTCTTTAACCTTTGCTGTGCTGGCTGGCAGTGTCTCTGCTTTATCATAATGCAGAAAAGGATGTTTCTGCAAATCTGCTCTACATTGTTTCTAATTAATGATCAATCTACCGTCACTTGCTGGCTCACCTGGAAAATTCCTTGCACTCCATTTAGTTATACACTCAATGCACCAGCATTGTGGCTTCACTATAAACAGTGACCATATTGTTGCTATGAACATAACTGTATGTGTCCTTACTCTGCATGAATCTCTCAGTTTAGGATTGTAACCAATAACGTTCCTTCTTATCCCAATATGTATATATTGTTTCTTACTGGCATTGATCAAAAAGAAACTCTATGTTGCAGATATACTCCCATTTGAGCACAAACTGCCTAAGCAAAGATTTAAAACATAGTCCAAAATAATCTTTAGTAAGAAAGGAGAAAGGAAAACAATGTAGTTGTATAATATTGAATTAAAAGCTTTGTTTCTTCGCCTTTTGGGTAAGATCACATTGAAATTCAATGCATTGTTACTATCATATTTATTCCAAAGGTTGCTCAGCACTATACAGAACATGGATATAGTTCTGCTCCAAGGAACTTACAATCTAAATAAACAAAGGCACACAGGGAGTTGTTGAATTCCTCCCAGCCCCTGCATTTCTATCTCAAGCTTTGGGGAGGGTCTCACTGAAAGGTATCAAGGGAGAAATGAGATTTGAGAATATATTTAAATGTAAGGAGGGAATTTGCTGGCAAGCAAGGAGAAGAAGGGTACTCTATTGGGATTACATGGCAGAAGGCATGAAGAAGGTGTGAGAAAAGTAAGAAAAGGTCAGGTGAAATTGGCAGGAACACAGACATTGACTAGGGGTCCTGCGGCAATGTCTTTATCAGGTTGTTATAAGCTGAACTTGGTCACTGAACCTTCTCTGAAGCCCTTGAAGTCAACAGGAATCTTTCCATTGACTACTGGGCTTTGGATCACTCTACATCTTGCCCTTCATTCTGCAGATGGACTGCCGTATAGAAGATTCTACTCTGTAAAGATATCAAACAAATGGAAAATTAAGAAATTTAGAATTGAATTTTAAGAATGTTTACCTATGTTTCCTCCAATTTCATATAAACGTTGGATCTGGACTTCCGTGTTCTTTGACGATGCATGGCTATCATGGAGAAGAAATTGAGTTTTAGTGTTTTATAGTATTACTGTGATTGCATACACTGAAAATGACATTTATATCATAAACAAACAAGGAATTCTATAGATCTGTTCCAGTAGTGACAAATTTATGTACTCAGTGTAAGCATTTATACCTCATTCAGCACTACAGAATATTGTCTGCAGAATGGGAAGTATATTATAGTAGCAGAATTAACTATAGCATATGACAGTGTTCTCTATCAGGGGTATGTGTACCCCAGGGGTTACATCAAGTTTCAGCTCATCTAGATATTTGCCTAGTTTTACAACAAGCTACGTAAAAAGCATTAGTGAAGTCAGTACAAACTAAAATTTCATATGGAGAATCACTTCTTTATAGTGCTCTATATACTATACATTGAAGTGTAAATACAATATTTATATTCCAATTGATTTACATGGTAAAAATGAGAAAGTCAGCAATATTTGAGTAATAGTGGGCTCTGACACCTTTTGTATTTTTATGTTTGGTTTTGTAAGCAAGTAGTTTTTAAGTGAGGTGAAACTTGGGGTATGCAAGACAGATCAGACTCCTGAAAGGGGCATAGTAGTCTGGAAGCACTGAGAGCCATTGGCCTATAAAAGGCCAGGTTCTGCACCAATTTTTACCTTGTTAAATTTCCACTAAACTCAGTAGGATTATATGGGGTGTAAATTAGTGTAGGAACTAGTTTATCTGTGACTGGTGGTATATAGTATGCCAGGCTGGTGGTATAGTTATTCTGTTATTAAAAGTGGTTTTAAAAAGACTCTGGAAAATAGAAATTTTGTTTGGAACAACAAATACATTAAAATGATGGCAGAACACTACTATTTTAGTTTATTTTTTTCTCCTACATAAAGCCAATTCTGCCCTCAGATATATGTGCATAAGTGCCATTGAAGGCAATGGAATGCACGCATCCAATTGATCTCTTATTTTACATTCTATTTCTGTGATTAGTTATAGAAGTCTTAATATATCAACAGAGTAACAAGGACAATTGCCATATCACATTAATATGATGGAGAGGGTTGTTATCGTCTTAGAACTGTAGTTGTAGACATTGTTATGCTAGCTGTAACTAGTGAACCTGTATCATCAATACAACAAAGGATTACTGCAGGCAATTTATGCCAGATTTATTTCAAGAACAGAACTATGTAATAGCACCAAAGGACTTTGCTGAAGGACTTTCAGAATAGGGCTAGCAGACTTCCTCTTGCTCTACCTCTTATAAATACTAACATGGGTATTCATTTACACAAATAACAAAAGCATTAACATGTGCATTCAGATTTAAGACAATCTTTCCAGCTTATAACTGGAGAAAGCCTAGAAAAATATATTTTTCAGCACAGGCATAACAGAAGTCCGACTGATTCTGTATAGGTGCCAGTTACTAAGTAGAATTTGAAGAGCACAAATCAATCATTAGAATTTTTTTCTGGACCGCCATTACCATAATTACTGTTGCCAGTGTAAAAAAAAGCATTTGAATAACACAATGGGGCCTCTGAAAAGGGGCAACTTATTCTTTAATGACTGTGAAGATATTACTCTGGAAAACTAAAATGTTCTGATGTCCTCCTGTTTTTACCCACCTGTTTTCACAGTGAAATCGAGCCAGGATGTCTCTGGCTTTTGTTTGACTGTTCAGTTGAATTGCCATAGAAACTTTTGAATGCAGTGGAGCATAAACTCTTATCACCCCCTCGGGTATGTGAGTCTGCAGACACAGGGAAAAAAATGACAGTTCTCTCATGTCAATATTCAACAGAGTAAGTTTAGTTATATATTGTCATAACTCAGCTCAGGGGCAGTTCTTCAAGCACTTTCAAGTTTACTTTTAAAAATCAATGACATGGACTGCCTGAATCCTTAGAGCAATAAATCTATGAGTTACAAATCATATATTTCATATAATCACACAGTTATACATTTTTTCTAACACGATAGTACATAAAGGTTATGCAGCTTAACTGCTACACTGCTGCGTAAGTCCAGGGTTAGTTGAACTCAAATTAGCAGACCCTGGGTTTGTTAACCTAGGGCTTGATTGTCTACACTCATTTGTAATGCCAGGTTAGGAAATTTTGAAACCTGGTTCCCAATCGGGCTCCAGCATTTACATCCATATCCCAGACTTCCTAGCATCTTGCTATAACATGGCTGCTCTAGCTCTTTATTCGGGGTGCAGCATGGGAAAACATGACAGTCCACCAAACTTTACTGTCCAGAGGACAAGAAAATTGACCCCAGGGGACAGTGGGATACTTTTGGTAGATTCCTAGAGCACAAGTTCAGTGGGACTGTGTCTACACTGCAAAAGCTATAGGGCTTGAACCCTGGGTTCCAGCTTGACTCAGGCTTGGACCCTTCATCCCCTCCAGGGTCCTGGCTCTGAGCCCTGGTTTAGTATAATTTGTATATAGACGGAATGGGGACTAATGACACCCCAAAATCAAACACTGTGCCACGTTTTATGTAAATACATATGGAATATACTACAATCCCTGATTTTTAATCGCAGTCAGAAATAAGTCCAGATGTTAACTGGGATCCTTTTAGCACGAACCAGTGGACAGGCAATTGTTCAAAAACTATATTATATACTTGAAAATATCCTTTCTTCTTTTCTAAAGAAGAAATTCCCCACAGGCAAGGACACTGAGTTCACTCTTTGCCCTCTCTACAACCTCAACAAGATCCAAGTTTATACACAGCAAAATAATAAAATCCCATATGGTTCCTCTTAATTGATATGTGACCTTGTACAGAGTTCAAACCATCCACTATAAAAGTTTACTCATTCTTCTATGGTTAATGGCAGGATAAATCAATTAGTAAGGCTTGCTTCCCAATTCTAATCTAGTTAATACCACCCTGACTAGAGAACAATAGCAGTCTCTCAAACAATTTTATCGCTGCATAATTTAGAACATCTGAAAGATAGTGTTTATGTTAAATGCTTTGAAATTTAACTCACTTATTCACACTCAGATTTTACTTTCCTATCCCAATTACTTGGGAATGCCTATTCCCTGACTAGTCAGGTACAAAGACTTTCGCCATCTGCTGACCAGCTTGTATTTCAGAATGCTAAAGGTATCTGGATGTCTTATCATTTTTCTCTCCCAGAATAAACTGTTTTTGTCCCATCACTTATAGTATGAACACAAGTCTAAAATGCAGTATCTCGTACCAACATGTAAAACAAATATGCACCACACATATATGTATGTGAGTATGCCATTCACAAAACACCTGTGCTAGTGCTCACCAAACATCTGAGTGGGTAAAGGCCAATCAATGACTCATACATAAGCACTTCCTCATCTCTCTTCCCCAACATCTGCTCTCTCTGTTTCCCATATTCTTTTAGCATATGGCTGCACTACAAAAATACCCTAGTGGCAGCGAGTCTCAGACTTACCAAGCTGAATATAGCAGATTCTTGGAGCCTGGGCTGCAGCCTGAGACTGAACATTTACACAAGTCTTTTTAACCCCATGGTGTGAGTCCTGCAAACCCAAGTCAGTTGACCCACTCAGACACTGGCTGCTGTCAATCTTCTTTTGCAGTGTGAACAGCTCCTTGATGTCTTTCCCTCAAACCCTAATCTCCTCTCTTGTAGAGCCCTGGACCAGCTCCCCAATTCCTCCTCTGACAAAGGTCCAGGAAACTTATGGATAAGCAGGCAGAATGTTGTTCTAATTGTTATGTTAGTAACTTCTGCAGCAAATTAATACACGAAACATTTTCATTTCGGTGCCATTTATGGTCCATGGAGAAAGCAGCTCCTCATTTGCCCATCTTCTAAACAGCAATGGAGGAGGCCCAAAGAATCCCCGGCCATGTAGTTGGAACAGCAACATGCTGCTGCCTGCAAAGAGCCAGGTGAGCATGATTACTTTGCTCAATGGTTTGTCACCACGCAGTGGAACCATAGCCAACCAGACAAATGCATGGTTACATGGCTGCCCAGCCCAGATCCAGGTAAAGCTGATTTATTCTAAAGCAGGGCCCACAACTTAATCTACTGTAATTCCATGACTTTGCTGACTCTCATCAGAACACTCAGCATTCTGTTGCGAAGAGCAGCCCACGTTCTCTTTCAGAATACATACTGTAAAACACTACTGGAGAGACTGGCCAAAAGCAAGCACTGTAGACCAATTCAGTTAATATCTTCCCTTGCAGAACTCAAGCACAGAACTAATTCTAGTCAGAAAACAAGAATTCAACTTCATGAAAGATTCTGGGGTTTTGGAATTTGCTTTCATTTCATATAAGAACAAAAAAGAGACCTTTTGAGATTTGTCATGAAAAAACATGAGAGAGAGAGAGAGAGAGACCCAATAGTCCTATGACTAGGGCACTCACCTGGAATATATGAGATGCAGTTCAAGTGCATGCCCTGCTCCTCTACATTTGTAATGAGTGCTCTAACCACTAGGATATAGACCCAGTGTCTGTCTCTCCCACCCTTGCTTATTGAAGGTGTCCTTATTTGGAGCAGTGACTTGAACCTGGACCTCCCACATCTTAAGTGAATGTCCTAACCACCAGGTTATTCTGGAGTGAGGTGGTTTCTCTCTCTTGTTTTGACCAGAAATTCAATCCTGGACCTGATGCCTTCCAGAGAAAATGGCATTTTACAAGAAAAAACATTTTGTTGAATAATTTCCAACCAGTTCTATGCAGAACTTCTGTTATTTGTCTTAGCAACATATCAAGCCCAGGGAGCACAAGTCCCAAAACAGCTTCTCGCACATGACAATCCAATTTGCTTCAGGCTTGTCAGATTCAAAAGTTTAGTTTCCAAATCAAGAGTGTTTTTATTTTAAATGAAAACATTTTTCTGTAAATATAAAGCCTACTTATTCTAACATCTTAACTCACATTGCTCCTCGCTGGTAAAACTTATTTGCCTCACAAACCCCCCAGGAACACCTTATTATTGTTATTATTTATCTGTATTATAGTAGGGCCTGGAAACCCCACAGTAAGTGTCCTGTTGTACTAGGCACTGTACAGAACAGAGCAAAGACAGTCCCTACCCCAGAGAACTCTCAGTCTCTGCCAGACAGGATGTAATAGTCAGATGGGGAAGGGGTGGGTGGAAGATGAGGGTAGAAAATAAACAGTTTAATAGAAGGACAAAAGTGAGAGCGTGCCACTTGCCTAATCCAATGCCAGAGGGGAGTGATTTGTTAGTTTCACAACAGAGGAAGATTTCAAGGAAGGATTTAAATTGGATGAGGTAGCAGCTTTATGAAATTTGACAGGAGATTTTTCTCATGCACAGGAGAAAGCACCAGGGGGATTGAAAAGACTAATAGACATGATAGAACTCAAAGATGTCATTTAAAAATATGTTATGTCTTAATGCACCTCTGATCTTTCAGGTCTCTCTCGTTCTATGGTCTTTCTCCTCAGCAATCTTCTCACACCCTTGTCAAACATCATCTGTCTCTTGGTGTTATTTATTGTAGCCTCATTCATCTTTCGCACTTGAGAAATCAGGAAGGATGGGACCTAAAGAGAGGAAGCCAAGGCTGAGTGTATGCAAAAGGATGAGGAAAAAAGCCTCCCCCGCACCAAAAAAAAAGAAAAATTAGTCCTGTTTATTCCCAGAAGTACAGCATGGGCAAATTTCCCCAATATCACACCGCCACCCTTAGGGGTGAAATGATAGTTCATTTTCCATGCTGCCACTTGCCTAATCCAACGCCAGAGGGGAGTGATTTGTTAGTTTGCTCTTTTCTGTTGCATCCGACGAAGTGGGTATTCACCCACGAAAGCTCATGCTCCAATACGTCTGTTAGTCTATAAGATGCCACAGGACTCTGTTGCTTTTACAGATCCAGACTAACACGGCTACCCCTCTGATAATAAAAGTGAAGAGTCTCACACGTACTATGCAGAAGTAAAAGCACAATGTCACACTGCAGGTGTATGGATGTAAGTAAAAGAACTATCAAGTTTGAAGACATGAAACAACCACTTCTGAAAATGGCTTACAAACAGAATTTTGGACTGACTTAAAGCTAGCTGGTGCTTACATTAATCTAATCTCACAGTATATGAATGCTCTCCCTTTGGGCAAAGTTCGAGCTTGCATAGCAGGCGAAGACAAGGCTAATGGACCAAAGCATTGTACAGAGATTAATTTCACCATTGTCAGTTGTGTGTTCCAGGCAGAAATTGCTGCATGTTTCCTTGTCTCTGTGTGGCTGCTGTATTCAGCTCTGAAACCTAGAAAAACAAATATGGGAACTAAAGTACATATACTGTAGTCAGCATTACTCACTGTCCACAGGATGTCCTGGTACTTAATTAAAAGTCTCACTATGTGTGCTGTAGTGGCTGCTGCTTGCATCTCTTCTTGGTTTGCATGTTTGCCTTTGTAGATGAAGACATTTGGTGCAACAATCATGGAAACATTCCATAAGTTCATTTTGTTTTTCCCTTCATTAGCAACTATCTTCTTCAGGAACTGCAGAAAGGCCTGGGAAAAGCAGCGCCACTCATACTCAATACAACGCATCATGAAATACAACATGAATACAACATTTTCAAATCCACAGTGCACCTGGCTAGAAAGCTGCAATCTCTCCCCTTGGATGTGGTACTTAGGAAAGCTATCTATGCCTTTGTGTCCTCCAGATTGGACTACTACACTGTGCTCTACCTGGGTCAGTCCCTGAAGACCACTCAGCAATATCTCCTACATCAAGTATATATCATGAATAGATCTTGTCCAAAGTCATTAAAGTCTCATTAAAGTCACTTGGAGGCTTTCTATGGACTTCAATGGGCTGTGGATTAGGCCCTTATTTAGCAGTGCTTCCTGGAGAGAGCATATTGCATCTCTGCTCTGCTATCTACTATCTGATCTCCACATACAATTCAAGATGTTGATATTGATCTATATGTCCTACATTGTTTGAGTCTTGATTACCTTAATGACCATCTCTCTCCTTAAGGACCAACCCTACTTGCTGGGATGATAGAAGTAAAGAGTTCTCAGCAGTAGGCTTCAACTCTAGAAATCACTGCTGCGTGTCAGTGCCAGTATGAAGGGCAGTTTGTTGCCCTTTTGGGCGCAGTGCAAGAATCATCAGTTTTTTCAGGCTTTCACTTGAATGAGTGCACGTGAGTAGGCTGAGGTTTTGTTGTTATTGGGGAGTTCTTTGGGGGATTCATTCTGCCAGTTTGTTATTTTACAACGTTATTTAAACTACTGCCTGTGTATGATAAACACATTTTTAGAAACTCAGAAATGACCCCACAGAAATTGTGTTGAAGACATTTGTAAATTAAAACAATGCTTTGTTACAGGTGGGTAAGGACAGGAACATTCATTTTTTTACCTTTAATATTTCTAATTCTATTTCATTTAATAACTTATCATCGGTAATTATTAGCACTATTGACCCTTAGACTGCCCTGCTCATAGATATGGATTTTGGCCAAATACAACTATTAATACTACTTATTCCTTATATCAGTAGATATTAAAAGTGCTTTGCAAAGAAGGTCAGTATCATGATCCCCATTTTGCTGACAAAGAAACAGAGGGACGGGGAGATGAAATATCTTGTCTGAGATCACCCAGTAGGACAAGGACAGTTCCAAGAATGGAGCCCTACTCAGCTGGCCATGGAGCCCTACTAATATGTAGTATTAGGAACACATGATTATAAACTATCATAAAAGAAATCCACATACTGAAATGTGCACAAAGATGTCAACATGAAATAAAACTGGAAATAAATGGATACATAAAATACATAATTAGCAAACTGTCAAAGAGAACACTCTGCCAAAGCCCATAGTTTGAATGTTATTGATCCAAACTCTCTGGCAAATACCTGCCAATAATTAATACATTTAAAAAAATATGTTTGTGAATCCTTCACTGTTAAGCAAGGGGCTACATCCATAACCAATATTATTCCTAATAAATATCCCATTCCATTAGCTGTTCTGCAGAGAACTGGAGAACTTTTCAGAGTGATGATAACGAACCAACATGAATATTTTTGCGGGGTGGGGGGGTGTTACTGTTACTGCGGGTTGCTGTTACAAACAAACCCTGACTCTCATTTAAAAGTCAAAGAATACAGATGCAGGAATCATGAAACAAAGCACCTACCTTGGCTGTATCCCTGTTGGCATCAGGTAACAACATGATCAACAGATGCAAAGCTTGTAACTGTAACTTGACCTTGGAGACTTCTAAGAATATAATAATTAATATTTTAAAAATCAGAATTAACATTAGATTTGTGCTAGAAAACACTCTGAAATGCATAGCGAGGCTACTTTGCAACTACACCAACAGTATAAACAGGGCATAGAGCTCCTCTATCAACCCCCCACACCGTTCTGTTGATTTAGGGAAATGCTGCTTGGGAATGAATGGCATATAGTTACCACAGGATCAGGAAGGTAGTAAGGTCACTTTTTCACCCACCCTCTTGAGTTATCCTGTAGCTGTGCATCTGGAACTTTATCTCTGCTTTCATCTTCAACTACTACAGGGCTATAAAGACAAACTATAGGATTACATTTAAGGGGAAAGGTTTTACTGAGAAATGATGCAGAGACTTCTTTTGTAGATGTCAAGGTTCCTTGCTGCAGTAAGTGCTGAGAATCCCAGATGCTGCTCTGATACATGGCATTTGTTTCTTCTTCTAAATTAAAAGTTGGCCTTTCACCAGAAATGTCCTAAGTTTAATGAGTATTTTCTTCCTTTCATGTCGTGGACCTGTAATTATAGTGGACTAATCTGGACAAATAGGAAGAAAGAAATGTAATGATACTAATGCACAGAACTTTGATTTTATCTCCAATTTTGGTTTTACAGGATGTAGGGATCTTTAGAAAAAATCTCTCCTCTTTGGGGAGACATTCCCTGAATAACCTGTTCTCTGGGTCACATCAGGCTTAAATCCTTCAGTGCTGGTTACTGGCCAATTCCTCTTTAATGTCACTGTGGGATTGCCTTGTGTATCAGATCGCACTTCTATAATATAGTATTTCTCAGTTTCAAGATGATATGGCATAATTTATTTTCAGGATAGTTTCAGACTAACTTTGTTAAGTGATTTACTGAACCCAGCTGTCGTTAGATTGTGGATTGATTTTTTTATCCTTCTTTTATTTTAATTTCACTCTTGTGCCTAGTCCTAAATCTGGCTCTCTATAAAAATGTATCGCAGAGTGTAGATTTCTAAGGTCCATCGTCCCTTAAAGGCACTAGCCTATTCTGTGGGGCAGTATGTTACTCCTGGAAGCAAATTGACTCCTGATGCTCCCTAACATGAAGGGTGGATGCGTATGTAGGGGGAGCAAGAGGAAATATTGTTGCTGCTATAGTACTTATGGGGTGAAAAGTGCAGTCACCTCTAGTCAATCTCAACTCCTTCATACTCTCCCCCATGAGGTCCTAGCTCCATGGACTCAGGTGAGCCTCATAACCAGCCTGTGTGCAGTTTGCAAGATGGATTAAACTGCTAGACCTTCCCTCCTTCTTTGAACATACACAGACTGCTTGGTCACAATCTGACTTTATGAGAACATAGGGTCTATTACCATTTTACCCAATAAAGGCACCATTCTATTCTTCTCACTCAGCCCTAACTCAAACAAGTCTCCTACTGAAGTCGATAGGAATTGACTAAGTAAAATCTGTACTATTGCATCCTTACGACTGAAAATAGAAAAAGTGGCTCAGAATTAGAAAGCACAGAAAAATTAAGACCCAAAACTTAGCTACCTGCAGCCTTCCACAAGCAAACACATTTCTTATGCAAAGATCCTGATAAAAATAATCTTTCATGAACGAAAACAAAATCTAATAAAATACTAACTATAGTGTGGTGATTAGATTTTACACTGGAGAGAATTTTTATTTATTAAACGTATAGTTCATGTGAATCAAATATGGTAAAATCTATGTACAAAAGCCAGTTTTCAACCACTATGTGCTTGCAATGTTTACAACATTCTGCTTTAAATAGCTATTTAACTAGAATACGTTTAGTCAAATATGCCAAGTACCATTAGAAAAGAAAGCTTACAGGAAATCAAAATGGTTATGACATGCTGGCAATCTCTTTTCTCTTCTTTAGTTCTTTTGTATTTTTCATATGTATCCATTTATACTAATTTCTTTCTACTTACTTTCCACTAGTGTGATGAAGGCAGGCAGATATTCTACAGTGAAAAGGGGGCTTGGGAGTTCTCTTATAAACATCTTCAACAGTCCTGCTGCATCATTGTTTCGTACTTGGTCCCAGTCAAATGTGTCTTCATTAAATTTTATTTCAATTTCTTGACGGAGATTCTGCAAGACAAAAGAAAGTGATTTTAATTACAACTTCTGATTGGTGAGCTTTATTTCATCTCACAAATGCCAGGAACAACAAAGAAAGCTTTATGAAGTATACAATTTGAAATGGAACAGTTATTTGAACAAACACTTCTACATCATTGTTTGTCTTCTTTATTTAAAACACACTTAAGAGGTTTTTTTAACCCCATACACACAAGAGACTAGGATATTCCTCCTCAAAGTCATTTAATCTGCATGTGTTTTGCATATGCCAGTAGTTCCCATTAGAGAGACCAGGAGGGTGAGGTAATATCTTTTATTGGACCAACTTCTGTTGGTGAGGGAGACAAACTTTTGAGCTAATCAGAGCTCTTCTTCAGGTAGCTCTTATTGGCTCTCTCATGTGTGGTCACAAATAGGCTGCTTTTTGGGCAGACAGAAATCCTTGCTTTTCTTCTCTAGTCTTATTATTTAGATAAGTGCCAACTTGTTTGATCAATTTTAAGGACCTACACGGTACCAGTTCAGTACTTTGGCACAACTCTGGCCAAAACCTGCAGGCAGGTATAATAGTTATTGCATTATCTTGGCTTCCCACTTAAACCAATTGTTTTCTGGCATCTGTGCTCCAGAACTAGGGTCCAATCAACTTTGAAGTGTAAGTAGTTAAAAATCCCATATGTGCGTGTGAATGGTGAACATAAAGAGACTCAGGAGGGTATCAAGTAAGAACAGAATTTGGCCCAAACTCTGCATTACAGTTTGGAAAGTCCAACCTCCCCGCAAAAAAAAAAACAAAAAAACCCATCTGATGTGTTAATAAGATACAGGGATTGGGACATTAACACCTTACATTAATATTCTCCATTGATAGCCTGAATACGAAAAAGTTTGAAGTGAAGAGGAACATTTCACTGTCTGACGGTGCTGAAGACAGCAACACAAAGAACTGCTAAATTGCCACCTCTTAAGAGGACAAAAATTGCCAATATAAATTAAGAAAAAAAGCCTGTGTGTTATATGAGAGCCAGTACTAACCTACACAAGAGACACTAATTTAATTTTCCTTTAAACAGATTGTTGCTCTACTTGAAAGCTAGAAAGGAAAGCTTCTTAAAATGATATTCCAAAGAAGGCCTTACAAATGACAGTCTAGTTTGTACCTTTATCTCTTGAAAATGGCCTTATTTGGCTGTAAGAGTTTCACTGTTTGTCTTCTCATTCATAATCATCACATTTAAAATTAAGTAGCTTTTCTAACCACTCCTAGCCGCTTTTGCCTTACAGACACAAAGAGTGTAGTTGATTTTAATGGGACTGTTTATTTGAGCAGGATTTGGCTCTATATTTCATGTGCTGGTTTTTAATCATGTTTTCATCAAATCTGCATTAGCAATAGGCAAGAAAATATTCAGAAAGAAGAGTTGTTAAAAATAGTGTGCTTAACATGCCTCACATCAATGGAAGGAAATTACATATCAAATATTGTTACATATAATGAAGTGAAACTGTTGGCACAAAAGGAAATATAAAGTCATTCAGGATTTGGTGTCTAGTGTTACAATACCATTCTTACTAGCACACAGTTTTTGCTGCATTCTCTGCTACCTCAACCTCCTTTACAGTCACATCCCATGTTGCACCTAATCCATTCAAACATCAGGATTAAATATCCTGACTGAGAAGTTTAGAGCAAGGCCCATCACTTCATTGTAACCACAAGAGAAGAGAAAGAGCTTTCAAGATTTTGCTGCTTAGTATTCTAAGAATGGAAGGAAAGTCCCAGAAACAGAGAGAACTGAGAGGAGAGACTGACTTTCTACATATACTTCATTTGTGTGTAATTAGTTTTTAGAAATATATTCTTGTAACAGTCTTTGTTTGTTTTTTCATTTTGTTTCTGAGCTTACAAGAGAGTAGCTTAACGTACATTTTGGTTCAGTACATACCACACATCTTAGAGGCAGTGGAAAACTTGTATTTATTTCTTTTATTTTTTGTTATTTAAAAAAGTTACTTTTAAGCACATCCATATGCCTTTCATTTTTTAAAACAAGAACTACTGTTGAGTTGGAATGCCCTCAAATCTTCATGTCATAATAATATACGATGGCTTTGAAGGACGAAATCTGGAACTGCTTAGGAAAAGCTTTCCCTCTGTCCCTTACAGGTTGACTTGTCTGACACACTTAAATGAATAAAAACTCAAATAAAACACATAACATCATTCATGTGGATGTTCGACTTACCAAGTGGTATAGGAAAGTCAGACACATAGCACAAAGTGCTTCTCTGGGTACAGGTCAGACTAGCAGAACAAGACACAGTGTAGTAGGTGCACAGACTGCAAAAGCTAATTAACAAAAGATACAAAGCAGCCCTGTCACATAATGCAAACTTTCTTTATGGGGTTTATGTACAGAAAAAGTGAAAGAATAAAAAAATATGTATAGTGACGGAAATTGAAATCAGGAAGCTGCAGAGTCTCTGTTCAGGCTAGGGGCTCAACAGGGCCGCCCAGAGGGTGGGGCTAGTGGGCAAATTTGCCCCAGGCCCCACAAGAGTTTTTCAGGGTCCCTGGAGCGGGGTCCTTCACTTGCTCTGGGGGCCCCGGAAAACTCTCACGGAGCCCGGACCCCCAGAGTATCTTCCGTGGCAATTTGGTGGCGGTGGGTCCTTCCGCTCCGGGACCCGCTGCCGAAGTGCCCCAAAGACCCACGGCGGGGGTCCTTCCGCCCCAGGACCCGCTGCCAAAGACCCCAGGCCCCCTGAATCCTCTGGGCAGCCCTGGGGCTCAATCCTGGAAGGTGCTGCATGCACTGAACACCTAACGAAGTCAGGAGGAGTTGAGATGCTCAGCACTATAAAGTTCTCAGTACCTTGCAGGACCAAACCCTACTATGGCATTAGTTATCTTCAGACATAAATTTGCAGGGCCCTATCCAAAGTAAATAATGTGAGGCCCCATATTATTCCCTCTACACTAATGAAAGGCTCATCCCTCATCCACATAGCTCCAGCAAACATCTTATCTTCTGCAAACTCCTCACTTGCTTTTTAAAATTTGATGAACTGTTCAGTGTGGAAGTGTCATAGAAGCATATAATTATTATACAGATCTCTCGTGAAAAGCCTCCTCTTGTCGCATATTTTATTAGCTATTACTAATCACATGACCCAACCAGCTAATCAACATATAGGATTCTCTAAGATTCTGAAGCACTCTTGTTTTATGCTGTGCAAATGTCACAGTACTGGAAAACCTAACTGACTGTATGTTGGAAGGTTATTTTTCTTCCTGGTGGAATATTCAGTGATAGCCAGGGGAGCAGGAATCATTTAAAAATGTATAAACCAAAGAAAAAAAATTCAAAGATATTTAGTTATTAATGCCAGGCAAAAGGGAATGATTGTAAGTGAATGAGAACCAACTACTAGAGTATTTTTTTTATGATATAGACCTGTTCTCTCATTTAATGTTCTGAGTGCCAGAGCTACTGAGCATTGTTTTGTAGTCATCTCACAAGACATGCCAAACCTGTGAAAAAAATGCAGAAATTGGGCTTGTTTTTGACTTAACTGGCTTGTGAGTTGCTTGTTGGCTAGTTTTTCGCTTGTAGCTTGTTTGGCTGGTTGTAGTTTGTTGCTTCCTTTTTTTGATCGGCTCCCAGGAAGCAGGGGCAGGGAGGAGAGAGTTCGGGGTGCACAGTGGGCTGGAATGTTGGGGCTCTTAGGGACTGGCTTGTTTTGGCTGTGTTTTGAAATGGAATTAGCTTGATTTTTGGCTTATTGTGAAAGTTGGGGTGCTTATTTACTGCATGAAAGCAACTGTGCATCTCTCCTGTAACAATATGTTACTTGCAGTATATTATTCAGTCACTAGAAAGATGTCTTTGTGTACTGTATAGAGTTCAAGGAAGACAGGGCCTCTGGTAAACAAGTAAGACTGGTTTTGATAGGAACTCAGTAAGAATAACATCTGTTTCCCACCCTGCCTATTCCTAAAGTTTCTCTGTGAATATCCCTGCCCCCAGTTCCCTCTAACACACCTAGATTTGAGTTAATTGGACTTATCCTGATTTAAACTCACAGTGACAGTAAACAAGGAAGACAAAGCTAGAACTTCAGCTGTGTGGAAGGCTGTTTGTCTCTTTAGTTTGTTGCTACTTTCTTTAATAATGGCCTCGTGTTTCAGATGAACAGACACTCCACATATCATGACATCACCCGCCAACATTCACACAAAACCTCACTTTTCATACCATAAGACGGATGTATTAATTTACATTAAGCATTATAGGAAGGCATATATTATTATAGTCTACTTTCTAATAATATGGTACATATTAGGGGGGAAAGCGTAAAGCCATTGACTGTCACAACTGCAGGCCAGTGGGCCCAAGCCTACTCATATGTGCTATGAAAATGGAGTACTTAATTTCGTCAAACTGAGCAGCAGGGGAGGGATAGCTCAAAGGTTTGAGCATTGGCCTGCTAAACCTAGCATTTGTGAATTCAATCCTTGAGGAGGCCATTCAGGGATCTGGACCAAAAATCTGTCTGGGGATTGGTCCTGCTTTGAGCAGGGGGTTGGACTAGATGACCTCCTGAGGTCCCTTCCAACCCTTATATTCTAGGACATACTTCACACAGTTCCAAACTTGGGACCCCAAAACTCCAATCAAAGGACAAATGAGTCATAACATTACAAGAAGCCTACAATTATTTGGCATCAGATCTTTAGCTTAAATTCCTTGATAACCTCAATCTAGTGACTCAGTATTTCTGAAATAAATTAAAATAAAAGTGAGATCACAGTAGTTCTGAGTGACAAGGAGGTCAGATAAGTTCTAATCTGAGGGGCCTCCCTCACAGGTTTAGTGGAGGAGAGCTGTACTTTGACTCCATGTGTCCTCTAAGTAAAACATCAGCCCATGCCAAGTTATGGTCCTCAGTTTCAGGAAGCAAATGCCAAGCCACTGTTTTTGCTGGTAATGATGGGACTGAAAATCTCTCTATATAAACTTTGCCACTTTGTATAGATTCTATTGGTTACAAGAAGGTAAATGAGAAAACACAGGTACCTTAACTCTTGAGGCAGATCCAGGAACTCGAAGAATTCCTTCCGTTTCTAAACCCGTTTCCTCAAGCTTGAGCAACAGCTAAAATGCAACAGCAGCATTTTAAAAATACTATTTACCTTTTAGCAACCTGCCTTCCTGAAAAACCATTTGATGTAGTTTATCATCAAGAATAATACATACCCACATTGACAAATCAATCAGAACTTGCTCCATATTCCTAAAACTGTGAATTTTCAGAGAAGAAACCATGTTTTCCTATGTGTTTGTACAACTTCTAGCATAACAGGAGCTCCCTAACTTGGGACTCTTGGCACTACTGTAGGTCTAATAATAAATAATAATAATAATGGGGACATCCTTACATTGCACAGGATCTTTCTTAGCAAGAAGTCACACTGATTTCCCTATGACACAATGAAGCTATGCGGATACAGTCCCTCATGTTTGTGAGAGGCTCAACTATTATGGTGATGAGCACCATAGAAAAGCCTATTAATAAATGCGTAGGCAGAATTGAGAACTTCGACAAAAAATAATCTTAGGAAAATTCTTTCTGGGATGTTCATATCCAATGTGAATAGACCTTTCTGGTCTCAGCATTTCTTCTTTACAAAAATTAAGTGCAGAGCATTTTTGTTTTGACAAAATGCAAAAGTGGGAAAAAACTAATTTTGTTGCATTTATTCATATGGCTCTGGATTTTCATTATTAACTGCCCTCATCCAGCTCTATCCCTAACACCCTTTCTCTAACAAGTTATCAGCTCTACAGCTGGGGAAAATGTTTCAAATGAAACTTTTTTCACCAAAAATACAGCTTTGGGTTGATGAAAACATGTCATGAATTTATGTCAGATTTGCCAAATTGCTTTGGTTAAGAATATCTGGAAAAAAAAAAACATTTTGTCATGTTCAAAATGAAACATTTTGATTTTTTGATTCAAAATGACTTTTTGTTTTGAATTTTACTTCAATTTTATTTTTGAATAAAGATAAGTCCTCAGAACTTAAATGAACCATTTTGTTTAGGAACAAATGAACTGTTTCATTTGGCCCCAAATTATTATTATTATTTTTTGGTCAGCCACTGTAACAAAAAAATCAATAATTTGGATAGCTCTATAACTTCCCAAAGTGAAATTATAATGGAATGAAGTGAAGTTGATTGCTGGCCATGCAGAGATTAATAACAAATGTGCCAAATTACCTCTATCTAGCTCTTTGTTTTCTTTCAGGAGTTATTTACAATTAAATGTGACTTTAATCTTGAAACTGGATGTCCATATAAGTCTGTGTGTGCATGCGTGTGTACATGCAGGTGTGTGTCTAACTGAGCCATACACTGGATGTCACTGTAGCTTCACACTAATTCAGTTAAATGACCATCTTCTTGGCTCTGTGCACCTCATTCAGATCACACCAGCTCACTTCTGATCATCTCTAAGTCAACAGGTCTGCAATTTGAAATAATGTGAAATTATAAATGCTCCCCCTTCAAAAACATTTCATTGAACTACATGTCAAATGAAAAGGGGAGCAGAATCCTATCCAGCTAGTTCTGTACATTTCCTGTGCAATATTTTATAAATATACTCCCCAAATTGGAAAAAACTCCCAGCATGCACATGATATTCAAGAACAGTGTTTTTGATCTAAGTCTCATGAGATATTTAAATCACAGCATATGTACAGAAGTAAATTGCAAACACCTTGAAGCCATTAAAGTCTGTCTTCTTTTATCTGATGTCTGCTCTGAGTGTCAATGCTAATGAGGAAAATTCAAGCCACACAAGATTTTGTTCTACTCACTTTTTGAAAGATGAGAGGAACTTTTATTCCGGGAACCTTCTTTTGATCGTTTTCCAACAATATTGCGAGAGGGACTCCAAAAAGGCCATTTTCTTTTAGAAAAAGAAAGAGATAAAGTGAAGTCTAATAAGCATCTTCTTACTAAGCACTACAAATCACAAGACACCTGTCAGTGAGCTACCACTGTATGTTTACCTCGTCCTTTGATTCTTTCTGTTCGGTTTCTCTTTAGTTCTATTCCCAAAGCATCATAGAAGGCTGTTAGTTCAATCAGAGAGAGATTGCGAATTTTCTTCATGTCTTCAAGAGATAGGTCTCCAACCTCTGTCAGGCCAAACTGGCTTTTTCTAACAATAAATTTCTACAAGAAGTATATGTAAATAGGGTTTTATTTTACATGCTTGAGAAATGTTTAGTTTTAAAAATTACTCTTTGTGAAGGGTTTTGTTTTTTTTAAATAAAAGATGTGCCTTGGTGCTGCAAGAAGTCATGTGGCGGTGCTTTCATGGGTAGGCTAACTCAGAGCTGAACCTATGGTCCTGCATGTTGTCTGGCCGCTGTGCTGATGACTACTTCAATTTGAAATGTGCAACTGAGCACCTGATCCCTTGTGCTCAATTATAGATCTCTTGGCAATTTTCACAAAAAGCAGGGATGTTAACCCTGGTGTTCTGGACATATTCCAATTTTCAACAATTAGCTACATGACATTCTAACTAAACTTTCCTCTCTAGTTCCAACAGGATTTAATAATCCACATCTCTCCCCTTAAATTCTTCCATAATATTGTTTGATGCTATTAAACAGCAGCCACATTTCATCACAGAAATGGCTGCATAGCAGTGATGGAGGATGTAGTTCTATATGTTATTTGCACTTTGAAGGAAGCATGGTCTAATGATCTGAGCTCATTACTCAGAAGACAGAACACTTAAATCCTAATAGCATCTAGATGTAACTCATGCCTGCTTCTTATGGCACTCAAGCCCCCTCTAGTGGCACCTAGGCCAGCTAGAGCGTGATAAGCTTGGTACAGCTTTGGCTAAAAGAGATGTCTTTTAGCTCATACAGAAGTGGTTAATGCATTAAGCTCCAGAGGTCCCAAGTTTGATCCTGGCCAACTATGACTGTGGTCTGCTGGTGTTACATAGGCACAGACTTAGATTTATTATAGGATGAGTAATATGAAACACAAACGTTAAAAGGCCAAGGAACACTTATGAAAGTAGAATCCATGGATCATTTACATGAATTGAATGCTACTTGCAACTTCTGGGACATGAAAATAGGAATATTGCTGCATCAGGATATGCGATGTTTCCTGCTGTAAAACTGTAAAAAAAAAAGTGAAAACACGCTCTTTTCATATGTTTTGATGTCATTATCATCATCATCAGTATAAAATCTTGTGCTATGCAAAGCTCTGTGGAACCTTGGCATCATTATGTAATTCAAACCAATCACAAGCATTTATTAAATAAATAGTGCAACAAGTCATCTCTATTTTTGGGGATCCAACTTGGAACTAAAACCTTCTAGATGATATGAATCCATCCCTCCCTTTTAATTAAAATTCATTCAGGTTCAAAGCCCTGATTTTAACTCATATCTCACAAACAGAGAAACAATAGTCAAGGAAAAAGCAAACAAAAATGATACATCTTGCATTGTGCTCTAAAAGCAACAGAGGACAAAGCTCTGACTGACCACAGAGGAAGTGAGTTCCAGAGGCCAGGATCTCCAGCACTCCATTCTCAGTATTCTTTAAAGCAGGAGATGATCCTAAACAGGGGGAAATAGGAAGCACTGCAAGATACCACCATCTTCTGGCCAAACAGGGAATATTGGGAAGTATAGAAAATGACCCCAAAAATCTAAAAATTCTATTATTTCATTCATAGAATATATACGAGTCTTTGCAATGATAAACCACTGAAGCAAAGAAAAACTGCTGATGTACCTAAAGTGTGAAACAAAAGGCAATCTCATTATTTGCAGTGTTTCATCAGGTGAAAAAAACCTCAAATAGAGCATATTAAATCACTCTGAAAATGTGAAAAAATTATTACCGGTGTGTATATGTATATATACTGGTAATAATTTAAATATATATATCTACTTATATATATATAAAGGGACATAAGGGAGGAATAGGGAATGAGAAGGTCTTTTTGCAGTCGCCATTTGCCAAAGGAAGGACTAAGTATTTTTAAAAAATTACTGCAGTGATTTTCCATGGTGGGTTGTGGTCTCCTAGAGGCGTTCTGATGTGATGTAGTCTTAACATGAGGTTTGGGGCTGTCTCTCTTTGTAAGAACAGCACTGGGAATCTATGACATAGAGCACAGAAAACCACAGAGTTAGAGAACTATACAGTATTAAAGTTGGCACAATACATTGTGATAAACTTTGAATTTACTTAATCTCTGTGGTTTTTAGAAATTAGATTCCTGGCATTTGGTTCCAGATCCTATGTTGCATCAGTTTACTTTCTGACACATCTTCTGTGTGGGGGACTATGTTCTGTATTTGGAAGGACTCAATGTGATAATAGGTTTTTACTTCTCCAATACCTAGGATTACATTCCATTTATCATGTTCCTAGTGGGCTAGATTGTGCAGTTTGAACATAGTCCTGTGTATAGGTGGTGTGAAGGTGTATCATTCCTGGGGGAGCACTGGAAGAGATTGTATTTAAGGAGGCAAAATTTCTCCCAGAGCTGCTTAGTTCTATGTATGTGTGTGCACAGACACTACATGCTATCCACAAAACCCCCAGTTTTGCATGCAAAATTGTCCACTTGAAACACATCTGTGAACTTCTCTGAAACTATTCAGTTGCGTACCCATCAGTACAAGGCCTCCTTCTATATGCTACTTGCCCCAGATTGCTGTGCCTTGCCAGTTAGGAGGTTCATACTTATGGTTGGAAGGGTGTGAGGGATAGGTAACATCTCTAAAATTGAGGGTGGAATGTCATGGTGAGGGTTAGAGGAAGGTTAGATGTTTTCTAGTAACAGGACCAAGGAAGAAAGTTCAGTATGCCAGGACCATGATAACTAGGGAGACAGCCTGATTCCCAAAAGGTGATCAAATTATTATCATCACAGAGCAATCAGACTGTACTCCGTGCCATGTGCAATCTACTTGATACTTATCACCCTATTGCAACATGGACATTTGAGGTTCTTGAGGTCTTCTCCATTGGTGGTGTTGGACACGCACAAACTGATTGTTCTTGGTGAATTCAGCATCCATGCAGACGACAACTATTCTGGATCAATTTAGGATCTCATGACCAATGTGATGTTTGTGGGACTCGTCCACATAGTTAATGGCTTAACTCATACATCTGGCTAAAGTCTGGAGCCAGTGTTCAGGCTTTTATTGGATGGCGAGATGGTGGTTGTGATTACATCCTTATCACAGACTGATCATGAAATCCTCAAATTTCGGAGCCAGGGCACACATTTCCTCTCAAGATGATGGACCTGTTTTAATGGTCCACCCTTAGAAGCAGATGGAATCAATAAATTGCCATCCAACTGATAGACTACACTATGCACAACTGGTTGGACAATAATCTTCTGTCCCTGGCTACTGATCTGGTATCTCCTATGCTGTACCTGCATCAAATACTAATCTGAGACAATCTGAGATACTAGTGAACAGAACCAAGGTTCATTTTTCCTCCCATGTCTGAGTCTAACAGATCTCAGACACACAAATTTAAAACCCATGTCAAGAAAGGTAGAGAATCTGGGTGTGGATAAGGGAGTAGTTCAAGTAATAAAGATGGATTGTCACTCTCAGTGTGTGATCTTTGTTTTTATGTGAAAAGTTTGTGGATGACACAATGCAATACAATTTTCAAGTACTGGGGTATGTACACGAAATTGCGTTGGGTAGAAGATGTGTCCATGACTAAGCACACGCTTTGGCTTCGGTGCCTCACTGGGAATGCTGTGTGGTGGGCAACAGACAAGCACAGCAAGAAGCCTTTACAAATATATAAAGTATTAAAATGCATATATGGAAGGAAATCCAATGTATTTTAAGAGACTTCACTGTGGTGGGGGAAATGAAGCAGGAAATTAATGGGGTAAAGAAGAACTATTGAGTCAACATGAGGGATTTAAACTTACAGGCAAAGCAGAATCATCCTTTTTGAATCTCTGGTTGTTATGTCGTTCTCTGTTTTTTGGGACCACTGTGATGGATTCTGAGAAAGAAACCTCATAGGATAGCTCTTCTGTTACTGATGGGCTGTCTTTATCTAGTCCACAGTCTAGACAGCTATTAGCTGGAAACAAGGGAGACTATATATGAACACTGAAGGTTTGTTTGTGTTTGGTGCAGAGGCATTAAAAAAATGGTAAAAACAAACAAAGAGCTTGTGAAAGTGTTAAGAGAAGAGCTTCACAGAGGAATTTCAGCATAACAATAATGCATGTTCCTGTTTTGTCTGGAGGAAATAAGCCCTTATACTTTCTGAAATCAAAGCCCTATTTTTATTTTAGATTCTTTGCTGTTGATATTTGTGCAGAAGGTGATTAAGCGGTAATTTTCCGTTTGTCAGTAGAAGAATCGTGCTCATCATCACCTTTGTGCATAATGATCTTGTCTATCCTGATTAGGGAAATTATTTCTGCATTTGGCCAGTGAACAATCTTTTTTCCTTTTTAAAATTATTGATAGAAAAGTGCTGCTAATACTGTTTCTCTGGTCACTGTTGTTTACACTTCTTTTTCCTTACAATTTCCCATCATTGCTGCTCTTGGTGCACAAAAAACATAGTACAGGCACAACCTGTGCAGACAGGGCTCAGCATGCTACCATCTGGTTTGCAAAGCCATGCCAGCCCTAGTGGAATTTTTAATAGAATCCAGGAACCAAAAGACAAGATCATCTATTGCTCTGTTCCATAAATTAGTTGCCCACTAGAATTAGTAGGCATAAGAGGGAAATTTCTACTATAGAGATGCCCTGTCTCCATAGACTTCACAGTGTATTAGCCTGAATGAGTTCTAGTGTTGCCAACTTTCAAGATTTTATCATGAGTCTCCTGATACTTAAAGTCCCAGCTCCTGGATTTGTGCAACTAGATAAGAATCTCAGCTTTCATTAAAATAAAAAGTAAGTTTTTAGCCCTCAAGATTGCAGAGGAAGCTTAGAAACATGTCACAAGTGCAGCTTAAAGGCTTAGAAATAAGATAAATAAAGTGAGCCCCAAATGTATTATCATCGTTATTTAAATCTTAGGATTTTTAAGCCAAATTTATGGTTACTGGGGAGCTGACTCATGATTTCTGAACACTTGGGGTTGGCAGCACTGGAAGCTCAAACATCATTCTTCCCATACAGGTGCTATCGCTCTTTCAAATTCTAGGATAGACAAAGCTAACTATGTTATGAAACACATTACAAAACACTATTATGGCTGTAGATCTCAGGAATATACTTACATATTTTGAATTGCAATGCAGACAGGGCCATAGATTAGAGACTACAGGCCCTGTTCTATGTTTGTAAAGAGTCCAGCACAACAGGGCCCCAATTCAAAATGGGGACTTTGAGCATTGCCATGATATAAATGTTTATTAATAATGTGTAGTAATAATCTTAAAGAAAAGCATGCAGTGTGTCTCAGCACCTAAAATAGTGGATTAACCAGATGATCCTAAAAGGTACTTTCTATCTCTCATTTCTATGATCAAATTAATATTGGTTACAGGTTGGCATACTCACAACTCACTGATTTCCAAACTGGCTTCTGCCCCGGAAGCTGGATACCATTAGAAGGAACTGGTGACCCTGGCACTGTCTCAAACGTGGGCTGATAGGCAAGGAAAAATGATCAGACAGCAATGAAATTAAAGGCATGTGGACAGACACTTCTACAACTCAATCAACAGTGTATCAATCCCTGTTTTTGTCACTAAGTTTAAACAATCCATTCTGATTTGCCAGAGAGAGATTTTCATTACCCAGCCTGTGTAAGTAATCTTCTTCAGGCTGCAGATGTGGATCATGTTGAGGTCAGTGAGTATTGCCACAGCTTTACACAGTTAATGAGTTCTCCCACACGTAATGACTGAAATTAACTAATGAAATTGCTTCAGATAACTGCAGCAAGTTAAAGGTTTGTATCAATGTGTAATTTGTCTTGCTTTTAATCACCATGGTCACATTCTGCAAGGTGCTGTACACCTCCTAAAAAGTGCTGAACACGCTCAACTCCCACTGAGGGGCTGCAGGAATTGAAGGCACTCAGTACTCTGCAGGACTGGAAATTTAACAAGTAAATAAATGGATGGCCAAAACCAACGGGAAATGCACTTCAACATTTTCTTCCCATAGGCAACACTGTGTGGAAACTGGGGTTACATGAATAACACAGGTTCTTCATCATAGTGCGACAAACATTTTTTTAAAAAAATCTTTTTCCTATTGCTTAGTTTTGTTTGGTTTTGCCCAGAAAATTGTTTTGCATTGTGTAAAAATGCTGTGTGTGTGTGAGTGTGCGAGAGAGCGGAGGGGGGGAGGGAGAGAGAAAGATAAAAACAGCGGCTTAAAGTCAAAGGGTAACTTTCACTTGGTGTGACACATTTTTGTGTGCTGAATTTGCCCTTGTGATTAGCAGCTTTGGAATAGATCATGAGGTAATACTTAGTCCTGCCATGAGTGCAGGGCACTGGACTAGATGATCTCTCGAGGTCCCTTTGAGTTTTACGATTCTATGATTCTCTGAGGAGAATTTGGAGCAGGAAGACATGTTCAGGGATGAAGAAAGGGTAGAAATATTAAAAACAATTAGAAGGCTACTTGGTGAAATCAATCATTGATAAAATCTTTGTTTTAAAACCTGTTCTGTTCTCTACATCCTGCTGGCATCCCAGAGAATTGTATTATTTCTCGCATACCCTTGTTTTACATGCTCCCCGATCCCTTGAGGTTCAGCATCACAGCCATCGTCTTTCCAGTGGAGGGGTGCTGATGAGAACTCTGCTGAACCCATCAAAGCCGCTCTTTAAACAGCTGAATAAACCATTTAGCAATATGAGGTGGTGCCTTCCCCAGAGGCAGAAAACACTGTCTTCCCAGTTTGTAGTTAACGCACATGGGAGCAGTACTCAGACTGATATAAAATGGCAGATATTTAAAAGGACGGCAGACCTTCCAATTTGAACACTGAAATAATGTTGCAGTTGTTTTATCCAATCTTATCCTTTGAGTTATTTGGATAACAAAAGTTAAACGTAAGATGAATAAAATATCTCCTGAGAGAGTCCATTTAATAGGCTACCAACCTGATAGCAAACAGGATTTGAGTCACAAGGTTTCCTTTTAACTATAATCCATTAAAAAGCAAGGGCTGTGTAAAAGAAATGAAATATGGTAGCATGATTTTATGATTTTTAAAAGCCCAGCATTAAAAGAAATGTTTTATGACAAGCTGTGTGAAGTGCAAAAAGTAGGCAAATAAGAGAAATGGTGAACATGAATTAGATTTGTAAAATCCTTCCAGCCTTGATAATATAAAGCATTATAAATAACACAGGGAAAACTAACAGGGCACTCTCTCTGTTGCAACCTGTTTCTGCTGGGCATATGATTTAGGAAAGGGAGATTGTTATGGACCCAGCTATGGATCAATTACTCTCTGCCTCAACTCCAGTGTAGTTTAGAGCAGCTTGCAAGATGCTCTAATATGAGTCCGTTGAGTATATTCCCCTATAAACAATGTTGGGAATAACTAAAAGACATCACATTCCGGCCTCTTGCCTCCGCATCAGTAAAGGGAGTGGCATGTAGGAGTCAACTCCGAAGGTTCTATGTGAGCCAGGGACACTTTCATGATAGGGGTATCCCCAACAGGGGATTTACAGGAGGTTTCTGCTTGTTATAGCACCTGAGTAACAAAAAGGGAACAGATTGGGACACATAATCTCCTCCATTTTTGATAGTACATGATTATGGTATATTGATAGTGTCCCTTAAAAACAAAAGATTAGAAAGTTCATTTTCCAATAAATGTGCTAAACCTAGTGGGCCAAATTCTGCCCCCCGTTACATGTGTGCAATGCCATTGACTAGGATGTGGTTCCAATGAAGGCAGAATTTGGTCCAGTTCAGGTATCCTGATTCAGGCCTACACTTAGTTGTTCATCAAGTCATTATTGATGCTAAAAATGCCTCCAGTGTTTACTTGCACTATGTGCACAGGAAGAGGAAATCTGACTAGCAAGAAAAAGGTGGAGATGGAAATGCTCATTTCCTTTAAAAGCTTTCCACTATACACAAAATGTAAAAACAAACCATCAGAGCATCACAAAGGCAAAATTTCAATGTCAGCACTGCAGCCAAGAAACATAAACACTAAAGAGATGTTCATGTTAAAGTTCTGTTCATGCTGCCTTTGCTTTTTGAGAGATTCATATTTTCAAGCATAGTAAGTGCAAATGTCTTCTCATGCAAATGACTCTAGTTTAGTTAGTTATTTACTATTTTAATTAGATCCTGGTCCTTCATGCACTACTCTGAGCAACACTCCTCTGAAAATCAAGAGGAGTTTTACTTATCGAAGTGTGCATGGTCAGGTCCTTCATTAGTCTGGAGCTTAACTTGCTCCCCACTTTTGGACTTTACTGATAGGTTGTACTAGGCACCAAACTGCCTGATTTTCAGATCTGTTGAGCACTTGCAGCTCCTAGAAACCTTAATGGAAGCTGTGACCATTCAACACCCATGAAAATCCGGCCACAGTGACTGATGTGCCATTGCCCCACCTCTGAAACAGGACTGAGTTGCCTCATCTAGGGGAGGGTAAGATTGCTTCAAGGGAGCATTATCCTCCTTGAAGCACCAGGGAGTTCCTGGATGGCCTGGAAGGATGTAGCATGTTTCCCATTTCTAAGGCCTCGTCCAGACTAGGGGAGGAAAATCGATCTTAGATACGCAACTTCAGCTACATGAATAACGCAGCTGAAGTCAAATATCTAAGATCGAATTACTCACCTGTCCAGATGGCGCGGGATCGATGTCCGCGGCTCTCCGCGTCGATTCCGGAACTCCGTTTGGGTTGATGGAGTTCCGGAATCGATGTAAGCGCGCTCGGGGATCGATATATCGCGTCTAGACTAGACGCGATATATCGATCCCCGAGCAATCGATTTTAACCCGCCGATACGGCGGGGTAGTCTGGACGTGGGCTAAGCCAGGTTAGCTCTTCCGGCTGGAACAGAGGCAGAACAGGGCCGTGAACAAGGCAGAACAGGGTGATACTTTCTTGCCACTAACTTTGGGGTGGTTTGTGCTCTTTTGGGAGTAGTTCTGTGCTCAGAGTGAAGGATCTGTAACCATGGATAGCCTCTAAGACCGGGTACAAGGACTCCTTGTGCCATATTCCCCTCCTTGTGCACTGACCCAGGGATCATTCACAATCTGGCCTTATGCCTGTTCTTGGTTAGATAACCCTGACGTTTAAGAGTTCCAATTCATTATGCAAGCAACTGAGGCAATAGGTTTCAAATGAGTCTAGAAACCCAGGTTTTTCCTTCTCTATGCAGTGTGGAAGACTTCACTAAACCTGTCAATTTGCCTAGGATGCTTTCCTCCCCCTGGTGCCTGTTGTCCCTGCTCGCTGACAGCAAAGTAAATCAAAAATAGAAAAAGAAAGGCAGAATGCTCTGTACAGCTATTTATGCAACCCGAACACTAACAATTTGTATTCTTCTTCTCCACTTGCCACTGGGCAAAGCTAAGTGAGTCACTCTCATAAAAAGAAATCTCACCTTGTGGTTTAATCACCCTTTTCCTCATCACTAAGAGTAGAAG
Organism: Gopherus evgoodei; assembly: GCF_007399415.2. Lineage (NCBI taxonomy): Eukaryota > Metazoa > Chordata > Testudines > Testudinidae > Gopherus > Gopherus evgoodei. The sequence goes on from NC_044323.1 coordinate 207,926,273, forward strand.
ATAGTTATCCATCCCGTATCTCTATCCTCTGGGCAGCTGTACTGTTTATGATGCCTAGAGGCAGGGCCGGCGCAACCATTTAGGCAAACTAGGCGGCTGCCAAGGGCGCCTAGTGATTGGAGGCGCCTAAAAGTCCCCTCACGCGAGGAGGTGGAGTGGAGGTGAGCTGGGTAGGGGGACATGCAGGGAGGGCTGACCGCAGTAACGGGGGGAGGAGGGCAGGTACACAGGGGAACAGGTACCCGCCCCAGCTTACCTCCACTCTGCCTCCTCCACTGAGCACACAGCCCAGCTCTAAGTCTCCTCCAATCAGCGCCGCAAGCCTGGGCAGGGAGGAGAATTAGAATGGCGCCAGCGTGCTCAGTGGAGGAGGCAGAGCCGAGGTGAGCTGGATGGGGGAAAACCCAGGCAGGGTTAGCTTCCGTGGGGGGAGTCTCCCCAGGCAGGGTTAGCTGCCATGCGGGGAGTCTCCCCAGGGAGGGTTAGCTGCCGTGGCGGGGGAGAGGGGGGAAGTCTCCCCAGGCAGGGTTAGCTGCTGTGCGGGGAGTCTCCCCAGGCAGGGTTAGCTGCCGTGGCCGGGGAGAGAGGGGAACTCTCCCCAGGCAGGGTTAGCTGCCGTGGCGGGGGCGGGGGAGGTCTCCCCAGGCAGGGTTAGCTGCTGTGGGGATGGGGGAGAGTCTCCCTGGGTGGGGTTAGTTGCCGTGGGGGGATGGGGTGGAGAGGGATTAGCTGTCGTGGTGGGAGGGGTCGTTTCTGGGAGGGCTCCCCGGGTGGGGGGCTGAGTTAGCTGCCATGGGGGGCGGGGTTACCTGGTTGGGGGGTGCGAGGTGGAAGTTTCGCCTAGGGCACGAAACTTCCTTGCACCAGCCCTGCTTAGAGGGCTGGATGAAGACTGCATCTCTTCTTTTAATTTAGAGGGTTACACAAACTATTATGTGGAAAGACTAACTCTTTCCATGGCAAAAGTGATTAAAAGTCCTGCATGGCATTTCAGACTAGTACACAAACACTTGAAGAAAAGATGATTTATCTGGTACCAGCGATTCGGCCAAGCCAAGGTACATCAGTCATTGTGCACTAAACTGCAAACATTCATTCCCTACATTTCTCCTAACCACTGGAGAGTTGATAAATAAGACAGTCTTTCAAAATACCATAGCAGCTAGTCACACAGAGGGAGATTTTCAATGTCACACAGCAATTGAGAACCCAACTCACATTGACTTTCAATGGGTGTTTGCTGCCTGGCTGCCCTTTAGAACTCTCTCCTGTATTCTCTTTAAGTAACTGAGATAAACGTGTGAAATATGGCTGCGACTACAGGAAGTGTTTAGCAATACGGGTTGAACTGAACAATTGCATGGGAAGAAAGAATGAGAAATCCTAAGACTGTCATAACAGTTACTTTTTAAATCTTATATTAGAGTTTCACAATGCAGAACAAGTAGATGGGCTCCGTGTTCAAAAAGGTAATTGCAAAATGAAAACTTGAGCACCATGCCTTTAACATAGCTCTGGGACATCCAGTCCAGTAGTGAGAAACAAGAAAAAGACCAGCAGATCAACAAAAGATCATTAGATTCAACACTCTGTGCAACAAAAAGAACCAGTCCCCGTTTTTCCCCCTGGTGACTGCTTTTTATTAGCGTGATTAAACTTCATTTTGCTGCACGAACTGCACATTCTGCCATACTTATTGTATCTAAGAAGTTTCATAGGGTGACTAACATACCAATACCTCATGGTAAAAAGAGATGCAGAGCTTTAAGATAGGTGATAGATATTTTACCTAAGGAAAACACCTAATCTTACAAAAAGTGTCATGAGATCTTTAATGTCTGAGCAAAGTAGTCTGGGATTTTGGAGTCTTAACCAAGAGACTCTACTCACAGGAAACCATGGTACTTGGAGGATATGGTGCTGTGCCAATCTTGCTAGGATATGAACTTGTGGTTCCAGGGAGGCTATTTTAAACTGGAGATTGAGACCACTAAGCTAATCCTCCAGATGTTTTACTTTTGAACTCCTATTTTAACGGGAAGCAGCTGTGCTTTGTCTGTTTAATGGACTTTTGCAGGTTATTAGTGCGTAGCGCGAACCTTCTGGAAAAAATAAACAAATGAGAAGAGACTGAACAATTCCATGGAAGAAGACAGTTTCTTACTACTTTTCAACAATATAAGCTTCACTATACATGTTTAAAACAGGGCTTGGCAGTTCAGCTATGATCTGCATTAAGGACAACAGGAGTTACTCATTTTAATTCATGCATGCTGCTTTTGAGTTTTTAGTATGTGGACTTACGGCATACGATCAACTAAATCCATGTAAATACAATGCATGGGGATAAGCAATGGTAATTCTATATCTGTCCTCAGGGACAAGTGGATGAGACCCTACAGAAGAAAGGTTCATTCCTGAACAAATGAATCATGAATGGACTTTTATTTGCTTTATTAGTGAAATAAAGTTCCCAATGAAACAATCGCAAAGATGCCTCCAGGTGTTTAACTGCTTATGCATACTTGCCCCCTATTGCTTCATTACACAGGTTTTACTTCACTGCTAAGATTGCTGAGTAAATAGCATGTGTCCTCAGAAGCCAGCAAAAATTTGCACAGTTGCCAAAAGTAACTCACTGATATCCAAAAAATGAGGGAGTAAATGTTAGTCTTGATAGTGGATTACAGAATGAAGGTTGGCGATGGACACAACATTACATTACAAGTTAGTTGCAAAACTTTGCACCAGCTATTTTAGCTGGTTTTATTGTTCCCTATAAAAGGTAGCACATTTGCTTATATGACATCAAAAAGGTCCAGACTTGGCTGTTTGGGACAAGAACCATCATTTACTACTTCTACAATGCCTAGCACAGTGAGATACCTGGCTGAAGCATTTAGATGCTATAGCAATATAAATACCATTACCAAGTATTTGCCACTTACAGAAGAGTCATTAACTCCAAAGATGTCTCGCACATCCCTGACAGTGTGTTTGTTCTTCTTCCTCATAGTCTGAGTGTAGGTATTGTACCTTCTTTGTACTGCAGCGGCTTGCGTGCGGGTCAGTGTGGACAGCAGGGCTTGCCCATCCTCTTCTTCAGCCCCCGAAATCAGCGTAGATAGGCCCACATCTTGCAGCCATTCAGCTTCAAGTTCCCCCTCTGTGAAGGAGTGAGAGTGTTAACATGCCTTGTATGGGGTGGGTCAGAGGTAGCACAGTTGGTTTAGTGTGCCAGCCTTTACCTCAGGAAGACTCCGTTTCCAATCTGTCTTGGGCCACACAAGTAAGTAAAATTTACTTGTCAATCTTGAAAACAATCCCCAGCTTGGCTGTCTCTGCACAGAAGATGTTTAGAAGAAGAACAGCAGAAGAGTGGTAATTCAAGCCCACTGAGGTGCATCAATACAGCAGTGTGAAGAAGATAGCATAGTGCCTGCCCATAATCGCCTAGAAAGTTTACTAAACAATAGCCCTCATTAAAGAAGATGAATGAAACCCCTTTCAGTCCCACATATGTTGTGTATGAATGCTGTCATTTGAAAAAGGAAGGCTGGCAGTAATCCCTTCTGGTTTCACGATATCCAGTACTGCACAGGGTATTCCAGATGAGGTCACATCCTTGATTCATATACAGGCAACACAAATACGCAAAAGAGGAAATGGACTAATTTTCTCTTTCAGAGGAAAAGAGCTAATCAAAGAGCTCTTTCTTGATATATTATTTTTTTAATAGCATACTTGCATTTCCACATTTGCTCTAATTTTCCTTCCTGATGTACCAGAACCTGTACAAATGTGTCTATCAATCTGTAGATACAATTTACTGCACTTTGGCAGTTAGATGCACAAAGAAACAATTAAATTGCTTAGGTTTATGTAAGAGCCATTGACCCTGTTGCTTAACTTGCTTACCTATCCACAAGCCCCCAGAAACATACATAACTTTATCTCCCCGCTGTGTGTGTATGGCAGAGTGACCAATTTATTGATCCACTCCTTGTATCTGGTGTAACAGCTTACTTCCACAAATAGGACTAATGACTGCTCCTTTTCCTCCTGCCTGAGTTTGGAGATGTTGATTCTCATGCTGTTCTCACTCCTCTTTTGGACAGTCTCTATTTTCATCTGCATACAACTGCTGCTCCATCTACATTCTCGCCTGTTCCAGTTTCATGATTAAATTAATCTTGGCTCTGTTTGTAAACCAAGCTTGGCTTTCACAGTGCCAATGAAAAAAATAGTAGGGCTATCAAGGGATTAAAAAAATTAATCGCACAATTAAAGAAATTAATTGCAATTAATTGCACAATTAATCCCACTGTTAAACAATAGCATACAATTTATTTAAATATTTTTGCATGTTTTCTACATTTTTAAATATATTGATTTCAATTATAATACATAATACAAAGTGTACAGTGCTCACTTTATATTTATATTTGATTACAAGTATTTGCACTGTAAAAAAACAAAATAAATAGTATCTTTAAATTCACCTAATACAAGTACTGTAGTGCAATCTCTTTAGCTTGAAAGTTGAACTTACAAATATAGAATTATGTACAAAAGCACTGCACTAAAAATAAAACAATGTTAAATTTTAGAGCCTGCAGGTCCACTCAGTCCTATTTCTTATTCAGCCAATCGCTCAGACAAACACATTTGTTTACTTTTGCAGGAGATAATATTGCTCACTTCTTGTTTGCAACGTCACCTGAAAATGAGAACAGGTGTTCTCATGGCACTGTTGTAGCTAGTGTCATAAGATATTTAAGTGCCAGATGCGCTAAAGATTCATATGTCCCTTCATGCTTCAACCACCATTCCAGGGCACATACGACCATGCTGATGACAGGTTCTGCTTGATAACAATCTAAAGCAGTGCGGACCGACGCATGTTCATTTTCATCATCTGAGTCATATGCCACCAGCAGAAAGCTGGTTTTCTTTTTTGGTGGTTCGGGTTCTCTAGTTTCCACATGGGAGTGTTGCTCTCTTAAGACTTCTGAAAGCATGCTCCACACCTCATCCCGCTCAGAATTTGGAAGGCACTTCAGATCCTTAAACCTTGGGTCAAGTGCTATAGCTAGCTTTAGAAATCTCACATTGGTACCTTCTTTGCGTTTTGTCAAATCTGCAGTGAAAGTGTGCTGGGTCATCATCCGAGACTGCTATAACATGAAATATATGTCAGAATGCAGGTAAAACAGAACAGGGGACATCCAATTCTTCCCCAAGGAGTTCAGTCACAACATTTAATTAACACATTTTTTTTAAATGTGCGTCATCAGCATGGATGCATGTCCTCTGGAATGGTGGCTGAGGCATGAAGGGGCATATGAATGTTTAGCATATCTGGCATGTAAATACCTTGCAATGTTGGCTACAAAAGTGCCATGCAAATGCCTGTTCCCACTTTCTGGTGACATTGTAAATAAGAAGCGGGCAGCATTATCTCCTTTAAATGTAAACAAAGTTGTTTGTCTCAGTGATTGGCTGAACAAGAAGTAGGACTGAGTGGACTTGTAGGCTCTGAAGTTTTACATTGTTTTGTTTTTGAGTGCAGTTATGTAACAAAAATAATCTACCTTTGTAAATTGCAGTTTCATGACATAGCGATTGCACTACAGTACTTGTATGAGGTGAATTGAAAAATACTACTTCTTTTATCACTTTCACATTGAAAATATTTATAACAAGTAATATATACTTTGATTCCAATTACAACACAGAATACAATATATATGAAAATGTAGAAAAACATCAAAAATATGTAATAAATTTCAGTTGGTATTCTATTAACAGTGCAATTAAAACTGTGATTAATCATGATTAATTTTAAATCGTGATTAATTATTTTGAGATAATCATGTGACTTAACTGTGATTAATCAACAGTCCTAAAAAATTGTAAAATAGGGTGTGAGCATGGTCAAAAAGATATTCTGCTTAGATGTCACCAAGAGGTTGGTGGATAGTTTTCCTCATCATTTGACCAGCTGTAGTACTTAAAAACAAGAGCTAAGTAGGAATGACAAAACCAAAGGATGATTGAACAGGAGTGAAACTACTTTATAGAAGTAAATACTGCATAAAATGATTCAAACATGTTTTAGCTAAATGGGCTTAGTTAAGGACTAGGAGCCATTGTTGGTTTTGTTTTAAAGTTATTTTCACACAGTATAATCCTCTGGTTTTTATTTAGAAATCAGTGTCTAGATACCATGATAGGGAGCCAGAATCCTCAATGTACAACTCCCTTTTTCTTTCAGAGAGTATTAGGGAAGAGATATTTCTTCTTCAGGCTCATGACAATTTCCATCTCAACTTTTCCTAAATTCTCATGCCACTCTTTAAGAATTCAGCTTTGCCCAAATGTCTCTGCTCAGCTCAGGGTGCAGCTCTGAAATGAACCTATAGAGTCGCCCCAGTTCTCAAAAATGCAGAGAACCTGCATTTTGGTTCCTCTCATGATTCCACGCTTTCCAATTCCATGGCACATAGCCATATGTCTAAATACCTCACACCTCATTGCTGATGGGATGACGAACCTGCAGCCAGGGGTCTCCCTGTACCGCTTGGTGAGCTACCGCTCAGCCTTCTGTGATGTCACTAATGTGTTCATCACTTGCCCCACTTCTTCAGCCCTGTAGCTCTCAAGATGAATTCTCTTGCCCTCGATTACTAATGTCAACAGTATGAAAGTTCTCTGATCTTTCTGAAAACACATGATCACGAGAGAAAGATTATTTTGTCTCTAATAAAATTATTTATGTTGGGAATGATTTCCCCTTCACATTCTCCTCAAACCATCTGTTTCTCTTCCTCTCCCATTTTCCTCAAAGATGTATCAAAAGATTTTTATTATTTTTAATGGCTTTCCATATTGATTTTCTTGTGTTTTGGATCATTAGTAAGTAGTAGTAGTGTTATCTAAATTTGATTTATAATTATAACTGAGTATTCCAAAAACTGTTGGTCCAATACTCCAAATATTTTCCTAATGCTCAGTAGTTAGAATGAGCACTTCCTCACTGAATATGTTTCTGAAAGCAACAATATTCAGGACACATAGCGGTAACTACAGTGTAGAAATGTATTGGATTTTACCCTGCAATTTCATTTTTAATTCAGAGCAGAGGGGACAAAAAAAAATCAATGAATGTAATCAGACAAATGATAAACCTGAGAATGCAGAATAATCTATATAGTTGTGAATGTTTCAGTTAACAGCAGTGTACTGTGATGTTTCTGAAAACGAGGATAATTGGTAGCAGCTCAGATACTGCCTAGACTCCACAAAGGTTCAGGTACCTAAAGAGTGCAATTAAATTGCATTGAATGTGGCGGTAAGCCAGTAACATCCTAATTCTCAATAAAAGTTGAATTGAAAGAACACAGTACAGTGCTTTTAAAATATAACCCTAGATGTTATGTCAGCTCAGGCTTCTGATAAAGAAGTATAGTTTGCTTTTGGATTGTAACAGACTTGTGTAATAATAACAGATATGTAAAATATCAAACACTCTCCATCTCAAATTTCAATTTTCAAATATACAGTGTTAGGAAAAAGACCAGAGGTAATTTATTTTGAGATGGCATAGAAAAGTGGAAACATATTCAGTATGGTTCATATTAGTGATGGACGAATTTCAAAAAGTTTTGAAGTTTGAATGACATGAGTACCCAAAAATACAGATCCAAACAATCTCTCTTAGGTTTAGATGTTGGTTTGGAAGTCTTATAAAAACAGGCCCTCACAATGATACATCTGAATGATAGCCATACTGAAAAGGGTTAAATAAACCCCTTTTTCTGGGTGTTGCACAACTTCCTCTTTGGGTCGTAGCTAAAACAAGGAAGAGAACACACACAAGAAATTAAAAGAAAACCAAATAAATTGGACTTCTTCTAGTCTTCAAATAGATTCAGTTTTGGTTTGTTTCATGTTTGGGATGAAATTGCGTTTAAACTCCTCTCTTAGCTGCACCATTTCATTTATCTCCTCTCTCTTACTGAAACATGGGTAAGATTAATTCAGAAAAATCTGCTCCAGAAATCAGAGTGCCAATTCCTGAAAACACAACATTGAATAAGTCTCTCTCTATATCTATATCAAGAACTTACTTTGTGTTGACTGCTAAATTCAGAGATGGAGCTCCCATTCGTCTGTTACAGCTAGCCCCCTACTCCATTTTGTTTCTTACAAGCTATCCCCATACTCCATTTTGTTTTTGTTCTCCTCCTGTGGCCGCCCCTCCCTGGCTGTTAAGTTGTTTACCAGGGCCACTGCCCTTCTCAAAGGGAGGGCCCCTTAAGTTGTTTTACCAAGAGCCATTGCCCTTCTCAAAGGGATGGCCACTTGTGCTGCGTGCTAAGTGGGACCACTGCCCTGTTCAAAGAGTTAGTCCTGTTATCACCTTGTTGAACCTGGGCTTGGTGTAGGGCAGGCAATGTCCAGAGCTGCAAGACCTATTGTGCTTTTTAAGATCCTGGGCATGAGTCATAGGCCTCATGTGCTTTTGAGTCACCTATTGCACAGGACTCTGCCCAGGCATGTCTCTGTGCTCACCTGCAGTTTTTTCCCTGTGCCTCCTTCCCTGTGACAGAGGGAGCCTATCAGGATCACTGGTGGGAAACTGCCTAAGTTTGCCTTTAAAAACAGACATTTTTGAAACAAACATCAGAAAGCTTCCTGCATTGCTGCCTGGTCTGATCAGCCAGGGGTTTTGGGGGGTCCTTTTTCCACTCTTGTTTTATTTTTGAGCGTACCCCCGGTTTTTAAAACCCCCCTCCCACGAAGAACGAATTGCTGCCTGAGAGATCTCCTGATTATCAAGACCGTACCGAGCCCTCCTTGCTTCTTCTGATGTTACTGCTGCTTCTGCCTTTGCTGCTGCCTTGGGGACTGGTAAGAATCCCTCTGTGAAACTTTCCATACTTTTTTTTATTACTTTAGCTGCTGGCTCTGTTTCCTCAGCACACAGACTCAAGCTAAACCTTGGTCTGTGTCTTAAAACCTCTCTTAAACTCAGGGGCGCTTTGCTGCTAAAAATAAGCTTGTGCCAGCTGCTAAGCTCTGCTCCCTGCTTTCAGCTGTATCCACTGCTGCAGCCACCATCCCTTGGCTTCCTTGGGGGCTGCCTTGGGAGCTGTATCCTGGGCACATACCACTCTGCCCTCTGTGACTTCCCCATAGCATAAGGTGCACCGTAGGTTTTGCTTTTTAGTTTAATAAGTCATAGTTTGCTAAGACTGTAGAGCTTGTAAGTTTCACCTGCCTTGTTATAGTTTGCTGTTTTGTTGCTCTGTATAGTTGCTTGTTATAGTTTGCTTAGAATTGTGATATTTGTTGTTTTGCCTAGTCGTTGATTAAGATAGATTTAAAAAAACCATTGCCTGGTTGTATTCTGTACCTGTTTTATTACTTTGTATAAGCTGCTTGTAATTTATATAAGTTTAATTAAGTTAAAGGATAGATAAGGTTTTTACTGCTTGAATTCATCTTCCCGCTGTCCCAATCTCTCCCTGAACTTTCCCATGTCTGTTTTTCCCCCGCTCCAATCTCCCCCTCTGTGTACTTCTCCGTGTCTCCCTGTGGTAACCCCTTGCTGTTCCCCACCCTCCCGTAACTTCCCAAACCCTTTGCCGCTTCTTTCCCTTTTTTTTTGGGGTGTCCCTCTAGCCCTTCTTTACACCTCTCTGCTGCCTCTCCCTGTATCCCCTCTGTTCATGCCCCCACTCCTCCGCTGCCCCTCCCCTACCGAAGATCACCATCCCACTGCTCCGTTTGTCTTCACCCCGCTGCTCCGCAACTTCCCTGAAGTGCTCTCCACTGCTGCAACCTGCTTCTTCCCTCAGCTGTCTCCCCCATTCTCCACATGCCTTCCCATTGCTTACACGTTCAGCGCCCTCCCCTCTTGCTGCTCCCAGACTCCCCTTAAGTGCGCTCCAGCTGCTCTGGTCTCCCGTACCTCCAGCCCGCAGGCTCCTGAAGACTGCTGCTCTGGGCTTCACCCCACAGGGCTTCAGAGTCTCTCGCTGCATGCAGCTGCACTCTCCTCTCGTTAGTTACCACTAATCACTCACTCCCCTCCCGCTTGTTGACCCAGCTTTTAGGTACACTCTTGCTATCACAGCCTCACAAATTAAGTCAGTAATTTTCTACATTGCATAATTTTACTTATCACCCATATTGTATTATTGCACTGTGACTCACATTTTACTTGTGGTTATAACACCCCATTAGTTGCCTCCATTTTTCTAATATTTGTATACCATTTTTATATAGAAGCTACCATTTTATTTTGCATTCCACACTGTATCTAGAGTTGTTCCTATATAAAGTTGAGTTGCTTATTGACTGTACTGTATCCCATTGTGCTGAACCCCAGTTACTGTACCCCACTATTAAAACTCCCTACACTGTTCAGTAAGAACCCCCTCCTTATCGTCTATTATAAACACCTTACACACCCCATCCCATCACATTTCATTGTTAAATTCCCACCACTTCCTTTTTCCTTTAATGAAGAAATTAATTGGCACCCCACCTGTGTGGTAATTGCTCCCCAAGATCCCATATACCTGCAGGCAGGGACACCACTGACATAGTATCATTTTGGCACATTTGTGATTCTTGACTAGGGTATGGCTACACTTGCACTTCAAAGCGCTGCTGCGGCAGCCCTTTGAAGTTTCGAGTGTGGTCACAGCGCCAGCGCTGGGAGAGAGCTCTCCCAGCGCTGCACATACTCCACATCCTCTACAGGTGTAGCTTGCGGCGCTGGGAGCTGTGCTCCCAGCGCGGTGGCACTGTTTACACTGAGGCTTTACAGCGCTGTATCTTGCGGCGCTCAGGGGGGTGTTTTTTTCACACCCCTGAGCGCAAAAGTTGCAGCGCTGTAAAGCACCAGTGTAGCCATGGCCTAAAATACTATGGATGGGTGTGCCCAAGCCAACCCTCCAGATGTAAATACCTCAGACTTTAAAGGAAATCAGCATTCCAATCCACATTTTATGGCTCAAGCCCATCTGTACATTCATTACATCCATGCTGGGAGTTTGGAGGAGTGGAGATCAGGATATTAGTGAAAGAATTTAGTCAAAGTAAAATATGAGAGGACAAGTTTGGAATTTGTATGCTCACCATCAGCTGGTTTGACTTCTAATAGTGTTTGTTCTTCTTGTCCTTGTTCACTGTTTTCTTTGATACTTTCCACTTCACACCAGAAATCCTCCATTGAGGTGCTATCCACGGAGGCCTGGGAATTTGAACGGCTGAACATGGGAGGACGTAAGGACTCATTGGAAAGCATCCTGTTAATTCTTCGGCACTGAGGGAGGGATTTTCTGGAAGAAGATAATGATAAAAAATGGAAACACTGTATCTTTGTCTTTTTTCTGAAATTCTATCTTCTAACACAAAAATGAAGCTTACAGTCAATGCATCAACTCACGCTGTTTTGAGGTTAGCAGTGGACATAATGGTGGAAACAGGACAGAATGAAGGTAGTCTTTACTCAGAATATTCTCATTTCGCAGCTTTAGTCACAATCTTAGGTTACCTTTGTCCTCATTTTGGGTTTTTTTAATTTAATAAAAAAAAAATTTTATATTGTGAAGTGCTGATTATTAGCAGTGGACTGGGCACTGGACTGGGACTCAGGAGACCTGGCTTCTCTTCTCAACTCTATCACTGCTCTACTGTGTGACCTTGAGCAAGTAACTTTACTTCTTTGTGTTTCAATTTCCCCTTCCCGCTTTACTCTATCTGTTCTCTTTTGCTCCTAAATTTTTCCAGGCAGAGACTCTTATACTATATGTGTATATGTTCTGTATGTCTACTATATGCCCAATGAGTGTATGATCTTAGTTGGGCCTTTTTGCATGACTGTAATACACACAATAAATAATACCAAGTGTGCAATGGGATTTGGAGAAAAGGTCCTAATGGTAAGGAGAAGTGTCCCAGGAACTGGAGAAGAAGGTTCTGTCACAGGGCCATCCAGTACTCACCTACTTGAATTAACAGAAATACAATTTCTCTTTCTCTTCCTTTTCAGTGTGTCATGATCCTGGCCAACAACCCTTTATTCAAACCCACAGACATCTCACTCCATAAAAATGTATTTCCCTTCTCAGGGTTCCCCGTTCCATCACTGTTTTCATGGGGAATTTATAAACAAAATGATTTAATGCCAAAGAATTCACTTATTCTTTCCCTCTTGTGTAGTTGTTCCAAGCTGAGGTGCTGGCTGTTTCTCTGAGAATGCCGGAACACTCCTTGATCATTTGGGTGGTCTAAGCCGATTAGTGCTGCAGCCCAGAGCTGAGCTCAAGGCTAGGGATCAACAGGGGAAACAATGGAACAACAAATTCCAGCTGTGGACATTATCAGTGCTTATACAAGGCAAAGCGGAGCTGCTGTCCCATTTCTCTCTTTGATTATGGAATGTACATTACAAATGGCATGCTTGCCAAACATGCTCATTTGCACCAGCCAGATGATAAGGAAGGAATTTAAGCTTTTAAAAGGGTGAAGAAAATATTTCCAAAAAGCAGAAAAAAATATGATTCTGATAAATGCTCTTTTGGAAGAGCAAAGTTGTAGTCCACATATTTTCTCATGAACTGCTAGTAGTTTAAACATACAGTGACCATTATTGTTTTAATAAGGGCAAGGAACAATCAAGAAAATACAAGGGGAATTCATGACATCAAACTAGTTAAAGCTATTTGAGTGATTTCCATGGAGTTTGTCCACTGGAGAGACCAGAGCATCTCAATTGGCTTCAGGACATAAAACCTCAGTTGACCGAGTCACCAGTGAAATCATCATATGGCTCTGTGTGGAAACTGTTATCCCTGTTATTTCCAAATTCACCCTCTCCTCCCCCGACCCCACGCATCGGCAAGAAACACAAAAATGTAAATAAATCCCAGAATCTTTAAAAGCCATGTGGCAATAGCTCACAGAGAGCTCTAATAAAGTTTTAGTTATTAAAATAAAACACACCGTAACCAATCTGAGTATCTGAAGGGGGAGGCAGTGTTTGCTAGTCAAATCAATATAACTACTAATGTTTCTGATCTGATATTCTCAAAGTTAATACAGAACATAAATCGGATGAAAGGTGCACTTCTATAGTGACTAAACCGAGATTGGGGCTCCGTTGTACTCGGCATTGCAGAGTTGTGCTCCAAAGGGCATATGATACAGCAGTTGTTCTTAGCCAGGTGCTACAATGCCCAGGGTGGTGTTAGGGAGCGGTGACCACTTTACCCTGCCCAGAGTGTTAAATAGGAGAGGGATCCCAGCTGAATGAGGAGACAGGTCCCCGTATAGAAAAATTTGAGAACAACTAATCTAAATAGACAAGATAGACAAAGGTTAGGGGAAATAATTATTGTCTCTATTTTACAGATGGGCAACTGAGGCCTGGATAGATTAAGTGACTTGCCTAAGGTCACACAGGAAGTCTGTAGCAGAGCCAGGAACTGAAACCAGATGTTAAGAATCCCAGTCTAGCATCTTTATTACAAGACATCTTTCTCTTCTCTGTAATCAAAATGCAAGTGAAGATTCTTGTTTAAAAAGAGCTTCTGCATGACACCATTTCAAAGAACAGTATCTTTGTTATAAACCCTTGTCAGAAATTAAGCACACATATCAGGTCAGAAGTCCTTTAACAACAGTCATTAAAATGAATGCTCCTTTCATTCCTGCAATCAAATCTATGTTGAAGAGGCAGCAGAACATGTTCCCAGATAACATAACTGGCTGAATTGGACTGTCTTTTAGTCATTGTCAGGGAATTCAAACATTTCCTGCCTTCCCAGTGTGTGGAATACTGACCATGACCCTTGCGCTCCTGGAGCATCAGCCAGCCTGATCTCTGGGCTCTGACTCCTTCAGCACTCAGCTAACTCAAACTGAGGCCTTACATCACCATATTAGGAAGAATCTGTACAGAGTTGGTAGTTTCAACAGCAGTTAATATGGTATTTTGTAATATTACCATAGAAAAAACTAAATGCAAAACAGATGAGTAGCATGGCAACATCTAATGTGACAACCAACATTTACCAAATACATCCAAGGTTACAGAGTAATTAACATATATTCAGAACAACATTAAAAGTACAGAACAAAATTTGAAAATCAGAACAGTCTACCAGGAGTTGTATATTTGACGTTTGTTATCTCATCTCAGATTAAATCATGCTGTGTAAAATTCACATCACAAGAAAGATTAAGCAGTGACACATGCATCTTATTGGTATACAACTGAAGTTTGCTTCCAGGTGGTCTGGTTCACACATTATTATGATGCTTGCTATTAAGAGCATGTGCATTCAAGTAGACTTCCAGCTGCCTTACTGATCCATATATTTGGACCTTTGATCCTGGAGGAAGTGTTTTTGCCTGTAAGTGACAGCAGCGTTTGTCTGCATTTCCTTCTAGCAAATGTTTTTCAAAATAGTTTCAGGAAAAATATCCCAGGAGAAGCAAAGCAGGTCTATATTCTTCATCACTATTAACTCACTCTTGAAAGACACTGATCGAGCACTGACTCAGCACACTGGATGTGAGTGGTCCTAGAATAACAGCTCAGCTGAGGCTAAATCACCAGGGAACAATGGAAGCAGTCATCCTACCCTTCAGCAGGGCCAGCTCCAGCTTTTTTGCCGCTCCAAGCAGCGAAGAAACAGTAAAACAAACCTGATTGAGCTGCCACCAAAGTGCTGCCAAAGAGGATGAGAGGGAGTGAAGCACCCACTGCTGAATTGCCACCAAAGACCAGGGCATGCCACCCCAACAATGGACGGACTGCTGCCCCTTTCTACTGGACACCCCAGGCACCTGCTTCCTTCGCTCGTGCCTGGGGCCGGCCCTGACCTTCACCCACTTCACTCAGTGGGGCCAGGTTTTTTATTTTTCTTGCTGGCTATTAGGCCACTAAACGACTGAGATGATCCTGTTGCTCTTTAAGAAACACTTGAAAAGAAGTAATGATACAGGAGTAGCAATAGTAAAGTTTCATCTATCTTAGTAACCCTCTCTTCCTTTGACAACTTTTTACAGGCAGGCATGAGTTGATCAGATAACAGTCTGACCAAAAATTAAGAGGAGAAGCTCATGCCCAGATCTTCTGGACAGAAGTAAAGACAAATGCAGAAAATGCTGGGAGAGAGAAATGAGTCTTCAAACATCAAACAAATACTGCAGTGATGTGACTAAAATGGATGAAATAGTTTATAAGGTTGGGATTTACAAAGCTTGCAAAAGGCAATAAAGATGGTAAAAGAGCGACAGTGAAAGAACTTGCTGCAAGGCCGCGCTCTCACTCATCTTGATTACAGAAGAAAGGGTTAATTGCCAGTAATGAGAAATATGAGGGTATCACGTTAAAAGTTTTCCACTGAAAACACTTTTGCAAGGAAGCAGAATATTTCCATAGAATACAAGGGAACTGACAGTTACCTTCTAACAATGAAGTAGTGTAATGGTAAATCAGACCTTTATATGCACATTTTATTTTCTCTCTGTAGGAAACCAATGTACAATTTAGAACTTGATCACACACAATGATTTTGATACTGCTCAGCCAATTCAATAAGCAGCTCTTTTCACATACCCCTGGAAAAGATAAATCAAACCACACACAAGGGGCTAGTTTTGGTAACACCTAATTATTGTTCAATGGCTGAGAAATGATAGGTCAGTGCTTGTGTTTTCAATTTAATTAAGTGATGAGTGGTGAAGAAGCTATAAAACAGGAGAGCAACGTAAACACCTTGTACTCAAAAGTTGCATTTAAACCTTATACAGGCAGAAAAGAGAGGGGACATTCTTCTTCTGTGGTCATAAAGATTCATTTCATATGACCACTGAGGATGCTGCACCACAATTAGTCTGTATAAACGCTGATGGGAAAAGGTAATTGGAAAATGAAGAGTAAAAGTTCTCACAAGTACTGTAGCATCAGGATCTCTCATCGCATGCAGTATTCATCAATGTTGTGTCTGAGTAGCTAAATTATCTACTGATTGTTAGCAAGCCTTCAATGGCACAAAAAATGCTGTAGGGTAATGTTGAATCTGGCCCGAAACCTCTTCATGCCTGAATTTCTGACACATGCACAAAAATGCTCTCTTCTGCCCCCTCAGCCCTCTCTAACTGCCTGGTTGTTATTTTTTAAAAGCTTTGTAGTGGGCACTTAAAATCATATAAGAGACTTTCCCCTGTGAATTGTGAACCAACTTCATTATAAGCTGTTAGAAAGCTGACATTTCTTTACTAGTTTCATTTACAATCTACTTTGAGACACAGGTATTGTTTTTCAAGAGAACACACAACTGATGCCAAATATCTCTCAGACCTATGATACAGATATCCAGTGTAAAGTAGTAAGTTGGCCTACATTAGTACTGTTATGCCTTTTGACCCAAATATTTGAGGTCTTAAAAATGGATGAGTCAGCTATTTATTTAATGTAATCCTGTTTATTTATGAAGTGTACACAAAATCCTGTTTCCTGGAACACAGTAGGAATTAAACAATAAAAGGCAGTTTCTTTGGCCATAGTTCCAACCCTCTTTCCAGCTAGTATTCTGCTTACAAAGCTCTCTTTACCTTCTCTCAGGGCCTTGCTTCCACTGTTTCTCTTGCTGTCTACTAGGATATTTGGCTGCGTGTCTTTGTTCCTCGTTGCTTCTGGGAGCTTCTGCCCATAGACACATATACTTCCATCAGAAAATGACCAGTGAAACCTCCTTGCCCACATAGCTCTGTTTCTGACAAGCCTTGCATGTGGCCTGTGCTTTGTGTGGTGGCTCCTATTGTTTCAGGAGCCCTTACTCCAAAAAAGGAGCTTATCTGCTTCTTACATTTATCCTGACTGAAGGGCATCCATCATGCCCACTAACTTCAATGAAGCTTCACCCAAACTCCACTGTAACTTTACCATGCAGCTGACAAACAACATGACAGTGCACAACAGACAGTGCAAAAACATTGCCAATACTGGATTTCGCTATTGATTTTCACAAAGGGCCCAGTCTCAAGACCTTGTAGAACCGTGCCCCAAAATCACATTCACTGCTCTTTTCAGCAAAGTGCTATTGTTAAATAACCTGAGATCTCATGTTGGCATGACTTGATTATTTTATTACAAAACACACAGTATGTCAGTGTTGCACATTTACTAGTGAGCTATGAAGTATTATTATAAATACTGTAACTAATATTTTTATCTTTCAAGACCTTTCTTTCCACCTCCAAAATACATTTTGTCTTGTTGTAATCTTGATTTTTTGATATTATGCTCATTTGCTTAACCATAAAACATCTGCCCATTCTCTCAGTCACTAACAGGAATTAGTAAGGTCATGCTATGTTTGTGCCCAAATGTTACCTACCACCAGTTAATAAAAAACATTTTACTCTTTAACTATAACTAGCTTTTATACAACATGTTCAGAAAGAGGAATTGAAATCTTGCTAAAATATTAGTAAGGAATACATTGAGCCTGGCCTGTGCATAAGCAGTAGAGAATGGTCATGAATCTTCCTCTGTTAATGAGCATGCAACTTGAAGGCCATCACAATCAGGGTCCCAGAACTTGGGGGAGCATAAAAACTATTCCTTCTAAGTGCTCCCTGGGTGGATAATGACCCAAAAGGACAGGGAGGGGCAGGAATGACGTGGCACACAGCCCTGATTCTGTCTTAAACTAGCTCTCTCATCAAACCTGTGGGCCCAACAGGGCTGCCCAGAGGGAGGAGAAAATGGGGCAATTTGCCCCAGGCCCCCACGAGAATATAATTTTCTATAGTTTTGCAACTTTTTTTTATGGAAGGGGCCCCCAAAATTGCTTTGCCCCAGGCTCCCTGAATCCTCTGGGCAGCCCTGGGGCCCAATATGCCAGGAGTAGCATATAACACCCACTGAATGCTTCCCATGTAAGCTCTGGAAAGTATTATATTGCTCCTCACCCCCAAAACAAAGCTGTCCCTCAATGGTATGCCTGAATCCTAAATGATTCAGAATAAGAAGTCTGTGTATTATCAATAATAATAATGCACTCTGAAAACTTTCCTTTTTTTTTTGGAGGGTTGGAAAAGGATGCTTTCTACAAACATATTAAGAAGCATCTTTACTTAGTAGAATTTGTATTTAATAGCCAAATGTGCTAGTTTATAGGTTTTATGAAATTCAGATGTGAACAAATTGTAGGCCTGTACCTTAGGCCTAGATCTAAAGGGATATAGTCAAGATAACAATTAGTCATCATATTCAATGACACCTTCCCTAGGCATCCCTTCCAACTTGCAAAATCCTGCCTTATGGGACCACTTTAAATATCCTCAACAGTATCCAAGATCATAAATGCAAGGGAAGTAAGTTCTTTTGGCCCCTTGGTGTTTGCATAAGGCAGGCTTCACTGTAAATGAAAACCCGCACATAACATTAGATTATCAAAGTGTCTTACAAGCATTAGTTTATTAGGTCTCTATATGTGAAGAAGATACATTTCATTTGGAACTAGAATAAACTCAGGCACACAGCTAAGTGACTTGCTCAAGGTCACATAGTGAATATGTGGTGGAGCCAGGAACAGAATCTAGGAGCCCCCACTCCCAGTATTCTGCTGTAATCACTATATAACACTCCCTTCCTGTGTTTATATATTATCGTCTCATTTACGCAGGGTATTGTACAAATGGTAAGGAGGCGAAGGAGCCTTCCCCAACACCATGCCCTTGTGCATAGCCAAGTCCCAATCTGATCTCTAAGTAGGTAGTAAAATCCATTTATTCATGTCTGAATATTGGTGACATCATAGCAGAATTTTCGGAAGCCTTCTCTGTTAACTGCTATCTTCGAACACTCAGCAGCTGTCCTCCCAATGATCTGCACACACTATCTATCCATCTCCTATCAGTTACCCACCTGTTATATTGGCCCAACAAGGTTATAACTTTCTTGAGGTTATTTCTATCCCAACGCCTGATGTGACTAAAGAACATAGGATTGCACCTGTTGATTTTTGACAGCAGGGTCTGCTTCTTTCCGATAATATTTCTAACCTAAGCATTCATCTTCTTTTCTGTCCAGGAGATAAGTAAGAATCTTTGTCAGCACTACATCTCAAAGGCTTCAATTTTCTTTGTGTCAGCAGCGTAAATTTCCTATGATTCACATCCATAAATTGCTATGGAAAAAATTAAGCTTTTCACCAATCATATTTTGAGATGGCACAATTTTTCCAAACTTTCATAAAGGATGCCATGGCTGAGCGAACCATTCTTAGTCATCTGATTTCTCTGGAACTGCCTCCTTAGTTGGATATATATGATCCCAGATAACTGAATTCATCTACTTGACTGTTAATCAGAATGTCCACTTGCATCTTATTTTTGTTAATCATATCAACATGCATGTATTTTGTTTTTGCTTCATTCAGGGATAGTCCATATTTTTCACTAAATGTTTTAACAGACTCCAACATTCATTGTATTACATTGGTGGCTGTAAGCAAAGAGCATTGTGTCATCAGCATATCTGAGGTCAGTTAAGAGGTGTGCACCAGTGGAAATCCCAGCTCCATTTGTTTTGTCAAAACCTTCCAGGGTTTGTCTCATAATAAATTCTGTATACATACTGAAAAGACTTAGGGATAGAATACACTTTTGCCTCACACCCTGCCCACTGGAAAAATCACTTGCTGTCATCTGCGACTGTTTGCACCATAGTCTGTTGTGGACAGTAGAGACTTATACTGAGTTTAATGAGATGCTTTACAATCCTCAGGTCTGCTAGTATTCTCCAAAGAGAGTCATGTTGGATGGTGTTGAATGCTTTTAAGTAGTCATTGAAACACAGGATCAAAGAGTGATTATACTATCTGCATTTTTCAATGATATGATGGATGCTCATGATTTGATCATGTGTACCTCATCCCTTTCTGAGACCAGCTTGTTTTGGTGGTAGTCCTGCTTATATCATTTGCTTAATCTGATCCTGGATTATGCAGAGTAGAACTGTGCTTGCATGAGCTATCAGGGTGAGAATAAGATTGTTACTATGCTCTGATGTCTTCTTTCTTTGGTTAGGGCAGAAAGATTCCTTTGTCCAATCATCCAGCCAATTTCTAGTCATCCAGACATCATTACCAGTTATCCACATGAGAACAATATTACAGTCACCAATCGCTTTTAATAATTCTGCTCGTATGTTACCTACCCCTAATGTTTCCCCAGACTTCATTTTCATAATAGCACGCACCACTTCGTCTTGCAGCTGTCATAGTATAATTCCCAAATCTGGACCTTAGCGTCCAGGATATGGGTACTAGCATAAAGTCCTCTAAGCTTAATTACCAGCTTAGATTCTGTAGCGCTGCCACCAATCAGGAATTTTTAGGGCCTGATACCCTCTGGTCCCCCCAAAACCTTCCCAGGGCACCCCAAGACCCAGATTCCTTGAGTCTCACAACAAAGGGAAATAAACCATTCCCTCCCACCTCTTTACCTCCTCCCAGATCTTTCCTGCCTGGGTACACTAGGAGATACCATGAATCAATTCCTTGAAACACAACACAGAGAGATCAAGTTTCTCTCTCCGCCTCACCCACAGGCAATACAGATTCAAGCTGCGTGAATCTAACACAAAGAGGAAATTTACCTTTCCCTCCTCCCCCCCAATTCCCTGGTATATACAGACTCAATTCCCTAGAGCCTCAACTGGGAAAAAAAAATCAAACAGGTCTTAAAAGCAAAACTTTTAATAAAAAAGAAAGAAAAAAGTAAAAGGTTTATCTCTGCACTTTAGATGGTAAAAAGTTACAGGGTCTTTCAACTTATAAACAATAGAAAGAAACTTTCTCCAGCAGAAACACAATTTAAGCTACTTCCAGCAAGTACACATATGCAAATAGAAAAAAATAAATTAAAAGACTATGACCGCCTTTTCTTATTTACAATTCTGAATAGATAAGCGACTGTAGCAGGGAGATTGGCAGAAACCTGGTTACACCTCTAGCCCCATCCAGGACCCAGAGAGAACAAAGCCAAACCCAAAACCCACAAACAAAGGCTTCCCTCCACGAGTTTTGAAAGTATCTTGTCTCCTGAATGGTCCTCTGGTCAGGTGTTTGCAGGTCACTGTTTGTTAACCCTTTATAGGTGAAAGAGACATTAACCCTTAGCTATCTGTTTATGACAGCAGCATTGATAGCTCCAGCTCTGTACTCCTCTTTCTGTTGTTGTCCTGTATTTTAAGTAGCTCTGATGAGATAGACACAGTAATTTCTCCACTACTGTTTGATATTCACCTTCAGCGAGGACTCTGTCACTATAATCTTTTATTATGCTGATTGCAGGGAAAACTTTTTGTGAAGAAGTAGGGCTGTCAATTAATCGCTGTTAACTCATGCGATTAACTAAAAAAGTTAATTGCAATTAATTGCACTTTTAATTGCACTGTTGAACAGCAGAATACTAATTGAAATTTATTACATATTTTTGGATGTCTTTATACATTTTCAAATATATTGATTTCAATTACAACACAGAATACGAAGTGTACAGTGCTCACTTTATATTATTTTTCATTACAAATATTTGCACTGTAAAAATGATAAGCAAAATAAATAGTATTTTTCAATTCACCTCATACAAGTAAGGTAGTACAATCTCTTTATGATGAAAGTGCAACTTACAAATGTAGATTTTTTTTGGTTAAATATCTGCACTCAAAAACAAAACAATGTAAAACTTCAGTGCCAACAAGTCTAGCCAATCACTACAACAAACAAGTTTGTTTACATTGTTGGGAGCTAAGACTGCACACTTCTTATTTACAGTGTCACCTGAAAGTGAGAACAGGCGTTCACATGGTGCTTTTGTAGTCTGCATTGCAAGTTATTTATGTGCCAGATATGCTAAACATTCATATGCCCCATCATGCTTCGGCCACCATTCCAGAGGACATGCTTCCATGCTGATGGGGCTTATTGAAAAAATAATGTGTTAATTAAATTTGTGACTGAACTCCTTGGGGGGAGAATGGTATGTCCCCTGCTCTGTGTTTCACCTGCATTCTGCCATATATTTCATGTTACAGCAGTCTCGGATGATGACCCCAGCGCATGTTGTTCATTTTAAGAACACTTTCACTGCAGATTTGACAAAACACAAAGAAGGTACCAATGTGAGATTTCTAAAGATAGCTACAGCACTCGACTCCAGGTTTAAGAATTTGAAGTGCCTTCTAAAATCGGAGAGGGACGAGGTGTGGAGCATGCTTTCAGAAGTCTTACAAAAGCAACACTTCCATGCGGAAACTACAGAATCCAAACCACCAAAAAGAGAAAATCAGCCTTCTGCTGGTGGTATCTGACCCAGATTATGAAAATTAGCACGTGTTGGTCTGTACTGCTTTGGATCAGTATTGAGCAGAAACTGTCATCAACATGGACGCATGTCCTCTGGAATGGTGGTTGAAGCATGAAGGGACATATGAATCTTTAGCGCATCTGGCACATAAATATCTTGCGATGCCAGCTACAAAAGTGCCATGCAAATGCCTATACTCACTTTCAGGTGACATTGTAAATGAGAAGTGGGCAGCACTATCTCCTGCAATTGTAAACAAACTTGTTTGTCTGAACAAGAAGTAAGGAGTTGTAGGCTCTGAAGTTTTACATTTTTTATTGTTGAATGCAGTTTTTTTTTTATATAATTTAACAATTGTAAGTTCAACTTTCAAGCTAAAGAGATTGCACTACAGTACTTGTATTAGGTGAACTGAAAAATACTATTTTTTTTTACAGGACAAATATTTGTAATAAAAAATAAATATAAAGTGAGCACTGAACACTTTGTATTCTGTGTTGTAATTGAAATAAATATATTTGAAAATGTAGAAAACATCCAAAAAGATTTAAATAAATGGTATTCTATTATTAACAGTGCAATTAATTGCAGTTAATTTTTTTAATCACGATTACATTTTTTTACTTGCTTGAAAGCCCTCCTAAGAAGTCTGACTACTGTGAACATACCTTTTTGTATAATTACTGTCCTTGTAATCCTTAAGTTTTGGACTTAATGTATTGCCTTTATGTATTCCTCTACATGTGAGAGCTCATAAAGGCTAGTGCCCGTAATGGCACTGGGTTCACTAGAGTAGCTGATTGAAGGTACATGGTCATGGTGCCCATGCACTTCAGTGCAGTTGGCTCCACATGAGATAAAAGCTCATACTGAACCTTTCCGAAAGGCAGTGCATCAGCCACTCATTGCTTCCCAGAGCTCTGGGAGCCATCAAATCTGAAGTAAGCACAAAACCTATGGAAGCATGACCACTCATTGGATGGTGAGTCTCTGCACTACCTATAGCTGGTCACTCTGCTTTACAGACTCAGCATAGCAATGTGTGTGCATTTGTATAAGAACATAACATAAGAACATAAGAACAGCCGTACCGAGTCAGACCAAAGGTTCATCTAGCCCAGTATCTGTCTACCGACAGTGGTCAATGCCAGGTGCCCCAGAGGGAGTGAACCTAACAGGCAATGATCAAGTGATCTCTCCTGCCACCCTTCTCCATCCTCTGACAAACAGAGGCTAGGGACACCATTCCTTACCCATCCTGGCTAATAGCCATTTATGGACTTCACCACCATGAATTTATCCAGTTCTCATTTAAATGCTGTTATAGTCCTAGCCTTCACAACCTCCTCAGGTAAGGAGTTCCACAAGTTGACTGTGTGCTGCGTGAAGAAGAACTTCCTTTTATTTGTTTTAAACTTGCTGCCTATGCAATTGTAAACATGAATAAGATTAGAAAAGCCTGGGCTAACATGCAGACTGATCCAGAATCAATTCACACCATATAATCTGGGATGGAAAGGCCTTTGCCAGCAGCTCACAGTTAGTCAGACTCATTATTTACAACATATACGTGATACAGCTACAACTGCAACAAATCTAGCGAGTCTAGAGAACAGACGAGGTTTAAATAATTCAACAAGCAAAGAAGGAGACTAAGTAAAACCCACATGAGCCTGTGCACTGGAGGTTGTTAAAATTTTGTTTTGCCTCTAGAACCACCAACTAGTTTGCACAAGAAAGGAGAAACACGGAAATATTAAACACACAAAATGGTGCTGAAATAACAGTTAGGGGCAAATTTTCCATCATGCTCAATACAGCCTCTAATTTTGTCCAGGCAAATATGGTAATTGTGCACTTAATTACTGTATTTGCATGCAGAAATACTTGTTTGCAAGTGCAAGATTACCTAGGTACCTATTTATCATACTTGAGATATTTCTAATGTAGCTATCCCCCTAGCACTGAAACACTGTTATTACTGTCCTTAGATAGTAACTGAGAAAAGAATTTGGCCCTAAGAAACACTGAAAAAATGGGTATTTCACCCCTAATTCAACCCTTTATGACTCTAAGGTTTGATATAGTTTTACAGTCTGGTCCTTTGTACTTCTCAACAGCTGACCCTCACTATAAGGATGGTGTGTAGGGAGGCAATAGTACTATTTTCCATGAGTCTGACTTTTAAGTGTGACAGACTTGGTTTGTGATGACCTGCTCACATATGGTAGGGAGTCCCTATGACAGCTTTAAAAATGTAATTTTGTTTACAAAAATCCATTTAGAGCATCCCTCGATCCTTAACTTCAAATCTCAATGCTCTATAATCATTCACTTTTCACCTTTACTTTTAATTCTGGTTATTGCAATTGCAACTTTCATGTAATATATTTCAAAGTAAGGGGCTAAGCCTTAGAATTCACAATATATTAACTACTACTCATATTGCATGATTCATATCAAATACCCTGCATTACATTAGCGAGCATTATGGTCAGCAACGTTTGCAGGATCGGCCTGAAAGAATGCAATATAATCAAAAAGGAATTTTTAAAGACGTCTAAAAAAATTCTTTGGTGGGGACTTCTTGTTAAATATTTCCACAGAGAAGGAGACAACACTGACTGTTGCAATAAAAATCCTGGGACAGACTCTCAGATAATTGTAGAGTGTCAGAGAACCATTGACTTTAATTGATCTCATATGTAAAAACCAAAAATGCCCTTATTCATGGTATTAATGGTATTAATTACACATGGAAGAAGTTTAAAAACAAATGTACTTCTCACTATTTCTCTCTGCTATCCAATAGCTTGGAGTTTGCCATAGAACAATTTTTAACCCATAGTCTATCTTTTTCATGGCGTGTTGTAATTTATGGTATATTGGGTCACTGTGATGTAATGAAAACTTAGTTGGAAAGTTTTTTTACCCAAATAAACATATGAGCATAGTACTATTTTATGTTACACAAGTACACTTGTAGGGATTATAGAGTACTTTGGAAAGAGTCACAAATCAGCCGAGTAGAAATACAGTGCTTGTGCTGGTAATACTACTTAATAAAAACAATGTAGCTGTGATGTCTAGAAGAATTACTTCATTGCAATCTGCTTCTGTTGTTGCCTAAAGAAAAACAATCATCTAACATGGCAGCTGCAGAAGAACGGATGATTAGTTCTTTATCTCTCTGTATTTCTAGGTACTTAATCTGGACCTTATCCTCAAAGTATCTAACTCATTTTACGTGCTAAAAAGTCAAGATACAAAACATAAAACAGCTCAGCCATATAAAGATATAGGTTGAAATCCTCACCTTATTGAAGCCAATGGGAGTTTTGCTATTGACTTCAGTGGGGTCAGGATTTCATCCACAGTCTATATATAAACAGCCACGTTAGAATTGAGATAAACAGGAGACAACTGGGCTAACTTGTTTATGCTCCTAAATGTCAGATTTTTAGGTTTTATTAAATGTAATTTAATTTAGAATGAAATAAAGTAAGTAACAACTAACCTCATCTACCACTCAAGCCATCATTAACTGGTATTTTTTGTAGGTATCAAGGCAGAGATGGGTCTTGAGGAGATATTTAAAGGAGAAGGGGTTGGCAGACTCACATACAAGTGCAGGGAGGGTGTTTCATTTGTAACATAGGCACAGCGATATTTGTGCAAGAAGTCATCAAATGAGTGGTTGGGGCTTGTATTACTGACAGAGTGATGGTGGGTGGAGTGATACAATAGGAGACAAGGCCAGGGAGGAGCAGAATTGAAGATGATGACTGAACTTGATGCAAACAGGAGAGCCAAGAAAAATGGAGTATAAGGTTGTAGAGTTCCAACAAATTACACTCCCTGGTTCCTATGCAAAATGTCATGAGAATCAGACTTCCCTTATTGTGCGTTTCCGTTTTCAACAGAGGTGTGAAGAAAAAGATGGAAAACAAGCATTTCTTACATTTTGGCTACCCATTTCTCATAAACGGGGAACCTATCAAAATAAATGATCATCTGTGGTGTTAAAGTGATTACTCAGCCTGTGCAAAACTACCATAAGAAATGTTTCTGCATGTGGGATTGTCAAGGCAACACCATAAATTCCAAATGTTATTTTTCTAACTTGGGCTTGACTCATTCGTACTGATATTCTCAGTATAAAAAGGGCTTGATTTAAAGAGCCAACAGATTCAGCAATGGCTCCAAACCACTTGGATTCCAATGTGGGCTGGAGCTACTTGGCCATATTACCCTTCTTTATAACAGCCATAAAAAGGACAAAATCACAGTAAGCAAAATATATTAAATGGGAACATAGGAAACCATATACCAAAGGATGATCCAGATCCTTCCAGTTTCTCTCAGCTATGTTAATAGTGGTCACATCCCACAACCATGTGGCTAGATATTTTTCTACTTATTTTCTTTAAAGGTCGACCAAAAACATTTCATGCTGAACGGCTCTGAAGGCTGCAGAATGCAGCATGCCAGTTACTTCAAAGCAAGCTATTCACCCTGCCTCCAGATTCTTTGAAGATTCTGTAGCTGGAGGGAATGCTAATCTTTATAAAAAACGATCACTTTAAGGGTCTGATCTTGCAATCCTTTACTCATGCGCGCAGTCCTAACTCACAGATGTAACCTATGTAGTCAACAGAAGTATTCTCATGAGGAAGTATTATATCTTTATGGTGCAATTCTGCTTCTACTGAAGTTTTTTTTTTAATCATTGATTTCAGTGGACATAGGCTCTAGCTTTTAGAGATCTGTGAGGGTAGTGGGCTTTTGTTCCGAGAGATGTATTCAAGATTCTAATACTTGATTAAGATCCAAACATATTATTTTAGCGTGCAAACATTTTTAAATAGTACAAAATACCAATCTGGATTATTTCGGGAAATGGAATCCTCCTATGGTACAGAAACCCTCTAGCAAATTCTACCCCAGCCACCCCAGGCATCAATATCCTGGGTGAGCTCTGGCTGCTATGACAGCCTGTAGAAAGCTTGAGATTGTTCATAGCAGTACTGGGAGACTAGCTTGGCATGGACCAATTCTAATATGGAGTATTCCCTCTTTGACGATGCTGAATGTTCCTCCACTACAACTGAAAATTGGACAATAAACATCAAAGATTCTGTTTTGGTGCTTGCTGGATTAGGGCAGCAATATCACTGATACAGTAATAATTAAAATATCATCCCAGCCATAGTCAGGAGTACTTCACATCTTTAAAGCGCTGTACAGACTCTAGCTAGTTAATCATCACTATACATTGAGAGTTGGGCAAATGAGCATTATTATCCCCATATTATAAATACAGAGGAGTAAAGAGACTTGTCCAAGGTTACACAGCAATTCTGTCACAGAATAGGATTAACATACAAGAATTCCTGGCTCCCAGTCCCATGCTTAGTCCACTAGAGCATGGAATCACTAGTTGGATTTAAAAGTGCTGCAGACCATGGACTAGAGCTCTTTCTGCTTTTAGAGTGTTGCCTGGTTGGATCTTCTAACTGAGCTTTGTCAACCCACCACATATTCTTGTCTGGATGTTCTATAAAAATTAATATCACTATGCAAACATGTCCAAATGCTCAAATGTAAACTGCCTGGTAAAACTAAGCAGCTGTTGCTCTCCCTATCGTCACAAATCCATGTTTCTCTTTCCATTCTTGTCCAGATAAGTGCCATGATGCATGCTAGGAGTGAACATTCTCAGGGTGATCATCCATCTTTTAATGATCATATCAGCTCGGTGACTATGCAGGCGCTCTATGAATGTTACAAATCTGTAACACTACCCTCCCACAAGGACCCTGTATTGCTTTTCCATGCCATTGTTATAATACACCTTGGCTGAACTGTTATAACATTCCCCCTTTGGAGAATTTCCAGGCAGGGGCTATATTTACGTCAGTTACAATGGATTCAAAATGCCTCTGCCAGGATTTTTAAAACAGACTAACATCATCTTCTGTTTTACTCATATTGAGGTCACTACACTGCCTTCCTGTAAACATATTATGTTGATTGTCAGTTTTGTTGTTTCAGACATTTAGGCATCAAAATCAACCGGAGTTAGGCACCTAAATAGCTTTGAAGATCTGGGCCTTACCTCTTTCATTTCAGCTACTATTGCTGCAATCTACAATTTGCTGTTGATGGGTTGCTGCCTGTTCCTGGAATCCCAGACAAGATTATAGACTATGGGTAAAAATTTCAAAAGTGCTTAAGTGACTTAGGAGTCTAAGTCCCATTTTCAAAAGTGACTTAGGCACTTGGAAGCCTCCGGCTCACTTGTGGTGTTCAGTGATCAGTGTGTAAGGTGCTTGTAAGAGATCTAATTTATTCTGTATCTAACTGGCTGTGCATAACAAGAGCTTCACAGTGCCTTGCTCAGACTCTGTGTCTGGGAAGCTCAGCTCTGAAAGGCACAGACCCCAATACAGCAGCACCGAGAGTCAATAAAACCTATGTGCCTGAGTCATTTTGAAAATGGGATGTAAGCTCCTAAAATCACTTGCCCACTTTGGAAACTTTTACCGTAAAGCTTTAAACTGCAGTGCGCATTCTATTTGAAATTCCTATCCAGTGGACATTAAGCTTGTCATTTTACGGGTATTTTCACATCTAAATTCCAGCCTTATCTTTTAAAACTTGCCTTTGATTAGCACAGCTGTTATTTATTCTTTTACTTAGCTGGGATTTCTGCAAGCACTCTCCAGAGTAAGCCTGTTTGTATTTTATTGTGCTGTTAATCTTTTTTTCTTAAGAACATGAACAATGTCCTAAGGGGAAGATTATTACATCTATATGAATACCTAACATAGATCAGAGCAAAATAACTGGGGGAAGGAATATTTTCATAATCTTCTGTGAACCTTATGAAGAAGTCTAGATAACATGTATGGAGAGACCTTTCATAAGGCATATCTCAGGGGACCATCTGGTTGCTTAATGGCAGTAGTCTTTAAAATAAAGATGGAGCAGAACTATATTTAATATATTCAATATAGTTGGGAATCATTTTGGGGGGTGGCATATGTCTCAAAACAGGAGGCTGCCTCATATCTATGTTCTCTTGCATAGATTTCCCTCTACAGAGTTTTCCAAGATAATTTACAAGTTTTTACATGGTTCTAAAATAAAAGCAGAGGCTTTGTAATACAGGATAATTAAAAAGTTTGAATAAAATATTGCATCACCTTATTCTTAATGTTGCTATGCCAATTTACAAAATCTAAGGATCTGGCCATTATGTTCCAACAACGTATCACTAGACACCCGAGAATTTCTATAAGTCTATGCCGCTCTCATGACGGTGCCAAAGGAATCCTACTTTTCTCCCTTATCAAGGCAGTTAGGCTAAACCATGCAAAATGTTGCTGAACCATAAATCACTTTGAAAACCTGAACTTCCTCCACTTAGCCCCAGAGCACAGCAACTCCTGTTACAAGGAAGTCTAACCTTAAATGTCCTTTTGGGATGTAAGGAGTGTTATACACTAACACAGGAGGCAATTGTTCTCTTTACTTGGCACTGGTGAGGCATGACTGGAGTAACGTGTCCAGTTTCGGGCACCACACTTTAAGAAAGATGTGAACAAATTGGAGCTAAATTGACAAGAGGTTTGGAACCATGACCTACGAGGAAAGGTTGCAAGAACTGGGGATGTGTAGTCTTAAGAAAAGAAGGATGAAGGGGGCTTGGTAACAGACTTCAAACATGTTGAAGGTTATTATAAAAAGGATAGTGATCATAAGTAGTAATAGGCTTAGTTTTAAGTGAGGAAAACTTAGTTAGATATTAGGAAAATAATTCTAACTATAAGAATAGTTAAGCAAGTAGAGGGATAGTTGGAGGTTTTTAGAACAGGTTTGACAAACATCTCTCAGGGACGATCTAAGTATATTTGATTCTGCCTCAGTGCAGGCGGATGCATTAGATGAAGATCAACATCTGTGATGGCTTCATAGACCATTGAAAGGAAGCCTAGAACATAACCAGAGGAAAAAAATGTCCTTTCTTTCTAAGAATTCATCACATTCACACATGTAATAGTCATGGAAGCACAGAGGGCAACCAGAACCCCCCATTAGTGACTGATCCTGGCACATGTTTCTGGCAGAGCGCCCTTGGAACATTTAATAACAATATTTCAACACCTCTTTTGATGGGGGGAATCTACTACTCATCTTAAAACATGCAATAATTTGACCGGTACTAAGGAAACCACTGCTCAGAGGCATCACAAAGTTCTATGCAGTGTCTAATCTCTCTCCCTTTTCTAAGCAATTTAATCAAGAAACTAGCTAGCAAAAGAAACTAGAAACTAGTTAGCTACCAACGTGGTCAGCTGCATGGATTTTTTGCAGTCAAATGTCAGGCCTGGGCATAGTACAGAGAGTATCTGCTGCTGTGACTTCCTGACCATAGACAACTGAAATACATTAATATTCATCCTGTTGGAGTTCTCTGCAGTATTGGGTACCATTGATGGCACTGGCCTCTAGTGGATTCCCAGTAACGTGCCAAATTTGGGGCTAGGTCCTGTGGCTATTTGATGGGTGGGCACAACCTTTTCCATAGACAGAATAAGAGGGAAAGAACTCCTCAAGGAGCTGCCCGTATAAAGTATCTACCATGAAGATTTATGTGGGAGGTGATGATCCAGGCTTGGGGGATTCTGGAGAAGGGATGGTTGTGTTAACCATTTTAGCATGTGCACATATACCTGTGGTCATTAGAACTGTTAAAAGAAACGTCTCCCATGGCTCCAAAGCTGTGTTCTTAAAGAGAAATGGTACCAGAGTTGTACGAGTTAGCCAGTTGATGTGACAGAAATCAAAAGGAATGTTGAAATAAAAGATATGGGGAGCATGGCAATGGGGAAAAATGGCTATATTTTTATATTTGTTGACTTAATTTTATAAATACATTTTTCAATTCCTCTTCTTTTAAAATATTTTATTGGTTCAAAAAAGGCATATGTCATCTGAGTTACATTTCACCAGAACGATGAGCTTTACAGTGACAAGGACATATGATAGTTTATAGGTCCCTTGATAATTTCACATTGTACTAATGAAACTTTTTTTTCAACACATTTTTCTGAATTTCACCTAGTTGTTATCAGATTTAAATTCCTTTGGGTAAAAAGAGTTCTTTAAAGAATAGTCTGCAATATTTGAAAATCCTGGCTTCCAAGTACTCAGAGCTGAACTACATTTTAGATAAGTTCAGATTCAATGAACATTTGGAAATTGTAGATCTGGATAATGCATCTGTGAACTGAAAATATGTTGCTTCTCATCTAGCTGTGTAACTTGTGATATTGTGGTCCATTCAAGATTCAGGGCCTAATTCTGCTCTCCCTGATGCTGGTGTAAATGAGGAATAACTCCACTAAAATAAACAGAGTGTGCAACTAGTGGAAACAAAATCAGAATCAGGTCACAACATTCAGAAATACCTCTATGTCATATATATACTATATATAACAAATTCAAGAAAGTGAATTTCTGTTACACAATCAGGGGAAATAGAAAAAAAATTAAATGTTGAGTAACTTTATGTGAAGCAAAAATTCTATTCCAAGAAGTAAATCAGGAGGCAGTTACTGAAACTTGTATTTTAGGAGTAAACTATGATTAAAGTGTGTCTTAAACAATACAAGTATCAGAGGGGTAGCTGTGTTAGTCTGGCTCTGTAACAAAGAGTCCTGTGGCACCTTATAGACCAACAGACATATTGGAGAATAAGCTTTCGTGGGTGACTGCGTCTGATGAAGTGGGTATTCACCCACAAAAGCTTATGCTCCAGAACGTCTGGTAGTCTATAAGGTGCCACAGGACTCTTCGTTGCTTTAAACGGTACAGTAATTGTAGAAACTACATGCAATATTAATAGGATCTTTAAAAGTTTCATGACATTAGATTGTCAAGTAATTTTGGTTTTCTTTACATTCAGTCAACACTTCTGGAAACACAAAACACACACGTATGCCTGTCTTGCAGTCACTTTCACTTACAATGTATCCAATTGTTTTTCTATAGTGGAACATTCTGTCCCCCCTTTCCTTTCCTGTGTAGCTGGAAAATTCCACTAGTTATATCTTTGACAGCTTTCTCCCCGTCTCGTCATTCCTTGTTTAAGGAAAACAAGAAAGGAGGGAACATTGAAAGGTAGAAAAATTATCGATTTAGTAAATTCTGTAAACCTTACCTTGGAGCCAAATAAAGTCTCACTGATGATATCCTTAAAGGAACAGAGCAAAATATATTTGAATCCAACTTTCTTCATGCCTCCAGTTGCAGTAAATCCTTTCCCAGACTACAGTCACAAACATGCATACTCTGAAAGCTATCTGAACACACTGTGATAGGATAAAGCTTTATGCCTCTAGTCATACAAGGACTAGCGAAACAAAGAGCAGTGGAGTTTCTGGCCCTTGTGAGAAACAGAGTCACACTACTCAGTAGCTATTTAAAGAGTTGATGCCTTCAGGATAAATGCTCAGAGTGTGTTTTCCTGTTTGTGTCAGAACTTAAATCTTTCATCCATTTCCTAAGAGGAGAAATAAAAGCACAATCTGTTGCTAGTAGCTCTGTGATTCCAGAGAGACACTGTAGTGTGAATGAAATAGAAAGGCAGGGCTAATTTATTTGTTTTCCACTGAAAGGATGTAAGGCATTTCCCATTAATGCTATTTTAAAACATCATAAATAAGTGACCACATTTAACGTAATAAGGAGTTCTATCTATATTGATATTGCAACCCCACCCAATCCAAAACTTCAGTACACAATGCCATCTAGGAAAGAAAAGGGAGCCAAAAGATGGATTACAGGAAAATCTAAAGTTTATGCGAAAGCCTTTCTGCTTCAGGAAAGTGTCCAAGAGAGCGGATCAGCTGAACACTTAGAACACGAGGAAGCTTTCAGAGAACATGCAACAAGTTTCACATTAAGAAAACAATAGAGCTGGGCTTGTATCACAACATTTGCATCCAGATCCAAAACTTCTGAAGTTTGTGCATGATTGGATCTGGGTTTTGGCTTGGGTCCACCTCTAGAAAATACACCATGGAAACAATTCCTCATTGCAGTCTGTTAACTCACTGAAAGGAGATCTAATAAATAGCTTTCAAACAAGGTAAGTATTCCAACTGTTCTAACATATTTAAGAAAAACAGCTTTACTAGTTTGTTTAATTATCTAAACAGGTCTGTCTAAGACACATTTCCTCTACCCTTTCCATCCCCACCTTATAGGAGGAAGAGCTGAAACTCCGGTTACAGCCTCATGTGACATCTCAGTTCAGGGCCTCCAGAGACCTTGTTAAAGTCATCCAACAAAATAAGGAAGGGAGAACCTGATATTTCTAATGTAAAAAACCAACCCAACACCAGCAGAAAAAAAAAAGGAAAGAAATAGGAGGAAACAATCTCTGTGATGGCCATTATACATCTGCAGGGGTGGCAAAGGGGGGGGAAACAAATGGGATTTTGTTTTGCAATTCACCTTTAAACTCAGATTGTTTTCTTTTAAATTTTTATACAGGAAATCAAAACTCTTTCTCAGTCTCATCTCACAAAATTTTGTCTTAATGTAGCCTTTTGATTTCATAAATCCTTTTGGATTTTAAAGATTACTGTCCATGGGATCAAAAATGCAGCTTGCTTGTCACTGTTTGCGACAGTTAAGTGGTGGGGAAAAAGGACTCTAAAGCTAGCAATGCTACTTCCTGTGCGGGGCCTGTTGTGTGGATAAATGATTAAATTAAATTAAATTAAAAGTACACTGTCAGGTCATTTTAAACAGTATTTGTTTGAAACATTAAAACATTCTTTAATAGTGTGCGTACAATAATCTAAGGTTTTATTAGTAACAAAGTAACGTTCAAAGTAACGTTCAAAGAATGTGACCTGTGCACTTTAACCTAATAGTGTCCCTTTAAAAATTTCCATGGCCACAATCCTGGCAGGAGCTCACACATGGGTGCTTAGAATCTCCAGGGCAGGAATTGTCTCTTATTATGTATTTGTACAATGCTCAGCACAATATGGGGCCATGACATCTTTTGGGGCCTTTAGGCACATATAATAAATAGAAATGATAAATAATAATGGACTACTATCCACTTGGAGCCCCACTGAAGCCAGTGGGTCTCTGCACATCACAGAGGTCTGCCTGACAACGTTCTTTGAAGAATCAAGGCCTTCATTGGTCAGTCGAGGAAAAGTTGTTTTAAGGAACTGTCATTTTTCACACCATGTGCACAAGAAGCTCTGAGCTGATTTCGTAGATTGTTCATACAGGGAAAAAAGGGTGTAATATTTCAGAAGCAGTAATGCTGAGCATTTAATAGCTTTCACTGACTAATATATCTGGTCTTGCAGTATGATTTTCCTCAGAATTAAAGAAAATGAGGCACATCATAGAAATTTAATTGATCCAAACCTTTAAAAAAACACCATCTATTTTATTGCTGCATACATATATGACCTGCTCCTGTGCTTAAAGTTAGGTATGTGCTTAGGTACATTGATGAATCTGGGCATTAAACAGTAATTAAGAGCTCCCACTTTAACAGGTAAATGTTACTGTGATATTGCTTAAAGTAGTGGTTTTCAAACTGCAGGTCATGACCCAGTACTGGGTCGCAGAACGTAAGGCACTGGGTCACGGCGGCTCTGGTCAGCACCGCCGACCAGGCTGTTAAAATCCCATTGGCAGTGCTGCTTGTCTAAGGCAGGTTAGTTCCTACCTGTTCTGACACCGCGCTGTGCCCTGGAAGCAGCCAGCAGCAGGTCTGGCTCCTACGCCGGGGAGTCCTGTCTCGAACACTAGCACTGCACTCCCATTTACCGGGAACAGGTCAATGGGAGCCGGAGGGGGCAGTGTCAGCAGGCGAGAGCCGTGCGGAGCCACATGCACACCTCCGCTGAGGAACGGGACCTGCTGCTGGCTGCTTCTGGGGTGCAGCACAGTCTGCGATGCCAGGACAGGCAGGAAGCCTGCCTTAGCACCCCTGCTCGACTGCTGACTGGGAGCTGCCTGAGGTAAGCCCGCATCCCAATCTCCTGCCTCAGCCCTGAGCCGTCCCCCAAATCCAGAGTCCCTTGCTGCACCACAAGCCCCTCATCCCTAGCCCCACCCCAGAGCCTGCACCCTTAGCCCAGAGCCCTCACCCCCTCCAGCCCTGAGCTCCCCCAAACCCAGAGCCCTCTCCTGCACCTCAAACCCCTCATCCCCTGACCCACCCCAGAGTCCCCTTCCACACCCTGAACCCTCATTCCCAGCCCCACAGCCCTCACCCCTGCACCCCAACCCTCTGCCATAGTCCTGAGTCCCTTCTATACCCCAACCCCCTCATCCCCAGCTCCATTGGGTTGCAGGCATCAATAATTTTCTTCAACTGGGCCGCCAGAAAAAAAGTTTGAAAACCACTGGAAAGGACTCTGCTAAGTTCTCATATATAGGTTCACATATTTCAAAGCTAGCAGGGACCATTGTGTTATATGCATAACACAGGTCATAGAACTTCTGCCAAAATAATTCCTAGAGCAGATCACATATGAAGAGTATGAAAACGAAGCTCCAGAAAGGATGTGGAAGAGTCTTAGTTTGACTAACTATTCTGCAAAAATGACGCTGACACAATCATAAACTCATGTGGCGGCTTGCACTGAAACATAATTACTGCTTCCTTTACAAAGGCTCAACATATTGATTTATTTAGGGTGACCAGATGTCCCCATTTTATAGGGACAGTCCCGACTTTTGGGTCTTTTTCTTATATAGGCTCCTACTACCGCCCACCCCCATCCCGATTTTTCGCACTTGCTGTCTAGTCACCCTAGATCTATTCCAGCTCACAATGGACAGAAATCAGAGAATCTTGCATAACAGAATTTTACATTAACTCTGATACATTAACCACACATGCTCCAGATCTGGCATGCTGTCATTAAAGTGAAATAACATTATCCTGAAACTCAAAGATAAGTGAAACATCTCAAGATAAGCCGTTAGAGGAAATAAAGAGGAAGCAATGATGGCAAAAATATTAATAGGTGACTTAGCCAACCCTCTGTCATTCCAGCTCCAATTAAGGGAGGTGAATTGGAGCTGGGTAGACCACCTGGCCCTGATTGGGCAAGCTTGAAGAGCTGCTGCCTCATCAGGCTGGGGCCGGATAAGAGCCCCAAAGGAAGGAAGGCGTGGGGGAGCTGCAATAGAGGAAAGGCAGCGAGGTGAAGCAGAGAGAGAGAGAGCTTGCCCCCGCTCTCCTGCCGGTGGACTGCAAGAAAGGGTGGAAAGGTGGTGGGAGCACAGCCTGTAAATAAAAGCACCAGGTGCGCCTACACCTAAAGGTCTCTGTGTGACGTTCTCAGCCCAACGGGGGCAGGAGCTGGGGGGCCCTGCGGGGATGCTGTTACAGTGACATATGTTAAAGTAACTATTGTGATAGAAAGAACATAGAAATACATCCGCTTGCTTCCTCAGCCCTTATATAGGCAAACCTCCCATGGATGCCATTGGGGTCCTGCAGAACTGAACCTCCATTACTACGATTCCAAAGATCTAACTCATCCAGGGGCTTTGCAGGGAGAGTTTTGCAAACATCTTAACAGGAATTTGTGATCAACAGGAGACTGCTAAACTTGAATTATAGTTCCAGCTCTGACTAGGAAAGCCTATCACTGTATTATTATACAGTGTATGAAATAGGGATTTTTAAAGTATTTAACCCACAAGCCAGTTTAACCATAAAAGCAGTCATGCAAGAGGAGAAGATTTACAGAGCATGACAAAAGAGAGGAAAGATTGTGGAATATGTAGTGCCAGCAGATGAAGACTAATGGAAAAGAAAATTCACATTTATTGTAGGAGTAATTTTTCTTTTGCAATGCTTCTCTGTTTTATAGAAGGGCTGCTGCCTGGTCACTTAGCTAAATTTCATAATCAAGCTGAAATGGCATTCTTTATCTGGAGTAAAAAATGTTGGCTCTGAAGGTCACCTTGACAAATTAATTTGCTTGTTTCTTCAAGAGTAAATGAACTGTGAGAGTACTGAGCTTGCTTTCACTGGGCATTGAAACAGGGATGGATGGATATTGAAACAATGTAAGGAGCTGTACCAACTAGGAGATATACACAGATTAGGCAAACAAAATATCCTTTAGGTCAGTCTAGCTCAGGGGTATGTAACCTATGGCACACGTGCTGAAGATGGCACGTAAGCTGATTTTTAGTGGCACTCATACTACCCAGGTCCTGGCCACCGGTCTGGGAGGGGCTCTGCATTTTAATTTACTTTTGAATAAAGCTTCTTAAACATTTTATAAACCTTGTTTACTTTACATACAACAATAGTTTAGTTATATATTATAGACATATAGAAAGAATTAAGAAAGAATTAAAGAAAGAAAGGTTAAAATATATTACTGGCACGCGAAACCTTAACTTAGAGTGAATAAATGAAGACTTGGCACATCACTTCTGAAAGGTTGCCAACCCCTGATCTAGAACTTTTAAAAATAAAATATGCATGCATCTCAATATTTAGATGAAAACATCCATGACCTCAGCAATTCAGAACTAATATTTCCCCACTTCACTATCTTCTGTCAATATTCCCTCATTAGATTTCTATAATGAGAGGTTATCTTTCTTCACTTTGCTTTAAGCCATGTCATGGAGAAACTGGCTATCCTAATGCATAGTATTTACAGTAAGATTCACAAAGCAAAGCCAAATGGGGAAAATTACTTCCCCTACAAGCCATACATTTCTTTAAAAACTCAAAAAGTAACACTCTGGGGCCAAGTGAGAAGAAAGGCAATAGAGTGATGGAAACAAACCATAAAGTAAGGAGGAAATGAGTGAAAGCCTCATACTATCAGTCACTTGGCAAGAAGATGGAAAGGCAGTATTATCTGTCAGCATTTCTGAATTCAGATGTGTTTTCATTACGTGAAATAGGCCCGAGCTAAAAACTACACATATGGATTCAGAGCTAGAATTCCCAAATGATTTTTGGGCTGGGCTCATCTGCAGCAATAGTCTAACAGCCATAACTAATGTGTGATCCTGAAAAGGTTTGCAGGTACAATTTGGATAAGTTCCCAAAAGTTAATGGGAGTGCGCCTGGCTGTATTGAAATCAATGGTAAAATGCCCATTAATGTCAATAGGACCAGGGTTTCCTTCTAAATGATTATCCAGAGCTTAGCTGGATCTTCTTCCTATCCCTTCTCTGTTTCCCATCATGTTCCTTCCTTTCCCAACCCACCCAGATCTTTCTCCTTTGCCTTAATGCTGCTCACCAGACGGATGATCTTTGGTGGTTTTGCAAAAGGCGCATGGAGTTCAGTCAGTTCTGAAAGTCTGTATGCTGGGCTCTGGTTATCTGGACTCTGGTCAAACATTGTGTGCTGTAATTGGAACTACCGCAGTGGACTGACCAGTGCCGACCTCTGTTCCCTGGAACCCACTCACAAGATGTGATGACAGCTGCTGGACCAAAACTGGGTCTCAGACTTGGTGAGAATCCACAAAGGATTTCAGCAAAGTCTGAAAGACTGTCAGGGTTTGAGCAGGGAAAGGGAAACTTTGTCTCAATCCAAACAAATCCAGGGGTGAAATACTGGCCCCACTGACAGCAATGGCAAAATGTCAGTTGGTTTTAATGGGGCCAGGATTTGACAAGGTTGCCAGTTGTTTCAAGAATTGGGCTAAGTTTTTGGCTAGTTTCATATGATTTATCAAAGCATTGCCCCTCTGTATGGGTGAATATTTAATTTGAACTATGTAATGTATCATTTTTTCCATTAGATGTTAACTTAATCAGCTAAGTTACTGCAATATACCCAAGGGATTTTTTTCCCCCAATACATCATGAAATGTGCTTTGCTAAAGTGATTTCTCAAAGTCATTGGCTAAAGTTAGGAAATTTTGATGGAGGAGGGAAGAAAGTTTAATATATTGGTATACGCTTCAGAGATAGTTTTCAAAGTGAAAACTAGTATATATAATAGTTTCTGAAAATGTTCATTATTTTTAATATTTAATCTTCAGGACTTATTTTATATTTTCTTTAGAAAAAGATATAAGGCAAATGGCTGCCATATGAAGTGTACTTAAAATTTTATTTATTACTTGACATAGGCCAAACAGTAGACATGCACTTGGAAGCCATGCAAATGTTTTTTTTTGTTTTTTTTTTAATTTTACAAAACAGAGCTCAGCAGCAAATTTTAAAACTACCTGAGGGAACAATCTGTAGCCATTGCCCCACAACAAAACATCACAAGTAATGAAAGGACATTTAACAAGATAAAAAATAAAAGGTGGAAACACATACATATACACACACGTGCACACACAGAGCCATACAACAGTACTGTCAGTTAAGTCAACAGATTTACACTAGTTGAGGGTCTAGCTCATACGTTCTAATTCTCCACTCTCTTGCACCTTATTTATTTGACTTCTTAGAGGCCAGAGCCCCATTTTGCTAGGCACAGCACAGACTTTTTGCAGTCAATTACAGTTGCCAAGTGAACGCAATAATGTTAACAGGTCAGAATGGCAATATTTTACACCCACTTTGCCCGGGTGTAAATGACTACACAAGATGTAAGTCAATGGAGAAATTGGCCCATTGAATGCACTTGATTATCTGTAACATTTAAAACATAGACCTGAATGGGATTTCTGCATGCTTACAAGATCAAGCCCATCATTAAGATTTATAAATCATTATGAAACCAAGAGAATCACCCTTACAATTTTTTGTTTATTTATAATATGTGAAATCCACAATTTCAGGTCTAACAGTAACTGTATCTTTCAGATTTTCAATATCAGTTCCTGACATTCACTTTAAATCAAACTGTGATGCCTGGGAAAACCAATCAAAGGGTAATGTTATTGCTCTTATATATTCCTTATGCCGGATACACAATTATCTGAAACTGCAGCTGTTCCCCTGGCAACGTTCCTTCTGACATCAACCCACTCCTGAATACTGGCATGTGTTTGTGCAACAATTTTCAACAATGCAATCACTGAATATAATAAAGTGGTGGGTTCACAACCACTGCTTTTGTAAGAAAAGGCTGCTGAACAAAACTTTTAGAAAGTACACTGAAAATAGGGGATCAAAGGGAGGCAAAATGCATGAGATGTGATAAGATATCAAATTTCAGATGGGACTAGGGGGTGCTGGAAGCACTTCCATAATTGCAGTGACAGCCTCATTAACCAATCAATATAATTACAGGCAACATTCTCCAGACTCTATAATGTACTAATGTTTCATATAGTCCGCTTTTTGGTTTTGTGTAGATAAAATTGGTGAGACTGTGTGAGCTGATATCCATTTGGCTGCCAGAACTCAGGATAAAACCAGCTTTTGTTTATAGCAGATGTGAAAACATCCATATTAGAATCAATGGTAGGTGCCAATCCTGGCAAGATCATATATTAATGTAAGCGGGGGAATCGTCCCGCTATTGTGGGGAACTTTCCTGGCTTCTGTACTACCCCGGTGAAGTGGGCTAGCGAAAGGATCTGAGTCCTTGCTCTCACTTCCTTTACCCAGAGGCCTCCCTGCCCTTGAGGACTCCCCTTCTACTCTCCTGTCTGGCAGAGTCCTCATAACCCTGACAAGGCTGGGCCCAGGATTCCTGGGGGGCTCGACCCCCAACCCTGCTGTGGTCACCCAGGACAGGGGCTAGGGTATCCCCACACCAGGGTACTCTCTCTGCACCGGGCACCTCCTTGACCCACTGATTATTTCATACAATTTAAAGCAAATACAAGCTGTTTACTTAACAATTAAAAAAAGAATAAGGAAAAATGGGAAGGGTTAAAGGAAAACACATCACCCTGCTCTGTGGCAGGGAACATTGCAAACAGTGTTTCTGGACATCAGGGCACTTCACAGTCTGTTCCTTGTAGGTCCCAGGTCTCCTTCTCAGGCCCTGGCTGTGCTGCAGTGATGCTGCGGGTTGGACACTTGCAATGGTGGTGGCCACACATCTCTGGGTTCTGGGTGGTGACAGCATCAGCCCCCTATCAGGTTAAGATCCCCCTCCCAGTCTGGCCTGCAAGGACCCTTGGCTGGGGGTGTCTTTCTGCACTGGGCCCTTTGCACAAGGTCCCCACTTGGCTGGCCCCAGGTGCTCACCACACCTGGCTCTGTGGCTGCAGCTCTGCTCCCAGCATAGGATCTGCTCTCCCTGGGCTGTGTCTCTGGCTCTGTGGCTGCAGCTCCGCTCCCAGTATAGGATCTGCTCTCCCTGGGCTGTATCTCTGGCTCTGTGTCTCTGTTCCCAACTCTGACTTGCTTCCTGGGCTGCTTTTCTGACCCCTCTGGATCTGGCACAGCTCTGCTCCACAGCTCAGCTTGGGCCCCTGTTTTCTCCTTAGCTCGGTCCCACTCTGTCTGACCCAGGCAATTCCAGCTCATGCAGAGGACGGGGACCTCCCTGGCCTCCTGATTCCCTGATTAGCCTGCCTGCCCTGTCAATCAGGCTCAGAGGCTGAGGCTAACCTGGAGCATCGGCCTCTCCCCATTCTTTTAGTGCTGGGAGGTAGCCAACCAAAACATCCCCACTGAATGTAAAGGGGCAACAGTCCCCTTACATTAAGTATAATATACACAAATATTCCCTTCAAAATCTAAATGTAGTGAAACCAGGACTAAATGTAAAACTCATCCCTTTGATTTGG
This sequence comes from Gopherus evgoodei, assembly GCF_007399415.2. Taxonomy (NCBI): domain Eukaryota; kingdom Metazoa; phylum Chordata; order Testudines; family Testudinidae; genus Gopherus; species Gopherus evgoodei. Next base: position 207,968,431 of record NC_044323.1, read on the forward strand.
CTTTCCTACAGCAAGGTACACACACAGCAGTACCACCAAAAATAATCACTCTTCCTCTCTCTTAAAAAGGAAGAAAGAGAGAAATATACTCCTGTTGTTTCTAGTTTTTAGAACACTTGGGACATTTTCAAGCACTACATTGATAGTAGGGCTATGTGGAGAGAAAACTATATACTCTGGTACAGCTGAGAAGCAATTGACACTGTGTTATGAGGTCCACTTCACCCTTAGGGGTCCTGTAACTTGTGCCATCAGTGATGATTCATCCCTTGGGGGTTGCTTCACTGCCACAGAATCACTTATAACAAACAGGCTCTGGCAATGCAGAAGTACAGTGCTTTCTGACCATACTCCTTCAGCACCCAGAATACCCCACTACGCTACAGAAGGAAAGTAGAAGGTAGTAGTGGCTGGGCTACACTGACGTTCTGATGCTCAGGCCTATCACACACAAAGAAATCCGCAGCTGGCTATTTAAGCTGGTTTTTCATTGCCAGGGCAGCTGGCTGATTGCCTCTGCTCCAGCCACGCCCAATCTATCAGAACTACCAGGCAACTGGGAGTATTACCAACAAGGTTGTGACATTGAACAGACTAGAATGGCTGCTTTCATTGGGAGACTATACACCCACCATACGGTCTGTCATAAACAGATAGTTAAAGGTTAATGTCTCTTTTACCTGTAAAGGGTTAAGAAGCTCAGTGATCCTGGCTGACACCTGACCAGAGGACCAATGGGGGGACAAGATATTTTCAAATCTTGGTGGAGGGAAGTCTTTGTTTGTGCTGTTTGTTTTGTTCATTGTTCGCTCTTGGGGCGCAGGGGGACCAGGCGTACACCCAGGTTTTCTCCAATCTTTCTAAATCAGTCTTTCATGTTTCAAAATAGTAAGTACTAGCCAGGAAAGGTGGATTAGTCTTATGTTTGTTTTCTTAATTTGTAAATGTGTATTTTGCTGGAAGGATTTTTACCTCTGTTTGCTGTAACTTTGAATCTCAGGCTGGGCGGGGGGGGGGGAAGTCCCTCTAGTTTATATGAATCTGAATACCCTGTAAGCATTTACCATCCTGATTTTACAGAGATCAATTTTACTTTTTCTTTCTTTAATTAAAAGCTTTCTTTTTAAGAACCTGATTGATTTTTCCTTGTTTTGGAATCCAAGGGATTGAGTCTAAACTCACCGGGGACTGGTGGGGGGGGGAAAGGAAGGGAATGGTTAATTTCTCTTTGTTTTAAGATCTAAGAAGTTTGGATCTGTATAGCTTCCCAAGGCAACCCGGGGGGGGGGGGGGAAAGGAGGGGGAATGGTTTATTTCTCCTTGTTTTAAGACTCAAGGGGTTTGGGTCTTGGGTTCCCCAGGAAAGGTTTTTGGGGGAACAGGAAGTGTGCCAAACACTATATTTTGGCTGGTGGCAGCGTACTAAATTTAAGCTAGTAATTAAGCTTAAAAATGATCATGCAGGTCCCCACTTTTTGGACGCTAAAGTTCAAAGTGGGGAAAAGACCTTGACAGGGCCTAACCAGGTAACCCTAACTTGTGGATTGGCTGGACCCTTAGGACTTATAGGGAATTATCTCAGATGACTCATTAAGTTCAGTGATGGCTCATCAGGCTCAGAACACTCATCACATCCATCCCCTTTGCACTCTTAGAGCAATGCAAAGAGAATGCATCAGGGGCTAGGATCTAGCAATATTCATGCTAGTCCCCACTGCGATTCACAGCTATTGCTGTATTAAGTTCTGACTGGGAGCAACAGGAGTTACACTCTAATAGGTACATATAACAAACAGGGCCAAACTTCTGGTCACTACTGTCACACCCAACTGGTTTAGATATTACACTGTAGAGACCAGGCTGCTAATACAAGCAAATAGTCACATTCATTTTCAAACACACATTTATACACTAAAATGTCAAAGAAACAACACGTGTAAGTACTTCTAAGGTGGGCTGTCAAAGTGGAAGCTCCCCTTAATTCCAGATCCCTAAGACTATGTGCATAATTTACTAATAAAAGAGCGATGAAATACTGACATGTGTCACTCTGGAATGAGAAGGGCCAAGGTGAGCACAATGCACAACTCTGAGCTCACTAAAACTGGCACAGAAGGAGAAAGAAATCAGTCTTTCTCCAAATATTGAAACCATCAATACACTTCTGTGAGGCAGTACAACAGCTAATGTCTGCAGCCCTCACATCTGAGGATATGAAATTGTGAAACAAAGTAGGGGACACCAAGGTAAGTACTTGCATGGAAGACTTGCAAGGAAATCTTCGCATGCTGCAGGAAGGTGCTGGTGACTCAGTAGGGAGCACTCTTCCCTCAGAGCTAGTACTCAACCAATATGCCAGCATGAGGGAAGGGCAGGTCCTATAATGTTGGAGGTCCCCTTTTACAGACGATACATTCAATTAGGGGCCCAGGTCTTTAAGATTTTATTAAGATATCATGGTAATGTTTGCAGGACCATCTTTCTATTGGTGATACAAGCTTTCGAGCTTACAAAGAGCTCTTCTTCACCTTCTGTCTCTAGCATCCTGAGACCAACACAGCTACAACAATATTGCACTGTTATTCCTGGTGTTTTGGCCAGTTTTCAGTGTAAGTAGTTGCCTACTACCTATTTAAATTGCCTTTGTTGTTTCAACTAACTGCTATATACTACTTCCTTGCTCTACATATTTCTTGCTGTGTGCTGCTAACCTATTATTATTTATTGTATTCTGATAGCACCTAGAGTCTCAATCAGAGATCAGAGCCCCATTTGTGCTATGCAGAGTACATACATGTATCAAAAAGATGGTCCCTGCCTCAAAGAATTTGCAGTCTAAGTAAACAGTCATCTTGCACTCCAGGCAGACCTGCATTTCAGAGATCGATTAAATGATTCCTTTCCAAACTGCACAAATCTCCAAGTCAGAAAGAAATTGCAACTAATAAAATATTACAAACTTCTGCAAATGATCTAAAGCGCCTTTGCCATATGCAATAACGTAGCTCTTTTTAAAAATTTGGTATCCTGGGCCCTTCTACGTAAGAAGTGTCGTGTCCCAGTTAGGAATTTCCAATAACACAAAGCTCCCATTTCAAATGCTTGTAAGTCCTGAGCTATCGGACCTTAAACTTGCCACTGATCCAGGACAATATATTATCTTTCCTGGGCTTCCGACCAACGTAATTTTATAAGCAGGGAGGTAGAGGATGCAGAAGGAAAGATTTTTTCTTCTGTCTGTTGTTTAAAAAACAACTGCTGTTTGATGATGGTCAGCGATTTGGATTGTTAGAATAAATCTTGGTGAGAATGAACTAGCAGGCAGAGTGCAGGTAAGGTAAGGTAAGATAATCAAAGGTAGATGATCACTGCAATTTATCACCTGAGTGCAGTAAATAATTACTTATCCCCTCTCTCCCCCTCCAAGAGGGAAGGTGGGAGGGAATTGTGACTGAGGCATTGTCTCTGAGGCACAGCCTCTGTTGGGGCCATTCCTGGGATGGTGTGGTTGTTCAGGGCTTGGCCTAGAGGCACCACCTAGCCTTTGGGAAGTGAAAGGGGTCAGAAATGAAATGTGTGTTTGCAAGTTGGTAGAGTGGGTTATTCAGTCCAACCACAATAAAAACAATCTTTACCAAGATACTTTTCCACAAATCTTTATTCTTGAGCTTTAGGAGTTTTCAATTCTAATACAAGTAACAAGGATTTTTAGAAATAAAAAAACTTCAGCTTAGGCTGCAGCAGGGGTCGGCAACGTTTCAGAAGTGATGTGCCGAGTCTTCATTTATTCACTCTAATTTAAGGTTTTGCAAGCCAGTAATACATTTTAACATTTTTAGAAGGTCTCTTTCTATAAGTCTATAATATATAAGTAAACTATTGTTGCATGTAAAGTAAATAAAATTTTTCAAATGTTTAAGAGGCTTCATTTAAAATTAAATTAAAATGCAGAGCCCCCTGGACCAGTGGCCAGGACCTGGGTAGTGTGAGTGCCACTGAAAATCAGCTCACATGCTGCCTTCGGCACGCATGCCATAGGTTGCCTCTCCCTGGGCTACAGTCTCATCCTCTAGACTTTGTGATTTATACACAGTCCTATGTCAGGGAAAATGTCTTTAACCAGTGGCATTGGCAAACCATGGTTTAACTCTGTTTGGTCCTGACCGTTAAGGGGCCAATCTGAAATACAAATAAAATACACCTTTACCCCAATATAATGTGACCTGATATAACCCGAATTTGGATATAACGTGGTAAAGCAGTGCTCCGGGGGACAGGGCTGTGCACTCCAGTGGATCAAAGCAAGTTTGATATAACGTGGTTTCACCTATAATGCGGTAAGATTTTTTGGCTCCCGAGGACAGCGTTATATCAGGGTAGAGGTGTATTGAAAAATAACATAGCAATTTTTGTCAAAATCAAAGTATTACACCGCACATTGACAAGAGCTTTTCTGCAAATCAGAAAAAAATATCCCAAGGGTTCAACCCTGCAAGGTGCTGAGCACTCTGACACTGACCCAGTAAAGCACTTAAAGCTAAGCACATGCTTTAAATGATTGGCGCCAGAATGCAGGACCAATCAAACTGCTTGATTTAAAAATGTCTCAGAAAACTCTCTCTATATTTTGCTGTATGCAGCCTTTTCAAGTGCATGCACGCGTGAGGTGCCAGACTGAAAGCTCTGCTAACTGAAGCCCCTTCTCAGAGATGGGATAGCTTGCGCAGCAGACAACTCCACATGCTCCCACCAGTGGGCCTCAGCAATGAGTATCCTAAGAAAGGGGCTATTTCTAGTAGCAGTTGAGCTTCTGCGCTTTGACAAAGCTCTGTTTCCCATTACACTGAGTCAACCAGCTCAGCCCCCCATTAAGGTTAGGGAATACATATCTTCCAAGTAGACTGTCGCACCACTTTGCTTACTAGCAGGGCCACCTCAAGCAAAAAATGTTTTGGCTGCCCACACCCCAGCCCTGGGCTCTCCCCCCCACCTGCACCCCCTGCTGCCCCAGCTCTGGGCCTTCCCCCACCCGCACTGCCCTGCCGTCCTAGCCCTGGGCTCTCCCCTCTGCCCCATCTGCACCCTCCTTCTGCCCCAGCCCTGGGTCACTGGTAACGCTCCCAGAGTGGGTCATTCAGCAGGAATTTTGGATGTGCACAGAACACAGACAGGATTGGTTCCCATGTGGTTACAGAGCTGCAGTAAAGTGGAATAATTTTCAGCTTGTGTGATTGGAGGATATCTGGATGCACATTATAAGACTGTTCTCCACAAATGAGGAAAAGTTGAGGTGCCTTTATTATTCTTTCTGTTCCACTCTTTGTTTCTATGGGGAATCTGCCAGTGCAATATCACTGCCTTTCTTTTTAACAAATTAAAAAAAAAAAGGCAATGGCTGTTAAAAATAGCAATTCCAGTCCTAAAAACCACTGGGAAGCATTTCTTGCTCAATTTTATCCTACTTTTTCTACAGCAAGTCACAGTGGATCAGTATATCTGATTTGGGAGAAATGAAATAACAGCTGCCCAAACTGAGCTTGAGCACTCTTGAGTTTTGAGGTGTTCAAATCTGGAAGGCAGGTGCTAGATTCCGTTTCTGAACATTAGCTAAATCTGGAAAGAAAAAGCAGAAAAATTTCTGCTTCCATGGCTCAGAAGTGGAAATCTTCTTAAGTGCCTGGTACTGTATCTAAAGCTGCCCAGATCCAGTAGAACCTCCCCTCCCTTACTTTTCATTTTAAATTCTAGTGGGATCCATGTACCTCCCTTGCTAGGCTTCAGATAGAGAGGGGCACTGTCCATTTAGTCCACCCAATTCTTTCTCTGGGGGCTGCCAGGTGAGGTCACACCAGTATCCATAATCCAGTCTGGGGATGTCTTCTGAAGGGGATATCTGGGCCAAAGCCTTCTACTCTTTGGGCATACTTGTTCCCCATTCACAGTGCCACCCTGCTCTAGCAGTGACCTCTCCATTCACAGCAAGCTACAGCATGAGGTTTCAGCTACCATACGCCCTCCCCCTCCCTTTCCTCTTGGTCACCGCCAATGGAATGCTGGGAAATGTAGTTCTTTCCCTGCTCCAGGGATGGCTCTACAGGCAGGGAGCTAACCAAGGAACTACAGCTCTCAGGGTCCCCTGTTGGTTCTCAGCTCCCAGGCTGGATCCCTACCGGCTGGCGCCCTTGCAAATAGGCTGCCCCAAGCACCTGCTTGTTTTGCTGGTGCCTAGAGCCGGCCCTGCTTACTAGGTTAAGCAACCATGTCAGTTACACAGTGAGGCTTCTGAACAAGTTTTGAGGAACATTTCAATATTTGTGAAACTGGAATTGAACTGGCCAAGGCCCATGGCCATTCCTTTCATGACAGGATTAATCCTATCCCAGCCCTGGGGAGAAATCTTAAATTAATTTAACACACACAAGGAAAGAGAGCTGATGTTTTTAACGTTTGGAGATCCTGCGTTTATGAATGTACTTGTGACACAGCTTATGCAAGTTAGACTTTATTTAAGGATAACATGAGACAATCATTTTAGAGGCACATGTCTGATAACACATTGTGATTTACAGGGTTTAAGGTGAATGTCTTGCCACTGAGCCTTTTAAACATCACGTGTAACTTTTTCATGTAACTAAAAAAATAAATAAAAAAGGAATAACTCCTTTTACATACTCAGTGTATCTTCCAAGAAAAAGATTTTCTCAAGCACACTTGCTGAGTCCCTTTTAGCTAAGAAGAAAGAATTTCAATTAAATCTCATTCCAACACACCAGAGATAGTTTGGAAATGTCTGCACATCTGTAAATACATGGGAGTTTAAGGATTTACTAATAGTTTTATATAAAATAGGAACAAACCAAAGCTCAGCCATTTTCTCTTAATGAGCTGCATTTTGAAGCACTTCTCCCTGTCTTGTCACTTATAAGACACCTAGCATGAAAAACACTTATGGTTCCAGCAAGTCTGAAGGTTACAGGTCAACCATTCCATTCATTTTTCCTGCAATCTCCATAATGCATCTATTCTATCCAATGAAACAGTTCTACACATTCCTCCCTGGCCACACAGGGCATTTGCTTTATGCCCTGAAGCATGAGACTGGAGAACATGTATATTATCTTTGCTGTTATTATTTATTTGTATTCTAGAAGTCCTAATGGCCAACTGAGAATGGGTCCCAATTGTGCTAGGCTCTGGATAAACACTGAATAAGAAATGGTCTCTACCCTGAAGAGTTTACAGTCTAAACAGACAAGACAGATAAAGGGTAAAGGAAAATGAATAGAAAAAGCTTTGCTTGCATAGCTACAGATATTGAGCCAGGCTCTAATGCCTTTTCTCATGCAGAATAGCACTTTGCTCCTTTAGTGGTCCCTGAGTGGTCCCATACCATGACTCGTAGAGTAAAGTGTTATTCACCATGAGTGTGGATATCTGAATCTGGCCCATTGTCAACGGCCAGAAAATTGTGAGCCAGATCCAGCCTCTTTTACTTAAACAGACTATCACCTTACTACATGAGCATTCCCATTGAAACAAATAAATTTGACTAATCGTGGAGTAAGATACTATTCAAGATGAGTAAGGGGATCAGAATCTGTTCGGAAAGCAGTTCTGGTTACTGTGCATGTGACAAATTTTCAAGGATATGCAGGCACCTAGAAATCTGGATAATTTCATCCCTGCTTAATCAAATCATGATGGTTCTAGTTTGGGAGCATTGCTGTATCTTCTATAAACTCTGTTTTCCACAATACCCTTCTGCCCTTCATATCATAACTTAAGGCCAGATTCTGACGTTCTTACTCAGGGAGATTTACTCTCTCAATAGTGCCATTGGTTTCAGTGCCACTACTCACAAAGTGAAATACTGTTCTTTGTGAGTAAAGGGTGGCAGAATCTGACCCTGAATTACTTCCACTATCCCTTTTCTAGTCAAGAGGCAGATTGTAACTCTACAAGTCTCTGCTCCCGGGGCAGTACAGCAACATGCTTGGGTGGTTCATAGCAAAGTCATGCTTCAGCTCCATGTGAATTAAGAGCACTTTGTGGCTCACTCATTCCAAGCAGGTACTGCAGGGAATGTGGGATACATCACCAGGATTATTGCCCAGTTCAGCAATAATGTTAATCAATATAGTTCCACTGACTTCCATGGCACTACATTAGTTTACCCCTGCTGAGGATCTGGGCTTTAACGTTCACAAAAACTCTGAGAGGACAAATACTGACGTTGCTTAGAATAAAGTATTTCAGAAGATCTTCTATAGTAGTGTTTCCGTAAACAATTTCTCTCCAAGAAAGTACCCGATCATTTTCTTCATGCAAAATAACCTCATTTCAGCTAAGTAAACATTAGTACTTACCATGAGATCACTGCTAACTGAGAAGCTGCTATCTTAGCAGAAATTCTAAGGAAGCAGTACTTTCCTATTTCAATACAATATGGTTTGAGAGATCTCAAATACAATGTAATAAATCATTTCAAATCCTGGCCACTAATGGACTGTATAGACTGACCCTTTTATAAGGAGTTCTTCCATCAAACACTGTTTTTTTCCTTTGTATGCTTTGTTGAGAAACCCAGTTACACCCGTAAGCTTCAGCCATGTGTTTAGACTTCCATATAACATTACTTAGTATTCTAGACACAAATAGGGTTGCCAGTTTTGGCTGGATGTATTCCTAGAAATTTCATCACATGACATAATCTTTAATTAAAGATTAATCTTTAATTTCTAGAGACTCCAGGACAGTCCTGGAAGGTTGGCAACCCAAACCACCAACATGCCTTTTCACATAATTCAGTATTAGGTCCTTTTCAACCGTTTGGATTTTGACAAGTGCATTATCCATTCATTGATTAAATCAATCATTACATCAAAAGTGGTTACTGCAGGTGAAATCTATTACAAACACATCTTGATTACAGTGATTTGTATGATTATTCATTTATCAACCTCATACCTCTTTAGTTTACTCCTCATTTCATTGCTCACTAGTGTAGTCTTTCACAAGACTATATTTAGCCAGAAAGATCTACTCCAGCGATATCAAATGCAGCTCACTATGGTAAATGTTGGCTAGTTTACCTTGGTGCTGGTGTTATTAAAAATATACTGCATAACCCTCACCTGCTTAATACCATCTTCCAAATGTATAAAATAACAGTTACAAAAATGGCCTTTCAGCATGTTATTCCATTTGTAAATTCACCTTTAAACTAATCAACAGCAAATACCCTTTACAAGAGATTTTTCTTGGCTCCTACTTTTATATTTGTTCACTGATTGCAAGACATACATCCAAGACATACATTCAAGAAAACATCATCAGGATGGCATAGCTCCTCACCAAATCAGTGCAAAACTCAAATCCATTGGTCACCTTCTCACCTTAGTCACCCAGCAATTATATTCTCATTAATGTAAATTATTGCCTACAATCAAAAAAACTTGAATGGTCAGTATCCCTATGAGTTACAGTGATGGTTTGAAGGAGTGAAACTCTATTTCTGCATCCTCTTAAAGTCCCAAGTAAAGGGCTTAATTTCAATAACAGAAAAGAGGCATTCATCAAGAAATCATGGAGTGAGAGGCAAAAGGAGCTATTATAAGTATAGAACAAAATATTAAACACATAACTTGATGAAAACTATACTCACATACTTTCTTAAAACTTAGCCACTTCTTTCCAGCAGCCTGCCAGGGGTCAGATGTGTGGGAAGCAGAGACATTTCTAAGTTTGAAACAGCAAATGTTTTCTTACCTCTCCACACCTTTGATCGAACAGGAGTGAAACGTGGTAAGTCACCAAAGAGGAAACCCATGAGCAGTGACATAATGACAAAATGACATCAAGGAAAGCAGGTACATGATTGTGCTTCAGTTCCTTTGCCTTCTGAACAATGATTCCCTTGAGGATGGCGATGCAGATTTCTCGTTATTTTTGTTCACTTTGGGCTTTTATGGCTGCTTGGAGCTATGCTTCATTGTATTTGATTTCAGCTAATCAAGCATACAAATGAACAGGAATGCAGACACACAACACTGTGAGAGACACATAAGGAAATTTTTTAAACAAAATGCCTTTATTAGCCAGTGATTCCAGTGATGCAATCGGAATAGGAAGGAAAGTGTGTTGCTCCATTGTTTTATTTGGACATGTGAGTTCAGTGCTAACTTGTGATAACATTTTTAGAGAGAGCGAGAGAGAGCGAGAGCGCGAGTATATATGTCTGTATGTTGAACCTAATAGAAAAAGGTTTCAAAGTAGAAGCTGTGTTAGTCTGTATCCGCAAAAAGAACAGGAGTACTTGTGGTACCTTAGAGACTAACAAATTTATTTCAGCATGAGCTTTCGTGAGCTACCGAAGAAGTTTATTTCAGCATGAGCTTTCGTGAGCTACCGAAGAAGTGAGCTGTAGCTCACGAAAGCTCATGCTGAAATAAATTTGTTAGTCTTTAAGGTGCCACAAGTACTCCTCTTCTAATAGAAAAAAAATCCCATGGAAATCTGCTTTTTCCTTCCTTACCCTTACAGAAGAGTCCCAGTGAATTTAATACAGAATGATAAACGTTCTATAGAATTTTTAAACCAATCTATAGTATTCTATGGAAAAGACAGAATTCTCTATTAAATCAGGTAAAATCTTTGAGTGAATTCAGTACAAACCTACTTAATTTTTATAGATAATGGGATGAATAATATAAAGCATTAAACTGATTTTGTAATACATCCCAAGGATAAGGAGATATTAGCAGCAATTTTAACAGAGCAAAAGTTAGGCCTTTAGGGATCAATCCATAGAGCCCTGCTAATCTGCGGATATCCACTTTATATCTGCGGCACCATTTTTGCGGCATGCATATTGGATGTGGATACAAATTTTGTATCCACACAGGGCTCCACCCATCCAACGCCCACTGAAGTCAATGAGAGTTTTTCCATTGATTTTAATGATTTTTCGCTCTGGCCTTAAATGTTCTTTGATGGCATTTACATTTGTAATCCAAAGATTAAACTATATAATCTAATCAGTTTAGTTAAAACAGAGAACAAAACCACATCTCTTCTACAAACAGAACCCATGTGATCTGCTGATAACGTTATGATTCTGAGTAGGATTTTCCAGTATTGTCAACTGAAATGTTTATCTTGTGTTCAGGCTTTATATGTTGCAATTTTAATGTGGGAGCAGCTCATCTTCAGGAATATTGCCTTAAACAATGAGGGCTGCTTTATTTAAACTTTCTAAAGGAAAATTCATTACAGCGATCTTGCAACTTTATAAAATTTTTCTCTTGGAATGAAAAGTGGAAACTGAGGGTTAAAAATTTTCATCCCTCACATCCATTTAGCTACCATAATAATATGATAGTTCTCTTCAGTGTATTTAAAAGGCTATATGTTATGTATTACTTATTCTTGAAGCCTACACAATTGCTTCTGCAATAGCTTTAGAGTCTGTTTAACTGAATCTATTTTTAATGGATTATGGAACAGGATTCTTGTTTTATATGTTACCCTATGTATTGAATATTCATGTTCTGAGATTTCAAATAAATGGGGTATCACAGCAAAACAGTAAAAAGTAAATGCTACCTCTATCATCTTCCCACAAGGGGAGTAACTATGGTAATGAGACAACATAATGTTTGTATATGAGTTGCTTAAATAATATTTATATTAAACTGCTGTGAGGACACACAGTGTAAAGCAATAATTTTCAGAAGCCAGAACCGATACAGACTAAGCAGGATGCTCAAATTCATTAACAAAGTCTTCATTCCAGGAAACCTGACAATCTAGTCTATTATATAGAAACAGCCAAATCACAAACCATTTCCCCACAAAGTAATTCAATAATACATTTTTTGCAAGTGAAAATACAAGTGGCAAACATCACCAGAAGTACAAAAACATCTTATCTATGAAGACCTCAGAAAAAGCATTCCCTGCTACCTACATCTCTATTTGCGGTTATTAGTGCCTGGTGTAAACTGCTTCAATTAATTTAAAGTTCTACAAACTTAATTGTTCATAACAGCTTTCAAGCACATTTATGAAGTGTTGTTTTTACTACACCTCTACCCCGATATAATGCAATCCGATATAACATGAATTCAGATACAATGCGGTAAAGCAGCCCTCGGGGCGGTTGGGGCTGCGTACTCCGGTGGATCAAAGCAAGTTCGATATAATGCGTTTTCACCTATAATGCAGTAAGATTTTTTGGCTCCCGAGGACAGCATTATATTGGAGTAGAAGTGTATATCCAGTGAAGCTCTGTCATGGGACGTAGTTAGATACAGGATTTAGTGTAGCTCCAAAAATATGTATCTTCACAGCATTTGGTTTACTGATATTAAAATAGTTGCACAGCCATTTTGGACTGGATAAATTGTGATTTCTACCCAGTGATGGGAACTCATCAGGGCTAGTCTCAAAGGCAGTAAATGAATCTTGCCGTCCCCTTTGCTGATACAACTAGGAATGTACTTTGTCAGCCTTTGTGGCTTTAACTACAGCTGGCTGGGTATGAGGCAGGCTCAAAAATCCAATCTGTTCTTAGTAACATTACCGCCTCCGTAGAATTACAGGCATGCTTTCAATGGGCATGTCCCTGTAACGGCTGAGTGATGATTTGCCATATGTATATACAGTAGTCAATGTCTTTTTTGTTTTTCGCATAGTTGCAACACAGTATCAACTCCACTGAATCATGTAGAAATCAAGGAGTTAAATGACAGGACAAGACTAAATTTTATGGGCCTCATTTTGGGACTCAATTGAGTTATATAAGGGCTGAATTTGGCTTACAGCTTTATCTGAATGTCATTGTGCTCCTCCATTAATGATACTTAATTAGAAAAGAGATTTTATTAGACATGATGGAGGTGACCACAATGAATGTACACAAACATCCTGAGGCGGCTTAAGAATCATAGAAATTTTAGGAACTATTTCTTAGGAAAATCAAAATTCTACTCTTTACACGACATGGAAAACGCAAAAACAATCTAACCAAAAGATTATATAGATTACTATAGGAATACTTCTAGCCAACAGTTCTGATTCTGATCTCAGATACACCATTGTTAATCCAGAAGAAAACTTCACTGGAGTTTTACTAGTTCATAATCTGGCCTTTAGATAATCTCAAGGCATCGATCATCTGAGACTCTCCAAAAAGAAAGAGAAAGATCAATCTCTAACATCCTGTTTTAAAAGTAATCACATTTCCAGTCAGCCTTCAAATTTTTGCCAATAAATTTTGAAAATACAGTTGCCAGCATTAAATCCACTTTTCTGCATTGAGATCAGGTAGTTAGATCTCTAACTGCCCAATTTGCACAGCTAAATGAGAATGTTTTGTGCAGGTAAAATTTTGAAGACTGTGTTAGATGTTGGATGATGATTTACCAGATAAATTATCAAAAATTCAAGTCAAATATAATTTGGGCCCTTTTTTGAATACATAAATAATAAGTTCTCTTTTTGTTTGCAGTATTTCCTTCATTTGCTTGTCTCTTTCCCTCTCCTTTCATCATGAAATAAAAATGCCACATAAAAGAATACATAAAACTATCTTGGACTTTTATCAAAGTTTGGTACTTCTTTATATATAGCTTTACATTTACATGTAACTGTATCACTGAAAATTAGTAAAATATTACAACTAAAAAAGCATACTTAGGGACTTTACCTTGAGCAAATAAAGCATATGTGAGGATGTAGCCTAAGTAAATTCCAGATAGCAACTAATCAACTATTTCATTATAAAATGAGAATTTTCGTATCCTCTTCATTAAGTTATAGTCCAATTTTCATCCCCAAACATTATTAAAATAATGTTTAGATCCATTTATTTTAAAAGTCCCTAAATATATTTTATTTGGATTCAATTTAAAATCTGTATCCCTAAAGTCTGGGTTTAAATTTCCAGTTAATAATAATAAAGGACGAAATAGTGTATTTGGCATTAGATTTACAGACATCATCCATGATTTCACACAAAATGTATAAAAATTACTATGATTATTGATCTACAGCACTAGGAAACAGCACTACATTAAAGCACACTAAGGAACATTTAGTGAGCACCAGCAAGGTTTACATGAACCAATTAATGTGAAACCTGCTAGTACCCTTTAAAAAAATCACACCTCCATAGTGCTCATTACCCCACTGTGCAGACAAGCCCCTAGTTTAAAAAAGTATCGTTTGATTGTAACTTGTTACCAAATTTTCAAGTAACTGTATGAAAGCAAGATTTATGTCTCCAACTAAATTCGTAATCTTCCGAATAGTTTAATGAGCCACCTAATTGTGTGTGCCTGAGTGTGCACATGGGCATCACTGATCTCTGTTGGATGGGATCAGAACTGCTTAACTGTGTATCACAGGCTACATCTACACTATAAGCTGGGGGTGTGATTCCCAGCTTGTGTACATATACTTGGGCCGGCTCGATAAGAGAGAGAGGAATTGAATACCTGCGAGTATGTGTACACATGCTGGGAATCATACCCCTAGCCTGTAGTGTAGATGCAGCCATAGGCTCTACCTAGCTAACAAAGAGCTTCTCTTTTAGCTCAAGTGATGGGAGCCTGTGCTTTTGGAACAGGGAGATTTGAGTCATCCCACTGCTGTTGTGCAACCTAGTGATGACAAACACGGAGTCCGCAGTGGACACAGATTTATTGCCATTAATAAACTGCTTGGTATGTGATTACACACTTTTGTATTTTTTACTGCTTTGTTTGATGCTTTTTTGCCTGTTCTATATATTTCAAAATGATCTAGGAATATAGGAATCGCCATACTGATTTAGATGTGTGGGCCATCTAGTCCAGTATCATGTCTCTGACAGTGACATGGGAAAAGTGAAAGAAACCTTACATTAGGCATCCATGGGATAATCTTTCCCACAAATTAGTTCAGATCCTAATTCCTAATAATAGAGATTAGCGTAAACTCTGAGGCAAGAGGTTTAATATCTTTTCTAGAATTTTTGTTAGTGTGAGTTGTTCTGACGTTGGATATTCTTGTTATTCAGATGAATGTCCAAATCTATTTTTGAATCCCGTGAGGTCTTTGGCCCCAATAGCATCCTGTGGTAATAAGCTCACTTTCAAATTCTTGATTGCTAAAACGATGTAAACTCATTGCAATAGAGTATGACATAATTAACTTCAGATGTGTACACTATAGAGTGAAACGAGCTGCTTTGGCTTGCATTATCTCACTTCATGAAGTATGACAGAGTTAACTTCAAGCATGGCTTGTCAGGGTCCTCCTTTTAAAATTATACAGTTACAAAAATCACAGGATGTGGAGTCCATGAGGGAAAAGCTTTCTATGATGAAACATAGCTCTAATCACAGCAATCAGCTGCAGAGACAACCCTGTAATCTTTTACCTTATGATTAAAAATAGAGAGAGGTTTTTATTTGTGGTATTTTCAAGACACAGGACATCTTCTATTATTGAAGTAAAACTCTGCAGAAGTGTACATACTGTTTTTTTTTTAAATTGCAACAATTCACCCATGTCAGCAGATGGTTTTAAGAAAGTTCCAAATGTGCTTCAAGAATCTTCAAGTTAACTATAATTTTGCTTTGTTAGCAGAACAGTTGTGATCTCTGTCATGTATTCTGTGAATTGTATAGGACCTGGGTCCAAAATGGCCAAAACAGTCAAGTCTCAGAAAAATCTACTGAGAATGCATTCAGTTCCACTCCCCTCCACCCACCCAATTATAACAAAGATTTTCCACTATCAGTAGCATTACTTCTCTGCTCCTGGGAGATTGCCAACTTTCTAATTGCACAAAATTGAACACCCCTTCCCCGAGACCCCGCCTCCACTCACTACATTCCCCTCCCTTGGTGGCTTGCTCTCCCCCACCCTCACTCATTTTCACTGGGCTGGGGAAGAGGGTTGGGGTCCAGGAGGGCTGAGAGCTCTAACTGGGGGTGCAGGTTCCAGAGTGGGGCCAGAAAAGAGGGGCTCAGGGTGCAAGGGGGCACCTGGCACCGCACTGGGCCCCAGAAGCCGCCAGCAGGTTCAGCTCCTAGGTGGGGAGCTGGTGGAGGCAGGAGGCTCCGCGCTCTGCTCTCGCCTGCAGGCACCACCTCCCCCAGCTCCCATTGGCCTCAGTTCCCGGCCAATGAGAAACCCCGGCTGGTGCTTGGGCCGTGGAGCCCTGCGGCCCCCCGCTAGGAGCCGGACCCATTGGCTGCTTCCGGGCTGCAGCGCAGTGCCAGGACAGGTAGGGACTAGCCTGCCTTTGACACGCAGCACTGCCAATCGGACTTTTAAGAGAAGGTCCCTTTTTGACCAAGCATTCTGGTTGAAAACTGGACACCTCGCAACATCACATTTTAAAACGTGGGTATTTGATAATTAAATACATAGGAGGAAAGTACTGGGAAAGGAGAAAGGCCTACTTACACATTTTTAAAATGTCCTATTACCTAAGGCCTCATACTGCAGTCCTTGTTCAGCAAGACTTCTACTGAGGTCAGTGGGAGTTTTGGCTAAGTACTGGATAAGAACTTAGGACCAGATTTTTAAAGGTATTTAAGCATTGCTCCTAAATACCTAAGTGCCTACATCACTTTTGAAAATGAGACTTAGGCTTCTAAGTCAATTAGGCATTTCAACGTTGAACATCGCAATGCCTAAACACCTATGAAAATCGGGCCTCAAAGATTTAGGGCACCATAGGAGTTAGGCACATGGGCACTTTTAAAAATCCCACCAGGTGCTTATTCACATCTTTAGGCATCTAAATACCCTTACAAAATGTGGTCCTTACCTTCCAGGGGAACAAAACAATTCTTCAAGGACTTGATCCTCTTGCCACTGAATTCAATGACAAAACATACATTGATTTCTATGGTGTAAAATCAGGGCCCACATCCCATTTTATCTTCTGCTCTACCATCTGTTAAGTATTAGATCAAACAGCGGACTGGGCATTTCAAGTCGAGGCAGGACTTCATCCCCACTGAACTCATTCTGCCATTAATTTTTAAGCTAACATGAGTTAAAAATGAAATCTCAGTCTTAACTCTGAATTCCCCAGATTTTGTCAGTTTCTGAAGAGTGATTCTGCTTTTGTCATAAAAGAAGACATAGTTGTCTCTCTTTGCTTCTCAACATCAAAATCATTCCAAGTATTAGAGGAGTCGCCTTCTAACATCACATTGTAGTGCTTTATATTTATTCTAAGGTGCTCTAAAAAAAATCCATACAAATAAAGGACACTAGTCTTTGTGCAACTACTGTTTCTAGTAACTGCAGATTTACTCTCTACCAGTGATTCTTGTCCAGGCCTGATAGCACCCCTCTGAGTTTCTCTTAAATTATTTTAAATTCCTTCCTGCCCTTAGGCCCTTCCATCATGACCATCAACTGTCCAGGAAAGGAAACTGGATGAAATTTCCTACAGATCCCTTAATTGTCAGCAAGGTTGATGTTGACTGACATGAGGCACTCTATCTCCTCCCCCAGAGTTTGAGAACACTATCCTTGTGGCCTACATAACAGCATGGTTATTGACACCTGCTAAGTGCATAAAGAAGCTGGTCAGGAAAACATCACTCAGTGGGTTAAATTCAGTCCTGGTGTAAATGAGTTCTTTCCCATCCAAAATTCATGTGCTGACAAGACAGTATTTTTATTAGCTTCACTAAAATGTGAAGAGTCAGGCTTTATGCCTCAATGACTCCCCCTAAAGCTGTGTAGTCAACTATACCAGTGGCCCAATATGTTAGGTTAGGCACATAGTCATTTAAAAACACAACTTTCCGGGAAGCCTCTTGCTTCTGTTAAGTTTGACCTTATAAGTGACATCCGTTCCAGGTGGATTCATGGCTCCTTTTTCCTCCTAGTGCTAGCAAAACTCTTCTGTGCCCCCCAAATTATATAGACCTCAGTAAACCTAGTACTCGTCCAGCATCAACAAAAGGATTTGTGCTTGTTATGTTTGTAAAAATCAGTCATGTGCCAAGACTGATTTTCTACAGTAACAGATTTTACAGCCGATTTATAAAGTCTCAGATAAAGGCTACGTGAAAATGTCCATAGGCTTTTAGCTACAGCAACACAATTTCTCTCTCTCTCTCTCACATAAACATTGAGTAAATTCCCACCCCAAGCACTGACTGGCTTTACATATATTAAAATCCTACAACCTCAAATTGTTTGAATGTCATACATCACACAAACATGAAAATCCCCTTCAGAGCAGATATGTCAGTATCCTCCAACCACTGTTCACCCCACTTTCCTCCTTCAATGGCTAGAGAGAAAAGACAGGCTCTGCAGATGAGGGAGGAAGTGAATTCCTGAGTTGAGGAGCCCCCACCCCGAGGACAGGAATCTTTCAAGGGAGCTCAAGTTTGAGTGATGTTT
Source organism: Gopherus evgoodei (assembly GCF_007399415.2). Lineage (NCBI taxonomy): Eukaryota > Metazoa > Chordata > Testudines > Testudinidae > Gopherus > Gopherus evgoodei. Next base: position 207,986,857 of record NC_044323.1, read on the forward strand.
CTGACCTCAACTGTAGCAGCAGTGCATTGGGAAAGGAACTGTGTTTCAAATAATTTGATATTAAATCACCTGGGAACTCTCAGGCAACCCATGGAACATCAGTGTTATTGCAAATGGTATCTCTGTAACAAACACAGCACTCGTGCAAATTCCTATTGAGGTATATGGTCTCCTCCCTCAACAATATTCCTGGGAGTTATACATGCCCACGGAGAGGAGAATCAGTTACGGGGGGTATTCTGTTAGGGAGAGTTGTTAGTACAAATAAAGGGAAACTTCCCTTCCCACCATTAGTGGCTGCTCCCCATTTCCCAGCTACCATCTTGTCCCTCCTCAATTGCTCAAATTCCTGCTATTTCTTCTCTAAGGGGCCTTGGCAGCTGCATCAGAACTAGAAGCAGTTCCATAAGAGCTGATGCAGCATAGTTACAAAGCAAAGAGGGAAGGAGGTAGACTGATGGGTCAGCTGCTTTGGCTGTCTTTCAGTCTACCTAGGATCTTGTATGGTTCTCCTCACTATGATATCTGAAATGCAGGATAATGGCAGGTATTCCCACTGGTACTCTAACTTCTGTCAGTTTTGCTTCGCTCCCCAGTTGAGAAGACTGGCCAATCAGAGCAGAAAACTGCCAGGGTACAAGTAACTGCTGGCTCTACAAGAAATCAGAATCCAGGACATTTGTCAATTTATCAGGCACTTGAAACAGAGTGTGGAAAACAGAGTGTGCATTGGGAAAGATTGGTGCATTAGTTTGGGACCCATTCACTTCACTGGGAATGCTCAGCACAATTTAGGATCTGGCCCTGTGTTTGTATAATTAATATTTTAGATTCTGTTTCATATACTGAACCTTGCTCCAACTTTTACTAGTAATTTTTAGCAAGCTTTAAATAAAAAAAATAATATATTGTAATTTCATTCCTACATAGTTTTCACACCTTACAATATTTACATCGAATCATTATGAGTTATCATGCAAAAAACAATACAGCAATCTTCTTAATTTCTTACTCTTTGTTATGCTGTCTCTAAACTATGTTAGACTCAATATAAAGATGCCTACATAGGGCTCTCAGATCTCAGCATTTTTGCAGGCAACTCCAACCATCATGTAATCAGAGATAAGTGACTTAGTTAAAAATGAATGGGGCAGCTGGCCAAATGCTCAACCAAACAAAATGATCAAAGGGACAGTGCCAGATGTTTTCCATCAGCTTTGCACATGGAGGTACCAGGGAGATCAGCAGGAGCACTACACTAAAAAGAAACCAGAGAAGTCAACTCTAGTTTCAACCATAACATGAAGAATTGACTATAAATACCACATTCCTTAGTGAGAGTCCCAGAGGACATTCTGTAGGTATTTCTAAAGCCTACAGGAAAAACGTGTCTACTATTGTCTGGCTTATTTATATTCATCCTCCTGCTAAATGTTTTAATAATAGTACATAGCAACTTGCTGAAATATATACATATAAACCCATCTTAGGAAGTTGCTAGTAACTGTGAGTCAGTGGAATATGTCAAAAGTTGCTGTTTTCCTATAAAGTATGTGTTCGCCCAACCTTTGCTCATTTAACTTTAATGTTTCCCAGTTCCTACTCCTATTTCTTTTACCATTTTCGATTACTGCAATTTTAAATTTTGATTTCATAGGCTTGGAACCTTAATTCCTGTAAAAGGCCCAGAGATACTTCAAGATTTGTTCTTGAAAACGAGACTGTTTCATGTTTTTTTCTATTTTTGTCTTCTGAGAAAGTTTAAATATCAAAAAATAGTTACGGTTGTTTACACTGCGCCTCAGCAAAAGATGTTCTTGACAACATTTGTATACAACTCCGAGCAGTAGGGCCCCTCAGCCAGTTCTGCCAGAAATCCAGCCACAGGGCCTCCACCCTCCAGACACGTAGGGCCCACCAATAATAGTGTGATGCTAACTGCTTCTGCTGTAGCGGAACATGCACTGCTTCATACAGTTCTGTGGTGAGAAAATACTAGAGGTGTCCACCCCCCACTGCCTTTATCACAGCCCTGGCTTACACCCATTACAGGCTTCTCCTCCTGTTTAACAGAACCTCCATTCACTATCTCACTAATTACCACCAGGGCCACACACATCATTTCGAGCTACATTACCTATCCCTCATCCAAGTCACATCAGATAGGAGTTTGGGGCAGATAAGTGAGGAGGAAGAACACTGCATGAGAATTTTGTGCCAAGCCGCACACTTGCCCCCAATTTAATGGCTTTGCAGGGCCCCCAAATCTGTTTAACTGGCCCTGCTGAGCAAGAATCTTGGAAACTGCTGCCAAGTAACTTGAGACAACTGAGTAATTTAAGTCATTTTCAGGTTCTTTTTTGACTCTCCTGTTTCGTGCTGCCTGCCTGCGAGTGGGAGGAGGAGTTATGCCGAGCCTGCAGAAAATGAGAAGGATTTTTACCCTGAAACAATTCAAAGATCTCAGAACTTTTTCCTGAGTAATGTGTAAACTAATCAGATTGCTTAGAGGGTGCTGATGAACATCATTTCTCATTTCATTTTTTCCTTTTCTTGCATATATTCATAAAGTCAGTACTTATGGATTTGTCATCCAAAATGCTTATTTGCTATAGGGCTGTTTAATGAATGTATAATGGGGTGATTGCATCTCGGGAAACTGTTTTAAATTAATTTTTGGGGATAAACCACTTTGGTCTGATTTTGATCTCAAATCCATTCATTTCAGTGGAGTTACTTCTGATTTACACTGGTGTAACTGTCAGCGGAATCAGGTCCTTCACGGGTAGCCATGTTAGCAATGAGGGAATAAACCACAGTCTAGCCATTATACTTGAGTCTAAATACAGGGAGCTTAACCTTTAACCTGACCCAGTTAGGATTGCTTTGAATCCAGCTGCTTCATGGATGACTGCTGAAGCTTCCCTCTTTGCATCACATACCTAGCAGCTATGCATGCTCATAATCCTTGTGCTTCTTTGATTCTAGGCTGCTCCCTCCTAGCACCCTGGAACAGAGAGGGATGATATGGAAGCAGGGCTATAACCTTACTGCTCCTTTACCTTATCCAGCATAGGCGGCTGAGCACAATGAGAAAATCTCCCTGTATTACTCCCAGGAATGGTGTTGTGAATGCCCTTCCTCTACTGGAATTGAAACACTGAAAACAGTACATTTATCTTTGGAAACTCTTTTCTAAAGAGACTTCATGGAAGTTACTATTTTAACTTCCCTTTTTACCCTTAAGAAATCATTTAAGCACCCTGCTAATTTACTGAATTTGCAAGAAAATCATCACCTATATTTTCAGTGACTTCTTGGCTTCGTTGCTTCAAGAGAAAGATCAACTCAGAATGACCTCAGAAGCACAGTTCAATAAGAAAGAAGTATATGTATCTCAGTAGTTGCAGTTTGAAGGTCACAGTTGCCAAAAGCTCCTGGGCCATGGAAAATTGACTTGCACATTGTGGTGCTCCAGGGAATTTGGTCCACTGGACCAAACTGTGAGTGCCAGTAAAGTAATAGGATAGATAGAAAAGTGAGAAGAAGAGTATTTGGTGAGTAATCGCACTCTACCATGCACACATACTCCAGTATTAATTAGATTAATCCCTAATAAAAGCAAGAAGTATGCCAGTATTTTGTCCTTATGAGCAATAAGTAAATATAAATAATCACATTCTGAATTACGTGTTTAATCACAACCATGTGAAATATAAGACAAGTAAAAAATTAAATCCATGGAAGTAAACATCGCACAGGGCAAGTGAAAAATTATTCTAATTTATAAATCCAAGTCGCCACCTCCTCTGCACTTTAATTGTAAGAAATAAAAGGAAATTTTGGGCTTAGTTCCCATGGATCTCACAGTAGTCGCAACACAAGCCTGTTTCATAATCTGCATGCATTTCATGGACAGAACTTGCACTGATGTCAAAGGGAAGTTCTGCAGATGAAACAAAAGGAGCAAAGTATGCAATTGAAATGAATGGTATGGATAGGTAAGGAGCATTTTCCGTACCTTATAGGACCCATATTCTGACATCAATTTTTTCAATTGACTTCTGTGGGAGGTATGGCACCAAGGATCCAGTCACGCATTCTTTATTAAAGGCCTGGAGGAGGTGGCCAAAGGCAGGAGTGGTAGTTTAGGGGAGTAAATTTGGTTCCTCCACATTCTCTCCCTTCAGACCCATTGCCTGCATTGCCCATATGAGGCTTATTAACTTTCACTGCTTTGCCCTTTATGCTGTGAAACTTGCAGAAGGTTTCCTGGGGGACTGTGTTTGGACAGGCCCTGAAAATGTCCAAACCTGGGCAGGATAAGTAGAATTGGGCAGCAGCGTATCTGTGTGGATGCCTGTTACCTCTGATGGATTGTTGAAATCTGCATCACTCTGATGAGCAGTGGGTTCAAGGCTACTTCCCTAGAGGAGCAAACCGTTTCTCTCTGACTGAACAACTGAGTTACTCTGGCATGGGGGGAAGGGGGCTCTCAGGGAGAACTACCATTTAAGTCAATGGAAATTTTTCATGGGGAAGGGCAGCAGGCCGAGATTATCCAACTATGCCTACCGAGGCCTGATTTACAGAGGTGCTGAGTAACGACAACTGTAAAGTCAAGTCAATGGGAATAGTGGGGCACAGAAAACCCCTGAAAAACAGGCCCTAGGCATCTCAAATTGGACAGCATTTGAGGAACTAAAGTCAGCTGCCATTTTTAAAGAAGTAACTGAAAATCAGTGCAAATAAAGGATCTTTAAAGTAAAATATTTGGGCCTTATTTTTGTCACACACAAATTTTCCAGTGGCGTAACTCCATTAACTTCAAAGGAATTGCTCCTGATTTACACTCATGTAAAGAAGAGCAGGAACAAGCTCCTTATCTCTGTATCAAACCATTAATTTTGGACCCTTTTAGCAACTTGTTCTCTTTCTTCTGAAAGGGAGACATAGAGCTATAAAACTGTGCAATTATGCATTCCTTCACTCACTGCTGGGGTCATTTGGACTGATTTTCTGATAAAAGCAACACGTCATATCTCTAAGGCAAGAAAAGTGCTGGATATTTTCATTTCCATTTCTATGACTATGGAAATGAAACATCCCAATTCCCAAGATGATAGGATTTACTGCTCAATAAGTCAAAGGGTAATAATCAAGGACCTGATTCTATTCTCACTTACACCAGTGTAAATCTTATTCCACTATATCCACCTGTATAAACCCAATGAAAGGAAGAAGGGACTCAAGGCCTAAGCTCCTGATTATTTTCTGTTATTAAATACGAGATATGTGGTGGCCTCTGGCTGTCTGCAGATACAGTCTGGAAATACTTTTACAGATTGCTGTCCTCAAGAATCATGGAATTCGCATACTAGAGTCACAGGGAAGTTAGACTGTGATTCAACAAAACCAGAAATAGTCTATACTAGAGAACCTCATGTTGTAGGATAGCAACAGAGCTCTCCATTTAGAAGCTGAAATGCAGTACAGAACTCTCAGAAGCTGAAGCAGGAATTAAGCTAGAGACTATTCTACCATTTGCTAAAATATTCAGTACATTTGCCTTCATGCCTTCTGCATTCCACAGGGCTGCATGCTGAGTTAATAAAACCTCTCTTGGAAAATGCTTTGGAAACACTAATGGAGTCTCTGACTGGCCATATGGCAGAATCTGGTGATTGCTACCAGACAGCTGCAGGAAGTGAAAGACAAGAAATGGGAGACTGCATCACCAAAGTAATATATACAATTTTGGCTAATGTCAACAGCTTCCAAAATATTCAAAAGCACTAATATCTTCTTTCTTTTCAGGAACTTTAAGTGATGCATATGTGATTTAGATTCAGACACATTACCAGCTGAGCTTTCAACAAGTTTTGAAACAATTAACCCCAAGTATGTGAAATGATAACAGACAACCACATTTTCATTGCTCAGCTCACAGATAAAAACTGAGATTCCAATTAAGTTGCTCTTTTTAAAAAACAAATACCATTATCAGCAGTAACAGTATCACCATCATTCTGTGATTTGAACACCAAAACAGTACGGTAGGTTTCTTTTCTTAAAATGAAATTATGTAAGTATTACTGCTGTGATGCAACATTTAAATTGAACAAAGAAGTTATCCGCATCAGATAAGGAGGGACAGTAAAAACAAAGAACAGAAGGATGCTTGAAATGTTCATCTTTTCATGTACATTTGAACTAAATGATAAATTTGAAACTGAATAGCATCTTGTAAAATTCACAATATGAAGTACTTAGCAGAACACTTGTTAAGAACACACAGAGCTCATTCCTAAATGACAAATATTTATCTGTGACTGGCAATGAGATAAATCTAAACTACATCCACTATTTCCTCATATTTTAGGTTTCATTTTATTCAGTTAAGCCATAAAATAATTTGCATTTCCAATGCTAGTGTTCCCTAAACTTTTGTTTGACAATAGAAACATTCACAAATTTTAATTTTTAGAAAATAGTGTCAATCTATACACCTATATTTAAGAGAAAAGTGAGATTTACTAAGATAAAAGCATCTATGCTGATATTGTCAAGACTGTATTGCTATGTCAGAACTGTACATGCATGTGGACAAGTGCACAGTATGTAACTAAAATTAATCTGTATGAAATACCTGATTTATTGCAATACAACCTTTTAAAAGAAATATTCTCATTTAGATGACATCTTTAAAGAAGTAGCCTCACTTTGTGTGCCTGCCTGCCTGCGAATCAGCAACTGCAACATCCCAATAAAAGCAAGATATGATTTAAGGGGGGGATAAGTATTTTCATAAACCAACGTGGAATCCAAAAGTGAACTGAATTTTCTGATTAATTGTCTCACCTAGCACTAACACTTTTAACTGTTCATAGCATGGTAAAAGATGAACTGAGAAGAAGCTAGATTTATGTATTGTTTATAAGGGATTGTTTTGCTGCTAATCTTGGATAGCAAGAAAACTTGATCTATCTCTTGTACAAAAAAATTAAAATAAGCACTTGCATTTTCTATTTCTAATCAAGAACACCACAAGTGAATGGCATAAGTTCCCCACAGCAGGACAGGAACCATAATGCATAATAGTAAAGTGATGATTAAATGGCAAAAAGTGATCTGAAAACATCAGCAAACTGCCTCACCTACTAGCAGGAAACATGACTGCAAAACAAAATCAGCTCAGACAAAACTTAATGGCCCAGTACCCATTATAATCCTTCGTGCTTTACCTGCTGATTGGAGAATGGCTGGAGGAAATCTCTGGCACAAAGCTCTGTTCAATTATTGGTATCCTAGATGGAGTGTAAGAATGGTAGGCTGTCAGAACCACGCTGCCCGAGTCCTTTATCTCCATTATCACAGGCACATGTCTTCCCTACTGTCTGGCGACAAAGACAACTACCAGCATTTACTCACTTACAGGATCAAGTGACCCTATCACAAAAGCAAACGCATGACCTTACACTGTAATAGCCTCTTACTACCGTTTGCTGTCAGGAGAACTGTGTAAGTGAGATGGCTCTTTCTCCTGTCAGGACAGCTAAATTAGCATATATTCAAAAACACCGCCCACAAACACAACTCTGTGGGGGAAGTATCCCTGTTTCTTAGGAAACCAGAAACCCGAGGTAATCCTACAAGGCTCAGGGCAGCTGCTCTGGACAAGTTCTCCTTGGGTTATTTCTTTTTTTGTTTCTTCTCAACTAAGGGCAGACTCGTTAGGATTTTTCATACGATAGCAAGGAGCAAAGTGAAATGAAATCATTCTTCAGCTAAGCAACATGGGAATGGAGCAGTGCTTTAAAAGAAAAGTGCTCTAGGAAGGAGAAGGGGAATGCAATTTATAATGTCCACATGAAAGATTCATAAACTAACTGGACTATGTGGCTGTTTAAATAACCAGGGAAGAATAAACCTGATTTATTTAGGTCAGTTAAATTCTACAAGCTGCCTGCAAAGAGCTGCCTTTACTTTCCACTGACTACATATTAGACTTTCAACAATCTTTAATACTTGCTGGATGGATAATTAAAAGAGCAGTAGAAAAATAATAAAGATTTTTCCATAAAAATTTACAGAAAAGAGTGATTATTATGCCCTCCAACCCCAATTTCACAGATAATGAAGGTTTTGTGAAATGGCAGATTCTTATAATAAGTACATGCATTTTGATATTTCTCATTTTTCAAAATTTGCCCTCTGTTAGAATGAAAATTTAAAATTTCTCTATTTACACATAAAAATAGAATCATGGCCTTATTTTGGAGCAACTGCCCCAGAAAACTTTGCAGTTCTTTTGTGAAGTTGAAATGCAATGTGAAAACTCTGATTTCACACAGCCCTAATATTTCCTGTAAAATAAACACTACTACAATAAATATTTACTCTTATAGTAACCAACAGCATCAGTTAAATTCAGTGAAATTACTCTCTGTGATTTGTAAGTATCGTGGGTGAGATCCTCATCCCTGCTCCTTCTCTTTTATTGTGTGTAAAAGGGCTGGAGTGGCATGCATGACTGGCTTGAAAAGCCGCAGGTCCAGCTGGGGGAGAATTTGCCCAGTATAGGCACTGTGTAAGACAGCCATAAGAGTGCCTTTTGACTTTGAGGAATCCTCGTGCAGGATTGTTCAAATGACACCCAGAGCAGACCAGGATGGGGATGGCACCTTACTATCCCTACCCCTGCCTCCCCCCCGCACCCCAATGGGCTGTGAATTCTGTGCTGTGCGTCTTAGTGGGACAGCATAGACTCTTAACCCAGAAAACCAATGGAGGAGCCTGAAAGTAAGCACAGAAGCCTTTAACTACCCTGTTTTGAGTCAGATTGAGTCAAAGTGCCTCATCGTCTGGCATGAGTGAGTTGTGCTTGTCACAAGTCCAGAGTAGGATGGGTGGGATAGGGTGGCTTTAAAACCACATTTGTGCTCTTTGATCTCTGGGCTGTGGAGGGGTATCAACTAGGCTGATTCATGAATGATCCATACAAATCACTGACTGTACCTTAAGCTGTTATCCCCTAACAGAACTTTTTGGGAGGGTGATCATATAATCACTACCATTTGGGCTCCCAGATTTATCCTGCTAGGATTTAGGTTCTCTTGTTGGTGCGCGAGGTGAAATTTGCATTTCCTTGTTCCAGCAGGAGTAAACTGAGCCCAGTGTCATCATTGGAAGGCATCCTCTAAAATTCACTTTGAGATGCTAACATTGCAGCTGACAGTTGGGAAATACTGAAAGTAGCAGGAGCCAAATGGGAAGTTAAAAGCAGCAAAGAGTCCTGTGGCACCTTATAGACTAACAGATGTATTGGAGCATGAGCTTTCATGGGTGAATACCCACTTCGTCGGATGTGCTCCAATACATCTGTTAGTCTATAAGGTGCCACAGGACTCTGCTGCTTTTACAGATCCAGACTAACACGGCTACCCCTCTGATAAATGGGAAGTTGTAGTTGAGATAGCATTGGCCCTCTCTGAGGAGACCAGACCTGAGAATTCAAGACCGAAACAGGTTTATTTTACTGACTACAACCCCAGAAAAGCTACTCTTGCTCCCCTTTCCATCACCCATAGCACTTTGCTTTCTTCAGACAACGATTGTGTAATTTAAATTACGTTTGGATGAAAGTCGCCCTATAAATGCAAAATACTTGTATTATTATTTCTAGTGCCTTCTGGTTTAGTATATGTGTTTTAAATAAACATTTCATATTTAATAACATTTAATAAAGGAAACAGGATCTTACAGATAGCATAAAAAGAAGCATATATTTAATAAATGGGATTTTCTCTTTGTGTAAAATAAACAGTAGATTTTACTGAGATTTATAGTGTGTTGGTGCACAAGTTAGATGCTTGCTTAGAAGTGACAGACTATTTGGCTTAGGTACAAATAGATATTTGGCATATTAATCAGTCAGTGCACATTCATAAAACAGAAATAGAAAATGTTTATATCCATAATGGCTCTTGAGGACAGATGAATATATATTATCAAAACCCCTAAAAACTCTGCTCAGATTTAAACTAACTAAAGATACAAATCAACCATTAAATAAAATTTTAACTGATCTAGTAATATGGCAATAATAAAAGGGTACAATATATAGAGGGCCAAATTCTCCCCTCACTGATGACTCTGCAGGCTTTTAAGCAACGTAAGAGTACAGTTCTGATGCCCACAATTCAAGAAGGATGTTGATAAATAGGAAAGGGTTAAAATAAGAACCTCAAGAATGATTAAAGGATTAGAAAATATGACCTATTGTGATAAATAGATTGAGTTCTTTGGGTCTATGTTAACAAAGAAAAGGTTAAGGGTGGCTTGATTGCAGTTTGTAGGTATCTACATAGGGGACAAATATTTAATAATTTTCTCTTCAATTTAGCAGCATATAACATAATCCAATGGCTGGAAGCTGAAGCTAGATAAATTCAGACTGGAAACGAGGCATACTTTTTTAATGCTGAGTATATTTAACCATTGGAATAATTTACCAAGGCTTGTGCTGAATTCTCTGTCCCTGAAATTTTAAAATCAAGATTGGATGTTTTTCTAAAAGATCTGCTCTAGGAATTATTTTGAGAGATGTTCTATGGCCTGTGCTATACAGGAGGTCAGACTAGATAATCAGAATGGTCTCAGCTGGCCTTGGAATCTATGAATCTACTGAGTTCTAAAAAAATTAAATCCTGTTTGAATAAAAAACATGATTGTACTCATATAGTAGACGCGTGATTTAAATATAGCAATGCTTTCAATCATTTGTCAGTTGCAAATAATCAGTTGTACCATGGAATTTGCAAATACTCATAGTAATCTTAATTAGGCAAAAGATAAGATTGTGAGGATTTTATTGATGGTGACTGCTCTATGACTGGAGTCACGGCAAATAAGAAACTGTAGAAATTCTGGAGGCCAGATTCTCATACTGACATTGATGAAGGTACATCAATTTGCATCAGCTAAGGATCTGGCCCCAAGTTTTGTTTTTAGGTCAAAATTAATAAACTTGACTTCCAGGGGCGTCTTCCAATGGGGGAACGACTTCCAGTACTCAGTGTCTTTGAAAATCAAACCAGTTTGTTATGTAGCTAAATACAGAGTTAGGGGCCCAACATTTGAGAACTTGGTTTGAAAATTTTGGGACTAAAGCTAAGGCTAGTTCTTATATTTTCAGAACCAGTCTGCCCATCCTGAGTCCTTATATGAATGCAACAGTTTGCTCAAGCTGTAAACTTTTGTGCAGAGGTGTCTCCATATAGGTTCCATACATAAAGTATAAGTGCGCAGAAGGAAAGTGAAAGCCATTCAGTAACTATTAACATGAAATTATGCCATCTCCAACAGACTTTTAAAATCTAAATATACAAGTACTTCTATTTCTTTTGGTCAAAATTTCTTTTAAACAGAGAACAGACAAAAGAATGTTTATTGTCTAAATTATACTGTCAGCTTCTTGGGGTACAGATCTTGTCCCCATAGATCTGTAAGGCATGGTGATACAATGTTATTATTGCTGTTAATCATATGACTAAGGATGTATTATGGAAAAAATGATATATGTTGCTTATAAAAACTATTCTGCAGCAATTTTTTTCTAAACAGAAATTTCATATAGAGCTTTTCACCAAAGAGAATTAGTGTAGACTTAGAGAGGCCTCAATTTCATGAGAGGCTTAATCCTCTTCCCAGTAAAGTCAATGAGAGTTTTCCATGGAGTACTGTGGGAAATTTCCATGTAAGGCCCTGATCCTGCAAAGACTTGTACATGTGCTATTTAAGCCTGTGGAGCAGTCGCATTCAACACATGTATGAATCTGTGAAGGATCAGGGTCCAGCAAGGAGTATAGATGTGAAAAGTTGTCATTTAAACCACAAACTATGGAAAACTTGCTCCATATTAAGTTTCATTGCTAACTTTCAACTCAGAGCAGCCTTGACAAACATTTTGCTACACTTTGAAAAACTTTTGGAACAGTTTATGCAAACTTCAGCTAGATTCAGTTTTAATGGGAAACCAGATAACACTCAGCACTTTTAAGTGGTTAAATCAAAGGAGAAAAAGAATGAAGCAAGATATACAAATTCAAATCCTAGAGTTGGTTTCCCCTACATCTCCCCATCCTTGAGCCAGCAGTACTATATAAAAAAGTGCTTTTGCTGCATTGCAAAAAAGTGAAACTTCTCTCATTTGCCTTGAATTTTTCACCAAGATAAAAAGCAGCTTTTGGAGACAGAAAGTGTCATCCTTGTACGTCATATCAAAAAAACCCTGGTCATTTCAAACAGTCCCATGAGTCTGTATTGGCTTGGAATGCTATTAAGCTGTCTTAATGTCCTCAGTTCTCTGGTAGGAGGTGAGGACTGTAGAAGGTACATGTTCCACCATTCAGTAGTGATACCTGCTGGCTGATTCATAGACTCATAGATTCAGAAAATTGCCTATGGGATCTCAGCCTTTTACCCTGAATGAGTATGTTATATAATAGGAAAGGAGAGGTCTTCAGTAAGGTAAGACTAATTTCTGACCCCTTGCTCCCTATTACTGAGGTATCATGATAAATATATTTATTTGTTCTGAGAGGGTGAGCAATTGTGCATCTGTCTGTGTGTGTAGGGAAAAGGGGGTGTGGCCACTGCTGGTAGAAGACAGCAAAATTTTCAGAAGCAAAAACCAACCAAACAAACCAGAGGCAAACAAGGTTTACTAATTTTTTTTATTTTTGACATTTTCAAATTGAGTTAAAAATAACAACAGGGAAGAACAGAGCCAGGACTTTACAACTGCTAAAGCTGTGAAGCTATTTATGTGAAGCATTTAGAAGTTAAACATCAGAACATCTGGTGATGCTTCACAGACTTTCAATTAGAATCTAAAATGAAAAACTAATCTTTGCTGGGGCCATGTCTACATCTAAAATTTTGCAGCGCTGGTTGTTACAGCTGTATTAGTACAGCTGTATAGGGCCAGCGCTGCAGAGTGGCCACACTTACAGCAACCAGCGCTGCAAGTGGTGTTAGATGTGGCCACACTGCAGCGCTGTTGGGCGGCTTCAAGGGGGGTTCCGGGAACGCGAGAGCAAACCGGGAAAGGAGACCAGCTTCGCCGCGGTTTGCTCTCGCGTTCCCGGAGCCACCCAGCAAACCGCAGGGAAGGAGACCTGCTTGCTCGGGGTTCCGGGAACGAGAGAGCAAACCGGGAAAGGAGACCAGCTTGATTACCAGAGGCTTCCTCCTTCCACGGAGGTCAAGAAAAGCACTGGTAAGTGTCTACATTGGATTACCAGCGCTGGATCACCAGCGCTGGATCCTCTACACCCGAGACAAAACGGGAGTACGGCCAGCGCTGCAAACAGGGAGTTGCAGCGCTGGTGGTGCCCTGCAGATGTGTACACCTTCAAAGTTGCAGCGCTGTAACTCCCTCACCAGCGCTGCAACTTTCTGATGTAGACAAGCCCTGTACAATGCCACAGTTTTCAGTCTAAGTGCCATACTTAATCAGGTATCATACTTCAGTGAACTCCAACACAGATATATTTTATTTATTGGATAATCGTGTGCTCGTTTATCTAAAAACAACATCAATAGTTGTAGTTTCATGAATAAAATGAAGTACTTAAAGAACAAGTTGCAAAGCTGTTTGCTTAGTAACTATTCATGTTTATTTTCTGGGAGTTCAAAAGTTGCTTTTCCTTAGGACATATTAATCTACTCATGTAGCATTGTTCACATATTGACTGTATACAGAAAAGGAAGCTTCTTTAATCTGTCTCCTGGAGCAGGGCTTTCTGTAGGTATAGTTTAAAAAGGGCTTATATCCTTCCCTTCATCTATTAAGCTCATGCCCCTTCAGGCCATGTTGATCTAACTGCTTCATCTGGGACAGCTGACATTGCCACTGAATGCTGTGGTCAGTTTTTTTTTTTTCTGAAGCAGTAAAATTACCCAGAAGGAGTGGTAGGGTGTTCAGCTTGGGGAGGAAAAAAAAAAAACTTGTGGGAGAGGTTGGCTTCTCTGAAAAATTTCTGAAGCCGAAAATGGGAATCTGGTACAGGAGTCTGAAGCTGGAAAGGCAAGGCATTGCAAGTAGCTGATACTTATTTTAAAACACATATTTGTATTCATTCTGAAGTCTCAAAAAAAAAAAACACAAGATCCGGGTAGGAATTTGTGTACAGCAGGGGAAGGAAAAGTAAAACAGTCAGACAGGCATATTTGTGACTTAAAATACAGAGTAAGAGAGGACCAAATTAACACAAAGACAGTCACGAATGCTGGTATTGTTGTTGAATATGTATTTATTTGGGGTTAAATACAGTGTTCATGTATTCATATACATGGGTTGGGGATCTGTAGCCAAGAAGAAAAGAATAAAAGGAAAACACCAGGGCAGATTCTGCTCTCAGTTGCACTAGTGTAAGCATGGAGTAATTCCATTCATTGCAATGAGCTTACTTCCGAAATGTACTGGTGCAACTTACAACAGAACTTAGTCCAGTATGCTTTAACTGTGTTGTTTTAAAATAGGCTCTAAACAACTGATAGGAACACAAATGAACTTTAATTAAAGTCTTCTTAGGGCCAGGGACATTTATAAAGTAAAACAACAAGAGGGTCAGTTTGCCATATAGGTGTATCCAAGTGCTAACAGCCCTACACATTTATCACTATTTTGTATAACTATCACTATCTTTCATGGTACCAGAATCATCAATGATCATAAACATAATGGTCAGGCATAAATAACATGCTGGTATATATATATAATGCACTGCATGACTTCAGGGCAGTAATAAAACAAAAATTCAGACCAACAGAGGATATGTCCCATTTTTTTGTATTAAAATGCAGCTGTGTTATTATAATTAATTGATAGCCTTTAAATGCTACCATTTTTCAACACCCCGGCAAATTAATGCTTAAATAGATTTACAGATATGTTCAGCTAAACATAATAAATTAAGTCCCTTTACAGGCATTTTGAACTACAATATATAGCGTCTGAAGACTGTAGGAGTTACCTATCCATCTGTGGTATTTGTACCTCGTCTGTCACTCTGGCAGAGTATTAAGCACCTAACAAAATAGTAATCATGGCAAAAGAGTTAAGAAGAAAGTATTCTCTCTCTCTGTCTAGTTACAGGGATGCCTGAATTGATAGAATCAGGATTTATGTTTTAAATTGTTTACAACTGTTATTCTTTGGAGAGGGCTTTATATAAGGTGTAGCTTGGATTTCACTTTAAATGTCAGGAGTAGGCTCCATCTGATTTCTTCCAACAAGCAGATCCATAGTCAGGGTCTTGTTGCTCATAAAACTCAGTCCCAACAGCTTAATAGTCTAAGCTGAATCTCTCCTGTCCTATTGGAAAGCTGTAGGAGGTTGGGCGGTCTCTAAGGGAGTCAGGCTCCAATCTATTATTGGATCCTGACCAAGACTTTTAAGTGAATGTGTAACCAGTTGAGTTAGGGTTGTGGTTATTTAAGTCAGGAGGAGACAAAAGCGTTAACCACTGTGACTAGGTCCTTCACCCAAAAGGAAAGACCACAAAGTCTCCCGGCCAGACAAAAACAGAAAATGACATTTCTCACCACTGCTAGAATCTGCATGCCCAGGAGCACTTAAGAGCCCATCGTGAGCTGAATCTTCATATAGCTTTGACAATCTGTGGTCTGATGTCCCAAGTCTTGAGTTTCTGAAGGTGTTTCCCAATAAGTTCACTTCTGTCGTTCCTAGGCTGAACTTGAGTGAATTACTCCTCGTAGGAGGTGGCATCTTGGTGGTGGTGGTGGCTTCACTGGTGGAGAAGGAGACATACTGTTGAGTGTCATCCGCTTATTGCTTGCGCACAAGTCCGTGACATCTCACAACCTCTCTGAGACATCTCTTGTATATGTCAGAGAGGAGTGGAGAGAAAATTGAGCCTTGTGGTCTCTGAATGATAAGGAACAGGGTAATGAGAAGTAGTTGCCCCAGTCATGACTCTGGATTCTAGCTGATAGGAATGAGTGGATTCAGCTGAGTGCTTCCTCATTCACTACTGCAAATTTCTGCATGCTTGTTGCCATCAGCATACAGTCAATGATGTTGAAAACGGAGAAGAGATCTAGCCACACTCCGACAATAACGGTTTGTTTCCTTAATCCAAATTTCTCGGTTTTGAAGAAAACCATAACTTGGCTCAGACCTGATGAAAATTTTGGGGAAGTTCTATGGCCTGTGCTAGACAGGAATTCAGCCTAGAGGATCACATGGTCCCTTCTGGCCTTAGACTGTGAATTTTAGAAAATTGGCACAGGCTTGACAAAAGGTCTGTGAACTTTGGTGAATCTTATCTGGGTTATGGGGTTGTACCAGAACTGCAAATGAAGTGAGATTTAGAATGGAAGTTTCTTATAACCCATGTGTATAATCTATCCAGAATCCCTATACCAAAGGTTCTTCCAACATCTAATCTTCCTATTTTCATAATGCCAATTTTGTATCTTGTTAATATAACATTCCAGGGCATTAGCTAATGAATCAAACTCAGTTCTGTTGCAAGTGCAACTAGATTTCTACTGGCTTAAATCAGGTCTGAAGATGGCCCATTAAAAGAATGAACTAAATTCTCTGTGTGAATATAAAACTATAATTTGATCTGAAAAGTTTGTTAATGATGTCAACTAAATTCAGCAGTTTATATGGGCTACAGAAGACAAGAGGAGAATGCTCTCAGATTAAATACTGAACAGCTTGAATATACCTATTACAGATTACTATGATTGCTCTCTAATATATAGAACATACAGAAAGTGCCTAATTTTAAAACACTGAGATATAATAATAACAAAAACTATAGAATAATTTGCACTTTTGCAGCACAATTTAACCAACAATTTCAACTGCTTTACAGTATTGTTGAATTAAGCCTCTCAACACATTTGTGAAATAGGGAAGTGCAACAGGGTGGTTACCCCCTCCTGCCCTTTGCAACTTAAAACAGCCCAGGATGGGGCTACAGCTGGAGCAAGAAGCCTGCGCTGATTGGGAAGAAGCAGGCTCAGCTGCAGCGAGGTCCCAATCAGGCCCAGCTGGCTACTATAAGAGGTAGTGAGCCAGGACCCAGTTTCTCTCTCTCTCTCACTGTAGAGGGAGATGGACCTGGCTGCTGGGAGCTAGAGACTGGGTACCTAGGTGGAGTAGGGCTGGAGGAAGGCAGAGGAGCTGGGGAGCTCCTGCCTGGAAAGCCCCGGCGGCGAGCTAGCTTTAGGCCAAGAGGTACTGGGGTTTGCAGGCAACAACCCAGGGGTAGGAGAAGGCAGCAGGTCCAAACCCCCTTTGCTGATGCTGAGAGGCTGATACTGCAGTCTGCCCCAGGGTGTGGGGCTAGATAATGACTGGGCAGTTGCCAATACACTGAGGCAAAGTGGGGATAGTGGGGTGGGGGTTCCCCTGGGAGGGGGAGACTCAGTTAAAGGGGCACCAAGGTCCAGGGAGGGACATGGGGCCAGTAGCTGGAAGGCAGATCACCAGCCTGCAGAGGGCTCTCTGGATACTGGACTGAGCTGATTCCTGAGGACGACCAGTAGGAGGCGCCGCGGGGGTGAGGCTGCCCGGTTACAGGAAGCTTTATTATCCCCATATTAGAGATAAAGAAATTTAGGAACAAAGAAGTTAAATGACATTCCCCAAGAAAATACAGGAAATTTGTAGCACAGCCAGAGATAGACCCCATGCTGCCTGACTCACAGTCCTGTGCTCTAACCACAAGACTTTGTGAGGAAGCAGATGAATTATATGCAGTTTACAGTGGGCAAGATTTTTTGAAAGAGATGAAAGGGTGAATACATTGTCTGAGCTACAATAAGCTGTAAATGTATATGGTAAATCTTCATTTCGCATAGCTATTGATCATTCTGTTCTCTATAGACTGTGTGCTAGTATTGATGGAAGAATTAGAGAAGAGCAGAGAAAGTGCTGCCTAATAATTGGCAAGCCACACAGACTTTTTCATTGGAAACATAAATACATGTGACATATCTTTGCTAAGCAGATAAGTAGACATAGGTTTCCAGGTTAGCTCAAACCCTGTTAACCGAAATACCTTAATAAACACTAAAAATAACCTTTGCCACAGCTCCAGCTGGATGGCTGCATCACAACCATGGGTTAAACAAGCAACGATAAACAAAGACTGATAGCAGAGAGTTCAGCGGTGGATGGTATCCTTGAATCATAGGCTTGGGAGTCTGAGAGGAACATTACCAATTCGCCTGGAAGAGGTCACGCAAAAGGCATTGCTTTTGTGCCAGTTAGTACCAGGAATTTTGCTTCAGATTTGATAGATACATCAACGTTTGGGAGCATGGAAATTCACTGTTAAAATTTGCACTGCCTTGCATATTGCTCATAGAAAATTATGCTGTTCTAAGGATGAATTTGCCAGTTATGCAACTAACCCTTATAACACTATTCAAACATCTGCTCTTCTGCCATTACAAAGACATTTTTGCTAGTAACCTTGTATCAATCTTTTCTCTTATTTGTTTAATTTTCTTTTGTTTTTCTTTACATTTTCTTTGTCTTTAGTGGATTAAAATCATCCTTGGTATGTAACTCCACTGAGGCAAAATAAGGTCACGTGAAGGATTAATTTGTTCAGTTTCCTCATATTAATCTGGAATATTTCACATGATGAAGATGCCAAATATCCAGATGACTCATTTTTGTCTTGGGACATTAGGAGAAAGAGACGTAAGTGGCTGTATTAGCATATACTAATGGATCCATATAACAGCATTAGTTATTTGGCTTCATTGATTGCTTTGGTTGCAGTAAATATATGCCTTGCTGAGTAACCACATGATCTTATTGGAAATGTCTTACATCTCCTTACTTTATCTCTTTTTGGTCTGCTTTTGACTTTTGTGTCATGTCTGAATATAGACTACGATCTCTTCATGATAGTGATTGTGTTTACTTGTATCTGCAAATTGCCTAACACTTTTGGGTGCTCAAAATCAACCACAGCAATAATTATTGAGTGGCATAGAGAGGAAATATGAGTGGGATTATGGAATTGGGGGCTGCATGGCTAGACTCCCTGATCCAAAGGATTGTTTACTAAAGAACTTGGGTTAGGGTTGGCCAAATTCCTGGAGATTTCATCATATGACGTAATCTTTAATTCCTGGGTTGGGAGGATTGGCAACCCTGACTTGGGTGTACCACAGAGTTTTAGATAATGGGCACCGATACAGTTAACTACAAAAATATTTAGTACTGTAACAGAGTCAGCCACTTCCCGAGCCCCCCCTTTATGGCCAGGGGATGCTTCTCTAGTGCCCTGCTTCTGTTTCCCCCTTCTTTATGGCTCCTTAAACTCCACACAGTCTTTCATCCAATCACAGCTCTTCTTGGGGTCTGTTTCTTCAATAAATTAACAAAGTTCCAAAAAACCAGATACACTAAAAAATCTTCTATCCAGTCCTAAATTGGGCACAGATCCTCCTCCCTGAGGTTCTGTCCCTTCCTGCGCTCTGAGCAGCTGGAGGAGATGCAAGGCCTGGCCTGAATTTCTTTGCTCTCACCCAAAGGAAAAACAAGACTTTCTGCCAGGTCTTCTTACCCATCATGAACTCCCTTTCCTCTTTCCCTATAGTTTCACACTGCAGTTCCTCCTTCTAGCTCTGCCCTCACTGAAATGCCCTCCGACCCTTTGTAGCCCAGGTGCAGCCCCACCCTTTTAATTGGCTCAGCTCAAAGTGCCTGCTCTGGCACAAGAAAGCTGGACTTATTTTAATCACAGTGGCCAGGCACCTTGTGACAATATGGGAAAGGAGGATGAGAAAAACACAGACATCAACAAGCTGCATATCCCTTATTAAACTCTGTAAAAACCCCACTGACAGGGGTGACTGTGTGTCGTTACAACACTTTTAAGGACTGGAACATTCTGGAAAAGTATAGCTCCAAACATTTGTCTCTGGAGGACTGGAGAATGAAATGTGGCTAGATGTAGCTTATAAACAAGGATCCTTTCACTGTGCTAACTCGTTTATTTTTGTTGCTACTATACTTTTCTTATTACTATTTTGATCCAACAAGTCATTGTAGTTAAATAGAAAAATATAACTGGCTTCTCTGATCTGGGGTCATAACATTTTTACTAGTCCCATATATTTCAAAGGCCATCAACAGTAACCATCATTGGTACTTGGATTCTGTAAATGGGTCTACCTGCCTTTTTGCCCTGACATTCAGAAAGGACAGGTGGTTTAGTAAGAGAGGTGAGTTCTGTCCATGAACATATCTCAGGATCACCTTCCACATTTTTAATAACCTGGCAAAGAGAAATTTACATTTGCTAGTAGCTGTCAAAAGATGACATGAATGCACTCCCATGAAAAGATTTTTCTTATATTTAACCGGGACAGTATGTACCAATGTAGAACATGATGCCACTACCCCTGTAGAGTACACCAGGTGACAGTGTAGTGTAATTCCCACACGGTGCAGAGTGATGCATGTTACATTTAAAGAACCTCTTTAAATCACTGTATTGCTACATTCGTGATGTGGCTATTTCCTTCTCTTCTGGGGGTCTCTTCTGATACCATGTGCAGACTTTCCTCCTCCTCCTGTTATTTTTGAACATAGCTGTTTCATCACATCACTGCAATTGGTTTCACTTCTGACATTTCAAACTGTCTCATCCTCACTGGGCCCAAAAACACAAATTTAGGACTTTTTCTAAGAGGAACTTGGAAAGGATGAGGGGACAGCTGAGAACCCATTAAAATTTGGCAAATATAAGGGATGTGCATCAATTCTGTCTACTTCAGCATATCTGAAGTTAGTATTTTTCATTTACTTATGATGAGCCAGATCAAACATGATCAGATCCCAGTAAATTAGGACTTTTTCATCCTAATCAAAGACACATAATCTGATGAGTGAGACACTTCAGGTCTGTTATTATATTGCCACATCTCTTGTGTCATCAGGTTAAATGTTATGCTGCACGTCTCAGCAAAGACATAGATATAGGGATATACCTAATTTACAGAAATCATGGACTTTTTTTCTTTAGGCACATATAAAACTGCCAAGTTTTCAGCTACAGGCCTAACTGCTATGTGTAGAAAAATGGGCAGATACCTGTAAAATCCAGTATTTGCGTGTCCCAGTTGGGTAGCCAATCTGACTCTTTGTTTTCATGTGCAGTGACCTAATCTGGTAATGCAAATGCAGGCTTTCATATGCAACAAACTTATGTTCCCACAGCTCAACACATGGCTCACTGTGTCTTAAAACAAGAAATATAAATATATTAACACTTATGTGCCATTCAATGCTGGGTATTACATGTTGCCGGAACTTCAGCCTTTCAGCTAATTATTTTTACTTTTATTTGTTGTGCCAGACTAACTGAGCCTGGCCCACTCATATACCACCCACGCCCTGAGAGACAAATCAAGGAAAATAATCAAGGATCAGGCTCCAACTAGAAACAGCCTGAAACAAAGAGCAAAGGATGCAGGAAGCTATACAAGACAGTTGGGTTTGAATGAAGAAAACCTTTTCTAAAAAGTCAGATTTTTTTTTTTAAGCAAAAGTTTTGCTTTTCTCATTTGGTTTTAAATTTCTGTCCTTAATAAGTAATGTCATGAGAGTCGGGAAGGATGAGGGTGAATTTTTCATATAAAAATCGGGGACCTGCCTGAAAAAACATTGAGACATTTGTTATGTATGGCCCCATACATCCATTGGCATCTGGCACTCAGAAAGCCAGCCATTTCCCCTACACATTGTTGTGAAACACTAAGAGTGATGTGGAACATTAATATCAATTGCATACAAAGTTTCTGTTCATGTGTGGTTTCTCCTTTCTACCGTGTGGAGACACATTTTTAATGCAGTACACAGGGAGTTGCTCTCACAGTATTAGCTTTAGTAATACAGGCCCCAATCTGCAAACACAGATCTGCTGTAGGGATTGGTATGTTGGTCATCATGCCTAATGGTTAAGTCAGGAGCCAGTGTCAGAGTCAGGTGACAAGCCAAAGGTCAGAGCCAGGGCCAGAGTCAGCAGCTAAGCCAAGGGTCAGAGGTGGAATCAGAGTCAGGAGTAGGAACAGGGAACTAGAGTGAGGCAGGAAAGTGGATCAGCAGGGGATCTTGGATAAGGAGGACAGGAACCAAGAACAGGCTTGGAGGCAGGAACAGGTAGAGAGGCATGGCTCAGGAGTCAAGCAAGTAGGCATGGTCCATAGTAGTAGCAGCCAGCCAGGAATTCACCTAGTTGTTCGGACAACTTCTTGTACCTCTTTCTGGTTAAACAGTGCATCCCAGTCACTAGGTGGGGCTGGACATCAACCCCACTCAGGAGCTTTGTAGGCCCGGCCCTTCAAGAGTAGAGCTTCACTACCCCCCTTTTCAAGGGGTTTATGGAGCTGCTAGGTGGTGGCCATGGTCTGAGCAGTGTCTGATTACCCCATGGGGGGCCTCAGGTTTGAGGCCCATGATCCCTCACATCTGCTAGCAGAAACTCATGCACAGCCCCACTGATGTCAAGAGTATTCCACTGTGGCTGATGTATTCGTGTTACTTTGAATTCCAATGCAAGATCACGGGCCTACCTTTCATGTACTTAGTGTCCTTCATCAGAGGATTTAATTAACTAACATTCATTAACTGGCCTCCCATCCCTCCTTTAAGGTGTTATAAATATTGTATAGATTGGCAATCTGAGACCCAAACGGCTCATTTTGATGTCATATAACTTATTTGACAACAGTAAAGTTACTCTTTGTTTACACTAATGCAATTAAGATCAGAATCAGGCTCAAAGTGATTTCCCCAAGATCACTCTGAAGCATACAGAACAGAATCTAGGAGTTCTAAGTCTTTTGCCTGGCTCTAACCACTTGAAGGGCTGGAAAGCTCACCAGAAAGCTCATTCTTACAATGTATCCAGACGAGTTTTGCAAACTCAGGAGTTTGGACAGAGGAGTAGCGAGCGCCCTCCGTACCCTCTGACCGGAGGGGGCCCCGCAAGGAAGGGGGCCCCTAAAAGTGGCAAAAAAAATGTAAGGTATAACTAGGTAAGTGACATTTATTGACGCTATTGCACAATCCATGTCGGTTTTACTGACAAAACCGTGAAGTCATTATGATACATCATAATGCTATTGGCTACATCAGTTGTCTGTCGGTCAGTTTCGAATTTTAGTTGGACCCATTCAAAGAATGTGTATTTGCATTCATAATGGCGGTCAGCGGATAAATGTTATTAATTTAGTTGTTTAGTTTTTTATCGTTTCTGCATTGTAAGGGGCCCCGGACATATGTTCAGAGGGGGCCACGTTCTTTGTTGCTACGGCCCTGAGTTTGGATAAAGCTCGGATGAGCATACAAAATTTCTGGATCCTTGTTCAGTTCGAACACCTAAAGCTCCTGAGAGTCATCCACCTCTATAGTAATACTCTGTATCTTGAAGGAATAGGATTGGAGCTTAATTTAATGCACAGCTCTCTTTCCACACCTCATATTTTGATTTTTGTCATATCCCACAAGACCAACAGGATTGGACCAGGTCAATGCTTGGATTAAAGAGCTCCAAAGGAACACTCAGATACAGGGAGTGATGATTTAGTAGGTGGCACTCTTCTATCAAGTCAGGTACTAAAAAATGCTTTAGAGTTATAAGGTGCCTTGTCCTGCTGGTCATATTCCAGTAATGGATAAATTCATGGGTGCCATCAATTTGTGCATTACTGTGTATTTGCATATGGATACTGGTATCTGTGCATGCAGTAGTTAGGTGAACAGGTACCCAACTTTCAAGTATAAATGCTCTTTGCTGTACCACAAATACAGGGTTTTGTGTGCACAGACAGATATATCCTGAATGTGGCAGACTCCATTAAGAATGTTTGTAAGTAATTTGTCCCTTATGTAATCTTACTCCTATGTCAATTGTGTGTACCAGCAGTCTTTGCTTAACTGAATGTTTGGAGTGCACTGTGTTGCAGGCGGCGTACTGAAAACTGATAAAAAAGAAAGTTAAAAACTACCATGAAACAAATTCCTCTGCTATTTTTAATGATTATCAAGATTTTTGTGCTTTTGCAATTACAGTACCAAACACTAGAGATACCATCTCTAATAAGTCACTCATAAAGTAGCCTGTGGTCAATAGGAACTTGATCACTAAACTTTTCTTTATATTATTATACACACAGGAGATAAAACAGATACACTTCTAACTTCTCAGTGAAAGAGCTGCATGGAATGTATTGGAACTTGGTGTAAATACAGTACAGTATGTAATATTATAAATGTAATTCATAGATGCCACAAACTATCTAAAAATAAGTTTGCTCCACAGTTCACTGATCAAAAAAAGTGCAAAGATGGATTAATGATCCCATGGATCAATATTCTGTAACTCACTTTCACGACCAATAGCTTCAGGTCTCTGACTGCTTTCCCCGATACATTGTTTGTTGTTCCTTAGGCTCAGAAAGTGCTAACTTACTCTTTAGGAAAGGCAGAGAGCAGCAACAGTAGTTATCATACTCATGGAAAGAAAAACACCAGAACTAAGTGTGCCCTTTCAAGTGAAGTATATGATTAGAGAGCAGACAAGGCAACATAAGAACATTTTAGGAACTGTGACAGGAAAAGGCTGTCCAACCCAATATGCCCGGGCTTATTTTTTTTTACTTTGTTTTATCTTAAACCTACTTCCCTCCTTCATTGTACTCCTCAATTCACCTCTCCTTTAATAACAAGTCTAGATGTCTCTTGAACTCAGTCTTTGCTTCAAATACCCTTCCCAGTAACATTCATTCTTAACTTTAGCATAAAGTGGTTCTGATATATTTCCCTATTATGTCCTCTAATTTTTGAATTTCATACTGAAATCGTAATGTATTTGCCTCCAGTTTTAAAGGTAGGGTGCAGCCAATCCACAGAGTGCTGCTCATGAATGTGTGCATGTGTGTAAAGCTGGCCTGGCTTTACCCTCCCTTGTTCCTGGCTCCAATGCCAAGCTAGAGCAGCCCAACAGCTGTTCTAATTTATGTTATCAATGGCCACAGGAGGTTGTAACTAGAGCTGAGTGTGAAAAGTATTTCTCATATGTCAAAACTGTCAAGATTTCAAAAATGTTCCTGTTGCACATGGGAATAAAAATAAGAACTTCTGAATTTCCTCCCCAAAGAACACAGACAGAGTGACCTCCCCTGATCATTCCAGGTGAGTGCCCCAACCACTGGGATATTGGCTTTTCTGGAGTGGACTCTCTCTCGCTCTGTCCCTGAGCAAAGATCCTATCCTGGATCTGAGGCACCTACCTAATGAACATTTAGTTAAAACAAACCTTTCCCACGAATTTAAACATTTCTGACTAGCTGTAGTTGTAACTACTGTTGAGGATCAGCATGGTACCGGGACATCCCAGACATGGCTTCTTTTTCCTTGTCATGCAGCAGCAGGAAGAGGGAGTGGCATAAAGACCCCACAGATCACAGTAAACCATCAGAGTATCAGCTGGGAACGGGATGCTTTCCCAGGGCTGGCTAATCAAGTTTATGCTGGCTGTGTTGCTGGCACAACATGGCCACACCGCCCTGGAGAATCTAACCCTTTTGTTCAGAATACGCGCATCCAAATTACTTACAACTCAGTATCTCCCTAGAGGTGTTAAAATGGACCCTGCCGGTATTTCTCTTACAAATTATTACCTCTTCCCACTTGAAGAATTCCCATGTCTTGCTAGACTGTGTTGTCTCATTCTTGAGAAAATTTTCTATAGAGCATCCTTCTTTAGCTCTTATACATTGCTCTGTACCTTCTCCCTTAATCTCAGGTGTGGAACAGTGTTAAATACCATTTGAAAAGGTAATTAAATTACATCCACTTAATTTCCCTTATTTATCCTGGCAGCAATATCTTCAAAGAATCCCACCAGGTTAGTTAGAGTGACCTCCCCTGCTTGAGTACACACTGATTTTCTCAAGATGTTATCTCCACTACCCACCTTAAAATAGCTCCCAATAATTTCTTTACAGATAATTTTAAAATCATTGGGCTATTGTTTCTTCCCCATCCCCATCTCTGCTTCCCTTTAAAATTAAATAAATAAATAAATAAATGTCTTTATCCTGGCTGTTCTACTCAATGATCTCTCCTGAATTTAGTTAACTTTTTTTAAAAAAAAAAATCTTCTTCAAAAGGTTCATTGGTTCCTTCTCTCTCTCTAATCAATTCTATTATCTGTACAATACTAAATATTGCTGCTTTTCTGTCCCTGCACGAAGACTGATTCCTAGTGGAAGCAGTGCTCTACCCATTTCCTCTGTGAAGATGAAAACAAAGTAATGATTTAATTCTTCTGCTTTCTGTCTCTCGTATAATCTTTCCATTCTCTATTTAACTGCTCCAGTGATTAGTTTGTCTTTAATTTGTTGTATATTTGGCTAGATCCTCAGCTAGTGTAAATCAGAATCGCTCGTTTAAGTCAATGCAGCTATGCCTATTTAACGCAGCTAAGGAGGTGTCCCATATATTCATATATATTGTATTATTTTATATTGCTTTTATTTTTAAGATCCTAATTTGGCTTTGGAGGAGTTTTTATATCTTTCCCATTCTCCTCCTTCCCAACTTCTCTTTAACATCCAAAAGCTTACTACAGAGCCTGCTGTGTCAAAGTCACTTTCTGCTATATACTTTTTCTGTTCAGATGCAGGGCTTACTCAGCACTTAGCTCCGACTCAGCGAAAGCTCCTTTGTATTGACTTTGTTGCTGCCTCTGGCTGGCCTCTCACAGCTCACGAGGCACTTTCACTTCCTTTTTGGGCCTTCTTTGCTTACAGTATGTCTCTCAATCCTCCACGAGAAATGGTATGATCAGTTAGCACAATCATTTCCATTTAGATGTATTCAACAGCCACTCTGATCCTGCCCAGCCCCCAGTGGAGGGCCCCCAACAGCACAATTGCACAAGGTATGAGTGTGAGAACGTGATATTTTGGAACGTATGCTAGTGAGAGATGGGCAGGAATGACACCAGAAGATCTACTGCTGCTCACTTGCATTGCATTCATTTGCATGTACTTGGACCACAGAATAATAATGGAGAAAAATACGGACTAGGTTAGCTAGTATAGTCCAGCTGATTTGCACCATTCCAGCAGTGCTAAGGAACTGTAAATCCAAGCTTCAGAACCAGTTACTGGTGGATAACCACATTTCCTGATCTGGGAATTCACAATTCAGCTGAATTTATATAAGAATCAGGGCCACGTTGTGCAACACTAAAAACTCATCATTTGCCACTCCTTCATGCTTGCTGTACAGCAGTTATTTCCAGTTCCAAGTACAGGAAGATAAAGTGGTCACTCTAGGTGCTGGGGCAATGCATATTCAATTTTTAATGTCCCCCACTGTGAAAATGAAGTTAAAGGCCAATATTTAAAATAGAAATTATTTTCTACTTGAGCCTTTTGAGCAACTTTAATGGTACTATTTTTAGTGATGCTCTAATCATTTGTATTAACTAAACAAATCAGATATATGAAAAAATTGAACAGAACAGAACACCCATGTCTGATTTGTTCTAGTAAGAAATCCTTTTTGGCAGATTTACAAGCATGTGTCAGACAAATGTTTTACAACAAAAACATTTTGCTAGAATCACAGGCTGATAGAATGACTGATTGTAATTTAAGAGCTCTTTTGTTCTGACTCCTCAGTGATCTCTTCATGTGCTTACAGTATGAGATTCATTTCTAGCTGAAATTAAATCCATATGTGCTGGAGAAAAATCTATCCATTTTTCTACTCTGATGTCTTTTTTTAACATGACATTTTCACAGCACAAGATCATTGTTTTAGAATTTTAGCAAATGCAGCGGAAAATTAAGTTTAACTCCTGAATGCCCAAGATATACACAAAAAGAACAAGAGTACTTGTGGCACCTTAGAGACTAACAAATTTATTTCAGCATGAGCTTTCGTGAGCTACAGCTCACTTCTTTGGATGCATAGAATGGAACACACAGGAGATATTTATACATACAGAGAACATGAAAAGGTGGAAGTATGCATACCTACAGTAAGAGTCTAATCAATTGAGATGAGCTGTCATCAGCAGGAGAAAAAAAAACTTTTGAGATGATAATTAAGATGACCCATAGAAGGTGTGAGGAGAACTTAACATAGGGAAATAGATTCAATTAGTGTAATGACCCAACCATTCCCAGTCTCTGTTTAGGCCTGAGTTAATTGTATCTAATTTGCATATTAATTCAAGTTCAGCAGTCTCTCTTTGGAGTCTGTTTTTGAAGTATTTTTTGTTGCAAAATTGCCACCTTCAAGTCTGTCACTGAGTGGTTAGAGAGGTTGAAGTGTTCTCCCACTGGTTTTTGACTGTTATGATTCCTGATGTCAGATTTGTGTCCATTTATTCTTTTGCGTAGAGACTGTCCGGTTTGGCCAATGTACATGGCAGAGGGGCATTGCTGGCACATGATGGCATATATAATGTTGGTAGGTGTGCAGGTGAATGAGCCCCTGATGCCGTGGCTGATGTGATTAGGTCCTATGATGGTGTCACTTGAATAGATATATCCACAGACTAACACGGCTGCTATTCTGAAACAAGATATACACAGTGTATCTCTAGAAAGGACCAATTAAAAAGCACTGTACAGCTTGCCTATGCATTAAAATAGTATCTTAAAAGACAAAGATTTGCATTCAAGGAGATATTGAAAAAGAGTTGATAGCTAAAGGGAATAAGCCAGAATTCTACCTATTTATATGCTCCAGACCCTTTACCACAATACTCTGGCACCCTCACAATCATTAATTAATAGCAGTTCTCTTAGGTAGCGACATATTATACCCATTTTAGAGATTTAAGACTTGACTAGTGTTATAGTCTTTGGCAGAACTAGGAACTGAACCCAGTCTCAAAGTTCCAGTCTGGTGTTTTTACCACAAGATCATCCTTCCTTCGCATGATTAAACTGTTGACCTCTGGGAAGATACTGATATTTATATCTGTTTATATTTTGGTTTAGTTTTTTGCTCCAAAACATCACTGAATCCTTTGTAACCAAACGGTCCCTGAAATTCTTTGGTAGCCTAATGGGACCTCTTGGGCTACAATCCATAGTTAAAAATCCTTAAATTTTAAATAGAGAGGTTGTGCTCAGTCCCATAATGGCGTTTGTCCACACCAACACATCAAGAATACCAAGGACAGCTGAATTTGGCAGCCAGAGGGCCTCTGATGACTAGCAGGATCCACCTTGGGATGAAGAATAAGTGGAACTTTAGATGGGAGAGACAAAAGTCACTAGGAAGCTTATGTAAATCTTTCACACAAATTTTGGATTTTTATGCCATTTGCTTGGACCCACAAAATATACCAGTAATTTTCATATGGTATATTCAGATTAGATTCATATTCAGTACTGAATGTAAATCAGTGTTGATCTATATTTCCATACATAGTTATTTAAAACGACCACTACTTCAGGGCCAATCTAGCTCTGAAGAAATGCCCTGCCCACAGTTATACATTCCCACCCACGTTTTACTTTGAAATACCGTTTCTCTAAACAGAGACAATTCTGTCATTCCTGTGTGCCATATGTTCTTGTCTGAATATTCTTCTATGCAATACCAGTGGCTTAGTGCTCACAAATGCTCACAGGCTAACTTGGTTAAATTGTTTACTTCTCAGGCCTTTTCTTTCTGTACCTTTTTGTTCATAGTACATACACTTGGGGTCAATTCACTGTTTGCCCCCAGTGTAAAGTGAGTGAATAGTGATTCAAAGCTGACAAGATGGTAACACCCAAGTCACAAAAAATAGAGTGAGAGGGCTCTTGCCTGGAAAATAGTTTAACTTATTCTGTTTCTGACAGAAGTTGACATCCCATGAATTATTAGCTTTTATGGTTCCACACAATAAGCATCTCACACAGGCTCTAAAACTGAGGTAACAGTTTACAGTTTCACTGAGACTAGTATACTAATCAGGCTAACAATCCATAAGAATCAGCATAGCTCACCTACTGAGAATTCAAGTAGACTGCTTTCCTATTACCTTTACAACACAGAGAAAAGCAAGAGGGTCTTTTTTATACTTAATTCAGCTACAGAATAAATAACAGAATACATTAGCCCAGCATGTTCTGGAGATAGTGTAACATGAGAAAATACAGACACTTTAGGGTTTGTTTTTGTTTTTTTTAAATCTAGAAATGTAACAGAACCAAACAGTATAATGCTTCCTATGGATCTCTCCTAACCTGACTGTTACTCTTATTATGGTAAACGTTACTCATACTTACTCATTATTACAGGTTTGTACTAGAAATACAGTCTGAGGGTACATCTACACTACGGGATTATTCCGATTTTACATAAACCGGTTTTATAAAACAGATTGTATAAAGTTGAGTGCACACGGCCATAGTAAGCACATTAATTCGGCGGTGTGCATCCATGGTCCCGGGCTAGCGTCGATTTCCAGAGCGTTGCACTGTGGGTAGCTATTCCATAGCTATCCCATAGTTCCCGCAGTCTCTCCCGCCCCTTAGAATTCTGGGTTGAGAGCCCAGTGGCTGATGGGGCAAAAATCATTGTCGCGGGTGGTTCTGGGTAAGTGTCGTCAGCCATTCCTTCCTCCAGGAAAGCAACGGCAGACAATCATTTCGCACCCTTTTTCCCTGGATTGCCCTGGCAGACGCCATAGCACGGCAACAATGGAGCCCGTTCAGCTTTTTTTTTTTTTTTTTACAGTCACCGTATGTGTACTGGATGCCACGGACAGAGGCAATACTCCAGCGCTACACAGCAGCATTCATTTGCTTTTGCATGATAGCAGAGATGGTTACCAGTCGTTCTGTACCATCTGCTGCCAGTGTAAATTGGCAATGAGATGACGGTTATCTGTCTTTCTGTACTGTCCGCTGCTATCATGGGTGTCCCTGGCTGAGATCAGCCGGGGGCGCAAAAGCAAAACTGGGAATGACTCCCCAAGTCAATCCCTTCTTTATGGTTTCTAAAAATAGAGTCAGTCCTGCCTAGAATTTGGGGCAAGTGTACTAGAGAACCAGTGTATCAGAGAGCACAGCTGCTCCATGTCACATCCCACAGAAATGATAAGCTACATGCCATTCACGGGGGGGGTGCCCCTGCAACAACCCCACCCGTTGCTTCCCTTCTCCCCCAACCTTCCTGGGCTACCGTGGCAGTGCCCCCCCCATTTGTGTCATGAAGTTATAAAGAATACAGGAATAAGAAACAGTGACTTGTTAGTGAGATAAAATGAGGAGGAGGCAGCCTTCAGGTGCTATGACAGTCCAGGCAGGACATTAAGCGGTGCGGAGGAGAGGAGCCCAGCATCCCACTGCTATGACAGTCCAGGCAGTACAGAATCTTTTCTTTACACAGGAAAGGGAGGGGGCTGATGGAGCTCAGCCCCCAGTTGCTATGATGAGGACGGTTACCAGCCGTTCTGTCCCATCTACTGGGAATGACCAGGAACCTTTCCTATTTTTACCCAGGCGCCCCCAGCTGACCTCACCTGAGGCAAGCCAGAAGCACTCACAGACTGATGGTGACAACGGATATCAGTCATATTGTACCGTCTGTCACTGGGGAGGGGAGAGGAGCGGATACTGCTCTTCACTGCTGCAGCATCGCGTCTACCAGCAGCATTCAGTAGACATAGGGCGACACTGAAAGAAGTCAAGAAACGCTTTCTTTCCCTTTTCTTTCACGTGGGGGAGGGGGAAGTAAATTGACGATCTATTCCCTGAACCACGCCGGACAATGTGTTTGACCCTACAGGCATTGGGAGCTCAGCCAAGAATGCAAATACTTTTCGGAGACTGCTGGGGACTGTGGGATAGCTGGAGTTCTCAGTACCCCCTCCCTCCCTCCATGAGCGTCCATTTGAGTCTCTGGCTTCCCGTTACACTTGTCACTCAGCACTGTGTAGACTGGAGATTTTTTTTCAAACGCTTTGGCATTTCGTCTTCTGTAACGGAGCTCTGCTAGAACAGATTTGTTTCTCCATATAGCGATCAGATCCAGTATCTCCAGTACGGTCCATGCTGGAGCTCTTTTTGGATTTGGGACTGCAATGCCACCCGTGCTGATCAGAGCTCCAACGCTGGGCAAGCTGGAAATGAAAATCAAAAATTTGCAGGGCTTTTCCTGTTTACCTGGCCACTGCATCCGAGTTCAGATTGCTGTCCAGAGCGGTCACAGTGGTGCACTGTGGGATACCGCCCGGAGGCCAATACCATCGATTTGCGGCCACATTAACCCTAATCTGATATAGTAATAACGATTTTAGCGCTACTCCTCTTGTTGGGGAGGAGTACAGAAACCGATTTAAAGAGCCCTTTATATCGATATAAAGGGCCTCTTAGTGTGGACGGGTACAGTGTTAAATCGGTTTAACGCTGCTAAAATCGGTTTAAACGCATAGTGTAGACCAGGCCTCAGTTTTCCTGAATAATTTGAATTGACCCTATGGTGAACAAGCTAAGGACTTTATAGAAGTAAAAACTTCTTCTGAGGCTATTACTTAGTTGTCCTGTTCAGTCTCATTTGTAAAATGTTTAATTTATTAATGCAACCAATTTTAAATAATTTCACTGATCTTATTAGTGTTTCTCCTTAGTATACTGTCCATCTTCTAAAGACTCAACCCGATTGACCCATGAGTAAGGATAGCTTAGCAGTGGGAAGAAATCTGCCCTAAAGCAGACTCAGTTGGCCACAGAAATACCAGAAATACTATTGTTGGGGTATTTCCAGGTAACCCAGAGATTCTGTAGTGTCTCCTAGATAACCCACCTCCCTGCATGGAATGTAGGGAGTTTGGCTGAGGGAAGGAGATGTGGCCAGGACATTAATGCACTCCATCAATCTCTTGGTCTCTTGGGGCCATTAGAAGCCTGTGTAACTTACAGTAACCTTCATGCTCTTTAAAAAGGTGAGGCCCAGGGTGTAAGCAGAAGAGTGTCATACCAACAAAAGGTTTAAATGTGAGAATGTGGATAGTTGGAAGAAAGCTGCTTGCAGGAAATTGGCAAGGACTTTTTTTTTGGCTCTGAGAAATAATATAGAATCACAGAATACTATACACACTTTCTCATGTCATCTGGATGACATGTTGCTTTACCCTTATGTTGTTGTAAAGTATTACATTGAAGAATTTGACTAATTTGAAAACTGACTGAAAGTTTCAATTCTTACCAGGCCTTTCAGTACATGTTTAGTTAAAGATTATCAGGTTTTAAGTACATATCTAGTATCAAGACTTAAATGACTGTCTGGAGTGGTTACAGGGTTCGTGGTCCTACACAGTTCCAGAGAGGACCAGGATGTGTTGCAGAGGGAGCTTAATAAACAGAGGCGACTTCCCAGCCAGGGAGTTCTGTAGTTACTGCTTGTGGCATGGGTCTTTGTATTTATGTTCTTGCACTACAAGATATCACAAGTAAGTGAATCCTTCTCTCTAAAGAAGGAGTAAAGGAAAGAATAGAGACTCCCTTACTACTAGAGTGCTGAGTGAATGGAAACAGTTGAAATTCAGGAAGGAGATCTGTGAAAGCTGCACAGGAAGGAGGCATAGTCCTGTCTCAGTGCAGTACTGGAGTCCATAGTGGCATAGACTCTATTAGAGAAATTTAATTTTGGTAACTGAACCATCTGTCCTTGCTGGATCTGGAGATTTGAATGGTTCCAAATGGCTTCAGGTTTAACAGAGAAATGTACCTGATATTTGTCATGGGAGATGCTAATGATGGTATCCTGTGTGCTGTACCCGGCACTGATGAGGAAAAGATAGAATATACCAAAGTGAAAGATACTTTTGATGCCCATTTCTTAGGCAGACAAAATATTATATATGAAATGACCAAATTTAACAGGAGCTGGAAAAAACATGGGAAAACAGCTGAGATTTTGATTACTGTAGTTCATAGTCACGCTGAACATTGCAAATATGGAACTTCAAAAGAAAAAACTAATAAATGAGAGGATAGTTGTTGGTGTACAAAACATCAGTTTATCAGCACAGCTACCCAGATGTCACACGAGCAAAAGTGAGAATGCAAGAAACCATAAAGAAAGAGCAACGTGACTTAGCAGCATAGAGGAGACTGCATCAGGCAACATTGACGCAGTATAGAGAAATGTGAAAGGAACAGTCAGATCAAATGTACAATGTAAGAACAGCACACAACTAGATACTAGGAGACTAAACAACATTAATAGGAGGGGAACTTGGAAAAGCTGTGGAAAATGTGGCAAGACATCAACCCACAACTGACTAGCAGTGTCCAACAAAGGAGGCAGAATGTAGGAGAGGTCACAAAATGGAACATTTTGCAATAGCATGCAGGTCACCAAGAACAGTGGAAACAATCCGAGGAGTAGTGTTATCATTAGATGATAATGAGTCCATATCTCTAGGGAATCTATCCTCAATAGAACAGACACCACTTTGGCACACAAGCATGAAACTGAACACTTGAAACCTTAAATTTAAAATTGATATGGGGAAGCAGTCATTGCAGTTCAACCCCCCCCAAAATCAAACAAACAAAAAAATTGATCCTGGGATGGAGATCTGCAAAGTTCAGATAAGACTGTATGTGGAACTAGTAACAATACATTGGATGTCTGTGGCCAGCTCATTGGGAAACTGGAGAAAGAACAAAAGGTTCTTCCACAAATAATATATGTAATACAAGGACTGATAAACTCCCTACTAAGGTTTCTGGCAATATAAGGGCTTCACTTAGCAGAGAAACTGGAATTCATTAAATTTTAGAAACAAACTATATAGGAGATGTATCCAACCATCTTCACATGGCTAGGAAAGCTGTCAGGGGAATACAAAATAAAATTGATACCATCAGCAACTCCCTTTGCTCTCACAGCGCTTCCCTATACTCTGGGGTGGGAAAGTCAAAGAAGAATTAAGGAGAATGAAAGATATAGGGTTTATTTCCCAGATAGAAGAATCTACCGACTGGTGTGAGGGGATGGTTGTAGTACCGAAGCCCAGTGGCAAAAACTGGATTTGTGTGGACATTACACAACTTAACAAAAGCATGTGCAGAGAAAGACACATGCTTCCCACAGTTGACCAGATATTAGTTCAATTATCAGAGCCAAAAGTCTTGTCAAAGTTAGACGCTACAGCAACAGGCTTCTGGGAAATCCCTCTTGATAAAAAAAAAATCTGTGCCATTAACTATTATCCTGTTTGAAAGGTATAATTTCAATAATCTTCCACCCAGTGTGTCTTCAGCACCAGAACCTTTCCAAAAAAAGAATCTCTCAGATCGTGTCAGGTTTACCAAGCATCCTTTGCCATGCAGCTGGTTTGCTGTTATATGACAGAGATAAAAATGAGCATGATGAACAACTACATGCAGTGTTGATGTGCTTCCAACTAGCCACTCTTACTCTGACTTGGAAATGTTAATTTGAAAGGCATGGTTAAAAATTGTAAGACATAATTAGGAAATGGAATTCAGCTGGATACAATAAAACTGAAAGTATTGCTCACTTTAACGAAACTCCAGGATGTTTCTGCTGCAAAAAAAGATTCCTAGCATGGTAAATCATTTTGGGAAATTCTTACCAAATATCGCTCATTAACAAAACTTGTAAGAGATTTCCTTAATGGTCACAATATGTGGATCTGGGGTTAGGGTTAGGGTTAGAACACATTTAGTAAAATAAAACTACTGACATCTCCCTCTCTTTTTGCACAATACTCAGTAAACTATCTGATGATGGTAGCAGCAGACACATTTTCATAGGGTCAAGTATCAGAGGAGTAGCCGTGTTAGTCTGGATCTGTAAAAGCAGCAAAGAGTTCTGTGGCACCTTATAGACTAACAGACGTATTGGAGCATGATGCATCCAACGAAATGGGTATTCACCCATGAAAGCTCATGCTCCAATACGTCTGTTAGTCTATAGGGTGCCACATGACTTTTTGCTGCTTTTACATTTTCATAGGGGTTAGGATTAGTGCTCACACAAAAGCAGCCAGAAGGAAACCAGAAACTGTTGCATTCATATCTAGAAAACTGAGCAGCAGTATGCTCAAGTGGAAAAGGAAGCGCTAACAGTCACTTGAGCCTGTGAATGGTTCAGGGCATATCTGTTTGGCTTGGATTTTAACATAGGAACAGACCACAAGCCCTTAGTATCATTATTGGTTTAAAAACCACTGGATGACCTTCCACGTAGGACTCAAAGATTTTGACTATGGCTGATGAGAGAGTCTGTCAGTACTGAACACATACCAGGAAAAGCATTCATAGCAGCAGACACTCCATCTAGATCCCCAGTTAAACCACTACCAATGGAAGAAGAAAAGGCTTTAGAAAATTGTCGGAGAGTCTATACTGACCTTGTGCTGGCAGCAATTCCACCATCTGCCAACTGACTTTAGAAAACTAGAAATGAAGAGCTAAAGGATGACACTTGCCAGAAACGGACTCAATTCTGCCAAAGAGGGTGAGGCAAAGACATCAGCTTCCAGTAGAATTAATGCCATATTTTCAGGACCAAAATGACCTTCATATAGCTGATAGCCTGCTTCTGAAAGGACAATGCAGTCTTAATCCCTATAGTACTTCAGAAAGAGACGCTTTCCAAAATCAACGAGGGACACCAAGGTATAAATAAATGCAGGGCATAAACACAACAAACTGCATGCTAGCCTGGTCTGAGTAGGCAAATTCAGATGTCAGTAGAAGGCAGAGAGGTTTGTAACAAGGGAAAACTAAAAACAATCACAAACCCGTTACTTTCTGCAAAGCCTCACAGACCTTGGCAGTGGGAAGCAACAGATCTGCTTTTCTGGAAAGGACACACATACATTATTGTAGTCAATTATTTCTCCAGATACACTTGGCTATATTTATGCAGACTTCATTGGCACACTTCATCCCAAAAACTAAAGTCAATACCTGCGAGAAATGGAGTTCCTGAAGTCCTCAGATATGATAGTTGGCCTCAATTTATCTATGAAACAATCATACTCACAGAACAATGGAGAAGTGGAGAGAGAGCACTGCAGGCTTTAAAAAGACTTCTGCAAAAATTAGTCGATCCATATAAAGCACTTCTGGCATATTGGTGAACGCTCCTTGTGACTGGACTATCTCCAGCAGAACTTCTTATGGGAAGATGACTAAAGACACTTTTACCTGTGGCACTGATAAAGCCTGACTTGAAGGAATTTCAAAAACGGGATGCTGAAATAAAAGTTTGGCAACAAGAAATTCAGTGTTTGGCAGAGAAGAAAAGCACTATTTGAGCTGAGATCAAAGAGAAAAGTGTGGATCAAAAGCTATCAGATATTCTAAACTAGGTAGAAACTTCCAGATGCTACCTAATAGAGACTCCAGAAGGACTTCACCAGAGGAACCGGGTTCATCTTCAATATTTCCCAACACAACAAATAGAGAATTGGGAACCTGCACTTCTCTGTCAGGAAGTAAGCCCCCTCCACAGGGAACTCCACACACAAATACAACAGAAGTGAGAACATGTCTGAAAGATGGATAAGATCCCTGAAAGATTTGATCTTTAGAATACTGCTTAGGACTATTTAAATACAGTTGATAAGGGAACATAGATGTTTTAAGGGATTTGATGTTTATTATGAATTTGTGTGTGTATATACATTGATTTATAATTTGTTATAATCTTTATTGTAAAGAAAAGGAGGTGTGGAGTGGTTATAGCATTCCTGGTCCTTCATGGTTATCAGAGAGGACCAGGGTGTGTTGTGGTAGGGAGTCTATGAAAGGTAGGAATTGCCTGCTTTGTGAATTCTCTGATTGCTGCTGAAAGAACAGTTCTTTGAATTTATGTAACAGGGCACAGACTTGCCACAGCAGCACCTTCTGCTGACTGGTTTGGGAAATAGCTCTTCCAGCAGTGCCCCTTTGCTAGTTGTGTCTTGCCCTCCTTTCCTTTCTCGGTCTCCACTGTCATCACAGTTGGACCCATGTCACTCCTGGACCAAGGTGTCCACTTCTGGACACTGCCCTCTGGCTGTGCCAGCTCTGCTGGCTTTCCCCCCACTTCTGGGGGATCGACAGCTTCTGGTTCTATCATTCACCTCAGTGGCTCACTGCAGTCCTCAGTCTAGCCCCTTCCTCAGAAGGGCAAACTGCAGCCTGCTTAGCCACGCTCATCACTGGCAAGTGGGGTGGGGGGGACAGGGGAGGCCAGGCCCACATGTTACTCTGGGTCTTGACCCAGGGATCCTCTAGCGGCAGCCACTTACTGCCCTTCTCCAACTCTCCTCTACTGCCTGCTTCCCTGGTCCACTTCCCCATAGCCCCAGCACCATCTCTGCCCCTTTGTGTCAGGGCCCCAGTCTGGCAGTCGTCAGCCAAGAGCTTCCCCAGCCTCTGCTGAGCCTGCCCAGACCTGCTCTGTCTTAGGTGTTTCTCCAAGAGACAGTTCTTCTCCACTTCTCTCCACCCTGCAGCCTTCTTATAGGTCCCAGCCTGGTCCTGATAGGCTGCTTTCAAGCCTCCATTTGACTGGCTCCCAGTAAGACCTTCCATGATTGGCTGAGGCTCTGTGCAGCCTCTCTGGCTTCCTTTAACCCCTTCCACACCAGAGTGGGGCAGCTGCCCCACTACAGAAAAGAATAATACTCTGCATTCTGGAAAACTGATTAGTTCATACAAATGAGAGCAGCAGTGATATCATCCTTATTTGACAGCCTTCACTAACACACGGTGAACATAATGCTATCCTACTCTATTTCTCTGCTCTAGTCTGTAAGTAAGAAGGGTTTTGCTGTTCTCAAAACAGCATGACTCTGCATTTTTCTGTAGCCCACCTGCTGAGAAGAATGGAACAAATGAGTTGTATGCTCATGTACACACACCAAAACACAGCTGGTAGGTCTAATTTTAAGCCTATTCGCCTTGACAGTGTTCTTTTAATAATCTCTCTCTATTTGGGAATTTATAGATTCACTTAGGACATATCCTCAAGTGATCTAACCAGTCCTTGAAACTACTGCTCACATTGTATTATTAGTCTGATTTTAGC
Organism: Gopherus evgoodei; assembly: GCF_007399415.2. Lineage (NCBI taxonomy): Eukaryota > Metazoa > Chordata > Testudines > Testudinidae > Gopherus > Gopherus evgoodei. The sequence goes on from NC_044323.1 coordinate 208,026,014, forward strand.
AATGTATCTTGTACACTTGTAAACAGTGGTTTGACCATGAATTCTTCCTCTGGTGTAGCTGCAAAACTAGAAGACTTTACACTGCTGTAACATCATCGAGAGCATAAACCTCACAGAGAGCTCCCATAAAAACTAAATGATCTCAGAGTCGTAGAAATTAGAGATGAAAAGAACCAAATCCAGCTTGTGATGTTTCAGTGAAAATAAATGTGTTATGAGCTTCCAAACAAGACCAAGGCCCTGTGACAAGAGAACTGTTAAAGCCAAAGTGAAAATACACACAGATTTGGCTGCTTCTTTCCAGCTCTTTTTTTCCCCCAGAAAGGAAACATTCCACAATAAAATTAAGATTTCGTAGAGTTTTCTGTAGATTAATGGAGTTTCCAGCACAATATTTTACTGGAACTTTACTACAGTAATTGGGTATTTAATACCATCTTGAGCAGGCATGAGTGAACCACAAGGAATTTAGATTTTGCGAACATCTCAGACTATCTTTTGTGTTTGCAAAGTTACTTTGAAATTTCAAAATCTTTTATTCCTTTTACATGAAACCTTCCCCAATGATAAATCACTTACAACCCTCCTCCTTCCTCCCCCCCCCCAACAACAACTTGCTAGTTAAAGAGAAGCCTGTGCTATGCAATAAAAAATACAGGAACTTTCCAAAAGCCAGAGTGGCACAGGTATGTCACTATCTATTGTATACATACAGTATATATATATCATCTATTTCCCATATGTGGTATTATGTATCCTGTGCTGATGTGGAACCACTGCAGCAAGTGAATGCTGTCTGCCACAAGCCTTCTAATTTATGCTGGGAAGATGGGACAAACACACAGGAGCACAAGGGGAGTGCAAAGCTGAGCTCTATCCTACCTTTAACTCCAATTTATACTGTGTGAATACCTCTGCTGAAGTTAAAAATCTCCCCCCTTAAATGTTATTCCAATGCCTTTCACATGGCTAGTGAACATAAATGAAAGATATTCCACCGTGATTCTGTATCAGAGGAAAATCCAACTGTAAAATTCACTGCAAATCAATTTCTACATTTCCACAAATACTGTTCTATACACTTTTCCCCCTAGCTGCCCAATTTTATTTCAGAATAAAAATGATTCCCAGACCATCTTGGTTAGTTCATATAAAGGTTAAACATAAACCAGAAACCAACAATGATTATTGTTAAGCATTTCTGTGTCAAATATCTCACTGATACAAAATGATAAAATCTCAGAACATCAATATTCCAGTGAACATTTTTTCATCCATATTATTTCAAATTTTTTTTGGTAATCTGTCGGCTTATCTCTGGTACAAATCAATATCACATGCTGCAAAAAACTCAACAAACTGTTCACGATGCATTACTACTACAAGAGGTAATGAACACTATAGAGCTAATGTGATATTATTTAGCTTTGCTAACTGATCAAGTGAAATTTAACTTTGAAAGGTGATTAAATAAACTGGCAAGCCAACACAGTTACAGGACATGGAGCTGGATTCTTTTCTGCCTGGTGTTAACCAAGTTACGATTACAGAATATTTGTTGTTACCAGAGAGAACTCACCTTGATTTTCAGAGTTCAGCCTTAATTTGCATTTGACTTAAAACTTATAAAGAAAGCAAATTTGAACTGGAAATCATGGAGATACAGTACACATTGATCCCCATAATGCCAATTTTAAAAAAGTGAAACCATATTGTGAATGTTATAGTCTGCTCTTCCGTGTGTTCTACACATTATATCTAAGGTATTTATGTATGTTACACATGTGAAAATTGGCAAGTGGCTCTGTCACATGTCATGTGCGAATATTAATACACTTCATTGTTCAGAAAGTGGCAGACATTTCTGGCTTTTTCTTGATTCTGCTTCTCCAAAATTAGATCAGAATGAAAATGCTATGGTACATAAAGTGTCTCACTGTGCGATCCGTTCATATTCTCATCCCCTGTCAGCACACCAGTATCATATACTCATAACCCAATCTGTTCTATTGAAGTGATAAGTCCCACTATCATATCAGTTCATTTTTTGGGTCCAGTAAGGATCGGTAGCTCTTCCCCATGGACTGCACCTTGATAGGGTGAGAAGGCTTGTGTGCTCCTGTGACCCAAGAGCTATGTTGGTGGGAACATGACTCCTGTTGGGTCATCTCAGCTAGACAGGTGGAAGGGTAGGATGCAGACTAAAGGCAGTCCATTGGCCTTCCTTGAGTGGGGGAGGGGGGGGTTGGTTGTAGGCTAATGACCCACTCCTGTAAAAATGCCATTACAGAAACCTACACTACTGCTCGGCTTTAAAAATGTAACCCACATTAAATCAATTTTATTAGATTGCATATGACATATGTCTTTTGCAAAAAGAAAAAAGGAAAAAACATATACAATTTACATACACAAACACCAATGTCCATGTAATACTTATAATACATTAAAATGTCAATCAGAATTTAGTAAAAACTCTCTTATATGGCAAAATGCTAAAATGGCAAAAATTGCCACCAATTTGATTACTACCAGGGATTGAGAAAATACTATAAACATAATCTTTTGAGATGGCGATAAAGATTTTTTTTAATCAAAAGAGGTAAAATCCAGCATGCTCTCACAAACTGGAAAATTCTACAGTCCAAAAGATAATGAGATATATTTTCCAGCGCTCCAGATTTACATGGGTAAAAACAAAGATGCGAAGGAAATTGTCCATATCTACCTTTAGGGACACCAGTTTCCATGGTTTGGAATCTTAACTGAATATATGGCTTACGTAAAAGGATTTGATAACTCATTCAAATATGGTTCACAAACATGGGCCATCTTCAAAGTAGAAAACCTAAAAGCAAAAGTAGTGTTCATAGCTAAGTCTCCGTTTATGTCATGGAAATCACATCCCCAACATTTTCTGCTTCAGCCTCTGGGGTCATGGGGCTGGAGTTGGCAGCCAGCAGGGACCTGGCAGGGTTCCAGCAACAGGTGACAGCCTCACATGCGGGGGTGAGGATGGGGCGAGGACAGGGTTTGGGGAACCCAGCAGTTCCTAGCCACCATGGTGGCAAGAGAAACCATGGACTTGCAGCAGCAAATATCACAGACAGGTCATGGCTTCCGTGAATTTTGGTTTATTGCCCATGACCTGTCCGTGACTTACTAAAAATAACCATGACAAAATCTTAGCCTTACTCATAGCTAAAAGAATAAGATAAAAGCTCTCACTTAATGTACTTCAGAATTTAGTAGCCTCTAGAAGAAGATATAAAGGTTTATTATATCATAAAAAACCAAAAACATATTAGATCATTGTGCAATGATTTTGAAGCAGCAGCTAAAACTAAAAATTCTTCCATATTTTGGAAGATGGTGACCTCTGGTTTTGGTTAGGTATATTCCAGTTTAGGAACCCCACATTAATGATGAAGCCATTTTGGCCAGGTCTTTTAAAAAACAACTGGTTAGGGAAATCATTAATCTAATTCTACCATAATTGATGCAATGAGGAAACCTCTCCTTGATTTATCACTTTGGCCTTCAGTAACAGACAGTGAAATCCAGTCATTTATTTTAGCCCAATGATGGGAAAAAGCTCCAGGGGAAGATTTTCTCTCCACTGAAGTTGTTCAGGAGACTCTTGATTGGTGATCCCCAGTCTTGGCTAAATTATTTACTGTAAGAATCCATCCGGAATGATTCATATCTGGCTGGAAGTCTAGGGTGATAGTCTCTATTTTAAAAAAAGGGGGACAAAAATCCTGCTTAACATAGACCTATTAGATGTGGCAGGAACAATTTATTCTAGATTTTTACTATCTAAACTTGAAACTCAGTTCACTTTAATTCAATTAGATCTAGAAGGCAGAAGATGACAAAAAGTAGCCAAATCCACAAGAAAGCTACTTCGCTGATGAATTTGTTCTCTCCTAGATCCATAATCAAAATTGATATGTGGAACATGTGGACACTTTTCAAGTCTGACAAAATGGTTCAAATAACAAAAGGAATAGATATAAATTAGATATACTGAGCCCAAGTGAAATGAGATGTGCAACATCAGGACAAATAACTTTGTCAACTGGGCACATTGTACTATATTCTGTGCTACTAAATGATGCACACAGAGATGGCACGGGTCTAATACTATAAAGGAGAGCAGATAAAAGCCTGATAGACTGAGCACCAAATTCAGAAAGGATTATAACAGTACAATTTAAATCAAAGTTCCAGAAAGTGTCCACTGTTCAATGCTATATTCCAAAGAAATCAAGCTAGTCAGGAGAAAAAAAAAACTTCTACAACCAGCTACAGAGCATAATAGCAGCATCAAGAAAAGAATAAGTGGAAATGTGAATGCTAAAGTAGGGAACAGCAATACTGCCAGATATGTAATTATGGGGCAAAAAGACCTCAGTGAAATGACCGAAAAGGCTGATGTTTGCTGATTTTTGTGGAATGAATTATCTGGTCACTGGAGGAGCTATTGTCTCTCACTGTACTTTTCACAAGATAATTTAGAGGTCATCAGACCACAGAACAGGCAATCAAACTGATCACTTTACAATTTGGTGCAAATGGAGAAGAACTTGAGAAAATGTACATAATGGGAATGGGGCACATGTAGGAATGGACCACACACTAGCGATAAGTAAATTGAGAATAAAAATAAGAACAAAAAAGGGAATTGAACAACAGAGATTCCCATGTTATAACATCATCAAGCTAAAATAGACAAGAACATAACAAGAGCTTAGAATTGTGCTAGCAAATATATACCAAGCCCCGGAATATGAAAATGATGGAACAGTAGAAGGCAAATGGAAACATGTAAAGGAAACTTTCACCAAAATCTGCAAAGAAGTGCTGAGATTTAGAAAGAAATACCACTGAGGATACATTGTAGAAAATTAAAGAAAGCTGCAAAATCAAACAAACTAAATCAAGCAAGAACAAGAACTCAGAAACAGAGACTGAAGGGGGAATATGCTGTAATGAACAGAGGTCAGAAAAATTGCTAGGAAACACAAACAAGATTTTACAGACAAAATGACAACAGATGCACAGGTCGCCACAATACAAAACAATATAAAAACAGTGTACAATGTCTCTAGACAGCTGTCCAGAAGAAAAAAAAAGTAATCAGCCAGTCTAAGACAACAAGCGTAACTTAATAATGAAGACAGCAGAACAATAAAATATATGGAGGCAGTATTTTAGCCAGCTACTGAGAGGTGAGCCAGTGGTTAAGCCCCCAGATATGGAGGAAGAAGCAGATTGGGATGTCAAATTAGGATCTGTCATCACAGTTGCCAACTTTCATGCAGTAAATAAGTACCCTGACTTTCACAATAAGCCAAAAATCAAGCTAATCCCATTTCAAAACAAGGCCAAAATAAGCCAGTCCCTACGAACCTCAACACTGTATGTGACTAGATCCCCACCGGCGTGCACTCTGGAACTGTGGTGGGCCCAAGTGCACCCCTGACTCTCTCCCACCCTAGCCCCTGCCTGCCCCTGCTTGCTGGGAGCTGATCAAAAAACCAGCTACAACAAGCAGCAAGCTACAAGCCAAAGACTAGCCAACAAGCATCTCACAAGCCAATTAAGCCAAAAACAAACCCAATTTCTGCATTTTTTTCCACAGGGTTGGCATATCTGCCTGTCATTAGAGTAAAAGTAGAGAGAGCAGTCAGTCCATTAAAAGCAGAAAAGCACCAGGTCTGGACAATATCCCAGTGGAGGTCCTTAAGACAGTCTTGAGGAACAAAGTAGATATATAGATAGGCCTCTTATAAAAGATATGGGAAGAAGAAAAAGGAAATACCAAATGAATGGAAAAATGGTCATAGAGTAAAACTGCCAAAGATAGGACATCTCAGTCAATGCAAAAACTGGAGAGCCATTCAATTGCTGTCCTTCCCAAAGTAAAGTACTTATATGGCATTATCCTAGACAGACTAAAGACAGAATTAGATTCAAGGCTATGGCAAGAACAGGCATAATGCCAAGGCAAGGATTGGTAGCAACAGACAGGTACTCAAGGAGAAGGTGCCAGATACAAGCCGGACAATTGTTGAGAAGGGATGTCATGTCATTTCACTGTTGTTCTTTTTAAGTGGAAGACTCGCAGGGGTTCTTTCCTGTAAAAATTCCTGATCTGAAACCAACAGTTTAATTCTGTGTCTCCAAGACAGAATCTCAGCAGTGACAGCTCCCTTCAAAGTCAATCCAGCTTCTGAGAGAAGGGAGGTTCTTATACATGTACTCTGCTCTCTTCCAGCATATCTGCAGGAATGGTCTTCAGTTTCCAGCAGCCTTGCAGACTAAAAGACATACAGTAGTTCGTGCCCATTACTCTTGGGGAGATTGGAACTTGGGCTGTGAACAGACACAGCAATTTGAGATTTCTTCCAACTACCCACTATATTCCTGAGACTACATCCTTTCCCTGAACACCTATGTTCCATGTCCTCAAGATTTGAAAGGCTGGTACTGCTGTCCGCGGTGGCTTCCTTCACCAGTTTTAAAGAGCCAGTACTCCCTCCTGGCAAAGAGTAATATCATTAGCCCAAGGCATTCCCTTGACAATGGCTTTGGAACCTAGTGATATTTTCTCTTATTAGCTGAGCTGAGCTCTATATCCTGTGTCTGTGCAGCTGTTTGTATTAGCTCTCTGCCCTGAGCAGGAATTTTCCCTTTATCCATCATTCATAACTTGCTGCAGCAATTTCACAGAATCAGTACATATTGTGAAAAAATTAAGGATAAAAATATTTTTATTCTTTAAGCAACAAGACAAAAACACTAACAGTGTATGGATTTCCTTATATATAGATTTCTTAGAATCATAGATTATTAAGGTTGGAAGGGACATCAGAAGTTCATCTAGTCCAGCCCCCTGCTCAAAGTAGGACCAATCCCCAATTAAATCCCCAAATGGCTCCCTCAAGGATTGAACTCACAACCCTGAGTTTAACAGGCCAATGCTCAAACCACTGAGCTATCCCTACCTTCTTCTCTATCTATATTTTTCAGTTAGATCCTTGCCAGTAAGTAAACAAAGAAAAGAGGAAAAAATTTTGGTCTATTCTGGGGGAGTTTAAGATAGATACGTAATGTGCACATACTCGACCAAACCTTGATCTCATTTACCCCAATGTTAATCCAGAGCAACTCCACTGAAGTTAGTGGATTTATATTGGTGTAAAATAGTGTGAGATTAGGCCAGACTCTCTAGGTTTGCTGATCACTCCTCTCCCTGGACTGATGAGTATTATATTAGCCTCCCACCTAATATAATACTCTGGAAGAAAAGACGGTTACTCACCTTTGTAACTGTTGTTCTTTGAGATGTGTTGCTCATATCCATTCCAATTAGATGTGAGCGCGACACGTGCACGTTCGTAGGAAGATTTTTACCCTAGCAGCACTGGGTGGGTCAGCTGGGTCGCCCCCTAGAGTGGTGCCGCCATGGCGCCGGATATATACCCCTGCCAACCCAATGGCCCTTCAGTTCCTTCTTGCTGGGTACTCCGACAGAGGGGAAGGAGAGCAGGTTTGGAATGGATATGAGCAACATATCTCAAAGAACAACAGTTACAAAGGTGAGTAACCATCTTTTCTTCTTCGAGTGCTTGCTCATATCACTTCCAATTAGGTGACTCCCAAGCCTTACCTAGGCGGTGGGGTTGGAGTGAGATGTCGCAGAATATAGAATTGCTCATCCAAATGCCGCGTCATCTCTGGACTGTTGAACCAATGCGTAATGTGACGCAAAGGTGTGGACTGAGGACCAGGTAGCTGCACGACGTATCCCCTAGGTGGGTACATGAGCCAGGAAAGCGGCAGATGAAGCCTGAGCCCTGGTAGAATGAGCAGTAAGGTGGCTCATCGGAACATGAGCCAAGTCATAGCAGGTGCGGATGCACGATGTCACCCAAGATGAAATCCTCTGGGAGGAGACAGGTAGGCCCTTCATTTGGTCTGTGACCGCGACGAACAGTTGAGGTGTTTTATGAAAGGGCTTTGTTCACTTGATATAAAATGTGAGCGCCCTACGGACGTCCAGGGAGTGCAGTTGTTGCTCCTGGCGTGATGAGTGTGGCTTCGGGAAGAAGACCAGAAGGAAGATATCCTGGTTGATATGAAAAGGCAATACCACTTTAGGGAGGAAGGCCGGATGTGGTCGCAACTGTACCTTGTCCTTATGAAACACTGTATGCGGGGTGTCCACCGTGAGAGCCCGAAGCTCTGAAACTCGTCTTGCCGATGTAATGGCTACGAGGAAGGCTGTCTTCCAGGACAGGTACAGCAGTGAGCAGGTTGCTAGTGGCTCGAAGGGAGCAGTCATAAGTTTGGCTAGAACTAGGTTGAGGTCCCAAGTTGGGGTGGGGTGGCGTACTTGTGGGTATAATTGCTCCAAGCCCTTGAGAAACCTCGAAACCATGGAGTGAGAGAACACCGAGCAGCTGCTCTTGTCTGGGTGGAAGGTAGAGATGGCCGCCAAGTGCACCTTCAATGAAGATACTGCTAGGCCATGCTGTTTGAGAGACCAGAGGTAGTCCAAGATGGTAGGGACCAGTACCTTGGTGGGAATAACATTACATTGGTCGCACCAGCAGGAGAAGCACTTCCACTTGGCCAGATACGTTAACCTAGTGGAAGGTTTACTACTACCCAGGAGAACTTGTTGCACCGAGGCAGAGCAACGTAACTCGGACTGGCTTAACCATGCAGTAACTCTGCTGTGAGGTGAAGAGACTGCAGGTCTGGGTGGTGAAGTCTGCCATGGTCCTGAGTTTTGAGGTCCGGGCAGAGAGGTAGAGGGATTGGGTTGGCTATCGACAGGTCGAGCAACATAGTGTACCAGTGTTGCTTTGGCCAGGCTGGAGTGATCATGATCAGGTGCGCTCTGTCTCTGTGGAGCTTGAGCAGGACCCTGTGAACCAGCAGGAATGGTGGGAAGGCGTAAAGCAGATGGCTCGTCCATGGTATCAGAAATGCGTCTGAGATCGAGCCCTGGGAGATACCTTGGAAGGAGCAGAATGTCTGGCATTTCCTGTTCTCGTGGAAGGCGAAGAGGTCTACGTGGGGAAAGCCCCACTTCCAGAAAACAGAATGGATAACATCTGGATGAATCGACCACTCGTGAGACAGGAAGGATCTGCTGAGTTGATCTGCCAGAGTGTTCCGAACCCCTGGGAGAAAAGACACTACCAGGTCTATTGAGTGGGCTATGCAGAAGTCCCAGAGCTGAATAGCTTCCTGATAAAGGGGGGAGGAATGTGCTCCTCCCTGCTTGTTTATGTAAAACAGGGCCGTTGTGTTGTCTGTGAACACTGAGACACAACGGCCTTGTAAATGCCCTTGAAGCACCTGGCACGTAAGGCGGACTGCTCTCAGCTCCCACACATTGATGTGCAAGACCAGTTCCTGAGCTGACCAAATGCCTTGAGTGTGGAGATGTTCGAGGTGGGCACCCCAGCCGAGAGATGACGCGTTCGTTGTCAGGGTCATTGAAGGCTGAGGCGGATGGAATGGCATCCCTGCACAGACCAGGAAGGGCGTCAACCACCAGTCCAGGGAGCCTAGGATGCTCGGGGGGATGGTGAGGATCATGTCTATACTGTCTTTGACCGGGTGGTATACCAAGGAAAGCCAAGTTTGAACGGGACGGAGACGTAGTCTGGAGTGTTTGGTCACAAATGTGCAGGCAGCCATGTGACCCAGGAGGCCGAGACAAATGCGAGCCAAAGTTGTCGGGAAGTTTTGTAGGCCTTGTATAATTGATGCCATTGCCTGAAACCGAGGCTGTGGTAAGCAGGCCCTGGTGAGACTGGAGTCCAGAATGGCCCCAGTGAAGTCTATTCTTTGTGTGGGAACCAGAGTGGATTTCTCTATATTGATCATCAGACCTAGTCGCTTGAATAGGTCCTTGACGATGCCCACATGACAGGTGACTTGGGTCTTGGAGGCCCCTCGAATGAGCCAATCGTCGAGATACGGGAAGACGTGTATCCGACGACGACGGAGGGAGGCGGCAACTACAGCCATGCATTTTGTGAATACTCGTGGGGCTGTAGAGAGGCCAAACGGAAGGACTGTAAATTGGAAATGTTGATGGTTGACCACAAACCGGAGGTACCGTCTGCGCGGAGGGTAAATAGCAATGTGAAAATACGCGTCCTTCATATCGAGGGCAGCATACCAGTCTCCCGGATCCAAGGATGGGATGATGGTCCCCAGGGATACCATGCAGAACTTCACCTTTATCGTGAACTTGTTGAGTCCTCGCAGGTCTAGGATAGGTCTGAGATCTCCTTTTGCCTTGGGGATTAGGAAATAGCGGGAATAGAACATCTTGCCCCTCGAGTCCTTCGGTACCTCCTCTATAGCTCCCATGGCAAGGAGCGTCCGTACCTCTTGCAAGAGGAATTGCTCGTGAAAGAGGTCCCTGAAGATGGACGAGGATGAAGGTGGGGGTGGGGGGGCAAAATAAACTGGAATGGTATCCGAATTCTACCGTGCGTAGGACCCAACGATCCGAAGTTAGTTGGGTCCACACAGGGAGGAAAAGAGAGGTGGTTGTAAAAGGATCCTGGGAAACAACTGGTACGCCGTCCTTGGACGTGCCTTCAAAAGTTTGGTTTGGGTCCCGCAGGTGGTTTGGAGGGACCCTGATTCTGACTCCCTTGGGGTCCAGACTGCCGTCTGCGATTGCCTCGGCTGCGCCTTCTGCCGAAGTCCTGTCGTGGCCTAGGTGGGGGCTAAGGGCGGTGAGGCTGGGGCCGAAAGGATCTGCGTTGAGTCAGCAGTGTGTGCATCCCGAGCGAGTGCATGATCACCCTATTGTCCTTTCGGCTTTGCAGCCTAGGGTCAGTCTTTTCAGAAAATAGGCCTTGGCCATCAAAGGGCAAGTCCTGTATGGTGTGTTGTAATTCAGGTGGAAGGCCTGACACCTGAAGCCATGATATTTGCCTCATGGTGATTCCTGAAGCCAGAGTCCTGGCTGCGGAGTCGGCCGCGTCCAGTGAGGCCTGGAGAGAAGTTCTCGCCACCTTCTTCCCTTCCTCCAAAAGGGCAGCAAACTCTTGGCGGGAGTCTTGGGGAACTAACTCCGTGAATTTTCCAACCGCTGCCCAGGTGTTGTTGTACCAGCTAAGCAGGGCTTGCTGGTTTGCCACCCTGAGTTGGAGGCCCCCAGCAGAGTACACTTTGCAGCCCAATAAGTCCATGTGCCTAGCCTTCTTTGATTTTGGAGCAGGAGCTTGCTGGCCATGGCACTCCCTTTCATTGACTGATTGCACGACAAGGGAGCAGGGAGGAGGGTGCACATACAGGTACTCGTACCCCTTAGAGGGCACCATGTACTTCTGCTCAACTCCCCTGGCCGTGGACGGAATAGAGGCGGAGACTGCCAGATGGTATCGGCATTTGCCTGGATCATACGAATGAATGGCAAGGCCACTTTTGTGGGGGTGTCAGCTGACAAAATATCCAGCACAGGGTCCTCTATCTCTGGGACCTCCTCCACCTGAAGATTCATATTCAGGGTCATGCATCTCAGGAGGTCCTGATGTGCCCTCAGGTCAATTGGAGGAGGGCCCGAGGAGGATGTCCCCGCCACCACTTCATCTGGAGGGGAGGAAGAGGAAAGGCCAGGGACAAGAGGGTCCTGCATGGGCTCCTGTTCTTGGGCAATGTCAGGCTCAGGTGGCACCTGAGAATCTGTTGACTGAATGGGAGCTTCCTCCATACCCGCAGGAGGGGGGTGGCTGACAGTCACCTCTGGCACTCAGTGTTCCGATGGTACAGAACGTGATGGCACTGGAGGCACACCTTGGGCTTGGTGATATGCCCAAGGTGTCCAGAATGACCACTGATGAAGTCCTTGTTCTTGGGCCTGGGTCTCCTGGAAGACTTGGCTGGGCACATCTGAGTCACGGTCCTGTGCATAGGAAGCACTGTCCACGTGAGATGACACAGATGTGTGTCGAGACGGCCACGGAGGAGCTGAAAAGCCCTGGGAAGGGTCTCCATCTCTAAACAATCTCTCTCTGTGCGGCACCGGAGAGTGGTACCGGGCGCCATACCAGTACCAGGATCAAGACTGGGACCTACGACCGGAGTGGTGCCAAGAGGTTGACCGAGGTCTCAAAGCTTGATGTCTGGAGCGGCTGAGAGAGGCGCGGTGTCGGGAATGGTGCCAGGAGCTGGATTGGTGCCTAGAGTACCGGGCTGGCAAATGGAACGCTGAACGGTGTCTTGAGTGCGACCGGTACTGAGATGGAGAGTGGTGCCAGGACTGCGAGTGGCGTCGGGACTGGGATCGACGACGGGACCGAGAGCACCTGTGGGACCGTGATCGTGATCGGTGACTCTCGGCAGTGCCGACACAGGATGGTCTCAGCAGGGCAAGCTTGCCAATCGATTGTATAACCTGCACCGGTGGTGCCGGGGGTTGAGGCAGTGTAGACTCTGTCAGCACGATCAGCTCCCTTGCCGTGGAAAAGGTCTCCGGCGTGGAGGGAATAGTGAGCTCAACCACGGTGTGCACTGGGGAGCTTTCAGACATCGGACTCGACTGCCCTTGCGGGACCGGAATCGATGGTGCCGAAGCTGGCCAGGGCCGGCTCTAACATTTTTGCCACCCCAAGCAAAAGCAAAGAGTGCCGCCCCCCTAGAGGGCCATGCCGCCCAAGTCCCTGCCCCCCCGAGTGTCGCGTCGCACTGCCCAAATCCGCGCCCCCCCGAGCGCCGCGCTGCTGAAGCCCGCCCCAGCCGAGTGCCACGCCTCCCAAACCCCCCGCCTCCCCAGCACAGCACCGCACCTCTCAAGCCCCCGCCCCCCCAGCACAGTGCCATGCCTCCCAAGCCCCTGCCCCGCCAGCACTGCGCTGCACCTCCCAAGCCCTGCCTCCCCCCAGTGCCGCCTGGCCGAACCAAAAAAAACAAAAACAAACCCCGAGTGCTGCCCCATCCCAAAGTGCCGCCCCAAGCACGTGCTTGGTAGGCTGGTGTCTGGAGCTGGCCCTGATGCTGGCGGTGCCGCGGCAGGTGTTGGTTCCGGGCGGTCCGACTTAGGCGGGTGCTCCAACTGAGGTGCTGGCGGCACGGAAGCAGCAGGAGTCTTATGTTTCTTAAGCCGGGGGAGAGGGAACAGTGCTGAGCAGACATCTGTGCCGGCAACAGTCTGTGCCGAGGGTCCTTAGCAGTACTAGTGCGATCCAGTGCCGAAGAAGCGCTTCTCCCTGATGCGGACTGTCCGGCGCTCGGTGCCGAGGGTGGAGGAGTAAGAGCTGCCTCCATCAGGAGCTGTTTGAGATGAAAGTCCTGCTCTTTCTTCGTCCTTGGCTTAAAGGCCTTACAGATCCAGCACTTATCCGAGAGATGGGATTCCCTGAGGCACTTAAGACAGGAGTCGTGGGGATCTCCTGTTCGCAGCGGCTTGTGGCAGGCTCAGCACGGTTTGAAGCCTGGTGAACCGGGCATGGGCCCCGTACCGGGTGCGGGGAAGGGGCTAATTCCCAAACCCCTTTCAACTATAAACACTAACTATATTATAGAATGAATAAAACTAACTACAACTATAGAAATTATAACTATATACACAAGAATTAGTAAGAGAACTACGAGTAGCTTGGGAAGTGGAGATCAGCTAAGCCGCGCTCCACTGTTCCAATGACTGACACGGGCGGTAAGAAGGAACTGAAGGGCCGTTGGGTGGGCAGGAGTATATATTTGGCACCATGGCGGTGCCACTCTAGGGGGCGACCAGCCGACCCACCGAGTGGTGCTAGGGTAAAAATCTTCCGATGAACTTGCACGCGGCACGCGCACACCTAATTGGAATCGATAAGAGCAAGCACTCGAAGAAGAACTTGTGTTACCTAGGAACATTGGTCAAAGATTCCATTTTCTTACTATTTTAGCATCAGAAGTTACACTGACTGAAAAATGTCAGTATTTAACTGCAATCAGTAAAATGATAAAATAAAGAACTATATCACATTGATTCTAACACATAGTGAAAACAACAAAGGGCCAACTTCAATTAAATCGATGAAATTATACCAGGTATGTATTTGGGATGAATTTACAAAACAGGTCACGTAAAGTGCAGCTACAAAACTCATTTTCAATATGTAATTAACATCCACAATCGTAAGCATGCATGCAAATTTTATATGGTGGAATCTAGGCAGACCATTTTTAAAATGTAGACCATCTGATGCATATTCAATCTGTTTACATCGTGACTATTTCTATACTCATAATGAAGTGCCATCTTACTAGCCCATTGCTAAGTTTGCTTATAGGCTTCTCATTACATCCTTCTCCAAAATCGGGCGGGGGGGGGTACCACACCAAAAATAGTTTGACATCCTCTTCTTTTTCTGTCCAATAAGCTTTGAGATAAAGAGGAGGAAGGCCTTCCATCTCTTGCAGAAGCAGAGTGCCTTTTAGGGGATTATTGTCCAGTAGTCATTACCCTGAATGACAGTGGTTGTGATATGGAGTAAGAAGAAGGGGATTTTGAAATAGAGGAAAATCAAAGGAGAATGTGAGTTCTAGAAAAGTGAACAGAATTGCAAATCATTGTCTCTCCTGCACTGCACCCACACAAAATTAACAGATATGTGCAGTAGGCTCATCTAAAAGACAACTTGCTGTATGTGCTTATAAAAGTGCTAGAATATAATTCAACTACCACCATTGATAACATATTTGGCTCTTATATAGTACTTTTTCATGTGATGTATGACTCTTTCAGGCTTTCAACAGTGTGACCAAAGTTATTTGCTGTAGTTGCGATAAAACAATGAGACATGCTAAGCCTGGAATTCATGCTGGCAGACCTTCACTCAGACATTATCTAATGTACAAGCTGTGCATTGCTAGCAATACGTTGCTGTTTGCCTATATGAGAAAAATGGCAATGACTGCCTATTGAACAACACATTCCTAGTTTCCCTCCCTTCTCTGCAGTCACTAAACAAGCTGTGAAAGCACTAGGGCTTTAGTAGAGCAAATAATTCTGAAGCATTTACCACCACCAGTGAGACAATTTGATCCTGTCATTCCAGCTCCAACAATCTTTCTTCCATTTTTAGAGAATGTAATGGAGATTCACACTTGGAGTATGGATTTGGCAGGAGTAGCAGCTATGGCCGAAGTAATGAACTTATTACAAAGGAGTATAATTACTATTAATGCCAGTAGACAGTTCTCCTTGTTTCTATGAAGCAGATGTGGGGTATTCCCAAGAACATCTGTCTGGTTCTTGGCAGGCTGCAGACTGAAATACCTAATGTGCCAGATATGAGGATCTGTTTATGAGCAACTGCTAATCCATCTGCCATATAAGACACTTACTGAGAGGAAGCTCACATTGTAGCAGACAATACCATGAAACAAAGGCATAGTATATACTCATGTATGCTTTTCCCCGCCACTTCAAACTTCCTCAGCAATAGAAATGTGTAAATACTGAAAAGACTTAGTGATAAAATAAAAGCTACCAGTTCACTGTAAAGATATCATGACCTCTTTTATTCACTAATTTACTGAGTTTCATCTAATTATGAACCACTTAGTTTCCCCTAGTCTGTCAAAAGCATGAAAAACAATGAATTCACCTACATATGAAAACATAAAGCGGCCTGATTTTGTTTGAAAGGTACACAAACATTTGTGAATCTTTTAGCAAACCTGGGCTTAGTTTTCAGTTTCTAATGAAAACTGAAACTAGTCGATTTGAGTATGATTCTCCACCCCTCTGGGCCCATTAGCTCAACCAGCAGAAGGACTCTCTTTAGTATTTGTACAGGTCTGATACATTGCATTAGGTGGAGGGCAGTGATATATGCAAAGCAGCTTGTCAGAGTGGAAGGAGGTTACTAAGAACCTAACATTTTCCATTTCAAATGCCAGTAGTTCAGACCATGTTATGCTAATTTTCATGACAAGGTGGTCAGGCGAACAAGATAGAAAGCCTTAGACCCAGGAGAGAACCTAAACAAACACAGTAATGAACATTACTCTGAGCAGTTATGATATGAACAGTAAACAAACTGTGACTGATTAAATACAACAAATGAGAAATAAACCAAAATAACGTAGCATGCTATCACTAGCTAAAGCAGCTAGAAGCACCCACAATTATCAGACCTAGCTGGCAAGTCTACAGTAATTAGTTTTGAAAAGCCTTGGTTTGATGCTGTCTCTTCTGGATATATATCAAAAACGGACTCATATTCTGCGAGAGGCAATCAGATGCCTGGAATTAATTATAAAATTTTCTGATCCAAGAGGTATTGTCTAGCTTCACTAACTACCATGTATCAAAAATCAATCAATGATCTTTGCAGAGCTCCAGAATGGCCATCTCTGTTATTCTGCTCAGTAAC
This sequence comes from Gopherus evgoodei, assembly GCF_007399415.2. Lineage (NCBI taxonomy): Eukaryota > Metazoa > Chordata > Testudines > Testudinidae > Gopherus > Gopherus evgoodei. The sequence goes on from NC_044323.1 coordinate 208,042,426, forward strand.
TCAATGCAACATATTTTACCATGTTTGTGGAAATGAAGCTGACACTAAAGTGACAACCTTTACAAGGTTTATGCAAATTGAAAATAGAATGGAAATAAACTGGGTAGCCTTCAGGAGAACCTACAGAATCTTATGGGGGCAGGGTAATCAAATGCAAAACATTTCAATCCTTTAAAGCCATACCCCTTTTTCCTCCCACTTTGTGTGTCTATTATTAGTTTTCAACCTTATTGGCATCTGTCGGGTAAGGAAGATCACTTGAGAAAGGCAATAACAGGTGCTAATCTGAGCAAACCAGAAAAACAGCCAGTGGTTTTTATAGTAGTTACAAAAGTATGAGCCACAACATCTACATACTGAAGGAAAATGGAAGGCACAAGTCTGGAGGAAGTCTAATTGTAGCAGGTCTTCTAATACAGCCAACATAACATGCCCACTACTCTGAATGGCCACCACAGCAAAAGTGAGCCTCAAGTGACCTGGCACAAGCCTAGACAATCCTGTGCTCCCTCCCCAAGTTATCAGCTGGCTCACATAGAAGTTAAGGGAGCAGCTGTTAAAGAAATATTATTTTTATTTCTTATTTACACTGCTCCAATGCCCCAAACATAACAGGTGCTTTCCAAATGAAGGGGAAGATGCGGTCCCTGCACCAAAGAAAATACAATAATACTTTGCACATCTGTAGTGCTTTCTGAGAACCTCAGATCTCTTTACAAACAAAAGTTAATGGCCTAACAATGACTCTGTGAGGTAGGTATATATTTTTTTATCTCTGTTGTACAAGATTGGGAAATTGAGGTCCAGAGTAGTTATGTGACTTACCCAGGACCCCATACAATAATTTGTGTCAGAGCGGAGGATAGAACCTTGATCTTCTGACTCCCTGCTAAAATAAATAATGTAAAAGTTTTGAAGCTTTATAAATGGTTCATGCCCCAGGCCATAAATTAGCTTCTGAGTGATGAGAGCTATTGGCTATGAGCAGCTTATTCCAGAACAACCTACTGCAGAGTTTCTTGCACTGTCTACTGAAGCATTGTGTACTGCCCACTTGCAGAGAAAGAATATTAGATTAGATGAACTACTGGTCTGATCCAATATGGCAATCCCTATGTTCCTATGTCCCTTGCACTGAGTGTAGGTCCCACATTGCAAATGACTCCTGTGAAGTGGGACTGCACTATTCAAACCTTTCATTTCTAATGGCTAAGGTTTGTTGGTGTCAGTTCGTGCACTGTATTTTCTCTAACAAATAGCTTGTTTTTCATAAAGAAAAAGCCACTGCTTGATAAATGGTACTTTTGACTCTGACTGGCTGCCAACTGGTTCTGAAGAACTGGCTTAATGATATTTTGTTTCCCTTAGATTCATTGTCTAGCACTAACCACATGTTTGGCTGAGCAACTGGTGGGTGGTGTTATTGTGTCTTGATTCTTTGGCCTGTGCAAAGTTACGGTTCTTTCAGTATTTTCCATCATGAATACTCTTTTTTCAGTAAGTTTCTAATTAGTCTATAAAAGCTGCTCCATCCTGAAGCTTAACATATAAAGAGCACAACTCTGCTTTCAATTACACAAGAATCAAGCCAAGGTAATTAATGGAATTATTCCAGATTTGTGCTGGTGAGTTCAAGTTTCTACCCAAAAATACATTTTCATCTGTTTTGGGGAAATAAATTATCTGAGCTATTTTTATGTTACAACTGGCAAGAAAATAGCAATTTTCTGGATAAAGGCTATTCCCCCCCTTTACATTGACTTTATTCTTGCAAAAGGCTGCTATGTTGATCCATGCATGGTGGTGGTCTTTTAGGCATGCATCTCTTCTGTCTGCAGCCATAGTTGGTCAACTGCCTTCACAAAACTACACCTGGGAGGAGGTGGCCTGGGGACAGGAAGAGGTCAGACACATTGTCCCTTTACTCTTCACAAGGAATCCAAAGCAAAGTTATTAGAGCATGGGACTTTTGACAGAGCCCCTATAAACTGTGGGATGTTTTTTAAGTTGTGTGGCCAGGAACAGCTGTGGGTGATACTGTTGGAGCTATGCTTTTAGGAAGCTGAGGTGGCAGAATGGAGCTCAAGAGCTGGTTCAAGTCATAAGGCCTCCATGTCATAGCTCTGACTTCTAGTGGACCCCTGAGATGTGTGTGGCTCATCTGGGTTTGTAAGGTAAACTCTTGGCTTTCTGCATGAAAGGGAACAAAAAAATTCTGAGGAAAATCAAGTTCTCTGCCTTCCTTCCCAAGTGCCCTCTTCCACACCTCCCTGTGGATTTTCCATGGGGAGGGGAAATCTGGGCCTTTATTTCCCTAAATTGATCTGGTGACTTTGGCTATATTAAGGAAAAAATGCATACAGACATGTTATGCCTTCTGCCACAGTAATATCATAGAGACCTTTCATGGTCAAGGCACTCTTGCCAGTTACCTTTACAGTTAATTAGAAATGGTAATACTAATGACACACGTAAAAGTCTGATTCCTAGTGGCCAATGGCTGTTGTGCATGGGGTAACTAATTGGAGGAAAGATCAGGAGAGTACTGAGCATGGGTGAATATGGAGGTGAGTAAGGGTGGTGGAGGAGAATGGAGCTCTACAATAGGTGTTGGCAAACCCAGGGCTTAATCTTTAATTATGATGAGTGTGGTCTGGGCCTGTCATATAACCTGGTCCCAGATTTGGACCTTAGCGTCCAAAATATGGGGGTTAGCATGAAAACCTCCAAGCTTAGTTACCAGCTTGGACCTGGTACTGCTGCCACCACCCAAAAAATTAGAGTGTTTTGGGGCACTCTGTTCCCCCCCGAAACCCTTCCCTAGGGATCCCAAGACCCAAACCCTTGAGTCTCACAACCAAGGGAAATAAATCTTTTCCCTTCCCCCCTTCAGGTGCTCCTGGAGAGATACACAGAAGCAACCTCCGTGAATCTAAGCAGAGGGAGTCCACCCTCTGTAATTCCAGTCCTGGAAACAAAAGCACTTTCCTTTTCACCCAGAGGGAATGCAAAGTCAGACTAGTAAATTTAACACACACAGACCTCCCCCTGATTTCTTCCTCCCACCAATTCCCTGGTGAGCTGCAGACCCAATTCCCTGAAGTTCCCAACTAAAGAAAAACTCCAACAGGTCTTAAAAAGAAAGCTTTATATAAAAAGAAAGAAAAATACATACAAATGGTCTCTCTGTATTAAGGTGACAAATACAGGGTCAATTGCTTAAAAGAAATATAAATAAACAGCATTATTCAAAAAGAATACAAATCAAAGCACTCCAGCAACTATAGACATGTAAATACAAAACAAAAACCCAACTTTGTACTTACAACTTGGAAACAGAAGATTAGAAAGGAAAAAGAAAAATCCTCTTCATAGCTGAGAGGGACTCAGGCAGACAACCCAGAACAAAAGACTCACACACAAACTTTCCTCCACCCAGAGTTGAAAAAATCCGGTTTCCTGATTGGTCCTCTGGTCAGGTGCTTCAGGTTACTTTTTTTTCAGGTGAAAGAGACATTAACCCTTAGCTATCTGTTTATGACAGGGCCTTAAAGCCATATTTTACTTCCACTGATCCAGGGTTTGGTTGGGGACCAGACAATAGGGCTATTCCAACTTATGGTCATTGAAATGGTTCCTCAGGAGAAACATTGCCAGTAGTATTTGGGGGATTGGTAGGAAGATAGTAAGGTAGGTAGATGCTTATTGGTCAGGTCAATCCTTTCATTGAAGGAGCTCTGAAATAGGCAGCCTCTTCAGTTGTAGTGGAGATTTTCAGTTCTTGGGGCCTCAAAACATAATAAATTGGTATGTCATTTGGGTTCGTACTATACTGTACCATCTCAGTTCAAGCACTTATTTTTACAGCAAAGATGTGCTGCTTCTGTGGAATCATGGATAGGCCTGTGTCAAATTAATCTGAAACTGGCATTGAGATATTAGACAGAGAAAAACAGAGTAGAGAGCTCTTGAGGCAATTCAAGCCACTAGATTATTTTTAAAAAGAATTGCAAAAAAGTGGGCTGATTAAATGATTCATCCTGTAGAAATATCAGAGTTCAGAAGACACAGTGGATCCCAGACTGCACTGAACATAACAGCACATTACTGCAAGGAATTTGCTGACTAATTAACAAAGGATGGTCTCAATCTATCCCGCTTCAAACTCCATCAAGGTTTCCTTCGCACTGAAGGCGAATGAGGTTTGAGAAGAAAATGTCTGAAATCATTTGTGAAACCACAGTGGTGTCTTTAGCAAGAAGCAGAGTGATGTGGCAGGCTGTATTCAAAACTCCTCATGGAGAGAGATGTTCAGTTGAAAAAGTTCTTATGTCTCTGCAAACTCATAGGAGGAGAATCAGGCAGTTTTTAAAGTGGGCATGTTCAGAAAATCACTTCTGCTTGACGTTTACCCTTCAGACAAGCAAGCCAAACAGGATAATCAGCCAAATAAATAATCATTATTAGTAAAATCAATTGTGCTAGGAAAAAAGCACACGAGTTATTTCCCACCAGGATGTGTTGAAAAATATAATATAATTATATAATATAATAGGTGTTTTCTCTCTTTCCCAAAATTCTGATACCAAGACTGTAGGCATTTCAGATTGTACAGGGTCACCATTCTATTGCCTGAATTTATATAGAGGCATTTCTCTGGAGCTCATCACTAGAGAATCTGAGGGACTATAATTCTGTGGTCACTATAATGACATTTTGCAAAAAGTTTCACAGAGCAGAGGTTCAGGCAAAGACAGTACAAGTTTATTGGATGAAGTGCCTGGTTTATAGCACAGATTAAAATGTATGGTTGTGTTTTAGTTTAAAACTGTGATGTGGGAACAGATTTTCAAAGAGTTTAGCTCCCACTTAGCTCACAGGAAGTGAGTGATTTTCATGTGTCAAACTCCCAGCATCCCTTTCAAAAATCTTGCCCCTTAAAGTGCCCGACAGGGAACTGTCTTGGATGTTCAGCCCTTTCAGAGCTGGATGTGAGTATAAAAGTTCTCAAGCTGAAGTCCACCATCCTTTGAAGCCTTTTAAAGGGGTAGGAACACAGAGCATTTGGGATTTTTTTTAGTTGATTTTATTTACACACAGTTGTGCTTAATTACACTGCTGAATTTCTTTCCCTCCCACCCCCATATTAGAAAAGAGGTTCTTGGCTTCAGAATGTTTCAGAACTGTTGTCCTATAGTTAACAAAATATTGACTTCAGAGATGATAGACTCAATGGAGCTGCACTGGGGTTCAATTTGTCCACATGTAGTATGTTTGTCTATGTCTGTTATGGTTATATTCTATATTTGGAACAACATACTATTAAAGGATTTAACTATTTCCCATAACTCATTAATGAAAACACACACAGTATAGCAAGATTCAAAAAGAGATGAGACTCTTGTATGAAAAAAAGTAAGATCTATAGTTACACTAGTGAGGATATAAAATGCAAGGGTCACCAGTCATCGGGCTACTGGTAATAAATGGAGCATGAGCTAGAATAAATCTCTGCTTAATGTGCGGTGTTTCCAGTGGAAAGTTTCCATTCTGGAATTAGATTCCATCATTGGCCAGACACAGCCAGAATTTGTGGAACTTTAGAGCACAGTGTAAAACCCATCCCTTTTCTTAGGTTTTACCTTCGGGTCTGAGGGAAGGGAGACTGACTCAGACAGGGCAAAATCTTTACCTCTGGTTAACTAGCTTACTGATTTAGTACTTTTTAACATAATTCATTTACTCAGACAATGGTGATAGGCACGTCAATTATAAATCAATAAAATAAATATTTCAGTTTCCTCCCCAGCACTATCTTCTCTCGTCATCTAGTAAGATGATGTTGGACAGATTTCAAAAAGCCTTTTCATGTCTCACTTGCCAGATGGAGAAATACACTGAATAGTATGAAAGAAGAGGGTGGTTTGGTTTTCACTTCCAACAGGCTACATAAGAATCCTGCAGCAGGTAAGATTATTATTCTGCCACAGAATGAGGGGAATACATTTTTCTCTGGGCCTGGACTGATATGCCTCCAGATCAAATTGACTATGTCATTTATCTGTCACTGGACATTCCTTAAATTTGCTTTTTGTTTCCTGGGCACCATGAGGACCACAGTCCTTAAAATAATATACCTTGTGGAAGACAACCCCATAAATTTAAAACCCAGATTGTTGAAAAACAAAACTGCTTAAAGGTTAGAGAAAATCAAGTTAAAACCAAAATAAATTCTCTGCATAATATTCATGCTCTTAAATGGAGCAAACCACTAGGAGCAGATTCAGTATTAAACCAAAATTGTACGTTTGCAGAGAAATCAACAAAAGTGTATGCAATGACATTTCTCCATGTGGCAGGTTAGCAGCTATGGGTATATAGTACAGTGTGCTGAAATAATATGTATGTAGTATGCACTAAAGAGACATTTTGGCACAGATTATGGATATATAGAACAGCTCTGCTGATCCAAAACTATGTTACTTAGAGACATTAAGAGACTTATATATGTAAATTAAAGGCAATAAGACCTATTGATAAGTGTGTGTGTGTGTGTATATGCACTATGTGACTCGTATAATAAAAGGCAGCTGATTGAAAAATAGAGACCTTTTGAAAAAGTGTTGTTAAAACATTTGTCTCTATATTTAGTGAAAATTTTTTAATTGGAATTTTTTCAACCAGCTCCAGGTAGATTGGTATATAGATAACAAAAAATGCTAAATTACCAGCTGCTGCAAGGAAATTTATTTAATCTAGGTCAGTGAAATTAGCAGAATCAAGGAACCATTTTTAGAGAGAGAAATTAATGAAATGCATATGAGCATAAGTGAGCTGGTATAGAAGGAGAAGCTAGATATTTCAAAAAGGGAAATTTAGAGACAAAAGTTACCAAATTAAAATCAAAATAGACAAAGATTTTCTGACAGGCAATATTTCTCGGATATTAGATTGTTCAAAAAATGAGCCATGATGTCACACAATATTTGTTCAAATATGGCATAAATGAAAGGGATAACATTTTTGAAAGTTATATCTCACAGGTAAAGCTGAGAGAACAGCAAAGCAGTGACTCAAAGTGGAGAGGGTTCAGTGAAGAGTCACGTGAATGTTTATAGAATTAGAAAACATGCTTTATTGTGATAGAATCAAGGAGCTGTTGTGATAACTGGGCCCTCAAATTTACCCTAATTGTGAGATCAACTGTAAACAGTGTGTGAGTTCATTAAATGTCACAATAACATATAACAAATGTTGATGGGAAAAGGTGCGTAAGTGAGACAGAAAGATTGAATTAGTCCAAACAAAAAGGCCTTTTACTATAACTCAAGGACTGTGGTCAGAGCATGCTTGACAAACAAAACAATTTTGGAATCAGAACTCAATGAACCAAAATTGGTGTGTTGAAAATTAGGCCTAACTGGTGGACAAAATGATGAAGGGATAAGGTAGTTTACCCCACTCCCTTTTGAGACCTTAAAGAAGGAGACTTTGGGAAGAAACATTGGCTACTGGAGCAAATTTCACTATCATGGTCTCCATTGCCACCATCTCCTGGGACCCCAGACATTCTTCATCCTAATCCTGAGAAGTGTCGTGACTAGATCGGGCCAGTGAGAGGGACCCAGATGACACTGCCACCTCTATGAGCTCCAGCTGAATCCCAACCACCACCTGGAATGGGAGACTTGTGTGTTCTTTTTTCTCACCTTATTTCTTCTCTTTTGCATTCCTCTCCTTTTTCCCGCTGTCTAAGACTTATCTGGCCAAGACAGTGTATTTTGCAGCACTGCTGTAAGCAGGGGTGCTGGAACAATTTGCATAGTGGAGGTGCTGAGAACCATTGAAGCAATCTGTAAACCCTGTATATGATGAAAACCACTTCAAGCCAGGGGGTGTGGCAGCACCTCCAGCACCCCTAGTTCCAGCACCTATGGTTGTAAGCCTGTGACCAGAAAGAGTCAGGTAAGAGCAATCCCCAAACAGTCCAATTGTAATACAAGTTTGCCAGGTGTCTGAGTGGCTGATAAGACAGTGTGCCATGCCTGTGCTTTTCTATCGGTAAGGTTGCAAGTGAAAGGCAACACCAGAGACAGAAACTGCATTTTCTATCTTTGCTATTCTTTGATCTCCCTGTTGGTCATGTTTTGTCTTCTAGGAAATGGGATTGGACTTTAACAACAACATCAACAAAGCCAGCTCCAGCTCACCTCACCTAACTTCCTCCCTTTTCCCTTTGATACCATCTAAGAGACTGTCAAACAAGAGACTTTCCTTCAAAAAAAACTCTCTCCAACTATAGGAAAAGGGAACAAGAGATGTTGTTAAACAGAAGCCTTATTTAATATTTTACATTTCAAATGCTCGGCTTTTCCTTTTTTTCTCTATCTCCAATAAAAGTTTACAAAGAATTTTCAATGGTGTGTTTCCCATGGTACGAAGCAGGCTGACTGTACACCAAACCCCAGAACGTGTTTAAAACTGTTTAATATTGAACAGTGGCTGGGTTATGTTAACACCTTTTACTCTTGGCCCTATATAGTCTATCTACATTAATAGAACAAAAGTCAAGGTACATAGCTTAACAAAGAGAAGGTTAAGGAGTCACTTGATCACAGTTGATAAGTATTGACACGAGGAAACAAATATTTGATAATGGGGTCTTCAGTCTAGCAGACAAAGGTATAACACAATCCGATGACTAGAAGTTGAAGCTAGACAAATTCAGACTGGAAATTAGCTATAATATTTTAACAGTGAGGGTAGTTAACCTTTGGAACAATTTATCAAGTGCTGTGGTAGATTCTCTATCAGTGGCAATTCTTAAACCAAGATTAGATGTTTTTCTAAAAAATATGCTGTAGGAATTATTTTGGAAGTTCTATGGCCTGTGCTATACAAGAGATCAGACTGGATGATCGCGATGATTCGTTCTCGGATCTATGAATCTGTAGGTACGTCAGCAGAGTGAACTACTTCAGATTGGCAAATATATTGCAAACAATTGCAAAAACACGTTTTAAAATGGATACACAAGCACAGTGTAATGATATTCCAAGAAAAATATGTAACATTGTACAGAAGTTTGTTTCATGTTCAGAACTAAAACATTAAAATCTCTTGAAGTAGCAGCAGCAGCTAAACTCTGAGAAGCAAATTTTCTCCAGTATTAACTGTAAGACATGCACTTAGCAAACAGATTGAGATGTGTCATGCTCTCATTTGGCAAACACTATATGGATGTTATAAATATAAGCAAATGTCAGTTATTAGTACTTTTTCCAAGATATTTTGAAGATCTTTGAGGCATCACCACATGATGAAGTTTTACTAGAGGATGTTTTAATTTGAGCAAGGGACCTTTGAGAACACAACAAAAGGACTTAGGCAGATTTTTCAGCGAGGAAGGGAAAGACAAGTTTCAAAAAGTAAAAAAGCAGATTAACAGAACTGATCCATTATGCACATAAATTGAGCAACTGCAGATAAAGTAATACAGTTAAAGTAGTGGGAGATGTAACTGAGGCATTCCTGACATCCGCTGATGCAATAAAAATAAAATAAAATCTTATTTCCGCAAAGAACAGATAAGGGCATGAGAGAACATGCATCAGTGCCAGGAAAATCATTACAGGCTCCAGCACTGCCATAATCACCAAATGCAGAATCGTTGCAGGCACCATCACCAAAATTGCCAAGTCCAACCAGCACCCGACTGAAGCCAAAAGCTAATCAGTCCAATCAGTATGAGGGTGAGTATGCTAGTGCAGCTCTAATCAGTGAGGGTGGGATTTAAAATGCAAACACCTAGCTATGTCTAGTGGGAACTACATGGTCCCAGAAGCCAGAGCAGACTTAGATTCAAGTGAATGTCTGAGGAGTTCATAAGAGTGACGTGCATTCTGACAAACTTTACTACTGAGTACTTATTAAACAAAATACCGTCTACATGCTAGTATGCTTGGCCATCTCTGCTGTAGCATAACCCAGGATAAATATGTTGTGACATAGGGTATTGTACCAAATTGGCATGAGCATTAACACAGAGCATTTCATACCACAGGTGATGCGTGGACTTCAAATAATTTCGATGTAACAAGCAGATATACGTATTCTAATTTGTATAAACTTCTCCATGATGAAAACTAATTAGAAAATTCCACAGGAAAGAGCTTTCCAACAGAATGCTCTCTCTCTTCTCCTTAAGTCTATAATTGTGCAATACACTATACATCTCTCTCTATAAAACTACTTAAGGATGCTCACTCTAAATATTTTTGTACCAGCTGCACTCCAAGCATTTCATTGTCATTATTTACCTTCGCAGAAAGGAAATATGTCATTGTGATAGCCATTTAGCTGCCAGGTAGAATGCTATTGGAATATTTTGACTTATGCTACTGAATCTGGAGCAGCAACATTTACTAAAAAGAACAAATTGTCTTGCAGCTGCAAATCAGTTTTGTTCCAAAGCTAAAAGTAACAATGTTTTTGTCATAATAGCAGCTTTGTTTGTATGTGTGTGTTTTATCAGACTATATATCTGAACATCCCCACCCAGGCTGAGACCTCTCATGCAGCATTTCATTCTGCCTCAAATGGTATTTGTTTAAACATCCATGTTAAAACCTCCCTGAAAATAAGGGCGGGGAACCAAATTCTGACTGGTGCAAACACACGCCTGAGAGCCCAACAACAGTCAAGTCAGTTGGAAACTCATCACTCATGTTATGGCTCCCCACATAACTCATAACTGTGGGAGGCAGCTCCACATGCTGTCCATAACAGGAGCTATGGAGGGCTATTTTTGGTATGGCATAATGCCATCTTGTGACATTGCATGTAATTAACAGGAAGGGCAAAGGCAAAAGGAAGTAGACTTGAATGAGTCTGGAGACTGTCAGAGTTTAGGGATTCTCTGAGTGAGACAGTTTTAAGGTGGCATATTGTGATGATAAATTAAAGCCTTTCACTGAAACCTGAGTACCATATCTGAGAAGGGGATATGGGTTGGGGGGTAAGCTCATATGTTTATATACATACGCCTCTGGCTTACCATTGGTCTATGCATATTTTCCTCAGACTGACTATGCCAGTGTAGGACTCACATTGGCTGCTTCAAACATACGTTTTCTCCTTGTGCATTCATATAAGTGCACATAACACAGTATATGCACTGAACACTTAGGTTTGCTCATTTGGGAGATCAATTTACATAGGTACAGAATTTAGCCCTTAGACTGGGAAAGCTGACAAAACTTTTACTGAAGTGACATCAAAATGTGATATTTACTGCAATAGTGACTGGAGGGTTATTTACAGGCTCACTATTTATGTTTTAATCTACACAAATGATGCTGTCTAGTCCATAGTGTAGCTCATCACTAAATATAGAAATTGTTCATGACTTAAAAGTGAGAAGGGGGCCCATTAGAAAGACATGAACAATATAAGCATTGTGACTAGGAATGCTGACAACAAGGGTACATGCAATATATCAAAGGAAAACAGTGGGGCAGCTTTGAGGTCTAAACTTTTCTCTTAGAAAAGAGAAACCCAGAAAGATCCTGAAAGCAGATAATGTGTCTGATGAGTAATTTAGGGCTAGCTACAAATAATCATCTCTTTGTTCTTACCAAGTTGTAACATTAAAGATTATCCTTAAAATGCAGAATAGAATAACCGCTCCTTATAATTGCAATGTCAAGGAAATGGAGTCAGCAGTGCATGCTTGTTATCTTTGCTCTTGCAACTAGAAGCAATATTCAGCCCAAATCAAATATCAATTGGTCATGTAAAACATTCTTGGGAAGTCACATTTTGGAATGTTCACAGTAATTATTCTCTGATGTTCAATTTAGATAGATGGGATTTAAAAAAAAAAATCAGACCAAAAATAGCACAGTATCTCTCTATGGAAATCATTCTACCTACAACAGCTGAGCATCATTACACTGTGTAAACCTATAAGGTACCTGTTCACGTCATTTTGTATTAAACCCATTAATACTAAGGAAGGGATTCTGTCCTTCAGCCATGAGTCCTACCATAGAGCACTGTCCACACTTCAATATAACAATGATTTATATTTACTAAACCAAAACAATCAAATTGTGCTTCTGCTTTACCCATCAAATCCACTGAAGGTCATTTCAGCTCAAGTTCCATATGGGAACTAGTGAAAGTACTGTATAGCTCTTAAAGTACGACATTAATAAGCCAAACATAAAAGTGTGTGTACATATATATTCAGATCCTCTTGGTATCCAGGAAGTAGGCCCAGCCTAAGGGGAGAATCCACAGGTCCATGATACCAAATAATTGCAGGGGACAACTAATGAAAGAACAGGAATGGGAGCGAGGTTACAGGGCTAAACAAAGGGAACCTGATGGGGACACCACCAGGCAAACATCAGAAAGGATTCAGGAGATCAAAACTTTGGAAGGGAATGCTTTTCAAATCTATGAGAATCTATTCCCCCGGTTTTTGGTACTAAAACTGCTAAGGCCCTCCATTGCAGTCACTAATTCTTTTGGCCAAAGATGACTGTGAATGTTAATTTCTTTCAGATTAATGCTTCTTATTTACTAGACAGAGAATTACTTTTGAGCTGATGTGCATACTTCCATTTTTAATGTACAGATGCTTCATCGGCATTTTAGATCCTGCAACCTTTATGTAGGCAGCTCCAACTCCTTCGTAATGTTTTTACATTTTATATTTTTGAGTTTCATACTACAGTGTTGACATTTTTTGGTTATTATGATTAATTTTACACCACTTATGTATACAGTAGGTATAGGATAGTGGGTAATAAGTTTTAGCTAATTACTTAGGTATAGAGTTTCTGGATGACCTATTGTATTCACTACACTATTTTGCATGCTGAAGCATTGGTTATGAAATCATATCAATAATCCACATGTCTAGTTTAGGTATATTTTCTTTGTATGTTTTTTATTTTTGTTTGACATCACTTGAATATTTGTCTCTTCTGTAATAACTTTCAACTAGGCATTGGAAAGAGCTTTTACACATTTATAAAGCCTCACAGCCCCTCAGTGAGAGAGGTAAGTATTAATATTCCTATTTTACAACTGGAAAATCAAAGCACAGACTTGCCCAAAATCAAAGCGACTCAGTGGAAGAGTGGGGAACTAAACTGTCTCTTACCTTTAGGCATGCTCCCTCTCTATAGGCCTGAATCCAAGTCCACTAGTATCAATAGGAGTCTTTCCCTGCAATTGTATAATTCACATGGCAATTTATTTATTATTTAAAGTTTAAAATACCAACACAAGAAATAAGTTAAATAAGATGCTGCTTCTAATGGTGATGGAGAAACAAAGCAGAGTCACATTAGCCTCTTGTGGTTTATAAGAACTAGAGTAAAAACATTGTGTGCCAAAAGGAGAGACACACTAAGAAATAAAACTCTTATTTTGAGCTTCTGAGTGGTATGATATTCACTAAGGACTAAACACCACAAATGTGTCCTGAACTAATAGCAAGCTGGCACAGAATTTTTTAAAGAAATGAAGCTATTCAAAAAGAAAACTTGAAATCCTAGTTACACTTAGTTCTTACGAAATTGCCCACTTGCCCAACAACACTTAATCCCCTATCACACTGTTTCTCAACAACAGTTAGTGAACCGGCACCAGTCCCTGAAACAGCCCTAACACAGTTTAGGAAGGCAGAGAAATACTGAGGCCTATCATACTTGCTCTGTCTGATCTCCTTTTTCAGGAAGGGAGGAGGGGAATAAAGGGATAAGAGGGAAGACAGGCATATTGATGGCCTCCAGAAGAGAAGCCTGTTTCAAAGCCAATAGCACAGGCCCTCAGTCTCCTTCCAGGAAAACCACACATTCAATATATTAATATTAAGAGACTCCTGCTATGTTCATAAACATAAATAGCTAAATCAGGAGTTCTCAAACTGGGGGTCAGGATCCCTCAGGGGGTCACGAGGTTATTACGTGGAGGGTCACAAGCTGTCAACCTCTATCCCAAGCCCCATTTTGCATCCAGCATTTATAATGGTGTTAAATATATTAAAAAAAAGTGTTTTTAATTTATAAGCAGGGTCACACTCAGAGGCTTGCTGTGTGAAAGGGGTCATCAGTACAAAAGTTTAAGAACAACTGAGCTAAATGGACTGGATAGCAACATTGAAATGGAATCAGTGGCAACATGTTAGTACTAGAGCAGAGGGTAATGACCATCATGAACTGGCATAAATCAGTCAGCCCAGTCCAACAACAAAAATCTTTACCTGAGGAAACCTTTTTCTTGAGTGGTTATTGACTCAACAGCATGAGCTAAGGAGGTTTCAGCAGCAGCACTACCACAAAAACAAAAGGGGAAAATGCTCACAAGGGTATAAAACAGAAAACAAGAGGACTCCCTTATAACCCAATGTCATTCTCTAACTCCTTGCTTAATTTTCTCCATACCACCCCTTTCCTATTGCTCTCAGAGAGTTGTATTTATGAAGTTCTCTGATGAAAGCCCTTAGCACCTCATTATCATCAGCCAGGAGTCTTGTTTTATTCCCTAACTCTTTCCACCTGTATGGAGTAGACTCTGGAGGCTTGAAAAGGGAGTTAACTGCTTGTTTGCCAAACCCAAAATAGGGCTTCTGTGCCCTGTCACAGTCAGTAATGTTTAAAGAATTATTCAGGCCAAAAAAGTTCTGAATAGAATGGAAAATATATTTTAGAAAAAGCTAAATTTTAATACCAATCACAGTTTAAAATACTTACAGGGGGCAAAAAGCAGAGTGAGAAAGAAATGAATTTATTAATCTAATACATAGAATTTAGTCTTGACTTTGGGTAACCTGGTTAGAAATATCTAAACTGGTAGGGCTGGGAATCTCTGCTGGCGTAAATCAGATTCAGTGTGGTTGAACCAGTTCACTCCAGCATTTGGCTTGTAATCTGCAAAAGGAGAAATTTAGAACATTACTGCCACCTGAGATGATTACTTGTAATGTAGAGCTCTTGGAGCTAGATTCCAATTTCTTGAAAATTGCTTCAGAAGGACTTTTTTTAATATATTTTATTTGTGTTGTGCACCAAAAGCTTGTTTTCTGTGCAAATAAGTTTTAAAATGTTAGACAAACACAGTGATGATCTGGTTTGTTTAAACTGGCATGAAGATAAACAGACACAAGACAATAGCTAATTAAGCAAAGAGGAGGTGTGGACAGGGGAAGTTATGGAGAAAGAGATTAAGAAAAACATAGTTCCATGTTTTAAGATCAATATGCAGCCAATCTCCCCTCTAAATTCCAGTCAGTAGGAAATTACTAACTTCCCTATCAAGTACCAGGGAAGAAAACTGAATAACCAGTAAACCCCCCCTACAATCAATAGATTGCAACAATAATTAACTAACTTTTAATCATATAAAATGTGTAGAAATGCACTGCTACAAAATTCCCTGCCCTTACATAGCACAAAAGGGAAAGTGGCCACAGCTGCTAAATTGAGAATTCCCACACTGCAGAAGAATTCTCAGCTGGTGTAAAGACAGCTTCAGTACCTCACCCATGCTGGGATAGGAAGCATGCTGGGAGAGAGAGGAGGGTATGCCAAGTCACAGCTGACATATGGTCCTTTAGGGTATATCTATACTGCATCTGGGAGTGGGCCTTCCTGTCTGGATGCATGGACTTGTGTTAGTGGGGCTTGCACTAGCACAGTAAAAATAGCTGTGTAGACACTGTGGCTTGGGCTGGAAAGCTGGGCTGGGATGCCTACCCCCTCTGCCCTCTCGGCTTTAGAGTCTAAACTCCAGCCTGCGCTGCAACATTTACACAGCTATTTTTAGCGTGCTAGCAGGAGCCCTGGTAGCACAAGTCTGTGGACTCAGGCTGGGAATGTCATTTTTTAGAATAGCAGAACTATGAGAATTGACGGTACCAGTACAAGGCGACCAATAAGTACTATATAGTGTCTGGAACCAGATATCCTGATAAGGAAAGCAGAGTATTTCCATCCCAAAAGCTAGTCTCTGTTGCTTTTATAGGGTTCTTTATTGTTCTTAACTCAAGAATAGAATTCACAATTAAGGTATTAGATCCATGTTTAATTTTTAATCTGAGTATTAATTTAATCTTTAAGAATGCAAAATACTTGCTTTTGGTGCAAAAGACTACAAACATATATTACATGAATGTGAGTCATGTACAATCTACTCCACTGCTCTGTCTAGTCAAGTGTCCTGATTTTATAGGGACAGTCCTGATATTTGGAACTTTGTCTTATATAGGCACCTATTACCCCACCCCCATCCTGATTTTTCACACTTGCTGTCTGGTCACCCTAGCTCTGTGAGTGCACTGTACATTCCTTAGTTACACCCTCTCTGCTACTCCAATTCAGGGCATCTCAAGCTGCATGCTGTATTTTTGGACTAGATTGAAACTACCAAACATTTTTGAACACACATTAGGGTCCGTTTTTCCATCAATCTATCCTCGTTGACGTCTTTCTTCTCCTGTAGTTTATTTCCTCACAGCTGCATCACGTAATAGTGCTCAGTTTGTAGACAGCACTGTTCATGTGTAGAAACAGAGAGGACAAAATCACTTCTGTTCCAACAGCACTAACTTTTTGCAGGCTGAGAACAGCATCACTTTTTTTTTTATAACTAGTCTGAACTTAAATCTCTCTCTTTAAAGAGAGTTACTTACAATTAGTGAAATTATAGTATTCAGATTTTTCCAGTGACTGAGTTTGGTGCTGTAGTGCACTCCACAGTTCATTTCATGACTGCTTAATCTGAGCCAGGAAATGGCCAGACCCAGTGTGACACTATGCAGCACAAATTGTGTCCCTCATTCGGCAAGGCGGAGAGCCAGTGAGGTGCATGACCTATGTCTTCCAGCAGCCTTGGTGATGAATCCCCCTTGTGCATACGGCTGAGTCTGTCTCAAGAAATATTACCCCTACTCATCATTGATTTAAACAGCTCCTCAGCACTGTCTTATACTTTAAAACACAACGAACCAATGCAACAGTTTATTCCCTGATTCTGTATTGAGATGTCCACATACAATTTATTGCACGATCAGGGCCATAAAACCCAAACCTTAAGAATACAGGCAAGAAAATATCACAAAATCACTCCTAACAAATAAGAACAGATATATCATAGCCATATTGAAATGACAAGTGGGCCTTGGTTGCTATGTTATAGTATGCGATGGTAAGAACATAAAAACAACAACATATCAAGGAAAATAAATTAAAAATCAAGCTATAACCAAGTGTGTGACTTAGCATGCTTTGACTATCTATTTTGAGTCTCTCCCCTGTCAGCCTCTAATAACCTTCAGTTGTTATCTTGATCTCATCTTTGTATCTGACTAGGTGTATCTTTTTTTGAAGGTTACCATAGCTATGATTTCATACCTTCATCAGCCTTAGTTTCAGGGTTTTTTTTTTTTCAAAATTCATGCAATTATTATTGTGAAATGACCTTGAAGTTATTTGCACATCGTCAGCTGGTGTGGAGCAATACACACACATTGTTTGTTGTGACTGTGAGTTGTTTCAGATGTTCTGTCCTAACAACCTGTTCTACTATGCATTCTGATGAACACTGGACGTTCTGTTTATCTCACCTGCTGTGGAATGTACAAGTTCTGAATTGTATTATACACTTTAACAATGAACATGCTATTGGGTTAGGCACCTAAAGTATCTTTGTTGATCTGGGCTTTGGTGCCTACCTTTTCAGACAGACAAATTCAAATTAGAAACAAAGCACACATTTTTAACAGTGAAAGTGATTCACCACTGGAACGAACTACCCAGGGAAGTGCTGGATTCTTCATTGGTTGATGGCTTCAAAGAAAGATTGGATGTCTTTTTGGAAACTATGCTTTAGTCAAACACAAATTATTGGGCTCAATGCAGGGGTGACTAGATGAAATTCTATGGCCTTTTGTGACCCAGGGACCCATAGGTACCATTGGCAGAGGACAAACTGGGTGCACAGGATTTTACAGGGATCCCCTGGGTTGGATATCTGTATAATAGTTCACCAAAGACTCAGGGTGGCATGAGAGGTCCCTACCAAGAGTCAGCAGTCCACTGTCATTATAATCATTGTGAAATGTGTGTGCAGATAATATTTAAGGAATGATATCTGAAAAGTATGTTCTCAAAGTCTTCGAGTTAAGGCAGGACACCAGGGTGACATACCTAAGATATGTTCCTTTCAGGCAGGAGGTTAACAGACACCTATCTCCCTGTCTGGACATTTGTGTATTGTGCATTACCTGCCTTGCAATGTATTTGCATGCTGAGCCAGGTGCCAGTTAAGAGATTGTGAAATCTACAAGAAATGAAATCTACCGGAAGGAACAAATGGCAGGGGGTGTCCTGTTTATGAATAAAGACAAGCGATTGTTCTGGTATATTTTGAAGTGCGAAGGGACACACTGGTTCCTTCACTGAGGAGGCAAACTCACACTCTGATTGTCTCATGAAAGAAGCACGGCAAGGATTTAGGGTGAGCAACACTCTCCAAGACATGAAAATATTTTGCAAATTAAGTCTAAGGCTTAAGCTTTGAAACAAGTTATGATTTTATATGTAACCATGTTTCCAATATTTCTACTTGCTACTTTATGCTTTGCTAAATAAATTTATACTTGATTTTATTGTAAACATATATAAATGGTGTGTGTGAAGCGGAGCGGTGATCTGAGGTGGAACTGTTTCTTTGGAAGCACGAGTCTGAATACTGCAAGTGTCCAATGGACCAGTGGCTGGACACTCCAGAAAGATGCTCAGGGGGTTCAGACATTGAGATGTGCCAATAGCGTGGCAGCAGGGCCTTTGAGGCCTAGAAGGGAGTGTTTCTGTTGCTCATGTCTGGTGCAGTCAGGGAGCTGATCCCTAGATGGCACAGAAAAGGCTTTCTCACCCTAAGGGCAGATGTTAGTGAGGTTCCTAACAACCCTGGTATCCCTGGGAAGTGGCACATCTGTATTACACAGCAGGTCAGAGAAGATCTTAACATCTGTAAATATACCCATCTATTCCCCTTATTAGTTTAGTTTAATTCCTCTAAGACAGTGAATTCAAATTTGAAATAGATTTTGAAATAGTCAATAGATTTTGAAATATTTTACAAAGTCACTCCACTAGTAAATTATAGTTTATTTCAGTCTGTTTGTTTTTCTCAGGATTCAGCTACTAATTTGTGTAATTCCAAGCTGATTATCCCACCTGATTGAAATTTGTCAATATATATCTTTTGTAATTGGGGTTTCAATTCAATGACAAGAAAATGTTTCATTTTCAATGAATTTTTGAATGAACATTTTAATTTTTTTTCCTATTGGAGAAGGGTGTGTTTGTGGAGGCGTGGGAGGACAAAAATTCAAAACAATTTTTTTTCTGAAGAAAATAAATATTCATTTAGAATTAAAAAAGTTTCAGGTTTTTTTGTCAAAAAGAAAATAATTGTGAAAAATTTGAATGAAATGAAAACTATTTTTTCCTACATTTTTCTATGAATAAACAAACACATTTTGTCCAGCTCTAATCATTGTGTTATTGATTCAAATAGATGTTATATACACTTGGCAACATTGTGATAACTGATGGCACTGACAGTATTTTCCTTTTCTATTATGCAAGAAATCAAATATTCATCTTTTTCTGTGCTATCAGCCTGGATCTTTGATGTATCAGGCATTCCAAGTAAATATGGAAGATTTCTCCAGTGTCTTTCCCTCTCCACAATATATGATCATGGTCTTGCCGTGGTAGTAACAGTTATGACTGGCTTATAGCTATGACTGTCTGTTCAGCTACAGAGCGGTTGCCCAGCTGTCTGTACAGTAGTTTTTTTTTTAACTGCTCAAAGGTCTGTTGAAAATTCCACAGTCTAAGGCAGCTCAGGCTCCTAGAAAACACCTAGTTCACCTTGGCCGTACTCCAGGGTGTAACACAGTTATTAGCATAGTAACTCTGCTGTTAGTATTATATTATCTGAGTCTTGCAGTCCTTCTCACACATAGCTTCATATTTTTTCCTTGTAGCCAGCATGGTGATTAGAGAAGGAAGTGGGTTTCAACTATCTGAGGGATGTTGATATATAGCACCACCTCAATTCACTGGCTCTTAATTCATGCACCCACATTAGTTCTTATCCCTATTCTTTCTCATGGTGCATAACACTCTATTATTACTGCTTGGCCCATCTCCTTCCTTTGTCCTTGTTAAAATTTGGCAGCAATGGGAGCAAACAGAAACTGCTGATTACATGCACAGCTGCTATGCTGTGGTTGCTATGCAGAAACCAAACTATTACATTTTTAATACAGTGCAGAGTATTGTACAAGCTTGTGCTGGGTACGCTGGCAGTTACTTGTGTCCCACAGTCTGCATTGTGACTACTTCATATACATAACCAGAATTAAATTGTCAATAAGAGACACAAAGGTACGATTGTTGAACTTCTTACTCATAATGGGCCAGCAATCTTTGAACTCCTTACTCATAGTGGCAAACCAAAGTGACTCTCCATCTGGTCAAAAGAGTTCATAACCTATCCCTAAATTAGTGAATATCATCACTAGCAGCTCAAGATCAAAATTCTAGGTACTTGCCTTATTTTCTGATCTGTTCATTAAGGAAGATCCTTTTGACAGTGCTCCCAAGTGCTCCACTGTGACTCCCATGATGATCAGTGAAATCCTGCATCTGCAGCTTTGAAGCGCCCTAATAAATGTATACTATTCAGATTGGAGCACCAGTCTGACTCAGCTCATTCATTTGGAAGTGCTAGTCTGTTAAATGAAGAGCTGTGTAGGGCACACAGAGTGGAAAGACTGTAAATACATTCTACATGGATTTTAAATGTCTAAATATGGTAGGACAGTGCCCCAGGTTCCTCAAAGAAAGAGCTGTAACTCTATTTAGAAACTTGCTGGCACTCCTGTTCTCAAGTGCCCTCACTTTGTATTTTTTGCTTACTTTTTGTACTGTCAGCATAGTATGGTATTTTAGCTGAGAAACTGATGCCATAGGTGCTGCACCTTTACATTTTTAAGCACCGCTCCTGTGTGCAGCTTTGTTTTTCCTCATAGCTCAGTGCAGATTGTCAGTGAAGACAAATGCTGTGTATTCTTTCATAGGGACTTTACATTTCTTCTTTCTTGCTTCATTGTTCTTTTACCTGAAAAAGCCTGGGGACAACAGTATTGCTAATCCCAAACAATCAAAAGTCATGTCAGGCACCCAAAATCAGGAGATTGGTTTAAAAATGATGATTTTTAAAAAAATAGTGTTGGGGTTTCTTGTCATTCCTTCTGGTTTTTGAACCACTATGATTCACATTTTCAAGATTTTCTCTGAAGGCATGAAGACAAGAAACTTCCTTTTTTTTTTTTTTTAAAAAGGAAGCTCACATTCTCACATAATTACATGTATCCAGGAGCTGGGACTTTAAGAATAACACCAAGACACTAGATAAAATTGTGAGAGTTATCAACACGGCTAAAATATAAAAAGAAAATCAGCATTTGGTTTTTGGTTGCCCAAAATCAAAATATTTTTGGTTTTCAGTTTTTGATGAAAATGTAGTGAAAGAAAGAAAGAAAGAACACCCTCCATTTTTAATTGAAAAAGATCATTTTGAATGAAAAATTTTGGCCAGATCTAGCTTCTTATTCACTCTTTCATGAAGGGACAGGTTTTACCTTCCTCTCCCCAAAACAGAGGATTAATCACTTCTGCACATGGATTTCCCCACTATACTGACTTCAAAACTATTTTCACATATTTAGGTACCTAAAGACCTGATATTGCAGTATTGAGTACTCTGGCCTCAGTCCAGCAACCTATTTAACCACCAGTTCAGTTTTAAGCACATGAATAGCCTCATTGACTTTAATGAGACTGTTCACAAACTTAAAGTTAAGCAATGTCTAATTGCTTTGCTACAGCAGGTCCAGAGTTCTTAGCATCTTATAGGACAGTGGTTCTCAAACTGGGGCTGCCGCAGGTTCGGCCAATTGCAGCTTCCACTGCCCGTGGTTCGCCATTCCAGGCCAATGGGGGTTGCGAGAAGTGGCACGGGACAAGGGACAAGCCTATGCTCCCATTTTAGAAAATTTTGGCTCTTTTTTTATAGCCTTAGGTTATTGCTTTGACAGAGAAGTCCCAGAGGATCTAATTTTTTCTTCTCTCAACCGTCCCTCCTCTCATGGATTTCAGTAGATTGTTTCTCTCCTGATTACACTTGTGGATCAATTAATGCATCTTATAATTGCAGTAAAAACAGTTAGTACAAATCATACTGGGTGAAAAATATTATAATTGATTTTAGACAAAAGACACAGTGGTGAACTTACCTTTCAAGTCTTCCAAAGTTCCTTCTTCTGTGGATTGTAATTTGAATGTGTCTCACAGCTTGAATTCTATGACCTTTTAGTGACTTTTACAAACTACTTATTGCAGTCATGGTTTTTTCCTAACATCAGATAAAGTGCTGATAGGAGGGTTCTCACGGAGTATGTCAATAGTTTAATGTGGTATACACATAATTCCTGTGCTAATAAATCCTGTGATTGGAAATTTCGTAATTGAATACAGTATTAAGACACAACAAATTGCATATTATTGGATTAGTAAATACATGCCTCGAGTGCTCTCAACTTGGGAGCTATGTATTAATGCTCATCTTCAAATACACCTGGACATGTCAAATGCTATTATGCTAGGGACTTTTTAATGTTAACTGTATTTGAAACTATTCCATATACTGAATAGGGCCTGTTTCTCCTCTCATTTACACCAGTGTAAATCAGGAATAACTCCTCTGAAGTAAATGGACCTGGTTCTTTAAATCTGGTATAAGGGGCTGGGGCAAAATCCTTGCTCTGTTGATTCTGCCATTGATTTCAATGCAGCCAGGATTTCACTTCTGCAGTATTTTCATTGATTGCAGTGAGCTTTGGGTCAAGACCTAAGTGAGAGAGAAATCAGGCCCACACTTCACTATTTCCCCTCTTAGATACTGTTTATAGTGGAAGGATAGAAAAGAATAGTCCATATGGAATAAAGACTCTTCCATTGGTTGTAACATTTTTTTATTCCTGGAGTTTTGAAGCATAAACTTTATATCCATGGACAACCATGAAGTGGGGAAGTCCAAAACCCACTTCCATACAGGAACAATCAGGGAGGTTGTTCTTTAAAAGGATGAGGTTGTGACAGATACGGCAATTTCCTGCTTTATACGTGAAAGATCTCATGGTATTAAGTGTAGGTATTATTGTATGTAATTTCTTTATGAGGGAAGGTGTGACAAATATTACAGTGCCATGCAGTATCTTTAGGGTCCATTGTTTGAATGGTCTGTGTAAGATTGTTTTCTACTCTATGGGGAAGGGCTACCACAGTTCCTACAAGACCTAAAAAAGAAGGAGGTGATTAAATTAAATCAGTCAGGTTGTAATCCCATCTTCTTAAAACTAGATTATCCAGAGACCAACAGACAAAGATAGCACTTCAGGCTATTTTCCCAAAGTTTACACTGACTCAGGACCTTCTTTCTGGTTCAGCAAACTGACAGGACTTTCTATCCCAGGGTGTCCCAATCGTTCCTGGGAAGGGTTGGAAGGATTTTGGTCTACTGAGGCCCCATAAGATTGAGGGATGACCTCTGGTAAGCCTTTAGCATGCATGTAGGAACTTTTATTGTTTTTATATGTTTTCTCTGTAATGCTTTCACCTTAAGACTAAATGTGCTTGCTTATAAAGACCTGTGTGGTAACTCAGGTCTTTATAAGCCTTTGAAGAGCAAGCACAGATGCAGGCCTATTTAGGCAATCTTGCTTGCTGGATTTATAACACTGTAGGTGGGGAACTGTGCAGCCTGGAAAAACCCCTAGTCAGAAGAGAGAGAGACATAGGTTCCTGCCCAAGAGAGGTGATGACTGAGCAGCCAGGAGCCTAGAGTTGATGCCCTTGGTAGAGTACAGAGGGGGAATATGAGTGCAGTGGCCCTGAACAGTGATGAGGTGATCTGGTTCATAATCATTCCTATATACCTTCTACGACATCTCAAAGTATAGATCATACTTAACAGTAGAGAACTGGGGAGTAGTGAGAGAAAATCTGATTTGCAAATAAACACGCCAAGTTTAGTTTTGTGGGGGCATACTATTTACAGTTATTCAGACAACTCCAGAAAAGGTCTGAGAATCAGCGCCATGTGACATATGTGATAAACCCAGCACAGCACAAATAACAAACAGTGAATAGTCAGAGTGAACACTGTGTGGAGAACTCAGAGTGTTTCACTTATTCATACAAATTATTCAGTGAATTTTTACCCATAACAAATATTTTCAGAGGAAATCAAGCTCAGTTCATGAATGATTTGATAA
This sequence comes from Gopherus evgoodei, assembly GCF_007399415.2. NCBI lineage: Eukaryota > Metazoa > Chordata > Testudines > Testudinidae > Gopherus > Gopherus evgoodei. The sequence continues at coordinate 208,066,853 of NC_044323.1, forward strand.
CAAAAGAAAGGGCTATATTCATAAATCAGATTATTTTTGATATACAGTTTGACCAGTTCTGCTTGCCAGTGGGTCAGATTTTCCGCTGTCTGACATAAGTAGGTTGTGCAGCACATATTAATAGCAAAAGAACATTTTTAAATATATCAGTAATTTAAGTGGCAATCATGAAATAAAATGTGAATTTTAAAGTGGATGTGTTGTAAACAATAGTTTACATAAAAAGTTGAACTAATTTTGGCTTCTAGACCATTTTTTTTAAATGCAAGCACATCCATGGAGGACATGTGTTAGATAAGATATAGAATCTATACTAGATAAGATTATCTTTCAAGGATGTTTTTGCGTTCCCACAGGAAATAATGGAAATTCCAGAAAGGCCTAAAGAAAGAGCTAAAACAATAGGATTTTAATGGATAGGTGCCTAATATTTTGTGTTCATTGGCCATAAATTCCTTAGACAACACTGAAATGAGGTAGTTACCTACATCTGAATCAAACCACGGTCTCTAATTATATAAAACACCCATAGCCAAATTCTGCCTATACCGCCCTCCTGAATGCACAGGCATTGTTTTGGGATGAATTTGTATGTAATTTTATAACTGTAAACACATTTACAGTAATCTACCTGGCAGTGTTTGAAAAAACAGAAGAAAGATAGTAGCAATTTCAGTGACTAAAGATACATTTCATAGGTGGTTGTACGAAGGAAAGGCAATTCAGATATCAACAATAAGTTGATCTAAATAATATCACTGATACCTAAGTCAAGTATTTAGTCTATTATATTTTTCAACTTGATGTATTCACCAAAACAGGAGTTCAAGTGCCTAATAGTTAATGCCTGATCTAATGTCCATAGACTTTGATAAACTTTGTAGCAGACTCTCAAAGCACAAAGCAAACTGCAAGCCACATTAAACAGCATTAAACCTATAGCATTGTTTCCATTTTATGAACTGAAAAAAATGATACATACTGCAAGAGATTTTTTCCCTTCTGAGAAAAAAATATTGTTTGCAGGCAGTTTACAGGTTCTAAGTATCTCTTAATACCCTTGAATTATTAATCTTTTAAGATCCAAGATGCTTGTCATTAAATATTAAAGAATAAGATACAGCACTGTAAACTACAACCAAATGGTGAAGATACATTAGTAGCTGGGATACCATCTGGACAATGCTATTAAATATCCATCTGCTTTCAACATCTTCCACATGTGATTGACAATAGGTTTTTCTTCTATAGAAAGAACTTTTTGATTCTCGAGACATAAGTCTGTATTGCACCATTACCTTTTCTATGCCTACATAAGGGCAAATCTGCATTTATTGAAACACTGCGTATATTGTCAAGGAAACTGGGCCCTGGGTGATCTGGCTTAGGGGTTGTCATGGTATAATTCCCCACTCTGAACCTTAGCGTCCAAAAGATGGGGTACCAGCATGAATTCCTCTAAGCTCAATTACCAGCTTAGTACTTGTAGCGCTGCCACCAACCAGGAATTCCAGTGCCTGGTACACTCTGGTCCCCCCAAAACCTTGCCCGGGGACCCCCAAGACCCAGACCCTCTGGATCTTAACACAAGGAAAGTAAACCCTTTCCCTCACCATTGCCTCTCCCAGGCTTCCCCTCCCTGGGTTACCCTGGAAGATCACTGTAATTCAAACTCCTTGAATCTTAAACAGAGAGGAAAATACACCTTCCCCCCTCCTTCTCTCTCCACCCTGAGAGAGAAAGTAATCCTAACACAGAGAGAAAATTAACCTCTCTCTCCCCCTTCCCTCCTTTCTCCCCACCAATTCCCTGGTGAATCCAGTCCCCTGGGGTCTCACCAGAATAAAAAACAACAATCAGGTTCTTAAACAAGAAAAGCTTTTAATTAAAGAAGGAAAAACAGTAGAAATTATCTTTGTAAATTTAAGATGGAATATGTTACAAAGTCTTTCAGCTATAGATACTGGGAATACCCTCCCAGCCTAAGTATACAAGTACAAATTAAAATCCTTTCAGCAAAATACAAATTTGAACTCCTTCCAGCCAAATACACATTTGCAAATAAAGAAAACAAACATAAGCCTAACTCGCCTTAATTACCTAGTACTTACTATTCTGGACATATAAGAGACTGTATCAGAGAGATTGGAGAGAAACCTGGTTGCACGTCTGGTCACTCTTAGAACCCAGAGAGAACAACCACCAAAAACTAACAGCACACACAAAAACTTCCCTCCCTCAAGATTTGAAAGTATCCTGTCCCCTGATTGGTCCTCTGGTCAGGTGACAGCCAGGCTCACTGATCTTGTTAACCCTTTACAGGCAAAAGAGACATGAAGTACTTCTGTTCTATTAACTCTTAACTATCCGTTTATGACAGGGGTCAAAGCAGGAATCAGACTCAGAGGGTGAAGTGAGGGTCAGCACCAGAGTGACAGTCTGAATGCCAAAGCCAGGAGTCAAGACAGAGTCAAACCCAGGAATCAGAGTTGAAGGTCAGAACCAAATTACCTGGAGTCAGGTAAGGCAGGAGCAGGGCTGGTTTTGAGGTGGAAGCATGGCTGGGACAGGACCAGAACAAGGCTGAGTCTATGCTGTAGTGAGTCTGGGTAAAGGCAGCATCTAGGCTGGAGCAGGGCAGAAGCAAGGTAAGCACAAGGAGACAGAATCTACAAGTGTGAGCTGAGTTGCTGGAACAATTTGTATAGTAGTGGTGCTGAGAGCCATAGAACCAAACTGTAAACTCTGTATATGATGGAAACCATTTCAAACTAGGGATGTGGCAGCATCCCCCACACCCTTTGAGCTCCAGCACCTATGATGTGAGCTATTGTTGCTGCTGGGCTTAAGATCTGTGTCTCAGTATTGATAATGCCCAGATATTGGTGGTCCAGTTTGGCCAAGAGGGGAGTTGATTTAATATTTTGTGTGGTCAGCCAGATATTATCTCCTATGGCAAGGTCAGGGATGGTCTGGCAGTCTTGATCAGCATAATGTTTATATGCTTCCTTAGCTGCTTGTAATTTCACCTTGATTTCCTGGTGTACTTGGTGGAGATGGGTAGCTAGATCTGCAACTGCAGGAACTGGGAAGTTCATGGGGATGTCATGTGAAAGCAAGGATGAAAACTATTGTTGGCAAAACAACAACTACAACAAAAATATGGGGGGAGGCTTTGCAAAGTTGAGGCGTGAGGAGCATTATTGTTAGCTAACTCAGCACATGGAAGCAGAGTCAACCAGTTATCCTGATAGCTAAAGAAAGCATCACAGGTATTGCTTGAGAATCTGGTTGACCCACTTCATCTGTCCATTAGTGTGTGGATGGTAGGCAGATGGAAGAACAGCCTTACTCTCTAGAAGCTTTAGAAATTCCCACAAAAACTAGGAAACAAACACCACCATGGTCTGACATGATGCCAGTTGGCAATCCATGGAGATGATGAAAGTTGTTCTCCAGGAAGACACAAACCATTTCCTGGGTGAAGCAAGGGATGAAATGTGCCATCTTGGTTAGGAGATGGATGATGACTAAGGTTGTTGTATGCCACTGGTAACATGACAGCTTCACAATGAAGTAGACAGATATGGTAGCCCATAGCAGAGATGGAATGGGCATGGGCTGGAGAAGGGATACATAGGCCCCACCCAGCACAATGGTCACAGGATCTTTTATAGCTCTTGGACTGAGGTGTAGAAACCTGGCCACCAGAAACTCCCTTACAATTAAGTTCCACATCCTGAAGTGGCCAAAGGGATATGACCGGACATAATTAAGAACCTGCAGTGTAATTTGCTGTTCCAGGATAAAGATACAGCCCTCATGGAAGAGAGGGGTTTGGGGTGCAGGAGGGGGCTCCAGGTTTGGGGTGGAGCTCAGGGCAGGGGCAAAGAGTTGGGGTGCAGGATGGGGTCAGAGCTCTGGGCTAGGGGTGCAGGCTCTGGGGTGGGGCTGAGGATGAGGGGGTTTGGAGTGCAGGAAGGGGATCCAGGTTTGATGGGGGCTCAGGGACTGGAGTGCAGGCTTACCTTGGGTGGCTCCCGGTCAGCAGTGCAGGGAGGATGCTAAGGCAGGCTTCCTGCCTGTCCTGGCACCGCGGAGCATGCTGCGCCCTGGAAGTGGCCAGCAGCGGGTCTGGCTCCTAGACGGAGTGGTGCAAGTGGCTTTGTGTGGCTCTTGCCCACAGGCACAACCCCCCTCCCAGCTCCCATTGGCTGGTTCCTGGCCAATGGGAGTGCGGAGCCAGTGCTTGGGGCAGGGGTTGTGTACGGAACTCCGTGGCCCCCCCGACTGAGACCAGACCTGCTGCTGGCCACTTCCTGGGCGCAGCGCAGTGTCAGAACAGGTAGGAACTAGCCTGCCTTAGCTGGGCAGCACTGCCAATGGGACTTTTACATTCCGCGACCCAGAACTGGGTCACAACCTGAAGTTGAAAACCGCTGGAGTAGGTGATTTAATGATCCTATCTGACCTTAAAATCTAAGAATCTATCTCTGTCTATTTATGTTCTTACACTACAGCTATCAGTATACCTCCTGGCACATTATGTGCAGGGTCAGCTCCAGTGTTTTTGCTGCCCCAAGCAGCAGAGAAAAAAAAAAAGCTGTGATCGGCAGCACTTCGGTGACAGGTCCTTCCCTCTGAGAGGGACTGAGGGATCCGCCACCGAAGAGCCGGACATGCCGCCCCTTTCCGTGTTGGCCACCCCAAGCACCTGCTTGCTGAGCTGGTGCCTGGAGCTGGTCTTAATTATGGGTGTACTTATACTCCGTGCAAACACATATAGCTTGTCAAATTATTCACTCTGAAATATACCCTTTACATGTTCAGAGCCTGTCAGGGACCTGACCATGGGATCTTTAGGCCATTTCAGTTTTAGGCCCTGATCCTGCAGACACTTATGTATATACACACCTGTGGCAAAAAACCCACGATCAAATAAGTATGAAAAACACTGACTACAGTCAGTGGGCTAGTTCCTATTCCCCACCCACATTTTGCCTGCTTTGCCCTACTCTGACATTTTATCTGGCTGACTGGATATTCTCCTGGTGCAAGGGATGCAACAGATGGCATAGAGCTGGCATAGGCCAAAAGATGAAGCTGATTTTCCATACTGGTAGTTGAGAAGAGGACTGGCAGAAGAACCCTCAAATGTGTTAGATGGTAATTGCTATTACTACAGACTCAGCAAACCAGCTTTGAATAATCTCAGAAACAGTAACAATTTCCAACAAACCTTTTGTACTATCTTTTATGTTAGAATTGTTATGAAAACGTTACTAGGCAATGCTCTAAGTATGAACATGCAGTAATAATAAGTTCTGCTCAAACCATGCAAAGTTGTTCTGCACACAGATTGCCTCTGTAGTGCCAGATGTGCAAGCTCTCATTCATGTGAAGTAAATGACTAAGCTTGATTTTCATTGACTGTTAGTTGTTTGATTCCTGAAGTGAAAGCTTAAAAAATGGATTAATATTTTAGTAGAGTGTTAAACAGCTTATTTTATGGATGTAATTTTTATTTAACATTAATATATACATCAGCTGTATATTGCAAAGAGCCTGTTTCAGTCCCTCATAAATAGAATGAACTTTGACATTAGTGTTTGTATCCATGCACCTTCCCATTTTTATTATATATTTCCTCCTATACTTGCAATTCAATTGCTACAAAATGATAACACGCTCTTCTAGAATTCCTTTTGCATGATGATATGTCTTCCTAGCTCATTTATTCATGTTATACACCATAATGCAACCTTCATAGCAATGAATCATTCTAATTACATGCAGGTGCATAATTCTTTCATGTTAAGTAGTTTTAACAGCTCAGTATTTCAGACCATAACTGTTTCTAGTTAACTGAAAGCCTTTCTATGATGCATAAAATGCTGTCTTTAGGATAATGGTTTATATATGAGTTTTTATTTCATTTCAACACAGCCCCAAAACATCCTGACTCTCATTTCCAAAGTCCAGACACAACATGAGATAGTCTCACTCTCTCTCAGGGTGAAACTGCAGATTTCCTTCCTGGTTTAATTTCGGAAGTTAAACTCAGCAAGCCTGGCTTCGTGAACAGGGCAGAACCCAAATAACCAATTGTTTTATTTCAAACAATATGTGACATAATTAGTCATATAAATATATTTCTCATGATCACAAAAGACTTATTAAACAAAATATCATTCTCCAAGAACTGGTATATTTACAATATGGCGTTCAAGAAATATGCACTAGAGCATAATTTTTCAGGTGAGAAAAATCTTAAGAAATATCTTTGCTTCTGGACTTGGTATGACAAAGGTTCTGGGGACACCTCCATAATTCATATTTCTTGTCAGAAGAAAAATTGCCTCTCTCTTAGTCCATTCAAAATGCATTTGCTAAGATCATCTTCCTTGCCCATCAGTCTGCAATGTTTAGAACTCAAACTCAGTGCACCATGTAGAGACTAAATCAGCAGAGCTCTGCGCGGATACAAATTTATATTTGTGGATGCAGATATAAATCAGTATCCAGGGTTCTACTGGGAGCCTCCACAGTGAAAGGAGCAACACATGTGGCCACTGCTTGCTGGTCGTTCCTTCAGCATGTTTGTACTTCTCACAGCCCCGGCCCTAGCCCCGCCCACTGAGGAAGGCACCAGGCTCATCAGCAGCTGTCCCTGGTCACACTCGTGTGTCCAAGTGGCTTGCACGCTTCCAGATAGGAGACGCAGACAGATGCGTGGAAGGGAGCAGCGGGTTCCTCCTGGATCTGTGGATATAAATTTGTATCTGCTCGGGGCTCTAAAAATCAGAAAGGCTGAGGCACCAAATGAGTTACATCAAGCAAGAGACAGAAGGCAAATGGAGGTTCTTTAAATTCATTAGGAGCACCAGAAAGATGAAGGAAAGTGTAGGTCCTCTACTTAGTAGGCAAGGAGAGCTAATAACTGATGACATCAAGAAGGCTGAGACGTTTAAAGCCTATTTTGCTTCAGTCTTCACTGAAAAGGTTAGTGGTAACCAGATTCACAACACAAATAATATTAATAGCACAGGGGGAAGGAATATAAGCCAAAATAGGAAAAGAACAGATTAAAGAATATTTAGATAAGTTAGATGTATTCAAGTCAACAGGGCCTGCTGAAATTCATGCTAGGGTACTTAAGGAACTAGCTGAAGCAAGATCTGAACCATTAGCAATTATCTTTGAGAATACATGGAGGATGGTTGAGGTCCCAGAAGACTGGAGAAAGGCAAACATAGTACCTATCTTTAAATAGGTAAATAAATAGGATTCAGGGAATTTAGACAAGTCAGACTAATTTTGATACCTGGAAAGATACTGGAACAAATTATTAAACAATCAATTTGTAAGCATGTACAATCAATTTGTAAGCCAGCACCAATTTGATAAGAACAAATCATACCAAACCAACTTAATTTGCTTCTTTGTCAGGGTTACTGGCCTAGTGGATGCGGGAAGGCAGTAGATATGATATATCTTTAGTTTTTTTTGATGTAGACCCATATGACACTCTCATAATAAAATTAGGGAAATGTGATTTTGATGTAATTACTATAAGGTGGGTGCACAACTCGCTGAAAGACTGTACTTAAAGAGCAGTAATCAATGGTTCACTGTCAAACTAGGAGAGTGTATCTAGTGGGGTTCCACAAGGACCAGTCCTAGGTCCGGTACCATTCAATATTTTCATTAATGACTTGGATACTGGCATGGAGAGTATGCTTATAAAATTTCTGGATGACACCAAACTAGCAGGGGTTGCAAGAACTTTGGAGAACAGGATTAAAATTCAAGATGACATTGACAAATTAAAAATTGGTCTGAAATTAACAAGATGAAATTCAATATATACAAGTGCAAAGTACTTCACTTCAGAAGGAAAAATCAAGTGTGCAACTGAAAAATGGGGAATAACTAGTTAGGTGATAGTACTGATGAAAAGGATCTGGGGATTATAATGGATTAGAAATTCACTATGAGTCAACAATGTGAGGTAGTTGTAAAAAAGGCTAATATCATTCTGGGGTGTATTAACAGGAGTGTGGTATGTAAAACCTGGGAGGTAATTGTACCATTCTACTTGGCACTGATGAGACCTCAGCTGGAGTAATGTGTCTGATTCTGGGAGCCACACTTTAGGAAAGATGTGGATAAATTGGAGAGAGTCCAAAGGAAAGTATTAAAAATGATAAAAGGTTTAGAAAACCTGACCTATGAGGAAATAAACTGGGCATGTTTAGTCTTGAGAAAAGAAGACTGAGGGGAGACCCAATGAAAGTGATCAATTGTTCTCTATGTCTGCTGAAGGTAGGACAACAGGTAATGGGCTTAATCTGCAGCAAGGGAGATTCACAGGAGCACCTCCTCCTGGCCAGGTGTGGTGTAGCAGCTGTTCTTCACAGTGGGCCCCCTGATGATGGTAGCTCCATTGCAGCAGTGGTCTCTCTTCAAGCAGGTTGGCCCTCTGGATGACATGCTTTGGAGAGTCCAGCCAGGCTATAGTCCAATAACCTTACAGCAGGTCTTCCATGTGTCTCTGGGCTCCATAATCCTTATACTCCTTACCTCACGTGATTTCACCACACCTTCCTTGGTGGCTAGTAGGGGAACCTCTACCCTGGGTTCCAGCTCAAAGACCCTGTAGCCAAGGTCTACTCCCTCAGGCTGCTTGCTTCCTCCTTGGACCACTTGCTACGTCTTCTATCGCCCAGGGACTGATTGTAGACTCCTTGCTGCCTCTTGCTAATACAAGCTTCCTGGCTTTAGAATTATTACCCAGCCCCTCATCAGTTGGGCTTAATTATCAGTTAAGAGCTTTCTCTCTTGCAGATTCTGCCAGGTATGTTAATTGACCTCTCAGGCATACATTAACCCCTTCAGGACCTCCACATAGGGACATTTTGATTAGATATTGGGGAAAACTTTTTAACTAGAAGGGAATAGGAATAGGCTTCCAAGGGAGTTTGTGGAATCCCCATCATTGGAGAATTTTAAGAAGAGGCTGGACAAATACCTGTCAGGATGGTCTAGGTCAGCAGTTCCCAAACTTGTTCTGCCACTTGTGCAGTGAAAGCCCCTGGCAGGCCAGGCCAGTTTGTTTACCTGCCGCGTCTGCAGGTTTGGCCAATCGCGGCTCCCACTGGCCGTGGTTCACTGCTCCAGGCCAACGGGGGTAGTGGGAAGTGGCAGCCAGTACATCCCTGGGACTGTGCTGCTTCCAGCAGCTCCCATTAGCTTGGAGCAGTGAACCACGGCCACTGGGACCTGCGATCGGCCGAACCTGCGGATGCACCAGGTACACAAACCGGCCTGGCCCGCCAGGGGCTTTCCCCACACAAGCAGTGGAACAAGTTTGGGAACCACTGGTCTAGGTTTACTTGGTGCTGCCTCAACAGACTGGGCTGGACTTGATGACTTCTTGAGGTCCCTTTCAGCCCTACATTTCTGTGACTCTATGATGGAAAGTGTGTGAATTTTGGTAAAAAGACGATTCAAGATTTGGTTCATGTGTTATGCAATATTGGGAAAAACAGAGCAGACCTCTGCTGAGCTGTTTTTATTCCATTAGTGATTGCTTGTATTTTAAACCACTTTTTCAAACGTATTTGGATGTATTGTGTGTATAATATGTGCATGTGTTGTGTATATAATTTGTATATATAGAAATTATACACACACACACACACACACACACACACACGAAACAAAAACTTTTAATTTGGCATTCTTTCTTCTTTTGGTCTTTGTTAGAAATGGCAATCTTTCATGATATAACAGTTGTAATTCAGTCAACACTTCATTAACAAAAGAAAACATGAGTAAGTAAATAGGCATCCGTAATAGGTAACAGTGAATTTCCTGGTATTATTTGTTATGTACTATTTAATTTAAAAGGTGATTCACACTATTTTGTCCAATGAATACTTAAATACCAGCTTTCTACTAAAAGATTAAATTAAAGAATAATCAAAATAGAAACTTGATCTGTTTATACTAGAGCAAGATATGATGTAAAATGGAACACTTCTATTATTCTTGGCTCAGTAATATGTGATAATGATAATCTCCACGAGTATGGCCAGTGCCTATCTTTTGTGACAAAACAGAGCAGGCCCCTGCTTGGCTGTTTTTGTTTCATTAGTGATATGATGACTTAACCACTTAGAGTCAGAATCAAGACTCTTTCTGTCTCAGAGATGGTTTCTTCCTGTACTCAAAAAATGTATGAAACACATAGGGACTTTTGAAAGCAAAAGTATTATAGCCCAAGGCACAATAATATGTGAACACAAGGGTCATTACTATTCCCAAATGGGAGAGATTTTCCTCAGATTGATGGCTGGCTCTCTACTTATAAATCTGTCTTGTTGGATAGATGGGTAAAATTGCTAAAATTTTGCTAACGGTAGCTGCAGGTCCAACGAAATGTAGCAGATTTTGAGGCTCATATACCAGAATCAGGAGGAAAGGAGACTTAGACAGATCCAGAACAGTATATTCTTCTTTGAGTGCTTGCTCATATCCATTCCAATTAGGTGTGCGTGAGCCGCGTGCACGTTCATCGGAGACTTTTTTACCCTAGCAGCACTCGGTGGGCTAGCAGGTCGCCCCCTGGAGTGGCGCCGGTATGGCGCCTGATATATACCCCTGCTGGCCCACCCGCTCCTCAGTTCCTTCTTACCGCCCGTGTCGGTCGTTGGAACTGTGGAGAACGGCTAGCTGTTCTCCAGCTCCCTAGCGTTTCACTCTTGTGTAGTATCGTGTATATAGTTCTTTCATCGTAGTTATAGTTAGTGTTATAGTTAGTATAGTTAGTGTTAAATTTAGTAAATTGTAGTTCTGTAGATAGTTAGAGAGGATCGGGGGTTCGCCCCTTTTTTCCTCCCCACGGTACCGGGGCCCATGCCCAGTTCACCGGGCTTCAAGCCTTGTGCGGCCTGTCATCGGCCGATGCCCACAGGAGATCCACACGACTCCTGTCTGAGGTGCCTAGGCAAGTCCCACCTTGCAGACAAGTGCCGGATCTGCAAGGCGTTTAAGCCCCGGACAAAGAAAGAGCGGGACAGTCGCTTAAAGCAGCTCTTGATGGAGGCAGTGCTGATTCCCGCATCTTCAGCACCGACTCCGGCACCGGGACCAAGCGTCTCCTCCGCTCTGGACCGCCCGGCACCGACAAAGGCTTCGCTTTCCTGCCCGGCACCGGCCCGGCACCCCAGCCGGCACTGCTCCCTCTCCCCGAGGAGCAAAAAGCACAGGACTCCTGTGGAACCTACAACTGCACGGCAGTTGGAGCGTGCTTCCAAATTGGACCGCCCGGCACCGTCATCCGCCTCGGCACTGAGCGTCGTCGCACCGTCGACTCCAGCTTCGCAGGCGCCGTTGAGTCCGGTGCCTCTTAGCTCCCCAGCACGACCTGCGGTTGAGCTCGTCGCGCCTTCCACGCCGGAGACCTTCTCTGTGGCACGCGACCTCATCGCCCTGACAGAGCTCGAGCCGCCCCAAACTCCGGCACCGCCGATGCGGGTTATCCAGTCGATGGGCAAGCCTGCCATGGTGCGCCCACGTTCGCCGGGCGCTACCGAGCATCGGTCCCGATCCAGATCGAGGGACTACTCTCAGCGGCACCGATCAAGATCCAGATGCCGCTCGCAGTCCCAGGGCCGCTCCCCGCGGCACCGGTCGTACTCGTGGCACCGATCAAGATCCCGGTCGCCGTCGTACTACTCCCGGCAGCGGTCCAGATCACAGCACCGACGTTCCTACCGAAGCCGTTCCCAGCACGGCAGCACACAGCACCGGTCGACCTCCCGGCACCGAGCTGGTAGCAGGTCCCGGTCCCGATCGAGGTACCGCCATGACTCCCAGTACCGCTCGCCGGCACCGCGCAGAGAGGAAATCTGTATGCGCAGGGGCCTGGCACAGTCATCGACAGCTCCTCCATGGCCTTCACCTTACTCGTCCGCCTCTTCACATGTGGACAGCGCCTCCTACGGGGGTTCTGATGTGCAGGCCCACCCGGACCATGGACCACCGCAATGGTCCTTTTGGACGCCCTGGGCATACCACCAAGCCTAGGATGAACCATTGGGCCCAGCACGCTCCAGCCACTCGGAGCACCGTGCACCAGAGGGCACAGTCAGCCGGCCTCCCCCCTCGGGTATGGAGGAAGACCCTGCACATCCTCTGGCACAGCAGGATGCCCCAGAGAAGGAGGTCCCTCAGGACGAGGCTTCTGTACAGGAACCACTCCTCCCGGGGTTATCTTCTTCCTTGTCCCCAGATGAGGCGGTAGCGGGCACATCTTCATCAGGGCCCCCGCCGATTGATCTCCGCGCACATCAGGACCTTCTGCGGCGCGTTGCCCAAAATATAAACCTTCCTGTAGAGGAAGTCCCTGAAGTGGAGGACCCGGTGGTCAGCATACTCTCCGCAGAAACACCAACCAGGGTGGCCCACCCCTTCATCAAATCCATCCAGGAGAAGGCGGACACCATATGGCAGTCTCTGGCCTCCATTCCACCCACAGCCCGTGGAGTGGAAAGAAAATATACGGTGCCATCCAAGGGGTATGAGTACCTCTACATACACTCCACCCCCTGCTCGTTGGTGGTACAATCAGTTAACGAGCGGGAGCGCCACAGCCAGCAAGCTCCTGCGCCAAAATCCAGAGAAGCCAGGTGCATGGACTTGCTGGGCCGCAAGATTTACTCTGCGGGAGGCCTTCAGCTCCGTGTGGCGAACCAGCAGGCCCTCCTGAGCCAATACAGCCACAACACCTGGGAGGCTGTCAGCAAGTTTACAGAGCTAATTCCCCAGGACTCACGCCAGGAATTTTCAGCTCTCCTGGAAGAGGGGAAGAGGGTTGCCAGGACCACACTGCAAGTGTCCTTAGATGCCGCAGATTCGGCAGCGAGAACGCTGGCATCGGGTGTAGCCATGCATCGGATATCATGGCTGCAGGCTTCCGGACTACCGCCGGAGTTGCAGTACACAATCCAAGACCTGCCAATCGACAGGCAGGGTCTTTTCTCAGAGAAAACAGATCCCAGGCTACAGAGCCTGAAGGATAACCGGGTTATCATGCGTTCGCTGGGAATGCACACACCCCAGACTCAGAGAAGACCATTCTGCCCACACCCTCAGCGCTCTTACCCCCCGCCTTGCCCCAGACAGGACTTTACCTGGAGGTGAGGCCGGCCGAACTGCAGACGATAGTCGGGTCCTCAAAGGGGTAACAATTCTGGGTCCGACAAACCACCGCAGGGACCCAAGGCAAACTTTTGAGAGTGCGCCCAAGAGCAGCTTACCAATCCCTTCCCTGGATCCTCTTCATTTTTTCAACTGCCTCCGCCCCTTCCTGCCGGCATGGTCCCAACTGACCTCGGATCGTTGGGTCCTGCGCACGGTGGAGTTTGGATACCGTCTTCAGTTTATTTCTCCACCTCCCTCCCATCCTCCCTCCTCGTCCCTCTTCAGGAACCCCTCTCACGAGCAACTTATCGTCCAGGAGGTTCGCAAGCCCCTGCTCATCGGAGCTATAGAGGAGGTGCCAAAGAAGTTAAGGGGCAAGGGGTTTTATTCCCGGTATTTCTTAATCCCCAAGTCAAAAGGGGGCCTTCGGCACATCCTGGACCTGCGAGGACTGAACAAATTCATCAAAAAGTTCAAGTTCCGCATGGTATCCCTAGGAACCATCATTCCTTCCCTGGATCCCGGAGACTGGTCCGCCACTCTCAACATGAAGGACGCATACTTCCACATTGCGATTTTTCCTCCGCATACGCAGTATCTACGCTTTGTGGTAAATCAGGATCACTACCAATTCACTGTCCTCCCCTTTGGTCTCTCGTCGGCCCCTCGGGTATTCACCAAATGTATGGCGGTCGTTGCTGCTTCCCTGCGCCGTTGTCGTATCCACGTCTTCCCTTACCTCGACGACAGGCTTATCTGAGGCACTTCGGAGGCGCAGGTGGTCGGCCACGTCGCCATCATCAGGGAGCTGTTTGTGAGCCTAGGCTTGACCATCAACCCAGACAAGTCCACTCTGGTGCCTATGCAGAGGATAGAGTTCATCGGGGCATTGCTGGACTCCAACCTTGCAACAGCCAGTCTTCCCCTGCACCGGTTCCAAGCCAGAGTTTCCCTGGTCAAAGGTCTACTAGCCTTTCCGACCAAGTCTGCTCGAGCTTGCCTCGCTCTCCTGGGGCACATGGCCGCATGCACCTTCGTCACGAAGCATGCAAGACTTCGCATGCGCCCGCTGCAGACCTGGCTCACGTCGGTCTATCAACCAGGCAGGGACGCCATAGACACAATCATATCGTTTCCACCGATCATTATAGGCTCCCTCGGCTGGTGGACGATGTCCTCCCAAGTGTGTGCGGGCCTACCGTTTCATGCCCCCCAGCCCTCAGTGTCCTTGACAACGGACGCGTCATCACTAGGCTGGGGTGCACACCTGGGGACCCTGTGCACACAGGGTCTCTGGTCGACAGGAGAGCTGACTCTCCACATCAATGTGCGTGAGCTGTGGGCAGTCCGACTGGCATGCCAGACGTTTCAATGCCATTTACACAGCCGCTGTGTTGCGGTGTTCACGGACAACACAACGGCCATGTATTACATCAACAAGCAGGGCGGGACTCGGTCCTCCCCGCTGTGTCAGGAAGCAATATGCCTGTGGGACTTTTGTATAGCCCACTCTATTCACCTAGTGGCCTCCTTTCTCCCGGGAGTGCGGAACACCCTCACAGATCACCTGAGCAGGTCCTTTCTATCCCACGGACGTCCTTTATTCAGTTTTCCGGAGGTGGGGGTTTCCCCGAATAGACCTGTTTGCCTCCAGATCGAACAGGAAATGCCAGGTGTTCTGCTCCCTACAGGGTCGCTCCCCAGGCTCCCTGTCGGACGCGTTCCTCATTCCGTGGAAGGGACATCTTTGTTACGCTTTTCCACCCTTCCCTCTCGTCCACCGAGTCCTGATCAAGGTCCAGAGAGACAGAGCCTGCCTTATCCTGATCGCTCCGGCTTGGCCGCGGCAGCCCTGGTACATCATGCTGCTCGACCTGTCCCTGGCAGACCCAATTACCCTACCTCCTTGGCCGGATCTGATAACGCAGGATTTCAGCAGGATGTGCCATCCGGATCTACAGTCCCTCCATCTGACTGCATGGCTCCTGGTTGGTTAAGCCAGTCCGAGTTGTGCTGTTCTGCAGCAGTACAACAAGTGTTGCTGGGCAGCAGGAAGCCTTCCACGCGTTCAACCTACCTCGTGAAATGGAAGCGCTTCTGCTGCTGGTGCAACCAGCACGGCCACGCCCCACACTCCGTACTAGTCCCCACTATCCTGGACTACGGGATTGGCAATCTCCTCTCTATGCGTTCACCTCGTGGCTATATCCACCTTCCATCCAGGCGAGGCTGGCAAGTCCGTTTTTTCCCACCCCATGGTGTCAAGATTCCTCAAGGGCTTGGAGCGACTGTATCCTCACGTCAAATGGCCTGCCCCTACTTGGGACCTGAACCTTGTCTTGACCAGGCTCATGGCGCCCCCCTTCGAACCTTTAGCCACATACTCGCTGCTGTACCTGTCCTGGAAAGTGGCCTTCCTAGTCGCTATCACTTCGGCTAGATGAGTCTCGGAGCTTCGGGCTCTGACCGTGGACCCTCCGTATACTGTATTCCATAAGGACAAGGTACAGCTGCGACCGCACCCGGCGTTCCTCCCTAAGGTCATCTCCGCCTTTCATGTTAACCAGGATGTCTTCCTGCCAGTCTTTTACCCAAAGCCGCATTCATTCCGACGAGAGCAACAGCTCCATTCCTTAGATGTCTGAAGGGCTCTCGCATTCTACATTGAGAGGACCAAATCCTTCCGCCGTTCACCGCAATTGTTTGTGGCAGTAGCGGAGCACATGAGGAGCATGGCAATCTCCTCCCAGCGTATCGCATCCTGGGTGACGTCCTGCAGCCGGACATGTTACGACTTGGCCCACGTTCCTGCGGGGCCTCTTACCGCCCATCCTACCAGGGCTCAAGCTTCATCTGCTGCGTTTTTGGCCCATGTCCCCATACAGGAAATCTGCTGCGTGGCCACCCGGTCTTCTGTACACACCTTTGCATCACACTATGCACTGGTCCAGCAGGCTAGAGACGACGACGCTTTCGGCGCAGCGGTTTTACAGTCCGCAACGTCTCGCTCCGACCCCACCGCCTAGGTAAGGCTTGGGAATCACCTAATTGAAATGGATATGAGCAAGCACTCGAAGAAGAAAAGACAGTTACTCACCTTTGTAACTGTTGTTCTTCGAGATGTGTTGCTCATATCCATTCCACACCCGCCCTCCTCCCCCACTGTTGGAGTAGCCGGCAAGAAGGAACTGAGGAGCGGGCGGGCCGGCAGGGGTATATATCAGGCACCATAGCAGCGCCACTCCAGGGGGCGACCTGCTGGCCCACCGAGTGCTGCTAGGGTAAAAAAGTCTCCGACAAACGTGCACGCGGCGTGCGCACACCTAATTGGAATGGATATGAGCAACACATCTCGAAGAACAAGTTACAAAGGTGAGTAACCGTCTTTTACATTGTCGATTCTGCCACCTACAGATAATGACAAGAAGACTTTTAAATGCAGTCCCTAGCAATGAAATTATAGGTGACCAGACAAAATGATATATGCTATTAGGAGGAACAATGCTTTGAAATATGTTACCTAGCTAAGGTCCTGATTCTACAAAGTAATTTAAGCATGTGCCTAATTTTAAGCATGTGAGTAGTCCCACTGAAGTAAAGGCTGCATAATGAAGGGAAAAAAAGTGGGGGGGGACACTTCCTTTTGAAAAAATGGTGATATTCCGTTGCTATCAGCTTTGGGGAGGAAAAAAGAGAGTCTGGATCTGTGGGCATGCCAGAGGTGTCAGAGAGGTTACCTTTTGAGTTCTGGGATGGTGGAGAGAATTATAAGGTGTAGCGTTGGGTGGATGAGATGAGAAATCTACTCTTTTAAAGTCATGGAGGCACCATCTAGGAACCCATGTGAAGAAAGCCAGGGACAGATCTTGGTATTGTATCACAAATCCCTGTAAAGAGTGAGAAAGAAGAGTATTAGGCTTTGTTTTCAACCTAATAAAAGATAGTCAAAACAGAAGAAAGATGGTTATGGCTAATTTTTTGGGAAGATCTCAAGGTCCTGGTTACTTGGCAGTGGTATCTGAGTGCTAGCATTATCCCAGTCTTGCAAGCATCTTTATACAGAGGAACTACAAATATATATCTCCAGAGTCATAATAATCACTAGCCAAAATTCTATTTACTCAAAACTTTAAAACTCTTAATTATTTACTCTTTAAATTATTTATTAATTATTATATTATTATTACTATTATTATTTTCTAGCACCCAAAAATACATGACACACTTTGCAGAAGAAAGTAGAAAGACAAAATTCTTTCCCCAAGGGCAATTAACAGACTAAACTGAATATTACAATCTACATGAATATACAATTCTAGTTAATGGAGAAACTGTCAACTGCATTAGTATATAAAAAGTAATTTACAACACATACTTGAGAAGATCTGATATCCTACACAGCAGAGGGTTTGGTGTGTACACACTCCCCCCCCATGCCATCATGAATGACTAGAAGTAAGTGAGAAACACAAGATGCAAGACAGACTATTAGTTATATCTTAAAATTCACCTCTCTTGAGGAACTTGGGAAAATTTTAAATTGTATGAAAAATACGATGAGCAATGGACTCATAAATTAGCAACCATTTCTGGTTTTTTAAATAACCAAACCCTTGCTGTTAAAAAGAGTAATTATTTAGCCTTTGATTAAATCCTACCCACATTACCAATGTGCATTTGCTATATTATTAAAGAATTGTTTAGTTTTCATTGTGCTTTCTAAAGATCCCTATCATCATCACATGCTACATTATGATACTGTCATTGGGAGGAATGCACACTGCAACTTTAAGGGAGAAATGAAACTTTATTGAGATTTCCTTATTGTGAATATTGTCTATTCCAAAGTTTCCTTTATTTTAGTATATATTATTGATCACGACTCATCTCCTCACAAACAGACACAGAAATAATCAGAAGGCAGAACAGTTTAGATGTGAAGCATTCAAGGGTGCAAAGTTGAGTTATACAATTTAATATATATATAAAAATATCTCCAACTCTGTAGAATATTTAGACAAAGTTTCTGTCTGCTCTTTCTTGTAAAGTTGATTCAGTTCAGAGGAACACGACATTTTGCTTTCACATCTTAGCATAATTCTTTGCCCTGCAGTTCAAGATAAATTGTCCCCAGACTCACAAGAAGTGATGAATTACAAGGTAGTGCTGCCAATTTTCCAATACACATGAGATGGGAGATGTAAACCATCACTTCCTCATAACAACAGCTTGAACTAAGCAGGGCTCAACCAGACTGAAACAAAATCTGCACAGTAGAACAGAACTCAGTTCTTTTTACTTTTTACAGTTCAGATTCTCTTTCAGGTTCTGTTCGAGTCTGCAAGTACAACACTTAATTATGTTCTATTTTATATATTACACACACATATATAAAAGTGCCAAGAATCCATAATGTTAATCAATGTATGCATGCACGTGCACACATACAAAAAGCAGGAATCACTAATACTCCATAAAAATATCATTACACAAGTGTAACGTAGTTTTGAGCCACTACGTTGGTTTTTTTCCAATCTTCAAATAGGGTTTCTCTTACAGTCAGCTTTCTCTACCCTGGATTTGAGCTTTGGCAGCCTTCTGGCTTGTATCTTTCCCACCAACAACCTTCTGTTGGCCCTGATTTTGTGTTAAGTTGGAGTTTCCAGAACCCTTGACAACTTTCCCTTTTCCTTTAGGGACTTACCTCTGCATTTGATTTCAGACTTTACTAGAATAAAGCAGTTCATTAGTTGTAAAGATATTCTGGGTCCGGGGCCTGGTTCTCTTTCCTTTCTCCCAGTCACTCCACTGCAGCTATGATATTCAAAAGACTTAGCCAATGACTTCTACTTTTTTGCATTGTGGAGTCAGGGCTCATCAGTACAGACTTCACCTCCATTGCAGCATTCTCCAAGACCTGAAAAATTTACCAGCCCACGGAACAGTCTGATCAGCTGAACAGTCAGGAACATGATATTCACAAATAGATGGATAAGACATAATAAGACAAAATATGGCATAATGCCACTGTATAAATCCAAGCTACACCCACATCTGGAACACTGAGTGCAGTTCTGGTCACCCCATCTCAAAAAGATATATTAGAAATGGAGAAGGTACAGAAAAGGTCAAGAAAAATGATTAAGATATGGAATAGCTTCAGTATGAGGAGAGATTTAAAAAACTGGGATTTTTCAGCTTGGAAAAGAGATGACTAAGAGTGGATATGACAGAGGTCTATAAAATCATGACTAGTGTGGAGACAGTGAATTAAGGAAGTATTATTTATTTACTCCTTCACATAACATAACACAAGAACCAGGATTCATCCAATGAAATTAATAGGTAGCAGGTTTTAAACAAACAAAAGGAAGTACTTCAAACAATTCACAGTTAACCTGTGGCACTGATTGCCAGGGGATGTTGTGAAGGCCAACAATAAAATTGGGTTCAAAAAAGTTCACGGAGGATAGGCCCATAAATGACTATTAGCCAGGATAGGCAAGGAGGCAAAACCATTTTCTGAAGTGTTCCTAGCATCTGTTTGCCAGAAGCTGGGAATGGACAACAGGAGATGGATCACTTGATGATTACCATTGCTCTTCATTCCCTCTGAAGCACCTGGCATTGGTCACTGTAGGAAGACAGGATACTGAGCCACGTGAACCATTGGTTTGACCCAGTATGGCCATTCTTATGTTCTTAATACTCAGATTTGCACGTGGATGTCTAAGGAGGATCCATTTAATCAATACTTCTCTTCCTTCCCTCAACACCCATCTAATAGGCTGTTCTTCAATAGCAATTTCCCCTGCTACACTTGACAACAAGTTAACATGTGTTAAAGAGTATTATCCTGTGTCTACATGCTACAGCAATGCTGTGATTGACACAGTGTCAACCATGACCTCTTATTCCAACCTAGACAAAACCAAAGGGAGTGCTATGGAGAAAGGATTGGGCAGTGCATTGGGCACAAGGGCAGGTGTAAAAGAAAATGAAAGCTGAGAGTGGTAAAGATGGAAGCCAAGATTTGGAGATGCAGACAACAAAATTCCACTTTGTACAGAAGAGAACAGAAGCTAGTGAAGGGATTCAAGGAGTGGTACATACTGTTATCAAAGTAGCAAGAAACAAAGATTTTTGGCTCCAGTGTCTTGGTTAGATTAAAGAGAAGAAATGATTGAAGAACTGAAAGGAAGGTATTACAGCAGTCAAGAGGCAAAGTGATTAAGGTACAGATTGATTGTTTACCACTCAGAACAGAGAGGAAAGCAGATTTTAGGTGAGAAAGTGACAGGACCTTGTGAAAACCTGTATCAGGAAGGTGTGGAGAGAGTAGTTGCAAATCACGCTGAAGTTGGAAGGCAATGGAGTTGTACTAGTCAGAAAGAAGACAGGAAAGGATAGGATTAAGAGGAAATATACCTTTATTTAAATGAACCTTTCCATTTTAAGGAAACTATTGTTAATACATCCATCAAAAATCTGGCTTTATAATTCATATAGCAGTACAAGCTCACATTTAAGCAAAGAAGCCTCCTGTATGTAACAAGGACTGAAGGTGCACTAAATCCCACAGCAAGAAAATTAGCACGCTATTAATGGACAGTGTACCAAGACAAAAGTATTCAGTATGAGACTACAAGACAAATACCTTCCTGGTGTTACTCCATTGGCTTCAGTGGAATCATACCAGAGAAAAATTTGACACGGTATGATTAATATTTTACTCTGTTCAAAAGAGAACTCGCAATTATGTTGTGCAGGATGCCGGCAGACTAAATATCCAGAAAACCCTCTGAAGCATTCTGCTTGCTTTATTTATGCAAATGACTGAGCGTATATATTGTGTAGGCAATGAAAATTAGTTCTTAGCTATAGTGAAGCCTGTCTGTCTATCTGCTTATTTGATAAGAACTATAATAAACCTGCTGAAATTCACTTTCTCTGCTGTTCCTTTATGTTGTTACTGAAACAGTTACAATTCATCGTGACCATGGGATAAATCTATCAAATGGATTAACAGCCACATCCACAGGGACCTGATGCATGTAAAGAAAGAGCAAAAAACAGCTTAAAAATTGCATGTCTGATGCATCATGATTGGGAGACAAGGGAGGGGACAGTAATGGGAAAACCATACTTCCATGCACACCAGAGAGGAGATTTCTCCTTAGCTCATTGTGTGGAAAGACATACCAGGGAAAAGGCCAGTGGGCCTTTGTGCAAAACCCACACAGGAAGCAAGAAGTGGGCTATGTCTGCCTTTCCTTCTCCCCAGCTCCAGCAGTAACTGTCTGCAGCCCAGATGTCTGGGTGATCTGGAACCTGCTTTTGATTTGTGGGTGAGACTCTCCCCCCTTCAAGCAGTCATTTTATTTGTCTTGTTTGCAGACTCAGAATTGGGTTCCAAATACAGCTAAGCATTCATTAGAACAGTTGTATAGCTTGTGGTTTGAGCATTGGCCTGCTAAACCTAAGGTTGTAAATTCAATCCTTGAGGGGACCATTTAAAGAACTATGGTAAAAAACTGTCTGGGGGTTGGTCCCCCTTTGAGCAGGGGTTAGACTAGATAACCCTCTGAGGTCCCTTCCAACCCTGATATTCTATGAAATCAGAATGCAAAAAAATATAAATACCCAGAAAAGAAACAAACCTAGTGAAAGAAGAACTTTGCCTTGTCACATAACTGCACACAAGAGATCTGAGCTAGAACTCTCTCTAGTACATCTATCAGAACCTCACACTTAATTCTATTTTAAGTGTTTTGCACACTCTTAGAGGCAGAGCTTTACCGCAGTGCAGAGAGAACAGCAAATATTGTTTCTTTTAAAAAGAACTGGGACTTCTAAATAGTGCAATAAAATAACCTTTGCTCAGATTCATAGAATTTCTGTCAAAATAAAACATCACAAACTTGATTCTTCAATTTGAGCAGGAGGATAAGGGTGGGGTCAGCCAACTTCACTGCCTTGGTGATGATGGACTGTCTTCCACAGGCACTGCAAGAGGATCTTTACTAATCATAGCAGCAGCAAAACTGAAACTAGAGAGACAGCAGGAAGGAATGTGCACAAAAAGAAAGAGGAGGGGTTACCATTCAACATAATTAATATGATGCTTTTCCTGCTCAAAAGAGCCTTCTAAACATCAACAGGGGAAAAGAAAAAAATCCTGATTATTTTTCCCAAAGAATATTTTTTAATTTAGGAAATACTAATAAAAAGACCTTCTATCAGAAAACTCATTTTTTTAAATGATTAAATTAAAAAAAGTTCAAGATGATAGTTTTCCTTTAAAAGGCTGATATACTTATTGCCTTCCTAATACCAATTACGTATCACTACTGCGTTTGCTATTAGAAAAAGGATTATTTATTGTCATCAGTAAAATATTAACTAGATTCCACTCCCCTTTGTCTTTTCTTCCATTACAGTCACTGGGAATTTTGCCTAAGAAGGAAAGGCGGATAGTCCACCCACCATTCAGAACTGGTACTAATGCCAAACACATTATCTCATGAGCCAACAACCTCCCTTTGCCCCTCTACAAAAACACTATCATGGTTATTTATTTTTTTCAAGTATCTGTGGCGCATCTCTGGTTTCATTAGTTCTGAAAAGGGCACATTCTTTAGCAATGACACATTGTTGGACATTGACACAAAATGGAGTAGAGTGTACAGGATATGTTATCTGCTGTATAGCATGTAGACTGTAAATTAACTTATAATCAGCCAGAAGACAGACATCTAAATTGAACACTTTCATATAGACTTACTTATTATTGATTATGTCTCTATGTACCTATCTCATCTGTAATTAGTCTCATACCAGACATGACAAAATCAGTGCTGTCAAAACAAAGGAGGAGTTTATGGACTATACAGTGAAGGCACGTACAGATCTAACTGTCAGAAAGAAGTGTGTCTTTCTGCATAATAAACTAATGTCTCAAAGCCTATATTGCAAGCAATTATGACTCATTTTAATGGAGTATGTCTGTGTATATGCAGTACACACACACACACTTATACATCATTGGGAAGGATAGATTCACAGCTTCTCAACAGGATCCCGCAGTTGGCTTTTGACATGGAAGGGTTTGAGAAATTGTATTTTAAATCTGTGATATTTCTAGAAATAGAAAGACAATTTAAAGTCACTTTTAGAGAGGTTTTTTTTATGGCTCCCTCTAAGTGCTGTACTCTTGGGCTTCCAGTAACTAAAGCATTTGGACATGTATGGGTATATAGTCAAGATACAAAATAGTTTATTCCATAATACTAAAATCCAGAAAGGTAAATTTCAACCAAAATACATAAATAATGGAGTCCAGTAGAAAGAATAGCACCAGATTCTGTCTTGGGAAATTGTAAAGTTATTTCATCAATACAGATCTCCATTAGTTATTAGATTATGATCAAAACACCATATGTCTTTTCAATTTACAATATATATATTTTTAAAAATTCCAATGCCATAATTCATAATGTGAATCTACCACCTGTCACAGTAATAAAGTGACCCACTATTCTATTACATTTATACATAGTATGGCATAGTATGGTCTCTCCAATGACAGGCCTGCATTATGTTTTATAGCAGTAATGAGAAATCCTGTCTATAAAACTGAAACGTAAAAAGAATATTGTATTGCAGGGGTTCTCCACCTTTTTCTTCTGAGGCCCCCCCCCAACACGCTATAAAAATTCCATGGCCCACCTGTGCACAATAATTGGTTTTCTGCATATAAAAGCCAGGGCTGAAATTAGGGGGTAGCAAGCAGGGCAATTTCCTGGGGCCCAGTACCAGAGGGGCCCCCACAAAGCTACATTGCTCAGGCTTCGGCTTCAGCTCCGGGTGGCAGGACGCAGGGCCTCAGGTTTCAGCCCCATGTGGTGGGGATTTGGCTTTCTGCCCTGAGCCTCAAATGACTCTAATGCTGGTTCTGCTTGGCGAACCCCCTGAAACCTGCTAGGGGGCCCCAAACCTCTGGTTGAGAACCACTGTACTGCATCAGCAAACCCCAAATGTTAGTCACAAATTCCAAGTAACTGGAGATGTTTCTGTATTTAAAAAGCCTATGGTGGCCTAATATTTTTTGTTACTTACAGTTCTTTGTGTTTTTGAATTGAAAGGGCTATTTCATAAATAATGTGGGCATTTTGGTATTATTCTAGAAAAAGCTGATTTGCAATTTGGATTATACTGCTGCTTCATCTTGAAGTCTGAGGCTACGTCCAGACTACCCGTCGTATCGGCGGGTTAAAATAGATTGCTCAGGGATCGATATATCGCGTCTAATCTAGACGCGATACCGAGCGCGCTTATATCGATTCCGGAACTCCATCAACCCCAACGGAGTTCCGGAATCGACAGCGAGAGCCACGAACATCGATCCCGCGCGGTGTGGACGGGTGAGTAATCCGATCTTAGATATTCGACTTCAGCTACGTTATTCACGTAGCTGAAGTTGCGTATCTAAGATCGATTTCCCTCCCGTAGTGTGGACCAGCCCTAACATATGTAGACTCTAGCCAAGAGTAACTGTCAGATAGGCAAGCACTATCTCACGTAATGTATTTGTAAATGTCCTTTAACATTCCCAGTAGAGTCTTTTGATGTCATATAACCTATCTTGTGGTAGTGAACAGCCTTTGAACTGATGGGAGTGGAGTAGAATCTTGCTGTTGGCATTCTGTTGCCATGGTTACTTTTGGAGAGAGGATCGATAGATGCTAAGACATTGAAACTCATGGATCACAAAGCTAAATTATTGCTGAACAGAGATGTAAGCAGGCCATATAAAATGTGCTTTAACATGTGGCTATGCAATATCTTTTGATGAGAGAGCACAAAAACTCTTTCTTCCCTTGTACTCAGTTATATAATCCAGAGGTCTTACTAAAAAAAAAACCCTACTTTCTCATCAGGGCTGTCTCTAGTGATGTGTGGGGCCCAGGACAAATCAGCCTTTATGGGTCCCCCTTAACATTTTTTATACAGGTGAAATCTGGTGTGGGGAAGGGACACCAGATGTGGGGGACGAGGGATGATGGAGAGTCACAGGGTAGCATCTGTGCTAGTGGCAAGGGGGCCCCCTGCAGGGCCGGCTCCAGGCACCAGGGCAGGAAGCAGGTGCTTGGGGAGGCCAATGGAAAGGGATGGCACGTCTGGGTCTTCGGTGGTAATTCGGTGGCCGGTCTCTCAGTCCCTCTCGGAGGGAAGGACCGGCTGCTGAATTGGCTCCGAAGAATGAAGTGGCGTGGTAGAGCTGCCACTGAAGTGCCGCCAATCGCAACTTTATCTTTTTTTTTCTTTTCCACTTGGGGCAGCAAAAAAGCTGGAGGCAGCCCTGTCCCCCTTTGCTGGGAGGTCCTGGAAAAGGGAAAGGTCTGGGGCAGAAGGGCAATGGATGAGGTCAGCCTGGTGCTGGTGTGCTCTGGTGTGCTCTGGTGGTGCTAGGACGCTGGCAATCGGTGCGGTGGTGGGTGACGCCAGGAGCTGGTGGGGCGGGACAGAGCGGGTGGGCTGGGGTCGCTGCTGTCACTGCCAGAGACTGAGCCTGAGCCCCGTGATGCCGAGCAAGAAAAAGAAATACAACACGTGCTTCCTTCGGATGAATCCGGGGCCAACCCCCACTGCTGGCACCAGGCTCCCCGCTAAGCTTCTGGGCCAGCTTGGCCCCCCAAACCTCTAAACTCAGCCTCCAGGTTGGCCTGGCCCACCAGGCAAGCCTAACCCCCCCCCACCAGGCCAGCCTCATGCCCTCTACATGACACATGCACACTGAAGCGTGGGAGCCCCCCAAAGCACAGGGCCCGGAGTGGCCTTGCATACCCTTCCTTGCATACCCTTCCTTGAATTTCCTTTTATTTACATTTTCCCCCCTCTTGCATTGGAAAAACCTCTAATATGTTTTCCTAGTCAATAGATCCTAAATAATAAATTTTTGCCATATATGACTTCTAAACTATGAATTATTCAACCATTATACTTAAAAATATTATCTATGTTTCAGGTCACAGCCATTTCAACACAGAAGTGACACCTTCTCGCTTCAAGTTTTATTGTGCTGTCCTCCTAAAATATAAACAAACAAGATTTCAGTTGCAGATATGGTGGGCTGTTTCCCTATGACTGCACAAAATTAGTCCATTATAAAATAAATGGTTGTAAAAACAAACAAGCAGAATGACATTTTTATAAAATCTGGTAAAAGTGTTTTTTTTGGCATGTTTTAAAAAAAAAATCTATGGATTTTCATTGACCTTGAAGAGCTTTTTGAAAATAATCCTTGGCACAAATTACATAGCCCCATTACTAAATCACAATTCACCTCTCCTCACACATGGTCTTTTGGGTGGTAAAAACTGGCAATTATTTCATGGCAACTGTGAAAGTTGTGGGATGACGGATATTGAGAATATAGCTGAGATATCTTCCTTAAGCCAAGTTTGTTTGTCTGTTTCCCTATAAGTGAAAAGGTGGAGGGTTGGCAAAAAAAAAAAAAGTACGAGATTAAAATTAATAATGAATCATCTGTTCAAATTATCTATCCTGATTTTGTAGCTGCATATTTGATAGCTTATAAAAACAATAACAGCCTAGGTGCCAAAATACAAGAGTAAGTTTTCCAAAACTACAGATGCTGTAGATCCTGAAATAAATGGAAAAAAGAGAATTGTTGTTGGCAGAACATAGAGGTCAGTATTTAATCTCAGGAAGAAAAGGGGCAGATGTCAGACATTCACCAGCATTCAACACAATTGAATAGCATTTAGAAAAACAAGACACTTATGTCTTCCCAGGATGGATCATCTTTCAAGCAAACTTTGTAAGTGCAACCAAATTGGAAATTAACCTCAGAATGTTTTCCATGAGGGATGACATCACTAGCTGACATTATGCTGGGAAAAATGGTGAAGGAAAGGAAAATAGACTTTGTAGGAGATGTTGATTTCTTGAGAAGAGAGAGAGATAACTGGAATAGAATTCATGATGTATATATTGTATAATAGGAGAGCAAAAACTTTCACTCATCGGAGTGTCCTTGAGATTCTTTTCAGTCCTGGATACATATTGACTAGATAGGCTTTATTGATTTTACTAGATCTGCTGAATTTTAAAAGCATCCTCAGAGATCCAATGCAAATGTCTACCTGTAATATTGCTTCCTACTTTAGTGCATTAAGCCTTAATTACCTTGTGCTAGTAGCATGAGTCACAGCTGTTGAATACGGTTCTTAAGCTTATGGATGCTTGTTACACCAATTTGGGAGTGGGCTTAATTTTCCCACAAGGATGAAGGTGTTTGCCAGTCACATGAGGGTAGACTAAAAGCCATTAACAGGCACTTATAGTTGATTGATACAGGCATTCTTCTTCTGTTGCTCTCTATTCCTTATGTAAGGAATGTTTTAGCAAAGGGATGTAACAAAGAGATTCAGGATGAAATCTGTATATTCTGCAAGTGCCCTCTGTCACATTCTGAAACAGCAGAGAATTAACTATGGTCCAGATGTAACTTTCTGCAGAAGAATCGTTTTTACAACACCAATGAATGTTAATAGATAGAACCGTCTCTCCAGATATTCAGTTCTCTAATCCAGCTCTGCACTATGAAGGCAAAGCATCTTAAATCCATGATTTTTTTTAAGGATGTGATCAAATGTTTATAGTCCTTTTAATGGTAAATTGTGCATGTTGTAACCAATGAACTCTTGAGCTAAAGAACAAAAAATCTTTAAATTCTGTCTAAGCATCTGGTTTACAGGGTGATCCTGGACAAATTATTCCATTTCCTTGTGTTCTAGTCCATCCAGCTGTAAAACTCACAACTAGCTACAGCAGCAGCATGTGTTTGTATGTCATTAGAAACTGCAAAGGACTTCACACAATGCCACCATGTAATTGAGCTTCTGGTACAGCAACAGGGTCATGTTAAAAACATGGAAAGGGAACCATTTCCTAAATATTATACAAATATGTACTTTTACCAAACTCTCTGAATGCTGTGCTTAGTTAAAATTAGATATGTTCTTGATGCTCTATGCAGCTGAGGACCTCTATAATTCTTTAATTGCTTCCACTTTAGTTTTAAAATATTGGGTAATAAAATCAAGAATATCAGCATATGATCACATACTGCCACAGATGTTACGGCTCAGAGTCATAAGAACATTGCAGTGGCAATGCTCCTTAGCTGTTGGCCAGTGACATCCAAACAACAAGCAGTATAGAAAAGTCTTGAGAATTTGTTCAGTTTTTAACTTTCAAAATGCCCAATCCTTCTGAAGCTTTAGCAGCTGAAATTACAAATCTGTGAAAGTGATCAACTGAGAGTCAGAATCTAAAAACTCTCATGGCTGTGATACATGTAACAGGAGAAATGATAAGTGTTAATCTATACACGAAAGTCTAGGACAACTCAGAGAAGATGCTGAGTTTTTATTAATCGGACCAAACTCTTTTTGCATGTAGAAGAGTGATAAAGAGTAATGCCTGTTGTAGGAGGCTGAGGGTGAAACAATATTGCTATAATTAACTTCATAGAGGTTGACATAATCTCCGTAGATATAAACATGATAATACCAGATTATAGAAATCCTGTCAAATAGAAGGCTTACACTGATTCATGCACTGGTTATACACTAATTTAAAATCAGACATATTTCCTGGTTTTATGTAAGTGTTCTGGGCACTCGAAGACAAATTCTGAAAACAATTACCGTCACTAGTCTGATCTACAAGACATATCCCTACTGAATCAAAGTAAATAAAACAAAAGAGGGGTTATTGTAACGCATTAATTGTTGCTAGCTGGCAAATTATATAAGAATTGTTCTGAAGAATAACAAGGAAGACAAATTAAAAAGCCAGCGTAAATCTGAGCTACATACTCTATTCAAAGGAATTATGTCACAGAGCAAAGAGGTGTCATTTCCACCTCAGTATGGGTTTGGTGAGACTGCACCTTTATTGCATTCATTTCAAGGCGGCTTAATGGCCAGAAAGATGTAGACAAATTTTAGAGCAACACTAATTAACAACATTAATTAATTAATTAATTAATTAATTAACTGATTGAAAAGACTGATCTAGGGGTAGAGATTAAAGTCAATTATGGTCAGATTCTGATTCCTGTATGTTGTGTAGTACTGTATCCTGCCAGTGGTTCC
The DNA here is from genome assembly GCF_007399415.2 of Gopherus evgoodei. Classification (NCBI taxonomy): domain Eukaryota; kingdom Metazoa; phylum Chordata; order Testudines; family Testudinidae; genus Gopherus; species Gopherus evgoodei. Next base: position 208,096,249 of record NC_044323.1, read on the forward strand.
ACTGGAGAGAAGGAAGAGACAAAAGGTGGCAAAGAGCAGCAAAAACACTAGAAAGGGTGAGACTAAGATTAAGACATTACTCAGCTAAAGGAGGGTATTAGAGTCTTGATCCACTGTCTAAAGTACAGCTAACCGATGACTAGTTGGGGAAGTACAGAGAGTGAAAGAGGGGATATCTGTCCACAAATATTTGAAGGATGTAAGGCAAGAAAGATAAGAGTAGTTAGAGTAATAAGAGAGGTACTGGAATGAAATCAAGAGCATTTAATCTTAATAGCAGCAGAATTTCCTAACTTTGAGGTCTATTATGACTTAAAGTAGTCCTCTAAGGTAAATGCTGGAAACCACCCCACTTGAGACAATTAACAAAAGATGATAGGAAAAGGTGTAAGACATCATTGTAGAGAATAACTCTGCATTGGCCAGTGGAGATGGACCAATATAAATGTCCAGAAATGTCTATTCAATCTCAAATTTCCAAGATTTTAAAAAGAATGACAGGATGTCCAGAAAATTGACTTTTACAGTTGTCCAGGTCAAATATATGAAAACTTTCCAAATGGGTGGTATCTTGTTAACCTCACTTCTGACAGCACCCATCCTACATTAATGTACACCTGCTTAAATCCTGTACTGCTTCTCAGTATGTAAATTTCACCCACTCAAACTCCCTTACACACTGATACACATAGTGTAAGTAGGCCTAAGGGAGAGTAAGTCGGAATAAAGTGCTTCATTACACTATTTTTTGTGTCACTTCCGAATCTGCCCCTGAATGTTTTTTTGGAATCTATTTAATATGGTATCTGAGGAAAATTCAGAGTTTAATCCTTCAACAACCAAGAAGTCTCTCCCTTTTTGTGTTCTGGATTACAAAGTAAAATTAAGTGATAAATTGCCTCTTCCTCAAGTGAACAAGAAAAGAACTGAAAATAGTAGAGATGAATCCAAGACAAATCCCTGAGTCTGAAGACTAACAAGCTAATTCTAGCACTGGTACTACTGGAAATTGTGTTGTGAGTGACGGGAGAATATGGTACTGATTGGACTCCAATCATTCTGTCACCATTACTCAATTTGAATAATGCTTACTCCACAAGTAATCCCACTGATTTCAGTCAGCGGGAGTAGCAGTTACAGAATAAATTGCAGATTCTCGCCTCATTCCACACACAACTTCAAATAATACTATTAGGAGATATTCGCAGAGAGGTTATATATCTTAGTGTGCAAATATTTTTTAGCCAATATCTGCAGTTTTTAATTCCATATACTGACACAAGTTAGTCCACTGGCCAGCTAATTAGGAAGCTTCTGATTTCTTTGGTATGTTCTCCCAGGGCTGGTGAGTTTTGCTGAGCAAACTTTTCCTCTTTTCTTTTTTGTTAACAGAGTTGCTTGAGTTCTGTTCAGTACTCCTCACATACTGATATATTTCCATTTATAAATTACATTTATTCAATAAGGTCTACAGCTAGTGAGAAATAGAAAAGGTCATATATGACCAGATGACTTGCTTAGAACTTTTTTTTCATGATATGATATGGAATAAATAAAATATTTTAAATCACTGACCCAAACTGAGGAACAACATGAAAAAAGAACCAAATAGTTTCCTCTCTCTGGCAGCAAACTGCATTTTTTTTTCAAAGAGAATTTAGCCTTCCCTTGATTAAATGAACAAGAATGTATGCCAACACACCATGCCACGTGTTCCATGTTCTCAGACCAGGCTAAACTTTCAGATATGATCCTATAAATAACACACACCTGCAAATCCAGAAATGATGGTAGATGTCAAGTAACATGTCACCGATTATTAAAAGGCTTCACATATGGAGTCATACTGACACCTTATGAAATCCTATTTCCCCCCATCACTTCTAACCCATTTACATACCAAGACAACCTTTGGCACATAGAATCCTCTGGCTCCAGAGTTATATCTATCCTGCCTCTCATCCCACATGCCTTTAATCTACAAAAAAATTTGGCTTCAGCTGTTGGCAGAATTTATGCTCTGGAATGGGAACAGCAATTACGCTTTCTTTAGGGTGAAGACTAGGTGAAGATCTTTTTTGTAATGCACAGTATTCAGTTTGTCAATATAACAAATACTGAAGTTCCCATATGCATTATAGGAGAAGAGGTCAACCTACCTTAAATCCCTTGTAAAATCCCACAAGTCTGCAGGAACCAGTGCTATTTCCCAGTCCCTTCCTGAAAATAGAAGTCAGCATGCATGGTCAGTTCTTGGTCTTTGCTCAGAAAGAAAAGAATTTCCTCCAGCCTTTGAAGAGTTGCACGGTGATTGAGGCAGCTGCAATAGGGCAGTGGAGAGTGTTCTAGAAGGACCAATGGACAGCCAGAGAGCAACACCAGCAGCTCTTGGAATTATTGCTGCAACAGCTATATACCTCGCACCTCTGAAATTGTTGGATCTAGGCAATATTTGATGATGTTCACCATGTACAGTGCTGCTTTTGGGTCTGGACCATGACAACCTCAGCTGTTCTCCTGGATGAGCAGTAGCAACTGCACAAGTTCAAAATGAGGAAGGAGTGTTTTCTGTACCATCCACCACTAAAATGCATCCTCTTCAGAACTGAAGCAAGGTGGCTATTGAGCAATGCACAACACCACCGCACACTAGTATAGACAAGAAGAAAAAGTATCTTCAGTATGGATAGTGTATACTCACAGACGAGAGAAGGGGTTAAATATGTCTGGATCATTTGTTATTAGTCCTCTGCATGGGTCGGGATTCAGTTGTGCTCAGGTCAAGGCTGTATTTTGAGTTTGGATGCTGAATCAATGCCATCTAGTGGTGGTAATTTTTTGGTACAGTTCTAAAGTAACTAGCCAGTTTGACAGCAACAAGGTTCTACTTAATGATTGGGGCTGTGATTTCTGTCTTGGTACTTTGTACAACTAGTCTAAATTTACTCAGGGTGAAAGTAAGAAAGCCATAGAAGTATAAGAGTAAAAGGAAGTACAGTGTTATGAGTATTGTTTCTAACCCAATAACCCTTACATTTGTTCATGTTAAGGACTGAGATTTTTTTTTTCTACTGGCAATGCTTTATTGCAGATAATCAAGAACTCCAAATTAAAAACAAACAAACAATCTATCTCTCTTCTATTTTTGATAAGGGGGAGAAGAGAAGCTAGACATTACTCCTTAGACACCTAAAGCCATCACTGATTGTTCACCAGTCTTGCTGGAACAAGATCCTCAGAGGTATATAAATGCCTCAGTCCCAGGAATCTAAATACCTTTGAGAATCTCAGCTGTTATCTGTCTCACGGTAACCTTCTGCAGTAGTTCCTGCACTCTATTAACCTCTTTCTGTTCCACTATCATCTCAGGAGGACGTTAAACAACAGTTACTAAAGTCTGACATTTTTAGATCAGCAGGTCCAGATAACTTGCATCCAAGACGTTCAAAAGAGCCATCTGAGAAACTTGCTGGACCATTAATGTTGATTTTCAGTAAGACTTGGCACACTGGGGAAGTTCCAGAACACTGGAAGAAAGGTAATGTTGTGCAAATATTAAAAAAGATAAATGTGATATCCCGAATCTGACATTGATCCCAGGCAGGATAATGGAGAAGCTGATACAGGACTCAATTAATAAAGAATAAAAGGAGGGTGATGTAATTTATGCCAATCAATATGGGTTAATGGAAAACAGATCCTTTCAAACTAACATAATATTTTTGATTAGATTACAAGTTTGGTTGATAAATGTAATAGAGTTAATGTAATATACTTAGAGTTATGTATGGGGTTTGACTTGGTGCTGCATGATATTTTGATTAAAAAGCTAGACCGATATATGAGTAACATGGCACGCATTAAACAGATCAAAATCTGGTTAACTGATAGGTCTCAAAATGTAACAGTGAATTGGGAATCATCACCAAGTAGGCATGTTTCTACTGGGGTCCTGCAAGTATTTGCTCTTGGTCTTACTCCATTTAATGTTTTTATCAATGACCAGGAAGAAAATATAAAATAATCAATAAAAAATTTGCAGATGACACAAAAATTGGGGGAATGATAAATAATGAAGAAGACAGGTCATTATTATAAAGTGATCTTGATTAGTTGGTGCAAGAAAACAATATTCATTTTAAGACAGGTAAATGTAAATGCATACATCTGGGAACAAAGAGCGTAGGCCATACTTACACAATAGGAGTCTATATCCTGGGAAGCAGCTACTCTGAAAAAGATTTGGGAGTCATGGTGGCTCATCAGCTGAACATGAGAAGATCCCAGCATGATACACTGTCCAAAAGGGCTAATGATATCCCTGGATGCATAAAACGGGGAATCTGGAGTAGCAGTAGAGAGGTTATTTTATCTCTGTATTGGGCCCTGGTGCAACCACTACTGGAATCCTGTGTCCAGTTCTGGTGCTACAAAGGAAACAGACATTTAATAATGGGCTCCTCATTCTAGCAGAGAAAGGTATAATATGATCTAACACTTGGAACTTGAAACTAGACAAAGTCAGACTGGAAATAAGGCATACATTTTTAACAGTAAGAGTAATTAACCATCGGAAGTATTTACCAAGGGTTGTGGTGGATTCTCCATCACTGACAACTTTTAAATCAAGATTGGATGTTTTTCTATAAGAGATGGCCCAGGAATTATTTTGTGAAAGTTCTAAGGCCTGTGCTATACAGGAAATCAGACTAGATACTCAGAGTGGTTCCTTCTGGCCTTGGAATCTATGACTCTATTAACCCTTCCAGGTAGCCACAGCTACAACCACCAGATCCCTTAGTTAAATTTGTTCAATTGTTTACCGTCACATCTAGCCCCTCGCACACAAAAAGGCTTGAATGCCAGCAGCTGACTTTTACAAAAATATATATGACAACATTAACTTCAAAGGAAAAAATAAAATAAATTAATGGAGCTTTGACACATATTCATGAGAAACAAGCTGCTTTAGAGGTTCTTCATTTTTCGATGGGACCACATTCTGAAATAAATCTTTCCTCAATCCCCTCTTCTGACCTTCAAATAATCTGCCAAGCTCCCCACAGACCAGGACACACCAGCTCAAAACAGCCCCAAACCCTGCCATAATAACAGATCCAAAGCCTGCCGATGTACCGACAATGATCAATACTCCTGACAACATGCCTTCCGAGAGCCAGGGGTCTGAAAGATGACTATCACAACATGTGGTGTACCTCATCCAATGTGCTTAATGCCCCAATAACAACTATATGGGTGAAACCAATCACTATGCTCTTGAATGAATTCACAGAAAAATGATAAAAGAAAAACACCATATTGCCTGTTGTGAGGTGAACCACAGCTAGACCAGGGCTGCTCATCCAGCTGCCATGACTGACCCCTCCAACAAAGCTTGCAGTGACTCATCACTCAGGCATTCTGCAGTAGTCTGTTCCTGACCAGGGTCCCAGTCAGATGAACCTCAGGCACAGGTATTTCACTGACCCTGCAAGTTAGTCTGTGCAATTTCACTACTCAGCCAGGAACCTTCTGCTGTCTCGTGGTGTTACAGACTCCTCTAGGCTTCCAGCCTGTCCTTGGTCTCATTCCTGTTCCTGCTCCAGCCTTGTTCTAGCCAACTCCAGCTCTGTACATGCCCTATTCTGACCTTGCTCCAACCCTGTTACTGACCTACTCCAGCCCTGCATCTGACTCCTGACCCCCAAGACCATAGGACTGACTCCAACCCAGCTTCAACCTTTAGCCGTATCTGGACTCCAACTAGAGTACTGATGTTGCTTTTCTATGCACTCTGACGTCAGTGCTGACCCACAGCCTGTCCCCCAGACTCCATTTTCAGTGCAGCCCTCAGCCCAGTCCCAACCCTGCATTCAGCTTTGAACAACACTCCACCCACCAGGCCTGAATGCCTGGACCCAGAGCTTGACACATGGGGGTGAACACTTTTCACAAAACAATCTCTTCATATCTGACCTCTCAGTCCACGTCCTCAAAGGGAACCTGCACACCTTGAAAGGATGAGCCTGGGAGCTTAAATTCATAACTTTATTAGACATTAAAAATCCTGGTCTTAATAAAGACACTGGATTTATGGCTTATTACAACAATCTGAAACCCATTAACTCACTTCTTTTGTCTATGACTGTTGGGGTGTAAATGGGCCACTTCGCTTTGAATGATCTTTTAGCATATGTGTTAGCTACTTATGCTAAACAATCTGTTCCATCTTCTATTTAGCTGTAGACCTGAAGAACTCTGTGTAGCTTGAAAGTTGGTCTCTTTTACTAACAAAAGTTGGTCCAATAAAAGATATTACCTCACCCACCTTGTTTCTCATCGTCTTTTTTACTAGCCACTTCAGGTTCAAATTTTACCCTTGCTTACACCATGTCTAGCCATGTTAAGACCCGTCTTAAACTGTGTAGCTGAAGTGTAAATGAAACCAGAATTTGGCCATCTATCTGTAAATCAGATAGAGGTAGCACATACTATTTTGAAGAAAAAGCAAACTCAGGTCTCAAAGACAGGTTGGGCTGACATTACCAGATCATATGACAACAAGGATTGTGTGGGTGACAGGATGACTCATGGATGATTGTGAGCCAGCTACTAGAATGGGAGCTTGGTGCTGAAGATATCTGGCTGAGTTATGGGGCCTGTTCTAGGTTATTAAATCCAAGTGACTGTTTTATTTATGTTGCACCTCTAATGGTATACGAATACTGTACAGTACTAAAGGAAAATATATAAAGTTCAATATTCAAAGAGTCTTGTCCTCACATGGCAAATAAAGGTTACAGGAATGTAAAAAATAGACTGCAGCTCACTCCCCACTGCATTTGCACTACTGTTAGCCATTTTAGCAGAGAGAGACCAAGGATTGAAAGGATATAGACAGAACCACCTAAAACACCTTAAAGGTCATAGTGACTGAATTGGTTAAATAGCTCTGCCCTTTTCCGAATGTGTGTGAGTTTGAAGTTATCTGTCATTATGAAACCCCATTAAATAACCTGCATGTCTAATTGGAAAATCCAGTCCAAGCAGATAGTAGGAATGCAGTATCTGGAAACTGCTATTCTGAAGAACTTGTATTGAAACAACAAAAAGTGACCTCACATTCCTAATGTTTTTTGTCCCATTGTGCCTTTCCTTATAACTCCTAAGAGTGGCTGGTGACATTAAGATCCAAGCTTTCAGGATGACTTCTGCAAATGTCAGGCTTTCCCAATGGCATGCACACTGTACCACACTAAGGAGAGTACAGGTCTGGAGCTAAATCTGACTCCTCTGTGGACTGCAAAAAGGTAGGGGGAGGGTCCATTCTCCCTTCTCTCCCACATCCTTGCCCACCAGGGTTTAATAACTTATGGAAAATCAAACCAAAAGTGCAATAGGAATTACAGGACTTCAGTCACATCTGGTAGGTTGGCATGATACTGCCTGAGTTAGGTCAAATCTTTATTACTGTTGAGATGCAACGGTGAGATCACATTTCTGATTAGACTGTACAGAGAGAGCAGAATATACTTTCCTCAGAAATATAGCTGTGCATGAATACAAATGACTTTTACATTCTGACTCGATTCCTTTTGAAAAGTGGAAGTTTGTGTGTTTGGGACTCAATTTGCTATTTCAACTTCTCTTTAAACGTTCTCCTGCAGTGAATAACTAGCCTACGGAGACAGATTGTAATAAGACAGATGGAAATAAGATATACATGAGATCAGGACACACCTATTTTAAGAGTTCCTGAAGAGTCAGGTATCAAGTAACAAGGAGTGTCCATTGGAGGACATACTTGGATATTGGAGATGCAATTGTATTCATTTTGGGACATCCTTAGGAATCAGGGGGTCAGGTGTTTCCCTTTGGCAATAGGTCAGTTCCCTGATTTCTAAGAATATCCTAAAATAGAAATAAAACAACCTTTGTGGGGAAGTAACAGCCATCTGCTACCATGCCACGTGCAGGGATGTTTGGACCACTCACTGATCTGCATAAACACATATATTGGCCAATGGAGAGTTTTGTGGGCATCCCTCAGAGACTAAATTGCACTTAAACAAACAAACAAACATACAAATCACTGACTCTCACTACTTTCCTGTTTAGAGCTGCTCAAGGACCAGTTCCTGGATCTGGCCAACTTCTGTTCAGCACAGGGCCAAAAAGTATGGGAGTTAAAGTGGCTGTAAATATCCTGAAGCCATCTAATCCTGAATCTATCCCTAGGCCATTCCCCCCACAATGAAACTTAAAGTGACCTCAGAGTCTCTTCATGTTAGAGCAGCCACACAGGCTATTCTGGTAGCTAGAGATGTGCCCCTTTCCCTTGTCACAATCCCAAGTTTTTCCCTCTGCTGGGGATCTGAGTGTGACCTGGTGTAGGACCAGCTATGCCACTGGAAAATTCCTCTGTGCAAGAAGAATCATCAATTGCCACATAGGCTAGCTTTAAATCTACTTTCTCCCCCCATTTCCACCACTAGTGCCCTATGCACAGTTGGATTATGGGATTTTTTTTTAAATGTAGGTGAAGTGAATTTCACCTGAGAATTTGATTTTATCCAGGCATTATCACTCAGGAGAGGTGATGGCAGGAGAGCTGGAAGCCTGAGAATGTGTGTCCTTGGTGGAACATGGAGGGAGAATATGTGTGTGTGAATTGCAGACTGTACCAAAGTGGTGCGATCAAACTACCCTGTGTTGACACTGCTGGTGCAAACTAAAAGATATCTAGTTTGCATTAACATAGTTCTGTTTGAAAGAAGACCACATTAACTCAAATTAGATGCCTTTTAGTTTGTGCCAGCAGGGTCCACATATGGCACTTAGATTGCAACACTTTGGTGTGCTCTGCAATTCATACCCCATAGTCTGCACTGTGATGCAGCATCAAGCCCTAAATCTCATTTTCAAAAGTGATTTAGGAATCTAGGAGTTTAAATCCCATCAACTGTCAATGGGATTTTGGCTCCCAAGTGTCGAAATCCCTTTTGAAAATGAGATTGAAGCTTCTAAATCACTTAAAGCGCAGCAATGCCTAAATATTTTTAAAAATTTGAGCCTAAGTGAATGACTGTACACCATCACTAATTTATGGTTGCTTTTCTCTAGTTACAATCTGTTCAGTTTGGAGAGTACTCTACTTCTTCTTTCAAAGGTCCTATTGTTTTAGATTCAAGAGTTTGAAGGGCTAAATGAAATAGCTGGTCTGGTCTCTGACTTTGTGCTTATCCTTTCTTACAATTTCCTGCCATAACCCCTTTACATTCACTGTTAAATAATCATCCCTCCCTTCAGTTTAACAAGAGGACATACTGAGCAAGTCCATTCTCACTTACTGCCTCAAAAGCTACATTTTATTGAATGGTATCAAAGGCTGTGCACTCAACAGTTGTAGTTCATCATACATATATAATCAGTTCAGTTTGCTAACTATCCTGTTTATGCAGATACTCCAGATATAATAGTTAGAACTTCATTAGTGCAGACAATAAAAGTCCGATCAAACAGTATGCTATTCTGTCATTCTTTCCCCATTACCATTGGTAAGTGACTTGTACAACATTTGCAAAAATGCCTTTTGGCTCTGTTCACTTGATTACAGTTTTAAAGTTCTTTATAATTTTAAGGTGTCCTGAATGCTTATTAAATGAACAAAACTAATCATCCTCTACAAAAAACATCAATTTTGTAGTCCACTCCTTTGATGATATTATTTGAGAAATAACTTCAATCACCAAAAGGATAAGCACTGAGGGTTCAATAAATAATGATAAAGGGATTAAAACCAATGGTCTGATGCTCCATTCCATTCATTATAGATGCTTACCTTGGGAACCAGCAAGTAACAGCGCAGATATATTGCTGGGTGAGTGTTAGCAGCTGATGCCTATTAAGGGAAGAAACCAATTTTTCCAATAGATACCATATCTTTTATTGAAGAATCTATATAATAAATTAGGTTTGTGATTCTCCAGTCTGTGTACACAAGATAAATTAAAGATTGTGTAGATTACAATAATTTATTATCATAATTTGGTCTCCAATTCAGAGGCGGTTCTAGGGATTTTGCTGCCCCAAGCACGGCAGGCAGGCTGCCTCCGGTGGTTTGTCTGAGGAGGGTTCGCTGGTCCTCTGCAGCTCCGGGACCAGCGGACCCTCTGCAGGCATGCCGCCTGAGGCAGCCTGCCTGCTGCCCTCGCGGCGCCGGCAGAGTGCCCCCCCATGGCTTGGCGTCCCAAGCACGCGCTTGGCGTGCTGGGGCCTGGAGCCGCCCCTGCTCCAATTTAATCATTAGCTTCCTCTTTACCATTCAAACTGAATTTTGAATACTGAAACTAAACAGCTTGTAGGAGCTCTGCTGTTATCATGAGCAGTGCTAAGCTTTAAGAAAAAACATGAAAAGGACAATATCACTATAGAAAAGACACCCTACCTCCATCCAGAAATTGATGGGAGCAGTGGGAATAAGGACATAAAAGTAATTTAATTATAAATGTTTTATTAAACATTAAAAAATTTAGATGTATTTATTATTACAAGTGCTTTGAAGGATCGGATTAAAATTCAAAATGATCAGCAGAAACTGGAGAAATGGTTTGAAGTAAATAGGATGAAATTCAACAAGGACAAATGCAAAGTACTAGACACAGAAAGGAACAATCAGCTGCACACGTATGAAATGGGAAATGACTGCCTAGGAAGGAGTACTCTGGAAAGGGATCTGGGGGTCATAGTGGACCACAAGCTAAATATGAGTCAACAGTGTAGCACTGCTGTAAAAAAAGCAAAGATCATTCTGGGATGTATTAGGAGTGTTGTAAGCAAGACACAATAAGTAATTCTTTTGTTCTACTCTGTGCTGATTAGGCCCCAGCTGAAGTATTGTGTCCAGTTCTGAGCACCACATTTCAGGAAGGATGTGGACAAATTGGAGAAAGTCCAGAGAAGAGAAACAAAAATGATTGAAGGTCTAGAAAACATGACCTGTGAGAGAAGATTGGGGAAAAAATGGGTTTGTATAGTCTGGAGAAGAGGAGACTGAGGAGGAACATGGTAACAGTTTCCAAGTATATAAAAGGTTGTTACAAGGAGGAGGGATTAAAATTCTTCGTTAACCTCTGAGGACAGGACAAGGTTGGACATTAGAGAAAACTTCCTAACTGTCAGGGAATTCACCACTGGAATAAATTGCCTAGGGAGGCTGTGGAATCTCTGTCATTGGAGATTTTTAAGAACAGGTTAGACAAACACCTGTCAGAGGGATGTGGGGGAATGCTGGAGGGGAGTGTGCGGTAGAACCCAGGCCAACCCTCACAGGAAGTGGGGAGGGAGCATCATGCAACCCCGCTCTGCCCCCAGCTCTGCTCTGGCCCCACCTCCAGCCACATCTGTCACAACCTAGTCCCAGATTTGGACCTTAGCGTCCAAAATATGGGGGTTAGCATGAAAACCTTCAAGCTTAGTTACCAGCTTGGACCTGGTACTGCTGCCACCACCCAAAATATTAGAGTGTTTTGGGGCACTCTGGTCCCCCTGAAACCCTTCCCTGGGGACCCCAAGACCCAAACCCTTGAGTCTCACAACAAAGGGAAATAAATCTTTTCCCTTCCCCCCTCCAGGTGCTCCTGGAGAGATACACAGACACAAACTTTGTGAATCTAAACAGAGGGACTCCACCCTCCCCGTTTCCCAGTCCTGGAAAACAGAATTACTTCCCTCTTCACCCAGAGGGTATGCAAAGTCAGGCTAGTACATCTAACCCACACAGATGTTCCCCTGACTTCTTCCTCCCACCAATTCCCTGGTGAGTACAGACTCACTTTCCCTGGAGTTCCTCACTAAAGAAAAACTCCAACAGGTCTTAAAAGAAAGCTTTATATAAAAAAGAAAGAAAAGTACATACAAATGGTCTCTCTGTATTAAGGTAACAAATACAGGGTCAATTGTTTAACAGAAATATGAATAAACAGCCTTATTCAAAAAGAATACAATTTAAAGCACTTCAGCAACTATATTTATGTAAATACAAAAGAAAACCAATAGAAACCTTACTGCCTTACTATATTTTGTACTTACAACTTGGAAACAGAAGATTAGAAAGCAAGAAATAGAAATTACTTCTCATCCGAGAGAGCATACAGGCAGACAGACAAAGAACTCACACACAAACTTTCCTCCACCCAGAGTTGAAAAAATCCGGTTTCCTGATTGGTCCTCTGGTCAGGTGCTTCAGGTTACTTTTTTTTCAGGTGAAAGAGACATTAACCCTTAGCTATCTGTTTATGACAACATCCCCTAACCGGGGCTCTGTTGGTCCCCTTATCCCTGTCTGTGTTCCCCCCCGGGTGGCACAGATAGGGTAAGGAGAGAACACCACCCTGAAAAGTTTGGGGACCACTGGTTTAGATATGTGGTTCTCAACCAGGAATCCAGGGTTCCCTGGGGGTCTGTGAGCAGGTTTCTGGGGGTCCACCAAGCAGGGACTGCATTAGATTCATTGGGGCCCAAGGCAGAAAGCCGAAGCCCCATTACATGGGGCTGAATCCCAGGGCCCTGAGCCCTGCCACCCGGAGCTGAAGCTGAAGCTTGAGCAATGTAACTTTGTGGGGGCTCCTGTGGCGGGAGGCCACAGGAAATTGCCCTGCTTGTTACACCCTAATGCCGGTCCTCACTTTTATATGCAGAAAACAAGTTACACTGCTCTACAGCCAAAATGCTTCTGAAATAAATGTAGTCCAACTTTACTAATTCTGGGTCACTGAGAATGAAAATGATGCTTAAAATTGTTGATTGGCTCTAGTTTTCAAGATATGCTATTGGGTCAGTATATACGACCGTTGACTTGGGAATGGCGGAGGATAAGTGAGTTATAAAGGGAAGGGATCTCAATTTAAACCAGAAATGACTAAAATACATCTTTGACTGGATCTATGAATAAATCTATGATTGGGTTTGGACAGTACTTGCTTTTTAGGCAAAACAATGAATGATGCAATCTGAGGCTGGTATTGCATCATACATGATATGAATTGCATCATGTTATTCCTAGAAGTCATGGATGATGCAATCATAACGAAGCTTACATCACTCTGCTGAACAAATTGCCCTATATCAGCTCTAGAAATCATACAGTGTCGTGCTGTCTTATTTGTCAGTGTTTGATTTTGCAAAGAGATACATTTCTGTTTAGCCAAAGTGAGCAGAGATGCCTCGTACTTGTGTGAACAGTGCAGATAACTTCTGCTATGTTTGTGGTGAAGTGACTTTTGCATCACAAAAGCGCAGTATAACCACTATGGTTAAGAAAGCCTATCACCTTTCTTTTGGCTGCAAAATTGGAGATCAGGACAAGAGGTGAGCCCCACACATATGCTGCAACACTTGTGCAACAAATCTTCGCCAGTGGTTGAACAGGAAAAGGAAATCTATGCCTTTTGCAGTGCCAATGATTTGGAGAGAGCCAACAGATCATAGCAGCAATTGTTACTTCTGCATGGTGCCTCCAATTGGGAAAGGTGTGTCAAAGAAGAAAAAGTGGACTGTGCATTATCCAAACATTCCATCAGCTATACGCCCAGTACCCCACGGAGAAGGACTGCCGGTTCCTGATGCACCAGAATCATTCTCACTTGAGTCAGATGAGGAAGAGGAAGAGGATGAAACTTCTGGTCCTGAACCATCAATGTCACAGGACCCACATTTTCTCCCATCCTCCTCCTCTGAACCACACCTCATAACACCAGGTGAACTGAATGACCTTGTCAGGGATTTGGAACTACCCAAGAGTAAGGCAGAGCTGTTGGGCTCCAGACTACAGCAGTGGAATCTCCTGGCAGGCTATCAGGGCAAATGGAGCCCATCAATGCTTGCAGACTATTGCTGGACAGTGACAAGAGATGCTCCATTTAATGAATACAAGAGACAAGCCAAGAAGCGCTGAGTAGACACTGAATAGGACTAAACTATGTACATAATAGTTTTTTGCCTTTTGTTTCATAATAAATTTTATTTATAGAACCCTTTTGCTGATTTTTGAAGTGTTACATCAACAGGACAGGTGAAATATTATCATGTAAAGCAACCATAAACACATGAAAAGACCTAGGTTTACAATTAATGATTAAAACTCTACTATCTACACAATATACATAGACATAAAATGTAAAAACTTAAATATCTTAGAAACAGTAGCCAATCAGTTGTTTTAATTGTCATATTTGAATTCAGCACATCAAAATACATAATAAATATCACATTTTATCTCTGAAGCAGACGACTTCTCAAAAATTGTAGACAATTGTGGCACAGGTGGGCCATGTAGTTTTTATAGCATGTCATGCGGGACTTAGAAAGAAAAAGGTTGAGAACCCCTGGTCTGGATAATACTTAGTCCTGCCTTGAGTGCAGATGACTGGACTAGAAGTCCTCTCAAGGGCCTTTCCTGTCCTACTCTTCTATGATTCTCTGATTAAGACCCTGCAGTAATTAACTCTTTAGATAAAACACAATAAATTTGTTTTGGTGACTGATGTGAAGACCTCACTACCATTCCCTCACAGCACAGATACTAATCATAAAGAGTCTCTTACTCACATTGGTGAACAGTTACTCACCAATATTAATAAGGAGTTCCCAATCTAGTGCACAGATAGTTAAAGAAAAGTTGCGATGTAGCAGTACTGAAAGGTGGCAGATTAAATAGCTGGGTAATGAGTTATTTCCAGGCCCCAGCTCTTTCACTAGGTCCATTAGCCCAATCAATCAGCATAAGGTATGTAAAACAGGCAAACGATGGTACAGAGATCTGGCATTTTGGAACAGAAAGGAATATGGTTCGGCAGAAGAAGTGGAGCCAAGTGAGACAAATAGAGGCAGAAGTGTAGACAATGACAATGAGTTCTTGTTATTACAGAGTGTGATGTGAAGGAGTTATACATGCTCCCAGGCTCCTGGTTAGCTGCTGATGGCAGCCGGGCTTTACTTGAACCTTGAAGTGAAGGAGCAAGGGAGGAGTTACACCAAATATTCAGAGTCTAAGTTCATCATTACTAGCTGGCTGGTAATAATGGGAACACCTGATGACCTGTATCAAGGGCCTAGGGATCCGTGAAGCCTGGGTCATGGATTCTGAATGAGATAGAATGTGGTGAAGATGACCCATGAGAACAACAGTGGCTAAACCAATCAGATATGAATTAGGACAGGTTTATACTATGGACACTATGCCAACATAGCTACGCTGACATAGGCCCATAGCGTAGATGCAGCCTACACCAACAGAAGCAGTTTTCCTGTCTGTGTAGGAACACCACTTTTCTCAACAAAGCTGCTAATGTTGACAGAAGCCCTCTTGGAAATTACAACCATTGGTAATAATGATCATCATAATAAAACATTATTTAAAAGAACACTTTTGAATATATTTTAAAATTATTAGAACTATTATATTATAGAGACAAGATGGGTGAGGTAATATCTTTTATTGGACAAACTTCTGTTGATGAAAGAGACAAGCTTTTGAGCTTACACAGAGCCCGTCTTCAGGTCTCTTTCACCAACAGAAGTTGATAAAAAAAGATATTTCCTCATTCACCCTGTCTTGCTAATATCCTGGGACCAACATGGCTACAACACTGCAAACAATAATTTATTATAGTAATATTGGTAGCAGTGCTATAAGAAGTTGAGAATATATTTCAACTTAAATCGCTGTTTCTGGAGGTTCATAACAATAAGAAATAAAATTCTTGTAGACTGAAAGGTGATGTGAAGTCACAGTCTGGGAATTATTGGGATTATTTTGACAGAAAACATGGTTCACCCATTTTTCAAATTATATGGTTTCTTTCTTTTAACTCGTTCAACACAAATTTATAGGTTTCAGATTTTTCTTACCTTTCCACAAATGATGCAGTTAAAAACAAACAGACAAGTGATTTAAAGCACTTAGTGAAGATTAATTGATTTGCTATTTTTTTGTGGGGAAAAAAGACATTTTAAAATAAGGACCAGGGTGATTTTTTCTAATATTTCCCTAATGTTTTACTTTTCATCAAAACTGGCTGAAGGGTTAATTTTCAAATGGCAAATGTCAGGGAGTCCTCTTTGAAACTTGTAAAAGGGATTATGATGGGGTCTACAGGACCCACATTGAAACAGGGAGGGGAGTAGAGCAATATTGGTCTAGGGAAGCCCCTCTCCCCCTCCCCCCAAACAGATGCAAAGCATGTTCTCAGTGGAGGAGCAGTTTAAAATGACACTGGTAGCCCAGGAGAGGGAGAAATGAGCTGCATGTGGCACCAAGAAGCAAAGCTGATGTTGAGAGCTGAGTAGGGAGTGGCAATAGCTTTCTGAAGCCTGCTTTAGCAGCAGATCCTTGGATTCCACCTTGTTTGGGAGTTGAAAGCACTGGGAGAAATTGACTGACCGAACTGAACACTTAGGTCTGGTCTCCACGACAAAGTTAGGTTGATGTAAGCTGCCTTGTGTTGACCTAGTTGTGCATGTATCTACACCTAAATTTGTCCTCCACTGATCTAAAATCTCCATTATGCTGACAAAGTAACACCACCTCCCCAAGCGGTGTTGAGCAACGGTTGATGTAGTGAGGTTGATATGGCATGAATGTAACCACTGTGTTACCTACGTTGATGCTAACCATCCTCCAGCAGCTATCTCACACTACCTGATGCTGACTGCTCTAGTCACAATTATGAACTCCACTGCCCAGAGGTCACAGAGACTGGAAAGCCCCATGATTTTTTGAAATGCCTTTTCTTGATTGTCTAGGTTAGAGAGTGCACAGTAGCTCTCTATTATTGTGTGCAACTGCCCAGCTGACCATGCTGGCTACATGCTCCAAATGCGCTCCCTCTTCAAATAGACAGGAGTTATGGAGCTCCAGAGGCTGTCGGAAGAAGAGGATGTTCAGGCACAGCTACAGACCAGCCATAGAAATGTGCACATCCACAAGCAGGTTGCAGGAGAAGGAGTATGGCAGGGATTAGCAGCAGTGCCATGTGAAAACAAAGGAACTATGGCAGGCATATCAGAAACTCAGGGAAACCAACAGTCAGTCTGGTGCTGAGCTGCAGACCTGATGCTTTTATAAAGAGGACCATCCCATACTTGGTGCAGACTTAACTATCATCCTGCACATTACCACAGATCCTTCTGAGGACCCATAGTCACAGACCCCTGGCATGAATGCTGAGGGGAAGGAGGAGGTGGATGAGGAAGAGGATGGGGAACAGGTGACAGGAGGTCCAGCTGTGTTGCAAGCCAGAACTTATTTAAGACTCCACCACAGTCCACCCAGTCTTGACAATGAAGCACAGGCTTGCCTGATGCAGGGGAAGGAATCTCAGATAAGTGGGTAAATTTATTTCCCATTACAGTGATGGCATCCCCAGCATAGCAGGACAGAGTTGTCAACTTTTCATTAATTTACTGGTACTAGCAGAAGTATCAGTACAACAAAGAGAGGTAGAGTTGTTATCTGCTTTTTATTCTCCCATGGAGTTAGGAGACAAGGGGATGGGAGGGGAAGACAGGACATGCAGAGCAGTTTGTTTATGTAGGCAGGGAAGTCCCTGGAATCCGCCTGGGAGATCTCGATGAAACATTCAGGAAGGTCCTCTGCAATCCTCTCCTGAAGGTTTCCATGGCAGCCTTATTTCTTCCTCTACCGTAGGAAGCTTTCCCATGCCAGGTGGTGATAACTTTGACAGTCACCAGTGGAATCAATAGGCTAGCAGCATACAGGCCCCAGGGTAGCTTTGATACCCCAGCAGCAGTTGTGCTCTCTGTGCCTTTGTTACCCTCTGGAGTGAGGTATCAGCTAAAATCACCACCTCCTGTGGAAAACAGTGCCAGTATTCAGTGCTATTACCCATCTCATAGTTTCATGCAACTGATCAATTCCCTCCTCATTTCCCTCATCCCTGGCAGACCATACTCACCATAGCTGGAGCTGTGAGGGACATCATGCACAAGGACTCTGAAGCATATCAATAAGCATATCATGTGTAAAACTTCAGCTGAGCAAGGGAAAGGAGTTCTGAATCTTAACTTCCACTTTACATTGTGACTATACAGTGGATGGTACTCTCTGTGTCTTTTATCTGTAGCTGCTGCCATTGCGGCCTGGAGGGGCTACCCCTGCACACATGTGGAACACCTGAGTCAGATAAGAAGGAGAAATAAGAGGATGCAGGCAGATCCTGCAAGCCAGTGCTGCATCAAACCATGAACTGGGAGCCTGGAGGATGAATATTGCACATTATGTCGAGAAGGAAAAAGCAGATAGGAGAAAGGCCCAGAAGTCAGAGAGAAAGATGCACCAGGATGTAATGAGGCTTCTTCGGCAGCAAACAGATACTTCAGACTCTTGTGGACCTACAGGTTCAACAATCCCAGGCTCACCTACTTTTGTAGTCCATGGAGAACTGCAGTACAGCACCTCCCTATTACCTGCCCTTTCCCCCCCCCCAACATTCCATGTGGCATCAGGGCCACATCCCTATTCCTACCACTCCACACCAGGGGCCCTTAAGGACAACCACAGATTCATATATGCTGACCTCTGAGAGCCACAGTTGAGGTCTGTGTAGCTAAAATGGACATGAATGTTCCTTTTCCATCTTTAAGCTCTTTTCCATAACCGTGTTAAGGTTTTAATATATTTACTTTTAACTTGCACAGAATTTTTGAAGTGTTTTTGTTAGTCAATAAAACTCTATTTGGAAAATAATTCATCCATATTAGTTCCCAACATATGCTGCAGAATGGCTGGTGATACTGAAAGCACTCAATTACTTGTGATTGTACACTTTGACACACCTCAAAAGATCAGCTACAAACACTGTAATAATCATAAATGTACAGCAAGCAACACAAAATTAGAAGGTGAATTGTCAGTGTTGTATTCATAGATGTGCAACAAGCACCACACAATTCCTAACAACCTCCAGACTGCAGGGCCAAGTAGAACACAGTACACATTACTATGGCTCGCTGTTAAAGTGCTCTTTCAAAGCCTCCCTGAGCCATACAGTTCCACGATGAGCTTCTCTAACAGCCCATGTGCCTGGCTGTTCAAATTCAGCAGACAGCCACTCCACCTCAACCCCGCTGGCAACTTTTCCCCCTTTGCTTCATAGATATTGTACAGGAAACAGTAGAGAGCTATAACTGTTGGGATATTTTTCTCACTGAAATCCAATCTTGTGAGTAAACACAACCAATGCCCCTTCAGTCTACCCAAAGCACATTCAACTGTCATTCTGCACCTTCTGAGCCAGTTATTGTCTCTTACCTTGGTGTTGTCAAGTGGCTGGTGTAAGTCTTCATGAGCCAGGGCAATAAGAGGTAGGTTGGGTCCCCCAGAATCACTACTGGCAGGTCAACATCACCAGTGGTAATCTTCCAGTCAGGAAAGAAAGTCCCTGCTTGCAGCGTTTTGAACAATCCTGTGTTCTTAAAGATGAGAGCATCATGCATCTTCCCTGACCAGCCCACACTGATGTTGAGGAAGCATCCTCAGTGATCCACCAGTACTTGCATAACCCTAGAAAAATAGCTTTTCTGTTGATCTCTTCCTTGGCAAGACGATCTAGTGCCAACATAGGGCTATGCATGCCATCTATCACTCCACTACAGTTTGGGAACCCCACTGCTGCAAATCCATCCATTATGTCCTGCATATTGACAAGAGTCAGAATCCTGAATAGTAGGAAATGATTAATGTCCCTGCACACTTGCATGACAACGCCCCGTCCCCCGCCCCCCAGTGGATTTTCCAACTCCAAAATGATTTCCCACTGACTAGTAGGAATGCAAATTTCCACAGTGTAATCACCATTCACTTCTCCATTGTCAATGCAGTTCTCATTCTGGTGTCCCTGCACTGGAGGTGGGGGTGAGCTTAGCACACAGATCCAGGAAGGTGGCCTTGCACATCCAAAAGTTCTGCAGCCACTGCTCATCATCCCAAGCCTGCATTCTGGTGCAATCTCACTAGTATGTGCTTGTTTCTTGATCCCTGAAATGGTGCTCCACTGTTTGCAGTTTCTCTGTGAATGCCACCAGTAATCTTGAATTGGTTCTCACTATGTCACACAGCAATCTGACCTAAAAGAAATCATCATGTTCTCTGCAGCACTTAAATGAGAAACAGGTTGTCCTGGCAATCAGACAAAATCCATTGTTCTGAAATCAAGCCAAGTTTCTGAATGACTGTGCTACTGCCAAAATCATACAGAAAATTTACATTCCCAAACACATCTCAGATCCTGGTCCTGATGAAGATGTCTCCCTGTTCTCAACCTATATGCTGTGCTGGTTCTACTGCATTTGTAAGGTGTGCTCTTTAAAACAAAAACAATCTTAAGCATCAGAAATATCTTTTATACAATTTTAACTCCTTAGAAGTACTATGTAAGCATTAAATATTGCCTTGGCAATAGTTCAGAAAGACTTAGAATATGATCTCAATAAAGGTGGACCACTAACTTTTTTGAAAAGTAAGTATTTTGTACTAGAACTAAGGCATGGTTAGTGCATCAAAATGATTAGGAGACAGGTTAGCAAGCTAACTAGCTGGTTAGATGGCTAGATAGAAAAGGGATAGGCACTATTGTTAAAGATCCTTCTATTTTCATCAAGACATAGTGAGTGATACTACTAGAAATGTTAGTCTTTCAAACTGGTACATATCTTTAAGGGTGCCCTGCCTAGAAACATGGACGGATGAATGATTTCTTGGCGCAGCCCTCTTCTAAAAGTCATTGGTCCCAAACATAGCATTTTTTGTTCTGAAGCAAGAATGCTTGTGAGAGTAAGTAATGGCTGGGTAATGAGGCTAGTAACAATGGATAAAATTCATCCTATTTTTTAAATCAATGGATTTACACCAGGGACAGAATCTCTAGTTTAATGAATGCTTGTTAATAAGAGCCAAAAGGAATAATTTTGAATAGAGAATTAAGCTGATAACTAAATACAACCATTAGGGTTTGAATCTCTAACAGGTCTTACCAAAGCCTCAGTCATGATATACAGGCTAATTTATGCTCACAGATTCAAAGTGCTGAGCAAAAACAAAACTGACACTAATGACCCAAGATTTTGCAGTCCCAATTAATAGCACAATAGTGCAAACTATGGGCCATGTGAGCTACAAGCCATGGCAATCACTAATAGTGTATTCCTCCAGTTAATTTCTTCTGCAACCTGAAGGGAGCAACCTGACTAGTCATTAGGTTAGCAATATAATTCAGTCTTTCAAAAGTTATCAATCTGATGTGGCAAGGATATAGCCTTAGAAATCATTGTGCCTCCATTGTATTGTGTTTTCTTGCTTTTATAACCTGCTCAGAACAGCACCACGCTTCCATAGTTTTCAGATTAAAGAGGCTGAGTGAGACTATATATAAGCATCTTTGACTCAAAGATAACACAGTGCTATTAGTCTGGGAAAAGACAAACATTTCTTGGCTGATTCCATAATATCTGGTATAGACAGAAGTTTGGAACTGTTGGCAAAGAGATGATTTCATGATTTCAGTCAAGATCCTCAAACTAGATGGCAGAAAAAAATACATCTTGAAAGATAAGCAAAAACAGAACAATTTTATTCAAAGAGATTGAGTAAGGTAAAAGTTCAAATAGATGTTTCTCTCCAAGAAACAGAAAGAAAACTGAGAAAAGGGTGCATATGGATCAGTGGATTTTCTGTTTTGTTCTTGTTGTGATCATAAGGTAGGCCTTTTCCTGCCTCTTCATCAGAGAAATTCATCCCTTTTTCCTCAAGCCCCCAATTAGCAATAATTTTACTTGGCCAAGGAAAGCTAGATTGACCACTAGTGTTTTAGCAAAACCACAGGAATGAACTACTCTTACAAGGACTCTGCATACTAGCTCTACAGTGCTTTCAGCATCTGCTAAGCTGCTAAATTGGTGAAGGGCTAATAATTTGAACTTAGTTTCTACAAGGTAGCATGAAGTGGTAAACAGAGGGCTACTGGGCCAATTATAAAGCAGAATTGTGTCTCTAATGTCAAAAAACTGTAACCCCAACTAGCCATGCTTAGTGCCGGATATATTAAAAAAATGGAGGTTTTCTAATTTTGTTTTTATAGACAGTGCAGGTAACATGGTCATGAACAACAGCTAAACAATCTTCCAAGAAAAACTCAATGAAGTTAATTACATATAAAGATGTGCTTATCAAAGATATACTAATTTCCATACTAAGAAAAGTAGAATCAAACTTGCAATTGTCATTAAAATATTTATTGTTAGTTATTCAGCAGTTGATGGCTAGTAAACAAAAACCTTGTGGTCCTGTTTCACGGTTATATTAACACAACTTTACTCTGCTCTGGCACTGGAAAGGGTCCTTAAAGTGAGTGCAAATGTAAGGCTGTGTCTACACTACAAAACTAACTTACCTTGGCATACAGCCACTGCAGTTATAAAACTACATGTGTGTGTGTGCGCACTTAGCTCATGTCAGCGGTGCGGTCCTCCCCAGGACAGGACCATTGTATCAGTTGTATTGTTAATGTGGGGCATTGTGTGATGGCTCCAGAAATCCAGTAACAGTCGACATAAGCAATACAGTGTCTACACTGACACTGTGTTGACCTAATTATATCAGCTGTGAGACTATGCTGCTTGGGGAGCGGATGTTTCTAAATTGGTATAGAGAAGTACATTAGCGGGAGCCAATTTAAGTGAAGCTACCACAGCTAGTCAACACACATTGACCTAATCCTGAAGTGTAGACCAGGCCTAAATTTTAACCACTTCAAGGCTACTTTACCCTGCTAGAGAGATGTAAAGTGGCCTTATAATAAATGTGAAAGTCCCTATGGATTTCATTTAGATTTCTGTTTAGAACAAACCATGCACTATATTGTATTGCACATCTAAAGTTATTGCACATTTAAAGTTATTTAACATGTTCATTTGTACATAAATCAACAGAGAGGCATGCATTATAAAATGTTGATAGAATACATCCACATAACAATGTAGATTTTTTGACAGTAGTCTAGGTATCATGTCTTTGCAAATATTAGCCTAATCAGTAATAAAAAAACAAACAATAAAACACAGCACATTAATGCAATCTTTGATTTTCACATTTTATTGTCTTTCCTATTGAATCTCACCAAGAAATTGAGTTTTCTTGTTTATATACCAGACATTTAAGGTATGTGTAACTGCACTAACATTCCAACAGCTGGCCCATTCTGCGGAGCTATAAAATGGAAGTCTAGGCGCCCGAGATCAGGCTAGAGCCCAGGCTCTGTCACCCTTTCCCTTGTAGGTTTCCAGCTCGAGCTCAAACATTGCAATTTTATAGCCCTGCAGCCTGAGCCTCGTAAGGCTGAGTCAGCTGACATGGGCCAGCTGCAGGCATTTTATTGCAGTTGTAGAGCTACTCTAACACAATACAAATATGTTTTTCTATTATACAATTACTTGGGCTCAGATCCACACATAGGATCTGACCCTGATGTATATCAACATAGAAAGAAGGGTGGGGGACCCACTTCAATTTTTGATGGGCGGTGATGGTGGAATAAAGAGGCAAATGATCCTATTCTAAAGACATCCCGTGGCACTTGCAGCCAACTTGATTGCCCTTTCCCTTGGTAGCTTCATCAGTGATTTGTTTTAATCAGCAAGTAATTTAATACAATTTGATAAAAGATTGTGGGTTAGGGAAAAAATCCTGCTGTGCGAATGGACACACCCTTAGAGGTTGCGAGGAGCAGATCTGGAAGGATGCTAAGGAGGGAAAGGGAGTCAGATGAAGGGGTCAGGAGCCAAAGAAATTAACTTTGCCACTGTAAAGAGCCTGCACAAGACCTTGGTAAGCAGACCCTTGGCTAATTGTCAGCCAGACCCTGCTGTGCCTCTTACATACCCAGCCGGGTAGCACTGGGAGCAAGGACTGGGGGAGGAAGGAAACCCAGAGAGGGGCTGCACCCACTTTACCATAGTAGCTTGTAGGCTGGCCTCAGGACTGAACGATGCAAAGTGGCTGGGCCTCTCCCTCCTTTAAGTCCCTTCCTTTGTGTGTACAGAGTCCCAGAGGCTTGTCAGTCAGGCCAGGCTGATGTTGTGGGGTTGGCTCCTCTCTGCATGAGTTAAGGAGGACGATCACCACCAATGTGTCATTGTCATTCATGTTGGGTTAAGATGTTGCACTCTTGTCATCAGTGCGGCAATGAGTCGGGGGCTGGAGTGAGGTTACTATTTCCTCCCTGTCCTCAGTCTTTCTCTTCCAACACTACCCGCACTGCACTCTTCGATCATGCAGCTGTGCCTGCCGATGCCTGGCTTACTCTGCTTTCTCTGGGAAAAGCATCCACCCCTGGGAGGTGGGGACACCAGTACATCTATGTAATTAAACAACAGCACCAAGCGGAAGGGAGAGGAGGCTATTATTAGTTTCCCTGGATGGTGACTATTTTAGGAATTGCAGCACTTCAGTGTTTTTATTTATTTACTTCGGGGGTAGGAGGGAGGAGTATATTTCTGGACTTGTCCTTTTTTCTCTGTCTGGCATGCTTAGTGCTGGCTAATTGGGTCAGTCATGCTATATGGAGAGTAGACGGGCCCCTTCTGTTTGAACATTTTGTTCTGAGCACTAATTTTATTTCTTCCAATTTTTTTCACTTGATCAATATGTGAGTGTGACTGTGTGTGTGTGTGAGAGAGAGAGTGGATGCGTGCCACTGCCAGTGGATGGTGCAAGGGATACCAACTGGTGAATGTGGTGCACAAATTAACCCAAAGATTTCTTGGTGGCCTCAAAGGTTAGTTACCACTAAGAGCTGTCTAGTGGGTGACCAGTCCGGGCGAAAGGAATGACCCATCTCTGGACTCCATTAATTCGGGGAAGTCTTTGCACTGGGTGTGCTTGGGCAAACTCTAGATCAGGGAACAGCAACCTTTGGCATGTGGCCCATCAGGGAAATCTGCTGATGGGTGGGACGGTTTGTTTACCTGCAGCGTTGACAGGTTTGGCTGATCGCAGCTCTCACTGGCTGTGGTTCGCTGTTCCAGGCCAATGGGGGCTGCGGGAAGTGGTGCGGGCTGAGGGATGTGCTGGCCACCGCTTCTCTCTTAGGCTGAGCAAGAAATGAGAACAGTGGGCAGCCTCATTCCACTTGGCAAATATTACCAAACATCGGAATTCTGCTGCATGTTTACAACTGTTTGAAGTGCTGCTTCAGCTGTATGTTTGAGATGCAGGTCATCAAAGGTCACCTCCCCATTACTTGAACAAAGTCCTCAAATTGTCCCAGAAGTAGGCTTGACTTTTCCAAGAGTAGAGGTGCCGAACCCAGGGCTTTCCTGATAAGCAGGCCTAATCAGTCTTCAAGGGCTTGATCAGTGGGGTAAGACAGCAGCAGGTGTAGCGGAAATAGGAGCCAACACTGATTTAGGAACCCCTGAAATTTGTCGCAATTGCTATTGAACTTGTCAGCTTTGGCTTGTGAGGGTGAGGGGCAGGGGGTCAGATGAAGACAGTGGGGCTTGAATTTTCAGGACTGCACTCTGGGCCTGCAGAGTGACAACCTGGACCTGAATGGTTTGTAGGACTCCCACTATCTCCATTAGAATTATACTAGCCTTCATAGGATCTATGCTTGGCATATCCGTTCTAGTTCCTTTATTGTTTGTATTTTTGGACTGCTCAAACTGTCAGAGACCAGGTTGTGGACAGGCGTGCCCAGTGTTTGGAGCAAGAGTTGGTAGCCAGGAACAGGAGCCCAGAGTCAAAACAGGAATCAGAGGAAAGAAGCCTGGGGCCAAGAGTCAGAGCCAGAGTCAGAGCCAAGGGTCAGGAGTCAGAGGCCAGGTGCCCAAGTCAACAGTCAGAGCTGAAGTCAGGAGTTGGGATCGAGGGTCAGAGCCAGGTTACCTGGGGTGAAGTAAGGCAGGAGCAGGCTGGGTTCAAGGCAGGCACTACTGCAGTCATGGGCAAATGCTACGAGCAGCCACCAAACAGCTGCTGGGTGTAAGAGCCAGGTTGCCGAATCTTCCCACCAATTAGGCAGCTTAGCTAATCAGGCAACTTGCTACAGGACAGCTGTGCTATTAGGTTGTCCAGATACTGGTTCTGCTGCTGGTCCCGATTCCTGACAATAATATGATCAGTGCCAAAGAAACCATTGCTCAAATGTAGAAAAATCACAAACCACCACCTAGTGACTAATCTCTCTCTTCTAAGCAATCTAATCCAGAACTGGCAGGCAAAACAAAAGTCTCTAGTGACAGTTCTCAGTGCTAGTATCCTGCATCCTTCTCAGTCAGGACTCAACCCAGGCCATAGTATAGAGACAGCATTTGTTACTCAAATGGATGGGACAAGGGAAGTATATGCACACTCATGCTGCTGGATCTTTCTGGAGAATTTTAAATCAGTAATCACCCAATACTTCTGTATCTTGCCTACACAAGCAGCAAAGAATCCTGTGGCACCTTATAGACTAACAGACGTTTTGGAGCATGAGCTTTCGTGGGTGAATACCCACTTCGTCAGATGCATGTAGTGGAAATTTCCAGGGGCAGGTATATATATGTAAGCAAGCTAGAGATAACGAGGTCAGTTCAATCAGGGGGGATGAGGCCCTGTTCTAGCAGTTGAGGTGTGAAAACCAAGAGAGGAGAAACTGGTTCTGTAATTGGCAAGCCATTCACAGTCTTTGTTCAATCCTGAGCAAAGGATTCTTTGCTGCTTTTACAGATCCAGACTAACACGGCTACCCTCTGATACTTGCCTACACACATGTCAGAGCTGTCCTCAGCATGCCTTTGCTGACTCCGGGAGAGGTAGACAGAGCTGTGTTGATAAGGCTCCGTTATTTTCTCTCTGAGAGGACTCAGAGGGTAGTATTGGGCAATTGCACATCTGTTTCAATGGCTCTGCCAGATGAGGTGCAGTGTGGATTTCTGCTCTGTTATCCTCTTGTTAAGTAGGAGAGAGAGACAGTGAGACAGCCTGGGGTGCAGTGTCTTCAGAATACCTAGCAATATGCTTGGTAGTACACTGATGATACTCAGCCCTATACCTCCATTCCATTAGACCCGGATGGTATGGTTACCTGGTCTGGTCAAGAGTGTGATCTGAATGAAAGTAAGGTCAAGTTATGTTCTTTGTCAGCTTCAGACTGGATTATCAGCAAAGTGCTTTACTTGCAGTTGCCCTTAAAGGTCACTTGGAAACTTCAGCTAATGCACAAAACAGCTGATTACTTATTCAGCTGTTTGAGCGTATTACACATTGCACCATAGATTGCATAAATTTTTAACAGGAATAAAGAGCATTGTAAAAACTTATTCAATGGTTAAAGTGAGAAAATAAGACTCTGAATACTCAGTCACTTTTCAGAGTAGTACAAAAACAAGCTTTGTCCCTTTGGTTTCTTTTTTCCTTACAATTTTATTGAAATGGAGGCTATCACCCTAAATAAATTTAATTGACATATGGCTCCAAAAATAAAGGTTTGTGTTTTGTGCCTTGGTGTCAGAAATGAAAACACTTCAAAAACTTACAAGATATATATAAATACTAAAGCAATTTACTTACAAGTGTTTTATGGGAAAATGCTATAATAATGTAGCTTGTTTTGGGATACCTTTAGTTGTATTAATTCTGAAATGGGTGGGATTGTTGATAAAACATTTAGAGTGAAATTGTGAGTAGAGTATGAAGTCCTCCTTTTGTGTGGTTTAAAAACATATGTTTGTTGTATGTAACTGGTGTTTTACTGGAATGAAATTCAGATTTGTTTTACAGCTTTCTTTTTGCTGTATTGTTCCTAGTCCTTTTGGTAGGTGTGTATTCCAGTAGTACATAGACTTGTACTGCTGAACAGAGGAATAATATTTTCAACAGATTAATATTAATCTAAAGGTACTGAACATTAAAATGAAATTGCATTTTTACATCTGAATGACATTTTATGATGACATGATTAGATGAGATATCTAATAAACCCTGGTCTGTAAAAGGCTGAGTCTTATAATAAAAAAAATTAGTTCAGCTGTTGCTAGACAGATCCAAACTAGAAATAAAGTGCAAATTTTTAACAGTGAGGGTAATTGAGGTTTGGCACAAACTTACCTTGGGATGTGGTGGATGATTTGAAGTAGTTAAATCAAGATTGGCTATCTTTCTAGCTCACCCAGAAATCTTGGTCTCGATGGAAGAATTACAGGGTGAAATTCTATGGCCTGTGTTATGTAGGAAGTCAGACTAGAAGTTCATAATGGCCCATTCTGTTCTTAAAATCTATGAGTATGCAGTTTGTATGGGGAAAATATCTAGAGTTGTTGACTTTTCAGATACAATCACAATCTTAAACCAAAACCATGGCAATCTTAGATTCAGGTCATAAAAATCACCATTGTATGTTTCAGTGCAGAAGCCCTGGGCATAAACTGTATGTATGTGTATATACTTATGTGGGCAATATTTTAAATGGCCCTTTGAGTCAAGTACGTGTGAGAAAATAGTTACTATAGTAAATAAATATTTTGGTTCACCAGCAGAATACATAGGCTTGTAAAAGCCATTGAAGTTAACATGCATGTGATTAGTCTAGTTTTTTAATTGAATTAATCTTTTCTTTAATTCCAATTACCCATTTTAAGACAGATGATGATGAAATTTTAAAAGATGCTAATCCACTATGCCTGATCACTTCATTCAACCCACAAATTGCCCTTCCCCTAGCAATAGGAAATTTGTGGAGCAAATTTCTCCTTCGGGGAGCAACTGTTTGGCTTCCAATTCCTGCAAAATTCAGTTGGGCTTTTAGTTCAAGGAATGGTCCAGAAATCATTCTTTTCTCTTTTGAGGGGCCAGAGTGAGATTAGAAAGAGTAACCTCCAAGACACAAAGTAGGGGGAGCCACTCTTAAGTTTCCCTTAAAGCCCTAATTCTCACGTTTAGGGAAAAGTCCTATTGAATTTAATAGGGATATAATCTGTAGGGTTCTGTTGATTACTGATTACTCTCGCCCCTTGCTCCACCAATATGGCCACCAGGTGCCCGTTATCTACCGGGTAATGAGCGTTGGGGTAGGGCGGAGGTTCGATCACTGGATGCCCTGGGGGGGGTGTCAAGTCCCCACGGGTAGCGACGGAGAGCACGCAAGCAATCACTCTTAGTGTTTAAGAGAATAAGGGTTTATTAAATGAATCACAGATAATGATAAGGGAAAACACGATCAGTTACATCTGGGGCTTACAACACACTACCAAAGCAAATAATACAAATACTGCAATTACAAATAAAAGCTGGCCCTGGTATTTTTCTAAATCCCAATAGTTATCTAAATCATTCCAGGGGTTAGTAGGAGTAATATTGGTGCTATTAGTAATCATAAGTGCAGCAACTAATTTCCCTAAACAAATTGTGAGGCTTAACTGATCCCCCTTGCTTTTGAGATTTCCTGGTCAACGGGTTTCCCCTAGCAGGAGTCTCAGGGCGGCTAGAATCAGTCTTTGCCTCTTATCTACCAGTACAGAATACTTAACAGCTAATTATACTTACACATACAAACCACAAAAGTTTCATTACGGCCGGCAACCGGTTAGGCTTCAGGAAACGCGTGAGCCGAGAGAGCGTCCAGGGCGATCAGGCCTGGATACGGTTTCGACAGGAATTCGGGGGCTCTCTGCCCGTCCCCGGGAGGGGACCGGCAATATATAGTAAATTTGTCGTCATAGTTTGTGATAAGCCAATTGAGGGGTCGCGAGTGACATATGCCCATACAAGGGAGGCAGACGGGCCTTAACATCTTTACTCAGGAAGCAACCGTCGCGAGGGGAACTGTGTCTCTTCAGGCTGGCTAACCACAAGGCTGCTTTTCCTGTTGCAAGTTCTGCTTTCAGAGCAGATACATAACCAGTGGCAGTTCTGAGGGCTGGGGGAAAAATCCGTTGGGGGGTGGAGGCCGGAGCACCCGTAGTCTGGCCCTGGGGCCCCACTTGGGGGTCTAACAGGTTCTACATAAATTTAATATATATCTGGGTAGAATACTTAAAACCCTGAAATTTGATAATATATTATATCTGTTTTGCAGATTTTTTGAAACAGCCTATAGAATTGGATAGCAGGGATATAATTCCCTATTACATGCTATAATGCAGGGACCGGAACCTTTGGAATGCGTCTCACCAGGGCAAGCACCCCGGCAGGCTGGGCTGGGCTGGTTTGTTTACCTGCTGCGTCCGCAGGTTCTGCCGATCGCAGCTCCCTACTGGCTGAAGTTTGCTGCTCCAGGCCAATGGGGGCTGTGAGAAGCTGCGGCCAGCACATCCCTCGGCCCGCGACACTTCCTACAGTAGCCATTGGCATGGGATAGCGAACCATGGCCAGTGGGAGCTCGAACAGCCAAACCTGCAGATGCAGCAGGTAAACAAATTGGCCCGGCCCATCAGGGGGCTTACCCTGGTGGTCCACATGCCAAAGGTTGCCGATCCCTGCTATAATGCATGGTGGAAGTGGAGGAGTTGCATTGTATGTAAGACAGTGGTATGACTGTTCAGAGCTCCAGTATGAAACTAGAGAAAAGCCTGTTGAGAGTCTTTGCTTTAAGTTTAGAGGCAAGAACAACAAGAGTGATGTCGTGGTGGGTGTGTGCTAACCTTCTGATCCAGTAGTCTGTTAGGTAGATGAGGCTTTTGTTAGACAGCTGACTGAAGTTTCCAGATCACATGCCCTGGTTCTAATGGGGGACTTCAATTACCCTGACATTTGCTCGGACAGCAACACAGCAGTGCACAGACAACCCAGGAAGTTTTTGGAGAGTGTTGGGGACAACTTCCTGGTACAAGCGCTGGAGGAAACAACTAGGGGCCATGCTCCTCTTGACCTGCTGCTTACAAACAGAGAAGAAATGGTAGGAGAAGTAGAAGTGGGTGGCAACCTAGGTAGCAGTGACCATGAGATGGTTGAGTTCAGGATCCTGACAAAAGGAAGAAAGGAGAGTAGCAAAACACACACCCTGGACTCCAGAAAAGCAGACTTAGACTCCCTCAAGGAACTGATGGGCAGGATCCCCTGGCAGGCTACTATGAGGGGGAAAGGAGTCCAGGACAGCTGACTGTATTTTAAAAAAGCCTTATTGAGGGCACAGGAGCAAACCATCCCGACGTGCAGAAAGAATAGCAAATGTGGTAGGCGACCAGTTTGGCTTAACAGTGAGATCTTTGGGAGCTTAAACTCAAAAAGAAAGCGTACAAGAAGTGGAAATTTGGACAGATGACTAGGGAGGAGTATAAAAAATATTGCTCGAGCATGCAGGAGTGTGATCAGGAAGGCCAAGGCACAACTGGAATTGCAGCTAGCAAGGGATGTGACGAGTAACAAGGAGGATTTCTACAGGTATGTTAGCAACAAGAAGGTGGTCAGGGAAAGTGTGGGACCCTTACTGAATGGGGGAGGCAACATAGTGACAGATGATGTGGAAAAAGCTGAAGTACTCAATGCTTTTTTTGCCTCTGTCTTCACAGACAAGGTCAGATCCCAGACTCCTGCACTAGGCAATGCAGTATGAGGAGGAGGTGAGCAGCCCTGAGTGGTGAAAGAACAGGTTAAGGACTATTTAGAAAAGCTGGACATACAGAAGTCCATGGGTCCAAATCTAATGCATCCGAGGTTTCTGAGGAAATTGGCTGATATGACTGCAGAGCCATTGGCCATTATCTCTGAAAATTCATGGCGATCGGGAGAGGTCCCGGACGATTGGAAAAAGGCAAATATAGTGCCCATCTTTAAAAAAGGGAAGAAAGAGAACCCAGGGAACTAAAGTCTGGTCAGCCTCACTTCACTCCCCGGCAAAATCATGGAGCAGGTCCTCAAGGAATTCATTTTGAAGCACTTGGAGGAGAGGAAGGTGATCAGGAACAGGCAACATGGATTCACCAAGGGCAAGTCATGCCTGACCTACCTAATTACCTTCTATGATGAGATAACTGGCTCTGTGGATATGGAGAAAGCGGTGGATGTGATATATCTTGACTTTAGCAAAGCTTTTGATATGGTCTTCCATAATATTCTTGCCAGCAAGTTAAAAAAGTATGGACTGGATGAATGGACTATAAGGTGAATAGAAAGATGGCTAGATTGTCAGGCTTAACGGGTAGTGATCAATGGTTTAATGTCTAGTCGGCAGCTGGTATCAAGTGGAGTGCCCCAGGAGTCAGCCCTGGGGCCGGTTTTGTTCAACGTCTTTATTAAGGATCTGGATGATGGGATGAATTGCATCCTCAGCAAGTTCACAGATGACACTAAGCTGTGGAGAGAGATAGCTATGCTGGAGGGTAGGGATAGGTTCAGGGTGACATAGACAAATTGGAGGATTTGGCCAAAAGAAGTCTGATGAGGTTCAACAAAGATAAGTGCAGAGTCCTGCACTTAGGAAGGAAGAATCCCATGCCCTGCCACAGGCTGGGGACTGACTTGCTAAGCAGCAGTTCTGCAGAAAATGACCTGGGGATTACAGTGGATGAGAAGCTGGATATGAATCAGCTGTGTGCCCTTGTTGCCAAGAAGGCTAATGGCATATTGGCCTTGATTAGTAGGAGCATTGCCAGCAGATCGAGGGAAGTGATTATTCCCCTCTATTCGGCACTGGTGAGGCCACACCTGGAGTATTGTGTCCAACTTAGCAAATAGTGTAATGATCATCACACACTGTTCCAGTTGTAGGACTGTTACAAGCAAACAGAGACTACTGAGGCATCGAGTCAGATTAGCCAATGCTTCCTTGAACCCACAAGGGATGATTTTAAAAACAAGAGTTACTCTTGGAAATAGCTGAAGCAAAAAAGTGTGCATATATAGGTCAAGATATTCAAAAGTGAGTAGTGATGCTTGGGATGCATTAATTTTGGGGTGCATAACCAGAGACACCTTAAAGAGGCCTGATTTTCAGAAAGCATTGAGCCCTCACCTTCTGAAAAGTAGGTCCCTTTAAGATGCCTTAAGGCACTCAAAATCATTAGTACTTTTGTTGTTGTTTAGTTGTGCCTTTAAAAAAAAATCATGGCTATGATCTCTTTGTTTGGTAAAATATGTTGCTTCTTCAGAAATACAGCTTCCAAAATATGCCCATTTCAGTACATGGCAATTAGGGATATAGCTGAAGTGAGTTCAGAACTGCATTTACATTCTGAGCTCTCCGCCAAAGTCTATGAGTTTTTGTTTAGGCGCATTGCTAACTAATTCATTCCTGCACAAACTGGTTGCCTCAAGAATGCAAGCAATTTCTGAGTTGCTGTGATTTGGCCTATGGCAGAGGTTTTCAAACTTTATTTCTGGGGACCCAGTTGAAGAAAATTGTTGATGCCCATGACCCAACGGAGCTGGGGATGAGGGGCTTGGGTATGGAAGGGCTCAGGGCTGGGGCAGAGGTTTGAGGTGTGGGGGTGAGGGCTTTGGGGTGGGGCCAGGAATGAGGGGTTCAGGGTGTGTGAGGGGGCTCTGGGCTGGGGAAAGGGGTTGGGGTGCAGGAGAGGGTCAGGACTCTGGGTGGGAGTGCAGGCTCAGGGTTGGGGCAGGGGATTGGGATGTGGGGTTGAGGCACGGACTTACCTCTGGCGGCTCCTGGTCAGTGGCCCAGCTGGGGTGCAGAGGCAGGCTTCCTGCCTGTCCTGGTACCTCAGACCGCACTGTGCCTGAAGCAGCCAGCAGCAGGTCTGGCTCCTAGGTGGAGGCACGCAAGAGGCTCCACATGGCTCTTGACTGCAGGCACTGCCCACCCCCCAGCTCCGATTGGCCAGTGCAGAGCTGGTGCTCTGGGTGGGGGCAGCGTGCAGAGCCCCGTGGCTCCCCTTGCCTAGAAGCCGGACCTGCTGCTGGACACTTCTGGGACACAGCTGTCATAAACAGATAGCTAAGGGTTAATGTCTCTTTCACCTGAAGCACCTGACCAGAGGACCAATCAGGAAACCGGATTTTTTCAACTTTGGGTGGAGGGAATTTGGTGTCCGAGGTCTTTGTTTTCTGGCTGCCTGCTTTCTCTGAGCTTTGGAGAAGTAGTTCTGTTTTCTAATCTTCTGTTTCTAAGTGTAAGGACAAAGAGATCAGATAGTAAGTTATATGGTTTCTTTTCTTTGGTATTTGCATGAATATAAGTGCTGGAGTGCTTTGATTTGTATTCTTTTTAAATAAGGCTGTTTATTCAATATTCTTTTAAGCAATTGACCCTGTATTCGTCATCTTAATACAGAGAGACCATTTGTAATTTTTCTTTCTTTTTTATATAAAGCTTTCTTTTAAGACCTGTTGGAGTTTTTCTTTACTTCAGGGAAATTGAGTCTGTACTCACCAGGGAATTGGTGGGAGGAAGAAATCAGGGGAGATTGGTGTGTGTTGAATTGGCTAGCCTGATTTTGCATTCCCTCTGGGGGAATAGGAAAGTCCTTTTTGTTTCCAGGACCGGAACGGAGAGGGGGAGTCACTCTGTTTGGATTCACAGAGCTTGTGTCTGTGTATCTCTCCAGGAGCACCTGGAGGGGGGAAGGGAAAAAGGATTATTTCCCTTTGTTGTGAGACTCAAGGGATTTGGGTCTTGGGGTCCCCAGGGAAGGTTTTTCAGGGGGACCAGAGTGCCCCAAAACACTCTAATTTTTTGGGTGGTGGCAGCAAGTACCAGGTCCAAGCTGGTAACTAAGCTTGGAGGTTTTCATGCTAACCCCCATATTTTGGACGCTAAGGTCCAGATCTGGGACTAAGGTTATAACAATAGCATAGTGTCAGAACAGGTAAGCACTTTTAACCATCCCAGTTGGCAATGCTGACCAGAGCGACCCATGCCATGACCCAGTCCTGGGTCATGACCTGAACTTTGAAAAACGCGGGCCTATGGAACATTTCTGTTGCTTTACCTGTGGTACAGTTTGTATAACGGGGGTGCTGAGAGCCACTGAACCAAACTGTAAATCCTGTATATAATGAAAACCACTTTAAGCCATGGGGTGCAGCAGCACCCCCCAGTTTCAGCACCTGTGCCCCTAGTGAAACTTTAGAAAAGCTGGTCACTGATAACATACACCTTTAAAAATTATTACAAATTAACTGGTTTTACATGAATAAAAAGACCAGTTGAAACATAAAATATTAATCTGTGCAGCTTTGCAGGTGAAAAACAGCAATTTCTGCAGTTAGGTGGCACTGTTTCCTTTTCTTAACAAAGCCTTGTTGTCAGCGTGTTTCAAATATAGTAAGAAGATGTGATTTCACCCTTTCAGATTAAGCAGATAGAATCAAGTTCACGTGCTGGAAAGGAAGTGGATAAACATTTCTCTATTTTACAGGGTCCTTAATTATTTACCTCCCCACTTCACTCTGGAGCTAATATTTATCCTCTACTGTATATGTTGAATTGACACTTCACCTTGTAAGGCACCATAATTGTGGTGTCTGCTGACTAGGAAAAATTGCTGAAGGTGAAATGTCATGTCTGTCCAGATGTCCTGCCTGAAGTCCTGTGCCCTACTTAAACTTCTCATTAAGGGGGAATTTCACTCTCACAAGGAAATGGAGGGCATGGCCCCCAAGACCACTACTGTCCTATATTGTGGCTGTGCAGCCATGTTGCTGGGGATCTTCACACTGGCCTAGGTGCATGGAGGGTCCATGTTTATGTGGATGAAATGTCTCTTATGTACATATCACAAGTGGTTTGGAGGGGCCATGACCATGTAGGGTGATGGGAGTGGTCAGAAAGTCTGAGCTAAACCCTGCCTCTGATATGTTGGGGGGAGTCAGGGGTGGCTCCAGGCACCAGTATGCCAAGCGCATGCCTGGGGCAGCAAGCCATGGGGGGCGCTCTGCCAGTCACCGTGAGGGCGGCAGGCAGGCTGCTTTCGGCGGCATGCCTGCGGAGGATCTGCTGGTCCCGTGGCTTCAGTGGACCTCCCGCAGGCTGCTGCTGAATCCACGGGACCAGGGACCCCCGCAGGCAAGCCACCGAAGGCAGCCTGCCTGCCTGCCGTGTTTGGGGCAGCAAAATACCTAGAGCCGCCCCTGGATGGAGTTTACTTCCAAGCTCTGCCCACACATTACACCTATGTAAAGCCCACTTACTCCTCCTTTGTGAAAAAATAGGGCAGGTCTACACTACCGCTTAAATTGATCTAATATATGTTGCTCAGGACGCTATGTCCACAATGGTGATCCTCCCAGCCCAGGTCAACAGACATGGAGTAGCAAGGCTCCTGCTAGCCTGTAAAAGTAGCTGTGTAAAAAGAACTTTGAAGTTGGAGGCTAGGCTATAAAGCCCACTCTGCTCCCTAGGCTTCACTACCCGAGCTCCAGCCCGAGATGCAACTTCAAAGCACTGTCGACACAGCTATTTTTAGAGTGCCAGCATGAGCCTCACTACCCCAAGTCTGTCAACCCGGGCTGGGATGCTTGTTGCCATGGGCTGTATCAATATACCCTCAGAGACTTTGTCTAACAATGTAAAATAGACAGCACAGGGCAATAATACAGAACCAGTCTATATTCCTATATTCCCCTACAGAACCAGTCTATATTCCATCACCCCTGAAGTCTGGTAATGCTGATAGGGACAGCAGGAGATGGAGCAATTAGTATGAAAATGTCATAAAACCATGATATTTAGAAGTATATATTGTGGTCCTGGAATCCACAAACTCTGGTGTTACCTTACTAAAGTTCCAAAATTCTACATCAGTTTCATAAGGATTGTCTCAATTTACCTTGTAAGTTGCTCCGCAACACAGGAATCAGTTCGTATTAAGAATCAGACCATCAGCCACTACTGACCCAGTTGTTCAGGAATGTATTTTTCTTCTGTATTATGGTAGTTCTAGGATTCCCAGTCGGTGCTGAACAAACAATAAATCAAAAAGAAAGTCGAACAAAAAGCAACAAGTGGTTGAAAGTGCCAATGCAGTTGGCAGAGAGTGTGCTGGGAGGAGAACACAATCATTGTTTTGCATAATAAACAGTAGTCCCAGGTAGCACCTTCCACCTACCACCCTAAATAAATGTCTCTTGATTTTCATAAATGCTGAGTAGTCGCAACTCCATTTGAAGTCCATGGGAGCTGCTGGTGCTTAACACCTCTGAAGATCAGGCCCACATTTTACCTATTGCAGCTCACAGACTATTATTATTATATCTAGGTATGTGCCATGTAAATCAACATGGTAGTTTTTTCATTGTTTTACAGGCTATAGCAGTACTTCAGTAACATTTCAGTACTAGTGCCACGGATTTACCAATGCTCGTGTAACTGTCTCTAATAAACACTTGTACGCCTTTTAAAAATGTGGGTAGCCTAATGATTTTGTAAGTAACAACCGGATTGATTATGTGGATATCAACAGCTGCTTTTAACTGATTATCTTTGTAAAAAATAATCAGTATGACAAGTTTTACTGATGTGAATCAGCCCCTTACAATATTTGCCAACTCCTTAACAATGCTTTCTCGAGCTATACAGTTTTATAATATTACATTTCAATAAATACGGCACCAGTGAGTCATTGTTTGTGCCTTTCTAAAATAAGTCTGAAAAGCTGCTTTTCTGGATGCAGTTTGTTCTGCTGCACTATATAATATGATAATTTTGAAAGAACTAGCTAAATAAACTATGTAATTCAGCTCCACTGTAATATCTGGATCTTCTGTTAATTAATTCTCTCCTATCTGATATCTTTCAGGTAGCCTACTTCTGGTCTTTAATTCACAATAGTCTAACCAATCATTAGAGAGCTTATTAGCCTGGACAGTCCCAACTATAAATGCACTATAAATTATAGAGCATCTCAGAGCTTAGCTAGTCTAATGCCTCTTTTTCAAAATACGATTCCAGCTCATGCTGTGCAGTTGCTAAAAGACAATTCCACTCTGTTACAGTTACTTATGGAGTGCATGTCTCTTGAGTGAATTGATTGGACAAAAACTTTCCTCAAGGCAAGGAACTGACAACATCTGTATAAGTGATGCAGCTGGTGACTCATCTTGATAATTAATTAGTTGATAAAAATAATTGTTCACTGACACAGGAAAAATATGGAGGGTGCAGATGTGAGGACGTGTGTGCTATTTCTCAAAAGCTGTAGCAGGAAGCTAAGTAGGAGAGGCTGAGATCTGAATAGCAACTCTACAATGATGCAAAGATTCAGAGTAGCATCAGAGATAACAGAATTTTTTTATTCTAAAGAATGTTCATTGTTCAGTGTTAGAACAAAATGGCTCCATCTGAGAGTCTTTACTCTTGTCACATAGAACATGGAGGCACAGAGTTTCTGTACTGATGGAACAGATATCTGGGGATCTACTGCAATGGCTGAATCCCCTCAGGTCTATAGGGTGGCCAGCCTTGGTTATGTAACAGGGTGGAAACTCCACAAAGTTGAACTCGCAGAATCTTCTGCCCTCTATGCAGGAATAATTTGGCCCTATATAATCAAAATGGGATCAATGCTTTTTCCTGGTACTGCACTATTATCTCACAAACCCTCAATATATAATTAGTAACTAAAAAGTCAACATTTCTCTGAAGAGGACACTGATGTGTAGTTGTGGCTAAGTGAATACTGTAAATACAAATCCTTCCCCTAAAAGTACTTTTTAAAAAAATGACAGACTCTCCGTCAGTTGAGTATCAATCTCTACATATACAAAACAAACATCTGCACTCAACATAATGTCTATTACTCTGTCTATTCAGAGCAGGTGTCTTCTGTGACAACTCTTGTTGGAGATCTACAAGTCAAAGAGCAATTCTAAAGCATATTATATATATTCAGTATTAGCATAATTCAGATTAAGTCTGTTTATGAATACTAATACATCTCTGTGATTCTCTTGAGCCCTCTATACCATATTTAACACATATATTGTCCCTCCTCCCCCTTTCTCTGATCACAAAGTTCCTTTGGCTCGAGCTGTACCTTGGGAAAGCATGCCATATATTCATATGACTATGTGAAGTGTCACCAGCCACAGAGAAGGTGGAAAAAAAAAATTGAAATAATTTAAAAAAAAATTAACCACAGTTCTTCTGTGAATAGCTGTTAAAGTTCTCTGATGCCATTATGGATATTTGTTAGGGCTGTCAATCGGTGAAGTGATTAACCCAAAACAAATTAACTCAATTAAAAAAATTAATTGTGATTAATCAGTTTTAATTGCACTGTTAAACAATAATACAGCACCAATTGAAACTTGCTGTACATATTTTTGGATGTTTTCTACATTTTCAAATATATCGATTTCAATTACAACATGCAATACAAAGGGTACAGTATTCCCTTTATATTATTTGAAGTCAGGACAGTTTCCAAGTTTGACTTAATTTTATGTGGGTCATCAAAATGCCACAAGAGTCACTGCTATAAAAGCTAGAAAATGATAACTATGCTATTGTTCTGCACCAAACCTACCTGCAGGCAGAGACCCAGAATCTGTTTTTATTATTTGAATCAATATGCTTCTGCGCATCTTCATTTAAAAAGATATGTGAAAAATGTAACTGCTCATTCCATTTCCCATAGAAAAATACTGTTTTCTGATTTTTTTGTCCTTAAATATGGATTTTTTTCCATAGCATTTTGTATTTAGGTTAATGTTGGGTTATTGTAAAGAGAAATGGTTTTGAAGAAAACTATAGAAGAAAAATAAAATATTTTATTTAATACAACTGCTGTTCAGTATTCAAGCATATGACATAGTTTACAACCTTATCAGTGTGTTTTGATATATTTCCTTACCGGGACAAGAATGAAACTTCTCCTGTTGCCACTGAAGTCAATAGAAGCTTAACTATTTACTTCAGTGAGAACAGGAGTAATGAGCCAATGAATCTGCTACAGGGTATGGAACAAAATACATCACTAGGCTTCTAATATCCTTTTCATTAAGCAGTGGAAACAAGCAATTAGATCACCTATAAGTTTGTTTTAAGTAACTCCTTTTCCATTTCATTTTGCTTTCAGCGCAAGCAACACATAATGAACACAGCAGTGTTCATTGCTAAACCTGATCTTTTTAAAGAATGTACTCTTTAGAAAGTTGCAGCTGTTAAATTTACCAAGCAAAAAAATCCCAGCCAAACCAAAAAAACTGTATACCAAGAGCTGCAGTAAGTAAATATTTTGATAGTAGGCTGCAAAATTAATTACAGGTTTACTTATCAAAGGAAAACAATATTTTTCTTGCAAATTGTTCTTTTTAATTTTAAAACTACTACTACTTAGGCAGGGCCGGTGCAACCATTTAGGCGACCTAGGGAGTCGCTTAGGGCGCTGGGATTTGGGGGGCGCCATTTTCTTCGGTAGCGACCACGGCGGTCGGATCTTCAGCCACCCCAGTCGCTGCCAACATTTAGGTGGAGGGAGCTGGGGCAGGGGAGCACAGGGAGGGCCGCCTGCAGCAAGTAAGGGGAGGTGGTGGTGGCATGCAGGGGAACTCCCTGCCCCAGCTCACCCCTACCCTGCCTCCTCCCCAAGCATGCTATGGCTGCTTCACTTTTCCCGCCTCCCAGGCTTGCGGCGCCTAAACTGATTGGGGGGGTGGGGAGCTGCTGCAAGGGGGGCACCTCAGGGCGGAGAGAGGGAGCTGCCACTGGGTGGGGGGATGCCTCAGGGTAGGGGTGCTGGGGCACAAGGTGGAAGTTTCGCCTAGGGTGTGAAAAACATCCTTGCACCGCCCTGCACTTAGGCATTTATTGCACAATACATTACTTTGGCCACTAAATTGACTCTTGAGTGGTTTAAAGTTCTGTAACAAAAAATATAAAAGGTTGGAGAAAAGATTTTCTATTCAAGATTCTGACCATTCCCTTACATGACCTACAACATCATAATCAACTAGAATTAAATATATGCAGATATCAGTAACAATCAATTAAAGGAGCTTGGAAAATACAGTCTATAGGAACTTGAAGAATAAATTGCAGATTAATTTCTGTAAGGCCTAAGATGATATGAGTTCCATTTTAGTTTCAGCATTTTCCCTTGCCAAATGAAAATGCTAATCATGCTTATTCAAATATTTAAAGAAAGGACTGGGACTGTTTAGGGCAAATAAAACATCTGCAGAGCTACATTTATACATTCAACCTAGCCCATCACGAATGAGGTCCTTCCCTTAAATATATGGGAAATATCTAATGTTAGCTGCAAACCAATATATGTGAAACCCATGAGCACAGAGATAAAAGAGGACTGATGCGGACCAAACTAGATTTTAATTACCTTTAAAATTAATCATTCTGAAGTTTTATTTTTTCAGTTGTGGATTGGCAAAATTTTATTTTTGACAGTGAGAGATTGACAATACTGATCAAAGTCTGGTAGCTGTTTGCCCCAATACTATCATACAGGTACAGGGATGGATAAATACATTTATGATGTGAGAACCCACTGGTGAGAGAAAGCTTAGTTTTAGACCAAAATTTAGATCTGTATCTGTATTTTGAATTGTCCATATTTTAAGCATGCTGAGATCTGGGTTATACAGAGAGAGTGGGAGCAGCTGTGAAATTTGAATCCAGGTCCATATTCCTAACACTCTTCAAAACGGTGGTTTTCCAATCTGTGCCTTTTGGTTGAAGCTCAGATCTCATGGACAGCATCTAACTCTTGGCACCTCAGAGAATCTTTGTTTCAAATCCAAACTTGAAATACCAAAATAAGCACCCCCCAAAAAGAAGAAATAAAATATTCTAGGCCACACTTGCCTTTCCTTGTCTGAGTCTCTCTTCCCATTCTAAAGATCTGTCTCATTGCTTTTAGTGACACCTTAAAATTTGAGCCACTACCTGTAAAGAACGAGTGCAGCATTACTACACTCAAGTGTTTGCCTTGTGAAGAAAATATCCCAGTCAATTTCATTCACAGCAGGTAGATGCCAAAAGTTTAAACACTTCAGGACAGTAGTGCATTCTTTCAATTCTTATGCAGTTGGTAGTCTCATAGTCAGTGGTGCAAGTAAGCTGGTATGGTTAAGTATGCCGTGCCATTAAGACATTTATTGCCAGTACGCTGTACCAGAAAGAGACACATTTTCAAGAATGAATTATAGAGCCCTGCACAGATACAAATTTATATCCGTGGATGCGGATATCCATGGATAGAAAGTGGTATCCGCTGAACCACAGGGATCTCCCGGGAACTGCAGCAACAAAAGGAGCAGAACGTGGGGCTGCCGCTCCCAGGAGCCAGTGTCCTGCAGTGTCCTCCTCCGTCATGGCCATACCAGCCCCCCTGCCACCCTCAGCTCTTCCACTCAGCTTCGTCTCCTGTCTGGGGTCTGTACCACTCTGCGGGAGGATAGGTCTGGGGGCAGGAGAGGGTACAGCCATGCCGGAGGACAGGGTTGGGAGTGGGGCGATGGCTCCTGGGAACAATGGCCCCATGTGTTGCTCCTTTCGCTGTTGCAGTTCCCAGGAGATCCCTGCGGTTCAGTGAATCCTGATTTCTATCCATGGATAGCCACATCTGCGGGTATAAATTTGTATCTGTGCATGGTTCTAGTCACAGAACAATTTTTGTGAGGGTGGTCGGGGTTGATACTGTACCAGCAAGAGTTAAAATCTATTTGCACCACTGCTCATAGTCTTCTGTGAGGAAAGATGACGTGATGCCCAATCTGCACCATAATTGCCTATTCAAAAAAAAACCAAAAACAAAATGTTGATTTACATTTGCTTGCATAGAGATCACATATCATAGGTGTCATAAATTAAGACATTTTTTCAACATGATAGCAGTCCCCAGTAGTATACTCAGAAATGCTATGATCAGAGTGTGACAGGTTGGATCACAGAAACCCCCTTGGCAGCTGCCAAATGATGTGCCAAGACTACCTCTGCTTCTGTTTTTCCTGCCAGCTCAGGACACCAGCACCCTGTCTTGCTGAGCCAGACTCCAGTGTACTCCAACAAAGACCCAGGGTCTGAATTACTTGCCCCAAAGCTGCAGGTTTACTAGAAAACAGCTCACAGACATGTGCTTGTCTTTAGTACTCAGATGCCAAACTCCCAATGGGGTCTAAACCTAAATAAATCCATTTTACCCTGTATAAAGCTTATGCAGGGTAAACTCATAAATTGTTAAAAGAACAGGAGTACTTGTGGCACCTTAGAGACTAACAAATTTATTTGAGCATAAGCTTTCATGTGCTACAGCTCACTTCTTCGGATGCACAGAATGGAACATATATTGAGGAGATATATATACCCATACAGAGAGCATGAAAAGGTGGGAGTTCTCTGTATGTGTATATATATATCTCCTCAATAAATGTTCCATTCTACGCATCTGAAGAAGTGAGCTGTAGCCCATGAAAGCCTATGCTCAAATAAATTTGTTAGTCTCTAAGGCGCCACAAGTACGCCTGTTCTTTTTGCGGATACAGACTAACACGGCTACTACTCTGAAACCTGTCATAAATTGTTTGCCCTCTATAACACTGACAGAGATATGCACAGTTGTTTGCTCCCCCAGGTATTAATACATACTCTGAGTTAATTAATAAGTAAAAAAAGTGATTTTATTACATACAGAAAGTAGGATTTAAGTGGTTCCAAGTAGTAACAGACAGAACAAAGTAAGTTACCAAGGAAAATAAAATAAAATGTGCAAATCGATGGCTAATCAAACTGAATACAGATAATCTCACCCTCAGAGTTGCTTCAGTAAGTTTTTTCCTCAGACTGGACACCTTCCAAGACTGGGCACAATTCTTTCCACTGGTACAGCCCTTGTTCCAGCTCAGGTGATAGCTAGGGGATTCTTCATGATGGCTCTCCCCTCCCTTTGTTCTCTTCCACCTTTTTATAGATCTTTTGCATAAGG
Source organism: Gopherus evgoodei (assembly GCF_007399415.2). NCBI lineage: Eukaryota > Metazoa > Chordata > Testudines > Testudinidae > Gopherus > Gopherus evgoodei. The sequence goes on from NC_044323.1 coordinate 208,140,142, forward strand.
CAGAAATCCTTTTGTCCCTCTCTGAGTTGCCACCACCTCCTTCTCAATGGAAAGACACCAGGTTAAAGATGGATTCCAGTTCAGGTGACATGATCACATGTCACTGCAGGACTTCATTGCCCACTTGTCAGCACACAGGTATACAGGAAGACTTACAGGTAAAACAGCCATTTGCAGACAATGGTCCTAGTTAATGGGAGTCATCAAGATTTCAAACCACCATTAATGGCCCACACTTTGCATAATTACAATAGGCCCACAGAGTTATATTTCATATTTCTAGGTTCAGATGCAAAAGTGATACATTTATACAAATAGGATGATCTCACTCAGTAGATTCTAAGCTTTGTAATGATACCTTACAAGAGACCTTTGGCATGAAGCATATCACAGTTACATTATATTAACTTTTTATTAAATTTTTATAAACCCATATAGACTACACAATGTCACACAGATTTAGCTAAAGCCTTCCTGAATTGTTGCATTATAGCACTGTCCCTGTTCAGGTCACAATGGCATAACTTGCAGGTCTTAAATGAATGGCTGACACTTAACTATATCTTAGAATGACTAAATGCATTGAACAACTGCTATCAAGGAGAGGCAAGCCTAAGAAGACTGTGAATTAGTTTTGTGAATGTGGGTTGAAATCATTGGTCTGTTCACTCAGATTGCACTTTCCTTTTGCATTATCATGGCTGCCACAACCACATTCAACTTATACTAAAAACATAGGGAATGCCATACACATGAAGATTACAGCGCTAGTCTAAAAGCTACATATCGATCTTTTCCCTGCTTTTTTTTTTATTATTTTTTTTCTATTCCATCTATCTTGCTCTCCTGCCTCCATTTTCTTCCTTTCCTTCGGCTATTTGTTTATTTTCCCCTCTTACTGTATTTCTACTTTTTTTATTTCTTTGGAGGAAATCCATTTATAGGATTTAGCAGCATTCTCTCCTACCCTTCCCCATAGTTTATTGTTTCTCTGTCTCTTTTCATGTGTTGCGGTTTTGAGGCTTTTCCCCTTTTATACTTCCCTTTCTATTCAGTAATGTTTCCTCTCACCTATTACTCTGCTTCTTCACCCACCTTTCAACCTCAGATTCAAACCCTACCTCTGCAGCTGAAGGTCATGTTTCCTCACAAAGGTGCTTCATGCACCATTCCATGTGACAGCAGGGCTCAACTATCTCATAATGCCTTGCACAGAAAACTGTTGCCACTTTCAGGCCACAGCACACCTCTACCCCTGTCATAAACAGATAGCTAAGGGTTAATGTCTCTTTCACCTGAAGCACCTGACCAGAGGACCAATCAGGAAACAGGATTTTTTTTTCAACTCTGGGTGGAGGGAAGTTTGTGTCTGAGTCTTTGTCGGTCTGCCTGCTTTTCTCTCAGCTATGAGGAGTGATTTCTATTTCCTGCTCTCTAATCTTCTGTTTCCAAGTTGTGAGTACAGAGATCATGTATTTACATGTCTATAGTTGCTGGAGTGCTTTGAATTGTATTCTTTTTGAATAAGGCTGTTTATTCAATATTCTTTTAAGCAATTGACCCTGTATTTGTCACCTTAATACAGAGAGACCATTTGTATGTATTTTTCTTTCTTTTTTTATATAAAGCTTTCTTTTTGAGACCTGTTGGAGTTTTCTGTACTGGGAAACTTCAGGGAAATTGAGTCTGTACTCACCAGGGAATTGGTGGGAGGAAGAAGTCAGAGGGAGATCTGTGTGTGTTAGATTTACTAGTCTGATTTTGCATTCCCTCTGGGTGAAGAGGAAAGTGCTTTTGTTTCCAGGATTGGAATTACAGAGGGTGGACTCCCTCTGTTTAGATTCACAGAGCTTGTGTCTGTGTATCTCTCCAGGAGCACCTGGAGGGGGGAAGGGAAAAGATTTATTTCCCGTTGTTGTGAGACTCAAGGGTTTGGGTCTTGGGGTCCCCAGGGAAGGGTTTCGGGGGGACCAGAGTGCCCCAAAACACTCTAATTTTTTGGGTGGTGGCAGCAAGTACCAGGTCCAAGCTGGTAACTAAGCTTGGAGGTTTTCATGCTAACCCCCATATTTTGGACGCTAAGGTCCAAATCTGGGACTAAGGTTTGACAACCCCGATATAACACCGCCTGATATAACATGAATTTGGATATAACACTCCAGGGGGGTAGGACTGCATGCTCCAATGGATCAAATCAAGTTAGATAAAATGCGGTTTCACCTATAACACAGTAGGATTTTTTGGCTCCCGAGGCTAGTGTTATATCGAGGTAGAGGTGTATTTTCCTGTGTTTGTGAAGAGCTTTGAGATCCTCTGATTAAAGGTGCTATGTAAATGCAAAGATTATTTTTATTGGAACTTGTACCTTCAGAAGAGAGAAGTTAGTAGTTCACTGCATCACCCAGCCTTCAAAGTTACTTGTTTTACAAAAATCTGATTTTGCATTAGGTATTGTATTGATGTGACAGAGAATTACCTTTTACTTGCCAACATGTTATTAGTATGTCATACACTGGTTCTGAATCAACTCATTGTGAAGTAATTATTAAACAGTGAAAGAAAGAGACACATAGTTGCAAAAATTACATAGGTTCTGAGTCTTTGTCTTGTGCCTCTCACACTTCATGCACTTCAGTGCATCTGTATGTCAATGTGCTGAGGATATAATGTTTCTCAGATACTTAGAAAATAAGGTCCAGAAACTTCCAGTGCATACTTAAACCTCTGGAGTTGCTTGCCAGGGTGATTTTCTTCAGTCATATGAACAGTCTAGTAATTGAGAAATGGAATCACATAAGAGTTTACTTCCTATACTGACTTTTTATTAGCAATTTAAAAAAATCTGTCAATAAATTCAGTTTTAAAAATGTAACGTTAAAAATCTTTGAGCATGACTGTTCATTATATCTCGTGCATGGAATGTGATCTAAACCACATGGTATTTTTTCTACTTCCTGATTGGACAACTGAAACCTTTTATGTAGGAGAGTAACAAATGAAGATGGCACATAATGGATAACTCACCGGTCAGCATACACTGTCTAATGAAGAACAATTTATGCTACAGTTCATGGAATGCATTGGACTTACAAACATTTTCATGATAAAACTAGCAGTTATCAAAATATGCAAAAAGAATAAATAATATGACTATGGGCAATAGTGGAGCAAACGTGTCACATTTATTGAAGAAGGAAGGTTTAAATCCTCTCCCACTTGGCAAATAGATGGGATCAATATAACATCTCACAGCCTTCAGGGCATTTTCCAAAACTGAATGGCTGAATTGTTGCCAATTCATTTGTCATGTGACCCATCCTTCTCCCTGGGTCACATGACAAAGGGGAATGTGTAGCATACAGGGCTGTAACGCCCTGATTCAGGAAAATACCCTGTGACACTCCGCCCCCCATATTCACCAGAGTGGTATAGACTCATAGACTCTAGGACTGGAAGGGACCTCGAGAGGTCATCAAGTCCAGTCCCCTGCCCTCATGGCAGGACCAAATACTGTCTAGACCATCCCTAAAAGACATTTATCTAACCTACTCTTAAATATCTCCAGAGATGGAGATTCCACAACTTCCCTAGGCAATCTATTCCAGTGTTTAACTACCCTGACAGTTAGGAACTTTTTCCTAATATCCAACCTAAATCTCCCTTGCTACAGTTTAAGCCCATTGCTTCTTGTTCTATCATTGGAGGCTAAGGTGAACAAGTTTTCTCCCTCCTCCTGATGACACCCTTTTAGATACCTGAAAACTGCTATCATGTCCCCTCTCAGTCTTCTCTTTTCCAAACTAAACAAACCCAATTCCTTCAGCCTTCCTTCATAGGTCATGTTCTCAAGACCTTTAATCATTCTTGTTGCTCTTCTCTGGACCTTCTCCAATTTCTCCACATCTTTCTTGAAATGCGGTGCCCAGAACTGGACACAATACTCCAGTTGAGGCCTAACCAGTGCAGAGTAAAGCAGAAGAATGACTTCGTGTCTTGTTTACAACACACCTTTTAATGCATCCCAGAATCACGTTTGCTTTTTTTGCAACAGTATCACACTGTTGACTCATATTAAGCTTGTGGTCCACTATGTCCCCTAGATCTCTTTCTGCCATACTCCTTCCTAGACAGTCTCTTCCCATTCTGTATGTGTGAAACTGATTGTTCCTTCCTAAGTGGAGCACTTTGCATTTGTCTTTATTGAACTTCATCCTGTTTACCTCAGACCATTTCTCCAATTTGTCCAGATCATTTTGAATTTTGACCCTGTCCTCCAAAGCAGTTCCAATCCCTCCCAGTTTGGTATCATCCACAAACTTAACAAGCGTACTTTCTATGCCAACATCTAAATCGTTGATGAAGATATTGAACAGAACCGGTCCCAAAACAGACCCCTGCGGAACCCCACTTGTTATACCTCTCCAGCAGGATTGGGAGCCATTAATAACTACTCTCTGAGTACAGTTATCCAGCCAGTTATGCACCCACCTTATAGTAGCTCCATCTAAATTGTACTTTCCTAGTTTATCTATAAGAATATCATGCAAGTCCGTATCAAATGCCTTACTAAAGTCTAGGTATATCATATCCACCACTTCTCCCTTATCCACAAGGCTCGTTATCCTATCAAAGAATGCTATCAGATTAGTTTGACATGATTTGTTCTTTACAAATGATTATGATAATGACATAATGATGATACCCCTTGTACAAAATGTGTCATATAAGGTATCAATGGAAAAGTTATGATTCGCTGAATAGGATTATCCCATTTGTATGAATCTATCATTTTTGTATCTGGAATTATGAATATCGACTATGAATCTGTTTTTCAAATGTCCTTGTTCCTGGGCAACACCCACAACTAGCCTTTCAGGTACAACAGTGAAGAAGCTAGACAGTACTAATGGCCCATCAATGAAAACAACAGGCCATGGAAAAGACTTGTCCTCACCTGGGTATGCTATGGATAATGGCTGCCATGACTCAAGCATGGAAGCTTGATGGATTGTTTGTACTATCTAACAGGGTGAGAGACAGCTTGATTCAAATCATATCTAGTGTACATGACTTAGATTGCGATTCTGTTAATTTTTTCAGGTAACTCATTTGTTTGCTATTACTTGAAATCTATCTTTCTGTAGTTAATAAATTTTACATTTTTTACCTAAAACAGTGTGCTTTGAATGAAGTGTTTAGGAGAAAAAAAAATCTCACCTCAGTTAACAACTGTTTTGTGCATACTCCTCTCCATATCAAGGGACTGGTGGATTGGGTAATTGTAATAATCTTTGCAAGTCAGGCTTTTGCCCAGGGAGTGGTGGTACAGCTCCAGGGTCTTAGGCTGGGGAACTGGGGGTATTTTGGCAGTAGCCTCTCTATTGTTAGTTCATGACTGGCTGGCCGGAGCGCTCATGAACACAGTTGGGTGTGGCCTCTGCCTGTGGATGTTGGTGTGAGGGCAATCTTGGAGGGCTTTTCACAATGACACAGTGTGAGAGGGAACCCAGATTGGTAAAACAGAGGGCTCAGCTGTACCCCAGTTCCAGGTTGCACCTTGCAGGGGGGAGGGTAAAAATCACACACCCTCTTCTGGAAAGTGTTTATGCATGTATTAGCTAACCCCTACCTAAACTCAACAACTTTTTCTAATAAAGACAAAGCTTTAGTGCTATACCTGAAAGAATCAAAGTATTAAATGAGCCTTGATAAAGTCATTCCATCCCAGATACAGAGTACAGTACTGAAGTCCAAAAAATGTCATGGATGGTGAAAGGCTTGGCTTTGGAAACTGGCCTGATCTTCAGAGGGCCTATGCACCTGTGACTCCTATTGACTTCAACTCCCTGGTAATTCATTTAAGTGTCTGAAGGTTGTGTGTGCAAAAGGAATTCAGTCTCCAGAAGAACTGAGGGCTCATTATATGAAGTACAGTATTTGGGCAAAGACATACACACAACCAGTAAAGTGATCTGTAAAGTAACAATTTGTATTTATAAAAGGTTACAAAGGGCTCTAGGTATATTCAGCATTTGAAGAGACTTCTCTGTGTCGAAGCATAAAACAGTAGTTACAAAATTTATTTATTTTCTTTCAAGGGGAATTTGTAAATTATTCTTTGTTGTACCTTCCTCATCAATACTTAACAAAGAGACTCGTTGCTGGCTATTTCTCTGATATAGGATTGGTAAAGGAAGGTTTTGCTGTTTAATTTTATTTGTATTGATTTTAGAGTAGGAAATAAAATGCCAAAAGGAAAATAAAATAAAATGGTAATAATTAGATACAACTTTCAGACATTTAGATGATTATCACCATGAATTTTTGTTTGACAAACATGGGTATTTACTGAATTTTAGCCAGTTCACAAGTGCAGCCCTTAAGCTTAATCTTATAATGGCCTAAAAATACTCTCATTTTCAATTTCACTGTTATGCATTTAAAATTTTAGAATGAGCACAAGCAATTAAAAAGAACATTTTAGTGCAGAATGAGTCACGATTCCATCCACAGTCTAATTCAGGGAAGGTTCAAAAGTAAAGGATATAAACCTGAAACAAACAGGACTGATCATCTGCCAGGTTTGGATCTGTATTTAACATGCTTAAATTATTCTGTCCCATGCAGCCTGCAGAAAATATAATTTTACCAAATCAGTGTTCTTCCTCCAAGACCTTTGAAGTAAAATATCTTTTCCGGTAGGACCTTAGCACAGTTGAGTGCCTAAAAATGTAAGGCCAGATCTATGCTAGTATAGCTCACCTGAAGATCTACTGAATTCAGCAGGGCTGTGCTGATTTATATGAGGATCAGGCCTACAATCCTTTTCCTTTTAAATGAACCAGAGGTTTGTACAGAAGAATAGGGCTATTACAGGCCCCAGTTTTCCAAATGCTTGCTTGATTCATGCAAACTCTTTTTGATATGCTTGTGTGGAAGCTGCCTGACTGCCCATTTCTTTTAAGTAACTAGTTAATTTTGTACGTAGTAACTTATATGCCACCATACAAACTATTGTTATTCATTTCTGTCAGAATAATATGTCTACCATTAGAATACACCTCAATTTAGACACTGTTTTATTAACAAGTATATGTGGGATATAAGTTAAATATGTTAAGTTAAACATATATATGTTTAAGTTAAATATGTTTAAGTTAAATTGAATATTTTCAGCCTTGGAAGAATCAGTTTGGAGTTTTTATTAGGGACTGGAACTTCCTCTCACTGGTTCTTTATTCTTAGCTTTTAGAACTGCCTCAGGCCCAGGCAGAAGGACATGCCCCAGATGTAACAGATTGGTGTTCAATATTCCTGTCTGTAATGTTCTGAGTTTTCACCTACAGCATTCTCAGCCTTGGTAGATCAAAATTTGATGGGTACTTGAGCTAAGATAATCTTCCTTATCAGGTGTTCTGACTAGATGACTTCCTCTCTCTGAACCCTTCCATTAGCTCCACTTCCTTCTTTCTATCAAGTTCTAGCTTCTTGTTCTGACTTTTCAGGCCTTCATAACTGGGCCTTCCCAATTGTTCCAGTCTTGTCTCTTACCACATGTCTCCAGCCACTTCTACTTCAGCAATGATTCTAGTCCCATCTCCCAATTCATATCCAGTCATATTTGCTTTCTTCCACAATGCCTTGCTTACAAGGAACACCTTTCCTGACTTGATCTGTAGGTCTACAATTCTCTCCAGTTTGCCACAGTGCATATATATTTAAAACCAAAACCAAAAAAAAAAAAAAAAGGTCAGACATGTAATGATGACTAGTTTGTGGTCTAGATCAGAGATCGGCAACCTTAGGCATGTGGCTTGTCAGGGTAAGCCCCCTGGCGGGCTGGGCCAGTTTGTTTACCTGCTGCGTCTGCAGGTTCGGCCTATAGCGGCTCCCACTGGCCATGGTTCGCTGCTCCAGGCCAATGGGGGCGGTGGGAAGTGGCGGCCAGCACATCCCTCAGCCCGCACCACTTCCCGCAGCCCCCATTGGCCTGGGACAGTGAACTGTGGACAGTGGGAGCTGTGATCGGCAGAACCTGAGATGCGGCAGGTAAACAAACTGGCCCGGCTCGCCAGGGTGCTTACCCTGGCAAGCTGCGTTCCAGAGGTTGCCGATCCCTGGTCTAGATAATAGTAGCCGGCACTTACTTTATACATTGTATATATGACACTTCTTGTAAGATACTAACTCTTTGGGGGAGGGCCTATGTCTAGCTAGCACAACTGGGCTCCAATCCTGCTTGGGGCCACTTGATGCTACTGCACTAGAAATATTAAGAATAATAATTCCTGTAATGTCCTCTTTCTCCTTCACAAAGTAACATAGCTCCAGTAGACTAATTTTGAGATGATCTGTTTTGAACCAAGTATGAGTGGAGAAACCTTGTATTTTCTTATTTTCCTCAGTACAATCAATCTTTTGGAGAAATCTGTTCAAAGTGATCTGAAAGCCAAATGATTTTTTCAAATTTACTGTATCTTTAGTATACCACAGCTTTTTAACTAGAGAGAAATAGAAGTCTGTCCTCATCAGGAAAGGCATTGAATGGCTTTTGCATGTGGAATGTTTACCAAAAATAGTAAATAGAATGCACTTATGATTATCATTAAACAAATATGCATAGCTCTTCACTATTGTAATCACTGTCTTTTGAAAGCTGATATTCCAGAACTGTATCATAAACAATCAGTTATGTTCTAGTTTTATTTATTGAGTTTGTCAATGACAAATCTTTCTCCCAGCTCTAAAAGATAACTGTGTACAGAAGATATTTTAAGTGACTATTTAAAGGGAGCAGTGTTCCCTAGTGAGAGGCTAAAGTGAACAAAGAAGGATTTCTGAAAGGATTCTGTTCAGAAAGAGCAGGGTCCAGTCATTATCTATCTATCTATCTATCTATCTATCTATCTATCTATCTATCTATCTATCTATCTATCTATCTATCTATCTATCTATATAAAATGAGAAATACAGACTAGCCTCTGCTCTTTCTGAACAGGATCTATAAATGTATTTAATTATGCTAATAGTATCACCTGGATCAATCAGTCTTCAGCTGTTGTTAAGACTATGCCGATCACAACACGTCTACTATTCTTCTTGCATTCTTGCTTTTCTTCTCCATGTTCATCCAAAACGTTTAATGATGTCATCTTCCCATCTTCTTGGAGGTGGACCAGGTGGTATTTTCTGTTCTCGTGGGTACCACTCATTAATGATTGCGGTCCACCTATTGTCCATGAACTGTGCTATGTGGCTCACCCATCGTATCTTATTATATTTGCTTTCCACAACAATATCTTTCACATCACTGCGTTCTCTAATCATTTCATTTGGGATATGATCCAGAAGGGAAATTCCCAACATAGCCCGTTCCATTGCCCTTTCAGCTACCAACAGCAGCTGTTCTTCTCTCTTCATCGGTGTCCATGTTTCACTGACATACAGCATGTCTGCCAGCAGTGTTGAATTGAAGATATTTGTACATGTGGTCTTGTCGATTTTTCCTTTGAGGATGTCCTTGACGGAATTAAACACATACCATCCTGCCTGAATCCTTCGCAAGAGTTCTCTGTTCATGTCTTGGCGCATATTAACTTCTGGGCCCAAATATACGTACTGTTCCACTTCAATTTCTTCTCCTCTTACTGTTATTCAAGCTTTTCGTAAGACATCTGATCACATGTATTTTGTTTTGCAACAGTTCATTTTCAGACTGACCTGACTACTTTTCTTGTCGAGTCTTCATAGCATGCTCTGCAGTTGGTTGGTGCTAGTACCAAGTCATCCATGAATCTGAGATAATTGTTCACCATTTATATTAACGCCACTCCTCCAATTGATCTTGTTCATAACCATTTCAAGGCAGGTGGTAAATAGTTTAGGTGAAATAATATCCATGGTCAGCTTTAAGCTGATTCTCCCGATTCCCAGGAATCGGGCCCTGCACCTCAGAGGGCCCTGCAGTGTCCAGAAGAGGGGTCGCGCAAGGTAAGGCCCCAGAAGACAACTGACGCCAAGGAAGGACCCTCTGCAGGATGCCGATGCAAACAGCGGCGGCCGATTGAGCTGTCGCCGAATTGCCGCCACTATCTTCAGCAGCAGCTCAATCACTGCCACTGTCTTTGGCAGCATTTCAGCAGCAGCTCTTTTGAATCGGTCCCTGCACATCCTAAAGCTGGCCCTGATCGTATCTCCTTGCTTTATGCCTTTCTTGATTGGGATGCGGAGGGGAGTTTCGAGGAGAGTAATGTCTGTTGTACATACAATATTCGCTTCCTTCAACAAACTGATGTACTGCGTATTAATGCCCTGCGAGTGCCTTTAATATTGCGTTGAACTCGACGCTATAGAAGGCCTTTTAGTAGTCGATGAAAGCAATGCACAGCGGGAGTTTGTATTCCCTCGCTCTTTCTAGGAGCTGGCTAAGTGTAAATATATGGTCGATCATGCAGAAATTTCTTCAAAACCTTGCCTGCTCTCTCAGCTGTTGTTCATCCAGACTCTGCGAGAGTCAGTTCGTTATCACCGATAATAGTATAGATTTGCAAAACTGAATGCATGGATGAATGCATTATACACAACAAAAAAAAATATTAAATTTAAATAATGCATTAATGAGGCAAACAAAAAATCATAGCCTAATAAATATTTATTTGCCTATGTTTTATCATACACGCTTCTAACGGGCTAGATTATACACTTATAGTTTGTTTTGAGAAGGGGAAATGTATAGTTTTGTTGCTTCAGGTGCAGATTAGGGTGGGACTCGTGACTCTTGGAGGCCTGTCCTCCCTCTCCCACTTATGTCGGGGGTGGGGAGAAGTAATCTGCTACTTTTCTAAATCACTTGCAAATTACATCCCCTGCCACACTGGCACAACTGCACTCTTTATACCCTGCCCATCCATACTTACCTGCATGGGAGAGGAGCTATTGGTTCTCTGGAAGCTTCTCTCCACCCTGCACTGCCAGGTGTGTAAACCCTGCAGGGAGTAAGGGAGTGTCTTATATTTCCTAACCTCACTATATAGGTATATAATGCAAGGGACAATCTTGTCTTATATTCACTCTACCTCTAATATACCACTGACCACCATGAAAATGTGTTCAAAAGGGTTGCAACATTGAAATTAGAACTGTGTAAAACAGATCTTTTAAAGTGTTCATAGGCAAATACATGCCATTGTCATCAGTAAAAAGCCTTCCCCCCTCATCAATAAACTGACAATTTTGTTCTGTGGAACACATAATATTTTTATATATTATCTCAAGCAAATGTTTGGCATTTTCTTTGAGAAGGTTTACCATTTTCTGCAGAGAAAACCATTTATCCCCTATGAAAAATTGCTTTCAGTTTTGTAGAAAAAGTTGAAGTGAGGCTTCACAAGGTTTAGCTTTATTGAAAATTGGCAGACATACATTTTCCATTTGCTTACACATCTTTAATTGTGCAATCACAGACAGGCAAAAAAGCAAAGATAAAATGTCTACATTTATAATCAAGGATCAACCTGTGAGTCAGCATGACTGAAGTATACCACATTAGCTGTTTAGTAGCTTTTTACACTTTGCTATGAATTTGCTGTGGTTGTTGCTTTTTTATTTAAGCTTTGAGGAACAGAAGATACGTGAAAGCTCCAAGAGACAATATCAAAACTGATTAGATGCAGTGTCCTCTCACAGCCCCTAATTTTAGGTATGTGATGAAGCTTTTTCTGCTAATGCCAAACCAACAGGGGACCACAGCAAAATACGTTTGAGGAATTATGTTCAATAAAGAGAGACTTGAGACATTCCACAATGTGAGATTCATGGTAACTTTTTCAGTAAAAGCATGGCTAAATGTGCAACACCACGGAAAAGACGGTTACTCACCTTTGTAACTGTTGTTCTTCGAGATGTGTTGCTCACATCCATTCCAGTTAGGTGTGCGCGCCGCGCGTGCACGTTCGTCGGAAACTTTTTACCCTAGCAACTCCAGTGGGCCGGCAGGTCGCCCCCTGGAGTGGCGCCGCCATGGCGCCCAATATATATCCCTGCCGGCCCGCCCGCTCCTCAGTTCCTTCTTGCCGGCTACTCCGACAGTGGGGAAGGAGGGCGGGTGTGGAATGGATGTGAGCAACACATCTCGAAGAACAACAGTTACAAAGGTGAGTAACCGTCTTTTCTTCTTCGAGTGATTGCTCACATCCATTCCAGTTAGGTGACTCCCAAGCCATACCTAGGCGGTGGGGTCGGAGTGAGAAGTCGCGGCACAGAGCACTGCAGTTCCGAAGGCCGCATCCTCCCTCGACTGCTGGACCAGGGCGTAGTGGGAAGCAAAGGTGTGGACCGATGACCAGGTCGCTGCCCGACAGATTTCCTGGATGGGCACGCGGGCGAGGAAAGCCAGCGACGACGCCTGCGCCCTGGTAGAATGCGCAGTCACACGGCCTGTAGGGACATGGGCCAAGTCATAACAGGTCCTGATACAGGACATAACCCAAGAGGATACCCTCTGGGAGGAGATAGGAAGCCCTTTCATACGATCTGCTACCGCCACGAAAAGCTGGGGGGATTTTCGGAAGGGCTTAGTCCTCTCTATGTAGAACGCGAGAGCCCTACGGACATCCAGCGAGTGGAGCTGCTGCTCCCTGCCTGAGGAGTGAGGTTTTGGGAAAAAAACCGGAAGGAAAATCTCTTGGTTGACGTGGAAGGCTGAGACCACCTTGGGCAGAAAAGCAGGGTGTGGTCTCAGCTGCACCTTGTCCTTGTGGAAGACCGTATATGGGGGGTCTACCACAAGAGCTCGGAGCTCCGACACCCGTCTAGCTGAGGTGATAGCCACTAGAAAGGCAGTTTTCCAAGAGAGGTAGAGCAGGGAGCAAGTAGCTAACGGCTCAAAGGGGGGCCCCATGAGCCGGGACAACACCAGGTTAAGATCCCAGGTTGGAGCAGGGGGACAGACGTTAGGGAATAAACGTTCCAGCCCTTTCAGGAACCTCGACACCGTCGGGTGAGAAAAAACGGAGCGACCGTCCGCACCCGGGTGAAAGGTGGAGATAGCTGCTAGGTGGACTCGCAACGACGATAAGGCCAGACCTTGCCCTTTGAGGGACCAAACGTAGTCTAAGATTTCGGTTATCGAAACTTCCATAGGGCGGAGATTTCTCTCTACGCACCAACAGGAGAAGCGCTTCCATTTCGCCGAATATGTGGCTCTTGTGGACGGTTTCCTGCTGCTCAAGAGCACCTCTCTCACAGGCGTGGAGCAGCGCAGCTCGGAACCAGTCAGCCACGCAGGAGCCACGCCGCTAGGTGCAGCGACTGCAGGTCTGGGTGACAGAGGGTCCCGTGGTCCTGGGTAATCAGGTCCGGATGAAGGGGCAGGGGAACTGGGTCGGCTATGGCCAAGTCCAGCAGCATGGTGTACCAGTGCTGCCTGGGCCATGCCGGGGCCACCATGATCACGAGAGCCCTGTCTCTGCGCACCTTCAGGAGGACCTTGTGGACCAGAGGGAATGGGGGAAACGCATAGTACAGGTGGGTCGACCACTGGATGAGGAAGGCATCCGCTATCGACCCCGGCTCCCTGCCCTGAAAGGAGCAGAACGCTTGGCACTTCCTGTTCCCCTTGGACGCGAAGAGGTCCACCCGGGGATAACCCCACCTCCGGAAAATGGAGAGAGCGACGTCCGGGCGAAGGGACCACTCGTGTGACAGGAAGGATCTGCTCAATCGATCCGCCAGCGTGTTCCGTACTCCAGGGAGGAAGGAAGCCCTGAGGTGAATGGAGTGGGCTACGCAAAAGTCCCAGAGTCGTATCGCCTCGTGGCACAGGGAGGAGGACCTGGTGCCGCCCTGCTTGTTGATATAGTACATGGTCGTCGTGTTGTCCGTGAACACGGCGACACAACGACCCTGAAGCTGATGACAGAACGCTTGACAAGCAAGGCGGACCGCTCTCAACTCCCGCATGTTGATGTGTAGCCCCACCTCCTCCTGGGACCACAGGCCCTGTGTCCGCAGGGCCCCTAGGTGGGCCCCCCAGCCTAGATCTGAGGCATCCGTTGTCAGGGATACCGAGGGCTGAGAGGGGTGGAAGGGAAGACCCACACATAATACGGTCTAACCACCAGCCGAGAGAATCTAAGACCTTCTGGGGGATTGTGACTAACATGTCTAACGGTTGCCTTGCCGGCCTGTAATGACTGATAAGCCACAGCTGGAGAGGCCTCATGTGGAGCCGAGCGTAGTCGGTCACAAAGGTGCACGCCGCCATGTGGCCTAACAGGGTTAGACATGTCCTCACTGACGTCAATGGGGCTGACCGCAAACGTTGAACGATCGCCGCCATGGTCTGAAACCGTTGCAGAGGCAGGGAGGCCCTGCCCACAGTGGCGTCCAGGACGGCCCCGATAAATTCCACCTTCTGCGTGGGCCTCAGGGTGGACTTGTCTGTGTTTATCAAGAGGCCCAGACTTGCAAACATGCCGGTGATCACGCGGACATGGCTGTTGACTTGCTGTTCCGACGTGCCCCGAATCAACCAGTCGTCCAGATAAGGGAACACGTGGACACGGTTGCGCCGAAGATGCGCCACGACAACTGCCATGCATTTTGTAAACACCCTCGGGGCCGTGGACAGGTCGAATGGGAGGACTGCAAACTGATAATGAAGAGCCCCCACAACGAAGCGGAGAAAGCGTCTGTGGCGTGGCCAAATGGCAATGTGGAAATACGCGTCCTGCATGTCGAGGGCGGCGTACCAGTCTCCCGGATCCAGGGATGGAATAATGGTCCCCAGGGATACCATGCGGAACTTCAACTTCACGAGGTATTTGTTGAGTTCTCGCAGGTCGAGGATAGGCCTGAGGCCCCCCTTGGCCTTGGGGATCAGAAAGTAGCGGGAATAAAACCCCTTGCCTTTCTCGTTTTCCGGAACCGCCTCTATAGCTCCTTTGCTGAGGAGCGTCTGCACCTCCTGCCGAAGGAATTGCTCGTGAGAGGGGTCCCTGAAGAGGGACGAGGAAGGAGGGCGGGAAGGAGGAAATGAAACAAACTGCAGGCGGTATCCCGTCTGCACCATGCTCAAGACCCAGCGGTCCGATGTTATTTGGGACCACGCCGGGAGGAAAAACGAAAGGCGGTTGGAAAACGGGGGGGAAGGATCCATAGGGGAAACTGTTACCGCGCCCTCGGGCGCACCTTCAAAATGAAGGCTTAGGACCAGGCGGGGGTTTTGAGGAGCCTTGGTTCTGCCCCCCTTGGTTCCCCGACTGTCTGCGCCTTCCGTTCCTGCCGCGGCGCCTGTAAAGGTCCTGCCGCTGGCGGAACTGGGAAAACGGCCTACGTTGCTGCTGTTGTTGCGACCTAAAGGGTCTACGCTGCGTCACGGGGGTGTGCATCCCGAGGGACCGCATAATAACCCGGTTGTCTTTTAGACTCTTGAGTCTGGGGTCTGTCTTATCAGAAAACAGGCCCTGGCCTTCGAAAGGAAGGTCCTGTATGGTATGCTGGAGCTCTGGCGGAAGTCCGGAAACCTGCAGCCAGGAGATGCGACGCATCGTAACTCCTGACGCGAGGGTACGGGCAGCCGAGTCCGCAGCGTCCAAGGAGGCTTGTAAGGCCGTGCGTGCGACCTTCTTGCCTTCGTCCAAGATGGCCGTAAACTCTTGGCGAGCATCCTGTGGCAGCAGCTCCTTAAATTTGTCCACTGCCACCCAGGAATTAAAGGCATATCTGCTCAGCAGGGCCTGCTGGTTGGAGACCCTGAGCTGCAGCGCCCCAGCCGAATACACCTTACGGCCAAGGAGGTCCATCCGCCTGGCTTCTCTGGATTTGGGGGCTGGAGCCTCCTGGCCGTGACGCTCCCTATCGTTCACTGATTGCACCACCAGTGAACCCGGAGTCGGGTGTACATGGAGATATTCGTATCCCCTAGAAGGGGCCATGTACTTCCTCTCGACTCCTTTCGCTGTCGGAGGGATGGAGGCCGGGGACTGCCAGATGGTATTGGCGTTGGCCTGGATGGTCCGTATGAAGGGCAGGGCGACCCTGGTGGGAGCATCAGAAGAGAGGATGGTTACAATTGGATCCTCTATCTCCGAGACCTCCTCTGCCTGCAGACTCAGATTTTGAGCCAAGCGCCTGAGGAGGTCTTGGTGCGCCCTGAGATCCAGCGGGGGGGGACTGTTGGAGGAGGTACCCGCCACCGCCTCATCCGGGGAGGAGGAAGATGAGACCCCAGGCACGAGAGTGTCTAACTGAGGGTCTTCCTCAGCCCTCGCCTCTGCCTCCGGAGCCGCAGCGGATTCCTGCTGCTTGGACCCTTCCTCCCCTTCCGGGGAGGGAGGGGGGCGAGACAACGAGGCTTCAGGGGCCCTACGCTCCGCAGTCGCCGGTCTAGCAGGGAGCTGCTGGGGGCCCTGGGCCTGATGGTATGCCCAGGGTGTCCAGAATCCCCACTGTTGTGGGCCTTGGTCCTGCAGCGGCGGATCACCGAACAGCGCCGCCTGCCTGTCGGTGCCCAGCGCATACCCGCTGTCCATCTGGGAAGATACGGACGGCTGTCTCGAGGGCCATGGTGGGGCCAACTCTGGATGGTAAGGGTCTGCGCGGGCCGGCACGGAGGATCGTCTCGGTGCCGGGGACCGGTGCCGGGAGTCATATCGGTGCCGGGATCGGGATCGGGACCGGGATCTGTCACGGTGCCGGGATCCTGATCGGTACCGGGTGCCGCTTCGGTGCCGGGACCTGCCACCAGCTCGGTGCCGGGAGGTCGACCGGGACCTGCCACCAGCTCGGTGCCGGGAGGTCGACCGAGACCGGGACCTGCCACCAGCTCGGTGCCGGGAGGTCGACCGGTGCGGCGAGTAGCGTCGGGACCCGCTCCTGGAATCGCGGTGCCGGTGTCGACGACTGGAGCCTGACCGCGACCGTCTCGATGCCGACCGGTGCCGCGAGTGCGACCGGTACCGCTGAGGGGAGCGGTGCCGGGACTGCGAGCGGCGTCGGGATCTGGAGCGCCCAAGACGTCGGGACCTGGATCGTGAACGACTGTCTCTGGGCGGTGCCGATATCATGGGCTTGCCTCTGGACACGACCCGCACCGGAGGTACCGGGGGTGGCAGCCGAGTGGGCTCAGTCAGGGCAATAAGGTCCCGAGCCGAGGCGAAGGTCTCCGGTGTGGACGGGACCACTATCTCAACCCCAGATCTTATGGGGGAGCTCGGCGGTACCGGACTCAACGGACCCGCCGGGCCCGGAGTCAACGGTGCTGACGGTGCCGGCGGCGCCACGGCCGATGTCGAGGCCGGGCGCTCTAGCCGGGTCTTCCTGGCCGGAGTATCAGACTTCGACGGCCTTGGCTCTGACTCCAGTGCCGGAGAGGGTCGGTGCCGAGGCGTCTTCTCGGTGCCGGAGCGATCCGGTGCCGGTGCCGATACCACGGCCTGCGAAGCCGTCGGGTCAAGTGCCGCCTCCATTAGGAGAGTTCGGAGCCTTTGATCCCTCTCCTTCTTTGTCCTCGGCTTAAAGGCCTTACAGATGCGGCACTTGTCGGATCTGTGCGATTCCCCGAGGCACTTCAGGCACGCTTCGTGGGGATCGCTGGTAGGCATGGGCTTCTTGCAGGCCGCACACTGCTTGAAGCCCGGCGAAACAGGCATGAGCCTGGCGCCGGGTGCCAGGAAGGGCTAAGCCCCCGGCAAAGAACTACTTAGCAACTATTTAACTTAACTATCTGCTTAACAAACTAATTAACAACTATAATGGAACTAGAGATGAACGATAGATAAACGATAGAGAACTAGGAGAGCTAGGGACGTGGAGGACAGCTATGCCGCGCTCCACAGTTCCAACGACCGACACGGCGGTAAGAAGGAACTGAGGAGCGGGCGGGCCGGCAGGGATATATATTGGGCGCCATGGCGGCGCCACTCCAGGGGGCGACCTGCCGGCCCACTGGAGTTGCTAGGGTAAAAAGTTTCCGACGAACGTGCACGCACGGCGCGCACACCTAACTGGAATGGATGTGAGCAATCACTCGAAGAAGAACCTTTGTTGGGCTCGCAGTAGTACTTCTATATTGTGATTTTGGCTTGAGCTAAGGATGGCTTGGGACTTGAACTAAGAAGTGGTGATCTTCCACCATCACTAAAAAAAATAAGGTTGTGTATACCTATAAATATATGGTCAGTTACTGGCTTACCGGCTGCCCCAGCATGAGGGAAGAAGTGGGTAGGAGACAGGGCAAAGGGAGCCCATTTCCTCACTCTTCTGCAACAGTACTTTGTAACACAAACAGCATTACATTATGTGTGTGTGTTTATTTCCTTATATAAGTATTCATTTAGGTCCCAATTCAGCAAGTTACCCAAACACATGCCTACTTCTAAGCATGTGAGTATTCTCAGTTAACAGTCTTATTTCAAGATGATAATGAAAAAAGTTAAGCTCATATTTAAATATCTTGCTGAATCAGGAGTATAGGGTCCAATTATTTACTAAAATAAATTAAAAGACTCATTGATATCAATGCGCTTTGGGTCAGGCCCAATATATTAGATAATGTTGTATTACTTGTGCTACAAATTGTTGTACAAAGAGAAGCAATTTTGTGATATTATCAGAGCACCAGTGACAGTCTGTACCTCTGTGTTCAGGCAGAAACTAAATTTCTGAAGAATTAGAATAACAACTTGAGAATTAAAAGGATTTTGACTTTGTTTCACTTTGATTAACAATGCAGTCAGAGAAACAAAGAGCTATCCTGAGGTGAAAAGGCATCTGCATTCTAATAGAGAATAGTCTAACAATGACATTTTGACAGATGTTAAATAAAGTTATAGGCAACAAGGTTTCTGTCAAACAACTGTTCAAGTTTAAAGGACTCCTCTGAAGCTGAAGAAAATTGAAAGGCTCTCTTTGAACAAGCAGTGGACATCAGTGAATTTGGGTAGAAGGGTAATATTTGACAGGGAACAGGTTTATAATCTCTCTCTAAAGGGTTGTGATTGAAAAATAGCATTGTATCTAAATTGATCATAAAGAGATCTAAAGTGGTATAGTTATAAAAGATCCAGATACCCTAAACATTATTAGATAGATCTATTTTTATAGAGACAATTCTTAATGTAATTCACCAACTCTTTAAATGAAGGCTTTTAACTAATCATTGTGTGTGTGTTATATATATAAGGGCTGTCAAGCGATTAAAAAAATTGTGATAAATGGTATTGTTGTTTAACAGTGTGATTAATTTAAATATTTTTGGATGTTTTCTACATTTTCAAATATTGATTTCAATTACAACACAGAATACAAAGTGTACAGAGCTCACTTTATATTTATTTTTTATTACAAATATCTGCACCGTAAAAAACAAAATAGTATTTTTCAATTCACCTCATACAAGTACTATAGTGCGATCTCTTTATCATGAAAGTTGAACTTACAAATGTAGAATTATGTACAAAAAAACCCCATTCAAAAACAAAACAATGTAAAACTCTAGAGCCTACAAGTCCACTCAGTCCTACTTCTCATTCAACCAATCGCTTGGACAAAACAAGTTTGTTTACATTTATGGGAACATTTATGGCACTGGTTGTAGCCAGTGTCACAAGACGTTTAGGTGCCAGATGCTAATATTTCAGTTAAGGAAGGATAAGAAAAACTCTGATTCCTACCTGCCTGTGTTGGGGTGCAACTTACTAGCACGTCCTGCTGGTAAGCTTGCATATCAGCTCCACAGGTTGGTGTCCCACCTGCCATCACTTCTGCTCCAGGAAGCATGTCACTCCAAGGACTACAACGACCTCTTCCGGACACAGCCTTTTGGCTGTGCCACACTCTGTGTTCCCACCCTTCCAGGGGAACTGCAGTCCGTTACCCACCAACTTCCCCCAGTGGAAACTGAAGCCAATTGTCTGGACACTTCCTCAGTGGTGAGGAGGGGGGATCCAGGCCCACCCAATACTCCAGGTCCTGGCCAGGGACCCTGTAAACAGCAGCCACATGCTCTATTCCCTTCAACCTCTCAGTACCTTTTCCTGGGCCACTTCCTGGCAGCCTCCAGCACCCTCTTCTCTCTTGCCTCATGGCCTCTGCCTGTAAATTCCTGCAGCCAACCCAGAGCCATCTTAGCTCCCCCAAGTTGCTGCTAGCAGCACTGCTCTGTCCAGGGTGCTGGCTCTCCTTCCTCCTGGTAGGGGCCTGACCTTTCCACCTTGGGTTCCAGGCAGCTACTGAAGCTGCTCTGCCCTGCAGCCCTTCTTGTATGGACCAGCCCGGCCCTGACTGGCTGCTTCTTGCAGCACTTCTCTAATTGACTGCCTCCTGCGCAGCCTCCCTAGGGCCCTCTCTAATTGGCTAGTGTAGGGCAGGTGCCCCATCGCACTACCTCTCTTTAATTGAACTTTAAAATATTGTGTGAAGCACTAGCTTTGGAGATTTGCTCCCTAATTTAATACGCAGCAGCCAAATTGCCTTTATTTAAAATATCTTCAATATCAGGAGAGCCCTTAATATTCTGCCATTTTGTCTGATCAAATAACATGTAGTTCTTTCCCTTGGTGCAGAAAGATCTTTAGATGGGGTAGAACAAAGGTGTTTCCTACACGTTTTTCTTTTTTGGGGGGTGGGAGGGAGGGAGTGAAGTGCCTCGGACTATTCATACAAAGACTGCTAAGATATTGTTAAATGGATCTGAATCACTGACATTTTGAACTCTACAGAGATATCACCAGCTAGTGTTGCCTCTTTGTTATTCCTGTGGAAGCATTTATCCAAATAACTCAAAATACTATGACATCCCAGATATTCAAACAGGCCATATTGAGCATAAAATTGCTCAGTATAGGAAGGATATGAATTTTTTGGCTCCTGAATCCTATAAATTTTTTTGCCAAAACTCAAGTTTTAAAATTAACAGATACACCCTTAGAATCATAGAGTTAGAAGGGACCGAAAGGGTTATCTAATCTAACCCCCTGCCAAGATGCAGGATTTGTTATGTCTAAACCATCCAAGACAGATGGCAACCCAGCCTCCTTTTGAAGGCACTTCCACAGCCTCCTGAGGCAGACTTTTCCATTGTTCTACTGTTCTTACAGTTAGGAAGTTTTTGCTGAAATTTAATCTAAATCTGCTATGCTGGAGTTTGAAACTACTGCCTCTTGTCCTGCCCTCTGTGGCAAGAGAGAACAACTTTTCTCTGTCTTTTTTTGTGGCAGCCTTTCAAGTCTTTCTTAATCATACTACTATATGTCCAAATGACTCTATGTTCAGAATTATTTCCTTATAAGTGACAAACATTTTATTCAATATTTAGTCATTAAAATCTCAGATAAGAGCCAGAGTTTATTCAAACATCATACATATTCCACAGCTAGATACAGTATTTTAGAAAATGGATAATTGAAAAATGCTCATATTTTCCAGGGTGGCACAAATTAATACTCTGAAAATGCATAGTCTGCCTCCACTAAATTATTTGTTTGATATTCTCCCAGTAGCATGCTCTTCTTTATTCCTCAAGAGACTTCAGAATATTCCTCTAATTTTATTTGGGCTGAGAGGATAAAATTTAACAGCTTTTTGTTAGAGAGAGATAATAGGCATTAACCTTATCCCACTTCTATTACCTTTATTAACCTAATTTAAAGTCCTTTCTTGGTACCATGTTTATCCTCAGGAATATGGGTTGGAATTGAAGTCTTTTGTACGTATCCTAAGGAACAATATGCTAAGTTATTTCTCTGGCAACCAATTTTTCACTCAGCTCAGGCTACATAATAAAGATATTTAGATATGTGTTAAGATAGCTACACATGTTGAATGGGATGGGCTTTCCTTTTCTCCCCAGCATAACATATTTTTGTCTTCCCAATACATTTAGAAAGTTTTAATATTTGGGCTAAAAACTGAATAACTCAAATATCCCAGCTAATCTACTCTAATAAAATCTTCACACTCAGACAGTGTTTTATGACGTGTAAATTTAACTTCTCACCCAAATTTCAATATATTCTACTCAGGAAATACATTGTGCAAAATAATAATAAAGCATTATTACATTATCTTGGTAAATTGGAGATGCTTTTTCAGATAAATAATGCTAAAGGCTTGTTGGCTAAAATATAAGTGGCTTAATTATTGAACAAAACCAAAATGGTTCAAACTGAGTCCTGGGAAAGAGATATTAATATATGTGCTCCCATATTTTGGTTTAAAGTGTGTAAATATAATAATACACTTTTAAGTCCTATTTCTGAGTACCAAGTGTTATTCTGGACAGGTAATGTAGAGATATATGTCAACTGGGTTCTACTCAGAATGAACACTTCTAATAATCATATTATACTGTTTTTCTTTTAGGGTTTGATCATTTAAGGCACTGAGCACCCTCAGTTTCTATTATGGTCAATGCTTTTTGCGTTCAGTTAGGAGATGAAAGTGCTTAGCACCTCCCAGAATCTGGCCTTGTTTTTTTAACTGCTCAGATTAACAGCTAACTGGATAGAAACAAATTTCTCACACAAACAGATGGCTTATCAGAACTGGGAAGTTTCAGCCATGGAAAAATGTCTAGCCTAAGAACTGATGCATACAACTAAAACTATGCTTGGAAACTTGACTACCCTTCATCACATATATAGTATTGAAAAAAGGTAGATTGATAAAGAGAGAGGCTTGCCAATCGCCCCTCCATAATGAAATTGCACTGCTTTTTTAGTCTGTTTCATTTCCTTTTTATATTTATGTAACATTCAAAAATACTTTGCCTTTGACCCATATGACCTGCTTTTTGCCTTGATGTACTGTGTTCTTTGGAGACGTGGTTTACATTATTCATGGAAAATCTCATGGGAGGCAGTAACAAGGAGGAAATTTCACTCAGCTTTTCTTCTGAAGATTCCTAAGACCTTCTGGTGTAAGGAGAAAGGCAGAGCTTACATGGACAAACCATAGGGCTCACTTATAAGCTCTGTGGATCCCCCAGGAGATCTGGGCCATCCATGTGAGGTCCTGAGTCTCTGCACAAGTTCTAGGTCTCTGGTGTGGATACGATCCAGGCATATGCACACACATATGGAGTCCCTGGCAGCATGGCTCCAATACAGTCATGCTGACAGGTCTTCCACAGTAGGCAGGGGTCCTCAGGATTTCTTTTGTGGATCCTACAGTTTGGAGGCCACAGAAATATGTTACAGCCCCAGGTTATATAGTTTGTCCTCCCTACACTCTACAGCATTGCTTGGGAGGATAATATGCGTCCCCTAGCCTCATGGCTGTCTTGCCTCCTCCTGTCCAATGCTGCCTCCTGCTCATTTATTCCTTGGTCAGAGATCCTGGACAAAAGTCTGGACCCTCTGCAGAGTTATGGGGAAGGAAAGCTGCTTCTGTGGAAGCAACTTAGCCCTCATTCCTTGCAGGAAGGGGCAAGCCCTGCACAGGGAATGTCTTCTGCCCAAGTTTCTCATTGATAGGGTTGAGCCTATAGCACTTTATAATATCTCCATTACTAAAAATTAAACTTTTCGAGTAGTGGGGACAGATTTTTGAAGATTTTTAAAAATGAGATCAGTGCTTCTGAAAATCCCAATAGGCACCAATCTGCATCTTTAGGTGCCTAAATATCTTTTAAAATCTGACCCTAAGCAACTAACTTAATATGTGGACCATTCCATTCTGTAAACAGCGGACTTTAAAAATACCATGTGTGTGCATGCATGCATGTTGTGTGTATATTACTAATGTGTCAATATAGCTGTTTAGAATGAACTGAGAGAGAATCAGAACATGGAAGAGTCATAAAAAGAAGAAGTGGTCCAAGACGAGACGAGAAAACTCAGCTGCAAGAGTTGCCAGGGGAGCTGTAAGGCATGGCTGATTTGTGTAAAAATACCCTTTTTAAAAAAAGTTGGCTAACTTCTATTGATTTCAGGGCAGGCAGATGAAATGTAATACCCATATAATTAGTGAAGTATCATACACAGTATTATTAGTTCTCAAAATACTATTGATTTCAGAAGGTGTCTGTGCATTATAAACACTTCACATTTTAGAGCTGAAAAACAGAAATTCAAAGCAACAGGGACATCAAATTGCAATTTCATATACTTTCTTCCATATAGTGAGTATACAGTAAATACTAGGCTTCATATTTGACTTCACTTTTCAGCATCAGTGAATCAGACTAAGAATGGAAAGGAAACACTCATAACACTATTGAAGAGGATTTTCTTTAAAAATGGCTGACTGTATAGATTTTGCTCATATTTAAAAATCAAGCCAGGTCAGAAATCTGTGACCTCTACTTTAAGTTAGAGCAGACTCCCCCTACAATCCATGTTTATTCTATCACTTTATCCAAACTTAACCTAGGTTTCTTACAGTGGCTTTGAACTAGTTTTCTTTGTCATATTTCATCAACCTGAATTCGCTAATGACCACACCTGAAGCAGGGGGGATGTTATCTGAGCTTGCTGGAGGATGGTAGCAGTACATTATGGCAGGAAGGGAGAGGGGGAAGGAGGTCAGAAACTGCTCAAAAAAAGGTGAGTGGAAGTCAGTTTGGTGGCACTGACTCACCCCCTGGGAACTTAAGAGTGGAAGACTTTAAAAGGTGAAAGCTCTGGTGTTGGAAGCCCTTTCTGCACACAGCAGACTGGGCAGTACCCACTCTTCCTCCCCTCACGGTGAGAATATCAGGTTAGCTTAGGACCTGCTGTGGGCATTGCATTCATCGCTTCTTCTTAGGGGAGGCTGGGAAGGAATTTTTCCCTCGCCACCATATTGGCTTTTGTGGAGTGGGATTTTTTTTGCCTTCCTCACAGCGGGTGTCAGGTGGACCTATTATGGTGAGGAGGAAAGAGCTATATATTGCAACATATTTTGTTAGTGTGGGGCAGACGTCCTATGCAGGTATGCCACAGGGAAGGCATCCAGTGACCAGATAAATGGCCTGGTAAAGAACTTAAAAAGAGCGTGCTAGTTAAAGGAATGATATGGGGGAGAGGGGTTGGGGCTCCTATCATTGGTACAGCAGGGAGTCAACCCCTATTTCTTATAGCCCACCTTAAATCTTCTATGGGGGGTGTGGAGGGGTGGATGGTAAGGTCCCAGCCACGGGTTGGCTGGAGGACAGGGTTAGAAAATGAATGGGGGCTGGTGGAAGCCCCTGGATAGCTATTGAATGAACATGGAGTTGCCTGCACTGTACACTTTTAGCTCCCAGGTAGTCCCAGACATCTAATAATAAAGTTGTGGCCCAATTAAATCCATATCAAGAGTCTTCTGTCCTCCTTTTTGCAGAGCCGGACAATAATTGTTTTAGATCTGTACAATTCCTTTTTAATTTACCATTTTCACTGCCAACTATCAACACCTCAGGCTTTTGGCTTCTCTCTTTGTGTTTGCCCACCACAGCTTGATGGCAACACCACTCTCTGGAGGCGAACAGTTCTGTCCAGTCCCCTTGACTGAGGTGGTAAAAGGGGTGCAGGTTCCAGAACCCTTTACTATTCACTATTGCTCCTTGCAGGCCACACATTTCTCTTGTCTTTAAAGAGGGACTGCAGAAGATTACTAAGACAACAGCCATCTTAACAAAACCAAGCCCTATTAAAGAAAGAAAAATGGAATTATAACAGACGACACTGTTTGCTTAACATAGCTAGATTTGCATCTGTCAGAAACTAAACTAGAGAAAGTGACAAAGAGTCCTGTGGCACCTTGTTGACTAACAGGCGTATTGGAGCATGACGTCTGACGAAGAGGGTATTCACCCACGAAAGCTTATGCTCCAGGACGTCTGTTAGTCTATAAAGTGCCACAGGACACTCTGTCACTTTTTACAAAGCCAGACTAACACAGCTACCCCTCTGATAGTAAACTAGAGAAGGCATTTTCAGTTTAACTACAGAATACAACAAAAAGAGTGAGTTGCTTACATACCTTGAAAGCATTCTCCTTCCTATGGCTTCTCTTTGGTCAAATTGTTAGCATCATTTTCTCACCACAGAGAGACTCCCTTGCTGTGTTCCAGAGATCTAGCAAGTCCCTGAATCTGAGTTTGCTTGCAGCATCCCAGCATGCCTCCTCTAGGCAATCTTCCCTGCTTCCTAAACCAGTTTTTTTTCCAGTTATCTCCACACATATGCAATAAGGTTTGGCTTCCCTGCTTTCTCTAAGAGAGAGCTCCGAGAGATATGAAGACTCTTAACAATGATTAATAGCCATCTATTAGAGAGACAAGATGGATGAGGTAGTATCTTTTATTGGACCAACTTATGGCCATCTATGAAATCCTTATTGACTTAGAATAGGTACTGCAGCTCACAAACCAGTCTGCACATCTCTGGCTCAGCCTGTTTCTGCATTCTCTTTTCAAATAGGAAGTTTGGCATTTTTCTCAAAACCACACATTTTCTGTTGTGATGAACTAGGGGCAAAGGTCCAGACTCTCTGTCATAGCTTTTTAAAAGGACAAAATCGGTCCTTGTATAACATCAGTAACTATTCTGGACATATTGTTCTAACATTTCAGTCTTCAAAGAATTTAGATGCCATTGAGCAGGCTGAAAATGTTTTAGTCACAGTCTGTTGCTTACTAAATGATGAAGGCCATATAGAAGGTGGGTTAGTACATATGATAATTATACTACTCTGGCCTATTCTGCAATCATTGAAGTCTATGGCAAAACTCCAGTTCAATGGTGCAGGATCAGGCTCTGTGTAATTAATTAAAAGTTGTCTTTGTTACCCTTAAAGTGGCAGCATTTTTAGTTTTCCTTTTTATTTCATTTATGCATGTTTTAGATCTACAGGGGAAAAGATAACTGTGCATTATGCAGCCTTAAGAAAAGATAATTTGTAAGGAACAGTCAGTTGCTAGATGATTCTAGGTCTCTTATCTTACAAGTCAGAAAGAAAGTGAGATATTTATTTCTCATGATGTTATGGGAGTGATTTTCTTTGTGTCAAGACAGTGAAGGCCTAGAGAAAGCTACGGTGTGTGTCATGTTTTTGGAAGAGATATAGTTCCTTAGAAGGAAGGATAGTCCTGTGATTAGGGCACAACAGCAGGTATAAAGCCATCTATTTCCTGCTCTTTTCCAGAGTGTGTGTATATCGCTGGCCACACCCCTTAACCGCTCTGTGGCTCAGTTTCCCCAACTCTAAAATAGGATGATGTAAGATTTTTCTGCCTCACAGGGGTATTATGAACATTAATTTGTTAACATTTGTAAAGCACTTTAAGACACTTTGGAAGAGAAAGAAATGAAAAGTAATAGTATTAGCCTTTAAAATATGCCTTAGTAGTCAGACTGTGAGTAGCCCTTGCTTGGATATGAGGGTGGGGAGGGCAGATGTACCCTTCACAAACCCAATCACATTCACAGTCTCTCTGCAGAAGGGAGTACTTCTTCCTTATACCTCCAAAGGCACATATTGCCCCAAGTGGGTTAGGCTGTGGCCTCATTTCCCCTCTGCATCAAGTTGTGGGATGGGACAAATGCACTGAAAGAGCAAGTTGCACCATCCTAAAGGATGGCATGCAGCATATGACTCAGGGAGCTAAGGGAGGGGCTGTGCCTTTTTGAGGCATAAAAAAATGACACAAGTCCAATTAAGGGGTGAAAGTTGTCCTTTAAGGGGCAAATCCTGCCCCACTGAATTCTGAGTCAGCTAGACTTCTGGGGTCCAGCCCTATGTGTTCTATTGAAGTACGATTATCTACACAACAAACTGGCATCTGAACAAGCCCAACCTTACGCACAGCTCTCTGGGCTCTTTAATGGCAACATCTTCCTTGGGAGCCCAGCACTTGGACTTAGCACTGGTGGTATCTGCAAGAACAACTTGGCACTGGGGCTTTCCGCCAGCACAAACAAAAGGGGGCAAACTGAGCATTGGAGAGGCTGGGTCAGGTTACTGTTTTGTTGGGCTGGTTGAACAGCATGAAGATCTGGTCCAGTGCCTTTTTAGTTGAGGCTGGGTAGTTGTTGGGAAAACTGCGCTGTTGATGCTGTGTCATCAGAGGCAAGACATCAAAGCAAATAAGTCAAATCTGTAGCTAGTGTTGGATATAGTGAAACCTTGGTTAGACAGAGTGTCTTGTCAGCTGTTTCTTGGCTGAGTTCTGCAAGATGATAATTGTAGCTTTTTCTTGTTTCTAGCTGACTGATGCTATGCTTTCCATCTTAGAAGTCTGTGGAACTAGTTAGCAGATAAGTCCTTGCTTTATATTGGGAGGCATAAAGGAACTACCATACCATAGTTATTGAGTGGTGTTTTGTAGTGTTATCAGTTAAAGCGCTCTATCTTCTAAAACATTGAGAGTAGTATGGATTTATTTCTTGTTTTGGATTAAGCCCTCTGGGGGCCCTAAAGATTTTTAGCATGTCCTGAACAAGCTGGAAGGAGGGGGAGAGAGAGAGAGAAAATGTGAACAAAAAGATTTGTTTTGTGTGGCAACTTGTGAGGTACCAATTTTAATTAAAAGTAAGGAAGGCATCAAGACAGCCCTTGTGATACATGGTCCAGAGCTGGTAATTGTGTGCCACAGGCACAGGTGCTAAATTGTTCATTTTTACAGAAATTGTACAGATTAATTTTATTTATATACTATAGAATGAATCTGAAGTCATTGAATTAAATTTAGGACTGCCTTTTTGAGGCACTAAAGGCAACTGTAAATAATGATTTTAGGGTAAAGAAATACAAAGAGAAAAAAAGTAGGCTATTTTTGTGCCATGAGCTTTCTGCTATCATATTTATTACTAAGCAACAGCATCACTGATGATTCATTTGACTCATAATCCCAATTCCCAGTATTCTTTGTCCTCCTGATTAGGGGATTATATATATATTTCATCATCAACATCTTTTAGCACTCATCACTATCAAATATTCAGAAAAAGCTGGTGGTTGCTACTTCAAGTAACAAAATGCTTTAGACAAAATACTACTGATGACTGCTTTTACAAAGCTATTGCCTACCGCTTTATGTAAGTACACCATGAGACTATGAAGACACATTTCTTTATTAAGGTACTTGCTCTATTTTACAGATTGCTATGATAGTCTATGCATGGGTAAGATATTTCACCAGGTATTTGATTTGACAGTTTTGGTCAGTAAGAAAGGTAAATAGTTTTATAGACACACTATTTGTAAAGAGAACTGTGAGATTCACTTGCAAGACAGTCATACAGATTTCTTTCTTGGTACCAAAGACATTGGGAGATGTTTTAAAATGCTATTAACTCTTAAAAAGTGGTGACCAAAAGAACTGTATATGACATGGTATAACATAGTTTTTAAAACTAACTCTTGTGTTGGATTATAAGCAGGGCTGATAACACTGCCTATTATTAAGGAAGCCCAACACTTCCCATTGTAAGAACCACGCATTGAACAATGAGGATAATACAGAATATGGAGCAACTTCTAATTAATTGGGCACTATCAATCTTATGTGCTGAATGGGTCTTGTGGAAAAAATAGCATATTATCATTGTGATGCTGTCTGGTAAGTCACTAGCTCAGACCAAGGTAGGAGGCTAATTCTCTAGCATGCTAACAGAAATCATAAGGGTTAGAAGGAACCTCAGGAGGTCATCTAGTCCAACCCCCAGCTCAAAGCAGGACCAATCCCAAACAGCTGCCTCAAGGATTGAATTTACAACCCTGGATTTAGCGGGCAAATGCTCAAACCACTGAGCTATCCCTTCAAGCATTATAATGTGATCAGGCCAATTCACTTGTATGTTGGCATAATTCAAAGGCAATGTGATGGTATTGTCTTCATTTATCTGTAACCTGTTGAATGTTATTACATTACAATTTATATCATATATATATACATAAATAATAATGTATATATATATACACACACACACTTACGTATACACATTATAGCTCTCTCTATATCTGTATATATCCCCGTACGTAATTAGATCTAGATCAAAGGATGTATTAGGGTTTAGATGAGAATTTACTTAAGTAAAACTGCATGAAAACTAACAAAGGATTGTTTCTGGCTATCACATTGTTCATGAAAACTAATGAAAGATTGTCTGTATGGCTGTACCTAAATGCATTATATATTTCTCTATAATTGAATTACCCATTAACTGGGATTGAAGACTTAGAAGTGTAAATGAGCAGCATGCTAATGTCAAAGCATAGGTCCTTACATTTGACAATGGGAAATCTATAGACTCAAGCTGTGATGGGAACATATGCCAGACTGCTTTCTAGGGAAGACAGCTATAAGAATGATCACTGCGAGCAATTCTGTATCTCTGACTGATGGATTCTCATAACACAAGAACTAGGAGCCACCAAATAAAATTAATAAGCAGCAGATTTAAAACAAAAAAAGGGAAGTATTTCTTTACACAACACACAGTCAACCTGTGGAACTCCTAACCAGAGGATGTTGTGAAGACCAAGACTATAACAGGATTCAAAAAAGAACTGGATAAATTTATGGAGAATAGGTCCATCAATGACTATTAGCCAAGATGGGCAGGAATGGTGTCCCTAGCCTCTGTTTGCCAAAAGCTGGGAATGGGCAACAGGGATGGATCACTCCATGATTACCTGTTCCGTTCATTCCCTCTGAAGCACCTGGCACTGGTGACTGTTGGAAGAGAGGATGCTAGGCTAGATGGACCTTTGTTCTGACCTAGCATGGTCGTTCTTATGATTCTGAAAGGGGAAATTCTGAACAACTGGCCAGAGATCCCCAAAGCCATTTTGGGTACCTGTGACAGAGTGTTAGATATGAAACCCTGAGTCAGCACTCTGGTCACAGCAGCTCCAAACAGGCATAGCAGATTTGAGCTGATGAGGCAGACTTGTGTCTAATTTGTGGATAGGGCAGGGCAGAAAGGCTAATTGAGCCATTAGCTAGAGCCCACAAATAGGCACAGGAAGGACGTGAAAAGGGGAAAAGCAGGCAGTGAGAGGGAGAGAGAGAGATTGCTGTCCCCCTGCTTGTAAAGGCACTAGGTATGCTGTGAAGGTGGCAGGATTCAATTATAAATAAACTGCACAGGGTGTTGAACCAGCACAAGGGTCTCTGTATGGTTTATTGACTGAAACAGAAGCAGGACCAAGGAGGCCTGGTTACAACATCCCTGAGAGACTT
Source organism: Gopherus evgoodei (assembly GCF_007399415.2). Classification (NCBI taxonomy): domain Eukaryota; kingdom Metazoa; phylum Chordata; order Testudines; family Testudinidae; genus Gopherus; species Gopherus evgoodei. The sequence continues at coordinate 208,171,292 of NC_044323.1, forward strand.
ATGGAAAATCAACAGATTACTACACCTCTGCTACCATTTGGATTTACAGACTTTGATTTGCCTGTAATGTATTTTACCTTCTTTAACCTCAGTAACATTTGTTTTTCTTAACTAATAAATCTTTAGTAAATTATTAAAGAAACTGGCTAAAGCATTGTCTTTGGTGTGAGATCAAGAGTATCCAATGATTTGGGGATAAGTGACTGGCCCTTTGGGTCAGGAGTGATCTAATGTGTGGTGATTCTTAGGTTTTAATAATCTTTCATCACTTAGTCCAATTCATCTGGGTGTCAGGATGTACTGGAGAAACTATGATGTACTGTTTCTGACTCCATGGTAAAACTAATATAGTAAGCCAGGAGTGCACAGTTGTTACTGGTTTGGTGAAATCCAATTATATAGTACACCACCAGTTTGGGGAGTCTGCATTGTTTTCTGACAGTCTGACCTGAGGCTGGCACTCTCAGCTGTGAGATACTCCAGACAGTGTGACAATCGTGTAATTTAAAGACTGTACATAATGCTTGTGCACAAGGGAGCTGAATCAAAGCTGCACAGGAAAACTTACTCTGAAATTTCCTAATTGTTGAGAGCCTGACTTTGCAAACTTAATGCTTTTTAACATAGCTTTTTGTGTGTAATAATAATGATATCTTGCTAAGGTTGTAGGGTAAAAATAACTTAAGATGTATAATCAGCAAAATCAAGCAGCTACAATAAGCAGGAAAACAAAAATTACATGATTGTAAGGTTCTCTCTCTTTGGTGCTATACAGTTTATAAAGCTAATAGCAACTCCACTAATAATATGTAATTTATGCAGCTCAATTTTGTTCTTTTAGGGTGTAATTCACATATATACACAGTTCAAATGAAGGAGTTTTACACAAGAAACTCTAGAGGGATTGAGGAGAACAGAATTAAATCTACAATTTGTAGGCAGATTGCATAATCATGGATTCTGTGTCCCCTCCCATAGTCTGCCTCTAATCTCTCCATGCCCTTGTGCTGATTTATTTGAGATCAGTGCAGACCCTCTCTGTGTTAATACTCCAGTGGTAACTCCATCAAGGGATTTTGTTGTAGAATCTTGCAACAGCCATAAACACAAAGAGTGAATTTCATCCTTAATCTAATGGATGGGAGCAGTACCAAAAACAGAAAGCTTCAAAAGTTTGTACACTTGAGTTAAAATGGCTCACCCCCATTCTAATCTGAAAGGGAATAATTTAGCCCTTGCAATTGTACAAAATTTATTATAAAAAACTGGATAAACCAGAAAAAATATACCATGTCACTGAATTCAGCACTTGTAGTTTTTTGCGATATTTCCAATTTATGGAGTGTGAAATTCAGTGGGTTTTTTTTTGTTGTTGCTTTATCTATCAGCACTGATGGCATGACTTGTAATTTTTAAAAGGTTTAATGAAATGTTAAGAAAAGTTTTGGGAGAGATGTTCAAAGGCACTAATAGAGTTAGTCACCTAACACCTGTGGCCTTTCAATGGTGGTTCAATGCCACTTTTGCCTTTGGAAAATCTCCCTTTTTTCCCCTTTTCCGTTTATTCACCTTCCTCGTCTCTGTGAGCTGACTGTTTTCTTTTCATGGCTGAAAAATATGAAATAGATCTGGGTGACTATTAACATTACCATAAATATCCACCTGGTCATATGAAAAGTTTAATTTGATTTACCCATGTCCATGTCCTTTTTTCTATTTGCTTTTCATGAACATAATAGTGAACAGAGTTGCTGTCAAAATTTCCAGTCCCCTACATGGGTTCATCCTGTCAAGGGCATTATTTGCATCATAGTTCTCAACTATGAATTGGATGCTGATCCTGACAGGTACTGTATATCTTCTACTCTTGCTAAACCCCTATGGGAGTTCAAGGTGTTCTGTGCATCTTAGACCCTTAAACATATGGATCCAGTAGGGTTCATTGGATTTTTTTTTTTTTTTTTAATATTTAGCATGGGCAAAAATCCTGGTTTTTCTGAAATCAGTGGGACCAAAACTGGCCCCACTCAATTAAAAGCTACATGGATTTATACGATCTGAGAGCCTGGGCCTCTGTACCTTTACTTTTTTACTTTGTATGTACAAATAGAAAAATATTCAGTAAAAATGCATGATTGAAAAGCCTTCTGCAATGTTGCATTATTTTATAGGATATCAGCGATTTATAAAGTATCAAAGGGGCACTGAGGCAGTTTAAAAACAAGATGAGGCTGAGTGTGGATTCAAAAGGACAACATAAGGAGGACAAATATGCTAACATTTTAGAATCCTGTCCTTTTGTGTGTGTATTGTTTAAATGCAATATCACTGAACAGTGCCATGTAACAGTTAGCACTGTATCTCTTGGTTGCTCCATCAAATACAGAAAATCTCAAGCAATTTGTATATGGCAGTGCAGAAATAGTAATCACTTTTTAAATATTGATAGTGCCAGCAAAACTGCATGTGGCCTCTTCTGAATGCAAAACACTACAGAAGGTACAAAAGGCTACAAAGGTGAACTGAAAAGCTCTTGTAAAAAATAATTAAGATCCCAGAGCCTTATAAAACTATGGGTTTAATTCAGTCCTGGACAATGCTAGTTTCTGCCAGCATAACCGAGGGTGCAGGACTTCTATAATGGAAAGTCCCCGATGTGAGCAATGTGCCCTCAATCTCTGCCCCGCCACTGAGCCTGCGGCTGGCCAGCATTGCACAAAAGAAAGCAATGCTGGATGGGGAGTGAACAAGCCCATTCAGCAGGGAAATGTACTGATTCAGCATATTCCTCCAGAAACCTCCACCAACAGAGTTCCTGTGGAGATCTATCTGCAACTTAAAACTGCCTTCCTCTGTCAGGATGCCTAAAGGAGAAAGGCAATGCAAACACTATCTATCTCATTCTGGGGAAAAATCTCCCTTATGGCACAGGGGAAATCCCTGTTGTGTACTGGGGTGCAATTTGCAGTGCCCCCAATCCAGCACAGGAGAGTCAAATCCAATGGGTAACCAGACACATTATAAGCACATTTACATTTTAAAAGAATATATCTGAAAAGTAGTTCCTCACTGTGGCTATTACCTTTCACTTCTCCACAATCATTTGAACTACTCATGCATGTTCTAAATTAACTACAATTACTTAGGAAAGAGACCTGGGGACCCATTATGGACAGCTAAATTAAAATCTCTGGTCATTGTGTCAAAGAAGCAAATAAAACATTAGGATAAATGAGAAATGAGATGGAAAATTATACTGAGCATATTATGCCATTATGTAATTAATATTCACCCTCCCCGTGTTTGTTTCTGGTCAGTATAGATCAGAAATAGAAGGGGGGTAATTCAGAAATGAGTGATGAAAATAAAGTTGGGGCATGAAAATATTTCCTGATGAGAAGAGATTGAAGAGATTGGAACTATTTCTTTCAGATTGGAACTTAATACTGTTGGACATGATAGAACTATGCACAATAATAAACAGAATAGAGAATAATAAACACACTGGGTCCTTCCATTTACCTTTTGTCATAATATAAGTACACCCGTACCCCGATATAACGCTGTTCTCGGGAGCCAAAAAATCTTACTGCATTATAGGTGAAACCACGTTATATCGTACTGGATTTGATCCTCCAGAGCACACAGCTCCCCGCCCCTGGAGTGCTGCTTTACTGCATTGTATTTGAATTAGTATTATATTGGGTGGCATTCTATTGAGGTAGAGGTGTAAAAGGTTTGGGTTTACAGGTCACACATTTAAAACAAATAAAAGAAAAAAGACCTGTGTAACTGTTGTTCTTTGAGATGTGTTGCTCATATCCATTCCAATTCGGTTTGTGCGGGCCACGTGCATGATCCTTGGAAGATTTTTTACCCTAGCAACACACGGTGGGTCGGCTGAGGCACCCCCTGGAGTGGCGCTCTTATAGCACCCAATATATGCCCCTGCTCACCCAGCACCCCCTCAGTTCCTTCTTGCCGGCTACTCCGACAGAGGGGAAGAAGGGCAGTTTTGGAATGGATATGAACACCACATCTCGAAGAATAACAGTTACAAAGGTGAGTAACCGTCTTTTCTTCTTCGAGTGCTTGCTCACATCAATTCCAATTAGGAGACTCCCAAGCCTTACCTAGGCAGTGGGGTTGGAGTGAGATGTCGTGGAGTGAAGGACCCCTGAACCAAATGCATCACCCCTGGACTGCTGAACTATCGCATAGTGGGAAGCGAAGGTATGTACTGATGACCAAGTTGCTGCCCTACAGATCTCCTGTATGGGCATATGAGCCAGAAAGGCAGAGGACGAAGCTTAAGCCCTAGTAGAGTGGGCAGTAAGGTGTGTTGTTGAGACACCAGCCAAGTCATAGCAAGCACGGATGCATGATGTAATCCAGGATGAGATGCACCGTGTGGAGACCAGGAGGCCCTTCATCCTGTCTGCCACCACTACAAACAGCTGGGTTGTCCTCCTAAAGGTTTCATCCGTTCGATGTAAAAGGCGAAGACCCTTTGAATGTCTAGGGAACACAGCTGTTGCTTTTGTCGAGAAGTGTGCGATTTCTGGTAGAAGACTGGAAGAAAGATATCTTGGTTGACATGGAAGGCAGACACCACCTGTCATAAGCAGATAAGTAAGTTAATAGAACAGAAGTACTTCATCTCTCTTTTGCCTGTAAAGAGTTAACAAGATCAGTGAGCCAGGCTGTCACCTGACCAGAGGACCAATCAGGGGACAGGATACTTTCAAATCTTGAGGTAGGGAAGTTTGTGTGTGTGCTGTTAGTTTTTGGTTGTTGTTCACTCTGGGGGGCTCAGAGGGACCAGATGTGCAACCAGGTTTCTCTCCAATACAGGCTCTTATAAGTTCAGAATAGTGAGTACCAGGTAGATAAAGTGAGTTAGGCTTATGTTTGTTTTCTTTATTTGCAAATGTGTATTTGGCTGGAAGGAGTTCAAATTTATATTTGGCTGAAAGGATTTTAATTTGTACTTATATCCTTAGGCTGGGAGGGTATTCCCAGTGTCTATAGCTGAAAGACTCTGTAACATATTCCATCTTAAATTTACAAAGATAATTTTTACCTTTGTTCTTTCTTTAATTAAAAGTTTTTCTTGTTTAAGAACCTGATTGTTTTTTTATTCTGGTGTGAGACCCCAGGGGACGGGGTCTGGATTCACTAGGGAATTGATGGGGAGAAAGGAGGGAAGGGGGAGAGAGAGGCTAATTTCTCTCTGTGTTAGGATTACTGTCTCTCTCAGGGAGAATCTGGGAGGGGAAGAGAGAAGGAGGGGGGAAGGTGGATTTTCCTCTCTGTTTAAGATTCAAGGAGTTTGAATCACAGTGATCTTCTAGGGTAACCCAGGGAGGGGAAGCCTGGGAGAGGCAACGGTGAGAGAAAGGGTTTACTTTCCTTGTGTTAAGATCCAGAGGGTCTGGGTCTTGGGGGTCCCCCGGCAAGGTTTTGGGGGGACCAGAGTGTACCAGGCACTGGAATTCCTAGTTGGTGGCCGCGCTACAGGTTCTAAGCTGGTAATTGAGCTTAGAGGAATTCATGCTGGTACCCCATCTTTTGGACGCTAAGGTTCAGAGTGGGGAATTATACCATGACACCACCTCAGGAAGGAAGGCAGGTGTGGTCGCAGCTATACCTTGTCCTTATGAAACACCGTCTACGGTGGGTCTGATGTGAAGGCTCGAAGTTCTGACACATGTCTCGCCGAGGAAAGCTGTTTTCCAGGAAAGGTAAAGAAGCGAGCAAGTGGCCATCAGCTTGAATGGGGCACCCATGAGCCTGGATAGTACCAGATTGAGGTCCCATGTAGGGGCCGGATGCTGAATTTGCGGGTACAGATGTTCCAGTTCCTTGAGGAACCTGCTGACCATGGGACTGGAGAAAACCAAGCACCCGTTTTTGCCCAGGTGGAAGGCTGAAATTGCTGCTAGGTGTACTCTGATGGATGAAACTGCCAGGCCTTGCTGTTTCAAGGACAAGAGATAATCTAGGATGGTAGGTACTGGCACCTCCAGAGGGGCAGTATTGCTCAGGGCACACCAGCAGGAGAAATGCTTCCACTTGGCCAGATACATGGACCTAGTAGAGGGCTTTCTGCTACCCAGGAGTATGTGCTGCACTGAGCGGGAGCAACACAGCTGAGACTGAGTTAGCCATGCAGCATCCATGCTGTGAGATGGAGGGATTGCAGGTCCAGATGACACAGTTGGCTGGATCTGATCACTCAGGAGCACGGCCACAACGGGAGTGGAATTGGTGTGGTCACTGACAGATTGAGGATAGTGGTGTACTAATGTTGTCTGGGCCATGCCTGGGTGTGGCCTTGTCTCTTCGCAATTTGAGAAGGACCTTGTGGACCAATGGGAATGGAGGAAAGGCATATAGCAGATGGTCTTTCCACAGCATCAGGAAGGCATCCAATAGGGAGCCTGGGAAGTGCCCCTGGAGAGAGCAGAACACCTGGCACTTCTGATTCTTGGGAGAGGTGAAAAGGTCTATGTGGGAAAACTCCCACTTCCGGAAAATAGAATGGATAACATCCAGGCGAATCGACCACTCGTGAGCCAGGAAGGACCTGCTGAGGTGATCTGCCAAGGTGTTTTGGACTTCTGGGAGAAATGATGCCACCAGGTCGATTGAGTGGGCTACGCAGAATTCCCACAGGCAAATGGCTTCCTGATAGAGGGGGAACGATTGCACTCACCCTTGCTTGTTGATGTAAAACATGGCCATTGTGTTGTTTGTGAAGACTGCGACACAAGGGCCCTGAAGGTATTTGCAGAACACCTGATACACCAGGCTTACTGCTCTTAGTTCCCATACATTGATGTGCAGGGTTCTCTCTTGTGTGGACCAAAGGTCCTGTGTGTGAAGGTCCGCAAGGTGAGTGCCCCAGCCCAGAGATGATGCATCCGTGGTTAGGACTAAAGAGAGTTGTGGTGCATGACATGGCATCCCCCCGCATACAAAGTTGGGGTTTAGCCACCAAGCCAGGGAGATTAAGACTTCCGTTGGTACTGTGAGCACCGTGTCTAGATTGTCCCGGCCCGGGAGGTACACTGATGAGAGCCAGGCCTGAAGTGGACGGAGGCGTAGTCTGGCATGTCTGGTCACCAAGGTGCAAGATGCCATGTGTCTCAGTAGACCGAGGCACATGCGTGCTGTCGAGGTCCGGAAGCTTCCGAGGCCATGTATAGTGCTCACTATGGACTGGAGGCAGGCATGCGGTAGGCACACCCAGGTGAGATTTGAATCCAGGACTGCTCCGATGAAGTCTATTCTCTGGGTCGGCTGCAAAGTGGACTTTTCGACATTGAGCAGCAGGCCCAGCTGTCTGAACAAGCTCATGATGAACCGAACATGCGATTGCACCCGGAGCTCAGATCGACCCCAAATGAGCCAGTCGTCGAGGTATGGAAACACTTGGATCCAATGTTAATGGAGTGGGGCAGCTACGAGAAGCCGTACACCTTTGTAAATACCCTTGGAGCCATGGATAGGCCGAAAGGGGGACGGTAAACTGGAAGTGTCGTTGAGTGACCACAAAGCGAAGGAAGCACCTGTGCGGCAGGTAGATCGCTATGTGGAAGTACGCATCCCTCATGTCAAGGGCAGCATACCAGTTTCCAGGATCCAGGGAACGGATAATAGTCCCCAGGGAAACCATGGGGAACTTTAATTTTGCCATAAATGTGTTGAGTCTGAGCAGGTCCAGAATGGGTCATAGCCCCACCTTTGCCTTGGGGATTAGGAAGTAGTGGGAATAAAACCCCCTGCCCCTCAGATCCCTTGGAACCTCCTCTATAACTCCGATAGCCATGAGCGTCTGCTCCTCCTGTAGAAAGAGATGCTCATGAGAAGGGTCCCTGAAGAGAGACAGGGAGGGAAGGAGGGGACAAAACAAACTGAAGTTGGTATCCACTTTCCACCATGCTTAGGACCCAGTGGTCTGACATTATACGGGACCACGCAGGGAGGAAATAGGAGAGGTGGTTGGTGAAAGGTGGGGAAGGATCCTGTAAGGAGACTGGTGCTCCGCCCTCGGGCGCACCTTCAAAAGTTTTGTTTGGGTTCCGTCGATGGTTTGGGAGGGCCCTGGTTCTGGCTTGAGGACCAGATTGTCTCCTCCTACCATCGCAGCCATGTCTTCTAGAAAAGTCTTGTCTCAGCCGGGGGTTAGGGGAAGTGCACTGTGGTTGGGTCGGAAGGGCCTACACTGCATCACTGGGGTATGCATGCCCAAAGAGCGCATGATGGCCGGGTTATCCTTCAGGATCTGGATTCTGGAGTCAGTTTTGTCTGAAAATAACCCCTGGCCATCAAAGGGCAGGTCCTGAATTGTATGTTGCAGCTCTGGTGGAAGACTGGACACCTGCAACCATGAGATATGGCTCATAGCTATGCCTGAGGTTAGAGTCCTAGCCGCCGAGTCTGCCACATCTATTGAAGCCTGCAAGGATGTCTTGATTACTTTCTTGCCCTCCTCTAGCAAGGCCCTGAACTCCTCCCTGGATTCCTGAGGAACCAGCTCTTTGAACTTCCCCATCGAGTTCCAGGTATTATAATTATAATGGCTCAAGAGGGCCTGCTAGTTAGCCACCCTAAGTTGTAGGCTGCCAGTCAAATAGAACTTGCTCCCGAGTAAATCCAGGCATCTAGCGTCCTTGGATTTAGGAGTGGGAGCTTGTTGACTGTGTCTTTCCCTCTCGTTAACGGACTGTACGATGAGGAAGCACAGTTTGGGGTGAACATACAAATACTCAGTCTTTGGAAGAGACCAAGTACTTCCTCTCCACCGCCTTGGCAGTGGGAGGAATAGGTGCCGGAGACTGCCAGATTGTATTGGCATTAGCCTGGATGATCCTAATAAAGGGCAAGGTTATACATGTGCAGGCATCAGCAGATAAAATGTCCACCACTGGATCCTCGACCTCCACCACTTCCTCCACCTGGAGGCTCATGTTTTGTGCCACCCTGCGAAGCCAGAGGAGGACGTGCCCACCACCGCCTCGTCAGGGGAGGATGAAGAGGATACGCCTGGGACTAAAGGGTCCTGAGGCATGTCCTGCTTGGAGTGAGGGTCTGGCTGCCCTAGATCCTCCATGCAAGGGGCATGGGCCTGAGCTGAGGGTAGGGCCATCGCCTCTGAGTCCCCTGGGTGGGGGGGGGGGGACTGACAGTGGCCTCCGGGACCCGAGGTTCTGAGTGGGCAGAATGAGAAGCTCCCGATGGGACACCTTGTCCCTGATGGTATGCCCAAGGGATCCAAAAGGACCATTGTGGGGGTCCCTGAGCAGGATCTTTCTCCTCGCTGTGCCATTGGCTAGTGCCATCCGTGTCATGGTCATGGACGCGAGAGCCACTCTCCACTTGGGACAACCTCGAGTTGGGGCGGGAAGGCCAAGGTGGAGCCAATCACTCATGCTGGGTTGCACTGTCATGCGTTGTTGGCCCGCCCCGCAGGGACGGAGATTGGTGCCACGGTCTTGAGTGGTACCGTGATCTGGATTGGGACTGATGGTCGTATTGGTGCCGGGAGGTAGATCTGGACTTCGATTAAGCTCTACGGGCGAAGCGGTGCTGGGAAAGACTCTGAGGAGACCGGTGCCGGGATCGGTGCCGGGAGCTGGACCAGTACCAACCATATCGGAAAGGAGATTTCTTGAGGTGGAGCAGCACTGCAAGTATAACCAGCTCTAAGATGGTGATCGGTGCCAGGACTGCGAGCAGTGCCATGGAGGAGACCAGTACCTGGATCAGGATCGTGACCTGGACTGGGACCGAGATCAGTGCCGACCCTTCTCGCTCTGCGATGGAAGGCACATCATGGAGGGCTTCCTTATCGATGGAACAGCCCACACTGGCAGTACCGAAGTTTGTGATGGTCCCAGCTCAGTGAGCGCAATCAGGTCACGAGCAGTGGAGAGTCTCTGGGGTGGAAGGCAGGCCAAGCTCGATCACAGTGCACACCAGGGAGCTTATGTGCACCGGACTCAATGGCGCTTGTGGCCCTCAAATCAATGGTGCCAGAGTTGGAGACTTCGCGGGGCGGTCCGGCATGGGACGCTGCTCCAAGCGGGGCACAGGCAGTGGTGGCAACTGTACAGGAGCAGCGGGTTGCTTCTGCTGCTTCCTGGCTCCCGGAGACAGCGAGCGGTGCCGCACTGGTAATGGTGCCGGAGATGTCCAGCGTCAGGAGACTTTGCCAGTGCCGGGTTGATACAGTGCCAGAAGTGTGCTTCGGACTGTGAAAATCAGTTATTAAAGTTTATTTTTCTATATAATAGGAATAACATCATTGATCATGCAGACAAATCACAATTCTGCTAATTATATGGCAAATGGATAAGACACTGCAAGTTTGTTTCCTCTTATTCTTTGCTGAACATTTTAGTGCTTATGGAGAAGTGTGATGTTGATGGTAGACACTAAAGCCAGGCATAGCAAAGGTTGCTGCTGGGCAGACTTTTCTGTGACGCACAAGATGGCAACCCCAAAGAAAACTGGTGCACAGTCAGTCCTAATACTAGCATAATTAAGGGGAAGAGGAGGAATTGGAGATAACCCTGCTGAACACTACACTTAGGGCTGGACTGTGCATGGCTGGCACAATATTGAGCAGGAGATTGTGTGGAGCTGCATGGTTCAGTGGGAGCTCAAGGAGAAGCTGCATGATCCTCCTTTCCCTTCTCTGGGGCAATACAACTCCACACAGTCTCCAAATTGTCCTTGGCCTTTAAGCAGGGTACGGGCACGTGTGAAAGATCTTCTTGCACCTTTCTCCCCACTTACAAACTTGTGCAAGGGCCAGGACAACTGAGTCTTTACAAGCTTATTCCCTCTTTGCCTGGAGCTGCATGTGAATAAGTGTGTATGCATTTAAATGGTTGATTATATGTGCATAAACCAATTGATAAAGATATTTCTTCAGTTTCTGTACATCTCAGATCTGCCTTTAAAACAAGATAAGGTTAATTGATACAGTTTCAGAAGATAATATAAACTGACAGTAGCTATATATTACACTATGTAATCTGGTGAATTCCCCAAGAATCCTGAGCTAAAATAACTTTCAGCATCCCTCTAAGTATATTATTTATAGCAAGTAGGTTAATTGGCTGCATGCAATGAAACAATCCCTCAAAACACAGAGAATCTATAGATATTCTGTCTGCAAGTGAATAATATTATTACAATGTATACCTGAAGATCTCAATATATTTTACAAAGGAGTTAGGGCAGGGGTGGGCACACTGTGGCCCACGGACCAGATCTGGCCCGCCAGCCCTCAAGCTCAGTCTGGAGCTTGCCTCGCTCCAGTGCTCCAGCTGGGGCTCATGGTCAGGGATCACTCCACTCAGCTCCCAGAAGCTGTGGTATAGCCCCTTCTTCAGTGCTCCAGCCAGGGAGCAGGGTTGGGGGCTGCTCCACTTGCCTCCCAGACGCAGTGGTATGGCCACCCTACAATGGCCCCTTCTGGTGCTCCTGTGGTGCCTGCAGAGAGGGCAGTGCGCAGAGCTGCCTGACTGCGCCTCTGTGTAGGAGCTGGAGAAGGGACATGCTGCTGCTTCCAGGAGCCGCTTGAGGTAAGTTCTGCCCGGAGACTGCAGCCCTGAGCCTCTCCCCATGCCTCAACCCCCTGTCCCAGCCCTGATCCCCCTCCCACCAGCCCAACCCCTTGATCCCAGCCTCCTACAGCCCAAACTCCTCCTACACCCCGAATTCCTAATCCTCAGCCTCACTTCAGAGCCTGCATCCCCAGCCAGAGCCCTCACCCCGCCCCACAACCCAACCCCAACTGTGTGAGCATTCATGGCCCACCATACAATTTCTATTCCCAGATGTGGCCCTCGAGCCAAAAAGTTTGCCCACCTCAATGTAGGTACCGTAAACCACATTTTACAGGCTGAGAAACTGAAGTGCAGAGGTTGACTAATTTGTCAGTATTACACAAGTCCCTGAAAGAGCCTAGACTGGAACCCCAGTTTTTTTACTCTCATTCTCATGCCCTATTAATTCTATGTTTATTTTTCACACAGCTATGAAATGTCACCAACTGTAAATATTGTGTCTTACAGAAACTAACTAAAGCAAAAAAGAAGCTGAGGAATGATGCAATGGCCATTTCTTTCCTTGGTAATTATAACAATTCAAAAGTTTAATTGTATAATGAGCCACAAAATCTCTTTGAGGAGAAACTAATCTGCTATGGCATGTTTTTGCTTGGCTGTTAAATTCTTTCATGTAACATTTTCTGCTGAATATTCCCATGTTATTGTTAACAAGGACCATGTACTATGAGGTGTAGGAAATATTCCCATTTCAAACATTTCATCTATTTTGCTTTATCTGTTATATGTATATGTTTGTGTGAGAGAATATGAGAGGAGAGTATGTGTTGTAGTTTAAGATATTCTACCAAAATACGTTTCTAGTTGCCATTTCAGTTTTCCATTTCAAATCCTAGTTACTTTGTTCCATTCAGTTTTTCTTCAAAATGGTCAACACTAAGAATTTGTTTCATAAAGAAGAATTCATATAGTTGATTATCCTATTATAATTGTTTTAGCATTCTGCCAAAAAGCTGATCTGTAGCACTATTCCTATTTGTTTAGTGACTGATATTATATGTGAAAAGCTTTCATATCATTTTCTTTTTTCCAAGATAGAAAGAACATGTGGCATGTAATGCATGGTTCCTGTTATACCACCCAAACATATCAGATACTTCAAGATAATAATGTGTCAGAGGGAGTTTTGCCATGTCCCTCAATGAGGACAGGATTTCGCCCTGAATGTTAAGGATTATGGGTATATTTTCATGCCTTAATACGTTGGGATTTACCCACATACATTTCCTATGCACCTAGATTATATTATACCTTACTGCATAGTTAGGCTAAACTATCTCATGCCAAAAGATGGAGGATTTTCTCCAGAAGTAGTTGTTTACAGCTTTAAAAATTTTAGCAGACCCACAGGAGAAATTACAATCTGTTGAATGAGTTTAACTGAATCTCTAAGAGAACTATGATTCATATAACACTATTTTCATGCCTCTCATACCACATACACTATGGGAGATTTGTGATCCTTCACCCTTTCCAAACAGGGGAGAAATACAAGCTTTTTTATTACAGACAGAAAGCTAATACTTTAAGTATTTTGTTCCTACAAAGAGCTGTCATAGTTGCTAAAGGAGCATTCAGGGAAGACAAGGCCATTGCAAAGAAGCTATATGAATTATTTTCCTTTCAGAAGATGAGGGGAGATCCCACTCCTGAACCATTCTTTTTTAGGTGACAGATCTAAGGAACTATCACAGGTTGAGGTGTTGATAGAAGGGGTTTTTGGAAAAAAATGATATATTAAACAGTAAAAAGTCACCAGGACCAGATTGTATTCACCCAAGAGATCTAAAGGAACTCAAATATGAAATTGCAGAACTACTAACCTATTGCTTAAGACAGTCTCTGTACCAGATAACTGGAAGGTAGCAATGTAATGCTATAACATGCTACCAGGGATACCTAGAGCTGTGAACCACAGTGCTACCTCTCTCCCTCAGCAAGAGTGAGTTTTGCTGGTGATTAGACTGTATGTCAGCTCCGTGCCACACCAGTCTGTCTTCCTCACCAGCAAACTCTTCAAGCTTCTTCTGGCCCAAGCCTCACGTAGCTGGTAAGAATCAGTGAACTCCAGCCACCAAGCTCCTCAGAGGTGTTTCTCTGCAACGTACAGCCCCTACCACAGTGCTTTCACAGAAGATATTAAGTTCAGTACTTTGTTAAAGGGTCTGTACATCACAGCTTATTAATGTAACGGGTGGATATACCCTCCCCATGAAATGCAGTACTCAGTGAGTTTACAGTAAACATAAAAACAGTTAATTAACAAAAGAACATGGATAAAGTGATATCAAGTAAAAAAGATAAAGGTAGAGATGGTTACAAGTAAATAAATGTGAAAACACTTATCTTAAAGTCTAAAACTTAATCCAGCAAGACACAGTCTTTGTTCAACATGGTTTCTCTCACCTCATCCCCTTTCCAGCTTTTTATTGGCCAGGCCCCATCACAGAGGTCAAACCACATAACTTCTCTGTCTCTTAAGGTGAAGGTTAAAGCTGGAGTCTCTCTCTGGTTCTTAAACCCCCAAAGGAATTGTCTTTGACTTACAAGGCAGGAATGCCTCCTGGGAGATTCAGTCTCCTGGGTCTGTCTGTCTCTCAACTCAGTAACAGGATAGCCCTTGCTGGTTTAGCTCAACGGCTCTGTGCACTGCTAATATGTACATTGAAGTAAATCCACGTTCCTTTCTTTACGGCAGGCCTGTTTATCACCTTTACCTAGGCTAGGCTGTCTGGAGCAGTGTGTAGGGTATAAATACAGGGGTCCCTACAGATCACAAACACCTATTTTTTAAAAAGGCTCCGAAGGCTATCCAGGCAATTACACGCCAGTAAGCCTAACTTCAGGCAAATTAGTTGAAACTATAGTAAAGAACAAAATTACCAGACACATAAATGAACACAATATGTTGTGGAAGAGTCAACACAGCTTTTGTAAAGAGAAACCATGCCACACCAATCTATTAGAATTCTTTGAGGAAGTCAACAAGTATGTGTACAAGGGGTATCCAATCAATACAGTGTACTTGGACTTTCAGAAAACCTTTGACAAGATTCCTAACCAAATGCTCTTAAGCAAACTAAGACGACATGGGATAAGAAGGAAGGTCCTCTTATGGATCATTAACTGGTCAAAAGATCCGAACCAAAGTATAGGAATAAATGCTCAGTTTTCACAATGGAAAGAGGTAGATAGTGGGATCCCCCAAAGATCTAGCCTGGGAAAGTGCTGTTCAACATGTTAATAAATGATCTAGAAAAGGGGATGAACAGTGAGGTGACAAAATTTGCAGACAATACAAAATTATTTAAGATAATCAAGTCCAAAGCTGACAGTGAAGAGTTACAAAAGTATCTCACTAAACTGAGTGACTGGGCAACAAAATGGCAGATGAAATTTAAAGTTGATAAGTGCAAGGTAATGCACACTGAAAATATTAATCTATACATATAACTGTACATGCAAAATGATGGGGTATAAATTAGCTGTTACCACTCAAGAAATAGATCTTGGAGTCATGGTGGATAGTTCACTGAAGACATCTGCTCAAGGTGCAGCGGGAGTCAAAAAATCTAATAGAGTGTTAGAAATTATTAGGAAAGGAATAGATAAGAAAACAGAAAATATCATAATGCCCTATATAAATCCATAGTATGTCCACACTTTTTATACTGTGTGTACTTGTGGTTGCCAGATCTCAGAAAAGAATTGGAAAAGGTGCAATGAAAATGATTAGGGGGATTGAACAGCTTCCATATGAGGAAAGATTAAAAAGTAGGGCTGTCAATTAATTGCAGTTAACTCATGCGATTAACTAAAAAAAATTAATCACAGTTAATCACACTTAATAGAATACCAATTTAAATGTATTAAATATTTTTGGATATTTTTCTACATTTGCTATATTGATTTCAATTACAACACAGGATACAAAGTGCACAGTGCTCACTTTATATTATTATTGTTTATTACAAATAATTGCACTGTAAAAGTGATTAACAAAAGAAATAGCATTTTTCAATTCACCTCAAACAAGTACTGAAGTGCAAAGTCTTTATTGTGAAAGTGTAACTTCTAAATGCAGATTTATTTTGGTTACATAACTGCATTCAAAAATAAAAGTGTAAAAATTTAGAGCCTACAAGTCCACTCAGTCCTACTTCTTATTCTGCCAATCACTGAGACTAACAAGCTTGTTTACATTGACAGGAGATAACGCTGCCTGCTTTTTATTTACAATGTCACCTGAAAGGTGTTCGCATGGCACTTTTGTAGCCAGCATTGCAAGATATTTGCATGCCAGATATGCTAAACATTTGTATGCTCCTTCCATGCTTCAGCCACCATTCCAGAGGACATGCTTCCATACTGATGATGCTCGTTAAAAAAATAATGCATCAATTAAATTTGTGACTGTACTCCTTGGACAGAGAATTGTATGTCTACTGCTCTGTTTTATCCACATTCTGCATATATTTCATGTAATAGCAGTCTCAGATGATGAGCCAGTACATATTCATTTTAAGAACACTTTCACAGCAGATTTGACAAAATGCAAAGAAGATACCGATGTGTGATTTCTAAAAATAGCTACAGCACTCAAACCAAGGTTTAAGACTCTGAAGTGCCTTCCAAAATCTGAGAGGAATGAGATGTGAAGCATGCTTTCACAAGTCTTAAAAGAGCAACACTCGGATGCAGAAACTGCAGAAACTACAGAACCCAAACCACCATAAAAGAAAATGAACCTTTTGCTGGTGGCATCTGACTCAGATGATGAAAATGAACATGAGTCAGTCCACACTGCTTTGGATTGTTATCAAGCAGAACCCATCATCAGCATGGAAGCATGTTTTTGGAATGGTGGTTGAAGCATGAAGGGACATACGAATCTTTAGCACATCTGGCACGTATCTTGCAACACCGGCTACAACAGTGTGATGTTCTCACTTTCAGGTGACATTGTAAACAAGAAGCAGGCAGCATTATCTCCTGTAAATTGTAACCAACCTTGTTTGCCTGAATGATTGGCTGAACAAGAAGTAGGACTGAGTGGACTTGTAGGCTGTAAAGTTTTACACTTTTTTTAATGTAGTTTTTTTTTACATCATTTTACATTTGTAAGTTCAACTTTCATGATAAAGAGATTGCACTATAGTACTTTTATAAGGTGAATTGAAAAATACAATTTTTTTTTGTTTTTTACAGTGCAAATGTCATAAAAATAAAATGAGCACTGTACGCTTTGTATTCTATGTTGTAATTGAAATTAATATATTTGAAAATGTAGTAAAATTCTACAAATATTTAAAATAAATGGTATTCTGTTGTTGTTTAACAACATGATTCATTGCAATTAATTTTTTAAATGGCTTGACAGCCCTATTAAAAAGGCTTGATTGTTCAACTCAGAAGAGAGATGACTAAGGGGATATAATAGAGGTCTATAAAATCATTAGTATTATGGAGAAAGTGAATAGGGAAGTGGTATTTAATCCTTCATATAACACAAGTACTAGGTGTCACCCAATTAAATTAACAGGCAGCAGGATTAAAATAAACGTAAGGAAGTACTTCTTCACGCAATGCATAGTCAACCTGTGAAACTCCTTGCTGGGATATTTTGAAGACCAAAAGTGTAACTGGGTTCAAAAAAGAATTAGGCCCAGGGAGAATAGGTCCATCAATGGCTATTGGCCAAGATGGTCATGGATGTCACCCCATGCTCAGTGTGTTCCTAAACTTCCAATTGCCAGAAGCATCTGGCATTGTCTGTTATCAGAGACAGAATACTGGGCTAGAAGGACCATTAGTCTGACACAGTGTAGCCAATCTTACGTTCTTATGGTGCTTTGCTGAAAAGAGCCAAAGAAAATGCAGCAATCTCAGTAATTATATATAACTTGATATTCAGTTCTGTTGAAATATGTTTTACTTATGTAATGCTGAAGATTCAAATATGATTTGATTGCACTTAACCCTAACCAATAACAGTACTTTTCTTTCAATCAGGAATAAATTGCAAGTTATTCTGCATTGCATGACTTTCTTTTGTAGCTTTATTTGGAAACAATTGAATCAACTACTTTTTGCCTCCACCGCTTGCCAGATTCTGCCACACATCCTTATATTGAGCAGAACTTTTCCTCTCTTGTGAGTAGTCTACTCAATATGGAAAAAATTGGAGGACAGACTCTGGCCTAGTTCAAATAAAACATTTTTAACGAGTTCACAACCCAGATTGTGTTTGCCATCTATGGGTGTATTTTCTCATTAAAACATTTTCCTGCTATAAATGTAATATTTTTGGTAGTGTTCTGGAATCCTTCCTCTTCAGTCTTTCTCCTAAAGCAAGTCACATTAGGATATAATAATGCTTTCCAGGGCTCCTAACACCTGCTGAGCCTGGAATAGAGGGAACTGTACTTGGAACCTGGACTCGGATGCCCATGAGCTGCCACTAAATTAGCCCAATCATATAGTTTTTTAAAAAGCTTTCATTTATTATACCCTAAGTGTATGTCTATACTACTCGCCAGTCCGGGTACATCTAGTGTAGACGCAATAAATCAATTACCGATCACTCTGCCGTCGACTCTGGAACTCCACCACAGCGAGAGGCGGAAACAGCTATTCTCATAGCTGAAGTTGCATATCTTAGATCGACCCCCACTCCAAGTGTAGACTAGGCCTGAGATCAAGAGCAATCAAAAGGTACAGTTTTTGTTAAATGGAATGTATGTTATCTGGGAAATGAACAGATGTGGGGGCATTTAAAAATATAATTAGGAGTATTCCCAAAAATTGATAAAAGGATATATTACTTTTTACATCTTGATTTCTGACTCAAATCCAGTCTGAGTTGCTAGTGATCAAAAATTATCATACATAAATTAATGGTCTCAGCCAAGGGAAGAAGTGTCCTTGCCACATGGAAAAAAAAACACCACATTTTTTGTCATTAATGCATATCTTTGCTGGTAGTCTCATCGAAGAAACAAAAGGACTGTATGGTCCTGAAGAATAAATTATACCTTTACTACTAAGTGTGGGGAACATGAATAGGTTGTACTACAGATGCCCTTGTCTGGAAATTTTCATTCCTAATTACTGTAAATTTGGCACTGTCTATATCCACTAAATTCACATGAACATTTTTTTAAAAAGAGATAAGAGAAGATCATTAACATGGTGAGATGAGGCTAACTTTCAAGGCCTTGATAAAACAAAATACTAAAGCATATGCCTAACTTTAAGCATACAGCTAGTTCCCATTCATTTCCATTGAAGTACTCACAAGCTTAAAGTTAAACATGTGCCTACGTACATTACTGACTCAAGGCCCAGGCTGAGAAACAACTTTTCTCAGCAACTGAACCAAAATCCTTAAGCTGTTTAAAGTTGGGGGGAAAAAAGGAATTGGATTTATTTATTTGGAGTAACAAATCTGTCCCCTCCCCCCAGATCATTAAAAATAGAACAGTAGTTTAAAAACTGGCTTTCATACCAGAATTACAATTAATAAAATCTACAATCTTAAAAAGAGTCATGATTACTTTTCTATGCCCACATTAAAGGAGAAAAGACATGGAAAGCACTATTGCTATATCCAGGGAAGTACAACACTGAAACCAGCAAGAGGAATTTATTGATTACTAAACACAAAGTACTCTCAAGCATTTCACACATAATTCAAGGGTATGTCTACACCACCTGCCGGATCGGTGGGTAGCGATCGGTTTATCGGGGATCGATATATCGCGTCATATCTAGATCCCCGAACGCACTCTCGTCGACTCTGGAACTCCACCAGGGCCAGTGGCGATAGCGGAGTCGACAGAGGGAGCTGCGGCCGTCGATCCCATGCCATGAGGATGGGAGGTAAGTCAAAATAAGATACGTCGACTTCAGCTATGCTGTTCCCATAGCTGAAGTTGCGTATCTTACATCGACCCCAACCCCTAGTGTAGACCAGGCCCAAGCAACCATATTCTCACTCACTCAGTTCCTAAGTGGAGCTGTGACTCTTCTACATCTGATATTTGTGGAGGAGGAGCAGCCGAATTTGGATCAGTTAAAGAACACCATCAACAGAGTTTCCCATTCCAGAGAAACTTTGTACTGTCTGTCAGGACAGAGGATGCTTTCCCCTGTCCTGCTGGTTAGCCTTTATGGAGGAATGGATTTCTCCTGTTGAATAAACAGAAATTGCAGTGCTGAGCAGGGATATTTATTGGTCAGGTGAAAAAAAGAGAGCAAAGACAGCCCCATTCACTCAAAACTCAGCAACGCAAATCAAAAGCCTAACATACCCCTTTTCTTAGTCTATCCAATAGGAATTGTGGAAACCTTTTTTTTTAATAGTAACTAGTTCTGAAAAAAGCTGTAGGTCTGTCTTCTTTTTGCAGGACATGTCTCTGAATCCATACCTCAGTGAGGAGACCCAGGTTTGTATCCTGTTGTGCTTGTCCTGTTTACTGAATTCCACAGTCATCTAATGTTCTTCTGAAGATAATAATGCATAATAGGGAAATGAAGAAAGACATACAAGAAGATGCTCCCTCCTTTCTTGCACGTTAGCTTGTGTGGAAGAATTAGGAGATGTGGAAGGAAGACAGCTATTGTATACCAGATGTCCAAAGACAGATTTTAACACAGAAAAGTCATTGGTAAATATATTCAAAGAGCTCAGTCTTTAAAAAGGAGTCCCCCAGTTACAGCCCAAATTAAGATATTTTGAGCAGAAAGGTCATTCGTTTTTTCAATTATAGGCTTACACTTTGTGACAGTGTACCCTATAAGGCTTTATGGGGGTGTGTGCTTATAAATGTATGTATGTATAATATAACTAAAATAGGGTTTTGCTACATATGCCATGTAGCATATCTATGTAAAGGTTATAATCTACTGGTTATGTTCATCCTAGTTGTATGCAGGCACCATTTGCATGTTCAAAGTTATAAACATTGGCTGTATAATTGCTTAATTTCTAAGTAGCCTCAGTTAAAACATTTGGTCACTTCTTGGGAAAGGAATGTTCAAATTAGGTGCTCAGTCAACATAAGAGCTTGGAAGACTCCAATCCACATAAAAAGTCTACCTGAGGATGTTCAAGGTAACATGTGGGTAATGGCTACTACCTGCAAGTCCTGAGTCATGCATGGGCATGTGACTTGCCCATGTGATTCTGAATCTCCATTTTGTAACTGAATTTTACACAGGGTGAGGAGGGGGTTTGCACCCACAAGGGAAAGTCTGTTTAAACCCCTGTATTTAGTTTAATTAAACATAGATTTGCGCATTTTATTTTATTTTGCTTGGTAACTTACTTTGTTCTGTCTGTTACTACTTGAAACCACTTAAATCCTACTTTCTGTATTTAATAAAATCACTTTTTACTTATTGACTCAGAGTATGTGTTAATACTTGGGGGAGCAAACAACTGTGCATCTCTTTCTATCAGTGTTACAGAAGGCGAACAATTTATGAGTTTACTCTGCATAAGCTTTATACAGGGTAAAAAGAGATTATTTGGGTTTAGATCCCAATGGAAGTTGGGCATCTAAGTGCTAAAAACGAGCACACTTCTGTGAGCTGTTTTCAGGTAAACCTGCAGCTTTAGGGCAAGTCATTCAGACCCTGGGTCTGTGTTGGAGCAGACAAAAAAGTGTCTGGCTCAGCAAGACAGGGTGCTAAAGTCCTAAGCTGGCAGGAAAAATAGGAACAGGGGTAGTCTTGACACATTAGGCAGCAGCTCCCAGGGTGGTTTCTGTAATACAACCCGTCACACACTTATCCACTGAAATGTTTAACAGTCATATTCTGAATCACACAATCAAGATGTTACCATCACTACCATCATTTACTTTTTTGTCCTGAAGTGTGGTTTTCTTTGGGTTTATACATGAGTAAGAAAGACTGGGTCAATTCA
Organism: Gopherus evgoodei; assembly: GCF_007399415.2. NCBI lineage: Eukaryota > Metazoa > Chordata > Testudines > Testudinidae > Gopherus > Gopherus evgoodei. Next base: position 208,192,868 of record NC_044323.1, read on the forward strand.
TTGAGGTCCTCATGAGGTAAAGCATGGCATTATAAAACTGCAGCATCATATTCTTATCTTGGGGGTCGGGGGGGGGTGTCTAATCAGTGCACAAACTGACCTTGAAATTTTGGAACAGCAACCTGTCAGAAGCCCTGGCTTCTTCTAGTTCTCTCTCTTCTGAGCCTGTTTCACTGTCACATGCTGCCTCAACTCAATAGGCAGTTTGGGGTGCAGATGCTTACTTGAATAATTCTGTCATCTGAAATGAGCGAGAATCAGGACTGTGTAATTTAACTGACACCAAGAATGAGCCACAATGAGACTGAGGATTGAAACATTCAGTAAATTCCAGCTATGCAGGTACAAATTCTAGATCGTTCCCTTGTTTTAATCTTGGTATCTTATTACCGGAGAAATTTACTGTCATTTGTCTGTCATGACTGCAATTAATGCTTAAGCATTTGCATGAATGCCACTGGGTAATCCACACTCTGCAATTTACTAGGAAAACAATCCATCTTCTTATCCAAAGTCACAGGATAACTCCTGCATGCCATCAAACTTTTGTTTATATTCATTCAGGAACATTTTTGGGTTGAACTTCATTCAGGCATCTAGCAAAGTCATTCATCTTAATTTATCATGTCTTAAATTGTTCACAAGTTGTGTACATGTTTCTTGTAAAGCCACGTATTTTTCCATCTCTTATAAATTACCTGATTGTTTTATAGCTCTTGGGTGAAAGCTATCACCAGTCAGTTCTGGGACTCTCCTCCCCTTCTTTTTAAACTTCCTTTGCTGTCAAAAGCAGCAACCTCAAGCATGACAAAGTGACTTACCAGCCAAAAACCTGCCTTGTTGCTGGGTGAAATGTTGCCAGGTTTTCCCACTCTGTAGTCTCACTCACCTGCTATTCAGGTTTTTTATCTTGTAATTCATCCATCCATCCAGCTCACTTTATGTCTCACCCTTTTTGGAGTGTTAGTCAAGTCTAATAACAGTCCAGTCACCTTGTGCCAGGCTCCAGCCCAACTCTAGGGTCACTAGGACTTATGATGCTTTTCCCAGGTCTTTCCTTAGTGGTTTGTAGGGGAATTCAGTCCCTCCCTCTACCCTGGGTTCCAGTCCAGTAGCAGCATATAAGGTCTGTTTCTTCAGACCTCCTGCTTCTTTCATATGCTTCTTCCTCTCCATCTCTTTTCAGGCCTCAGAGGAAAGGTAACACAGGAAAGGCACAACAAAAATAGTTAGAGCTGTTGATTAATCACAGTTAACTCACACAATTAACTCAAAAATTAATCGCTATTTAAAAAATTAATCGTGATTAATCACAGTTTTAATTGCACGGTTCAACAATAGAATACCAATTTGACTTTATTAAATATTTTTGGATGTTTTTCTACATTTTTAAATATATTCATTTCAACTACAACACAGAATACAAAGTGTAAAGTGCTCACTTTATATTATTATTTTTATGCAGATATTTGCACTGTAAAAATGATAAACAAAAGAAATGATATTTTTCAGTTCACCTCATACAAGTACTATAGTCCAATCTCTTCAGCTCAGGTATATACATGCCAGATATGCTAAACATTCTTATGCCCCTTCAGCCTTTGGCCACCATTCCAGAGGACATGGTTCCATGCTGATGATGCTTGTTAAAAAAATATTACATTAATTAAATTAGTGACTGAACTCCTTGGGAAAAAACTATGTCTCCTGCTCTGTTTTACCTGCATTCCGCCATATGTTTCATGTTATAGCAGTCTCGAATGATGACCCAGCACATGTTCATTTTAAGAACACTTTCACTGAAGATTTGACAAAATGCAAAGATAGTACTAGTGTGAGATTTCTAAAGATAGCTACAATACTTGAACCAAGATTTAAGAATCTGAAGTGCCTGAAAGGGAATCTGAGAGGGACGAGGTGCGGACCATGCTTTCAAAAGTCTTAAAAGAGCAACACTTCCATGCGGAACTTACAGAACCCGAACGACCGAAAAAGAAAATCAACCTTCTTCTGGTGGCATCTGACTCAAATGATGAAAATGAACATGCATCAGTCCACACTGCTTTGGATCATTATCAAGCAGAACCTGTCATCACCATGGAAGCATGTCCTCTGGAATGGTGGTTGAAGCATGAAGAGACATATAAATCTTGAGCTCATCTGGCACATAAATATCATGTGACACTGGTTACAACACGAATGCCTGTTCTCACTTTCAAGTGGCATTGTAAACAAGAAGCAGGCAGCATTATCTCCTGCAAATGTAAACAAACTTGTTTGTCTGAATGACTGGCCGAACAAGAAGAGGGACTGAGTGGACTTGTAGGCTCTAAAGTTTTATATGGTTTTGTTTTTGAAAGCAGGTTGTTTTTTTTTACATCATTTTAAATTTGTAAGTTAAACTTTCATGATAAAGATATTGCATTACAGTACTTGTATAAGGTGAATTTAAAAATACAACTTTTTTGTTTTTTACAGTGCAAATATTTGTAATAAAAATAAATATGAAGTGATCACTATACACTTTGTATTCTGTGTTGTAATTGAAATCAATATATTTGAAAATATAGAAAATATCCAAAATATTTAAATAAATGGTATTCTATTACATAGGCGCTGACTCCATTGGTGCTCCATGGGCCAGAGCATCCACAGAAAAAAAATGGTGGGTGCTGAGCACCCACCAGCAGCTCCTCGTGGCCCCGCCCCCCTCCTCCAACTCACCTCTACCTCCACCTCTGCTGCGAGTGCACCACTGAGTCCTGCTTCTCCTACCTCCCAGCCCTTGTGCCGCAACACAGCTGATTCGCAGGGCAGGGCAGGGCAGGGAGGGAGGAGGGGGAACACCACATGCTGTGGGAAGAGGCAGGGCTGGGGTGGGGATTTGGGGAAGGGATCTAATAGGGGCAGGGAGGGTAAGGAGTTAGGGCAGAGACTTGGAGGATAGGGTTGGAATGGGGGCGGGGCCGTGGGCATGGACGGGGGGGGGAGTTGGGGCAAGGCCAGGGGGCGCGGCCACCCACCAGCACCAGAGAAAGTTGGTGCTGCTTATCTATTATTAACAGTGATTCATTGGATGATTAGTTTTTTTAATCGCGTGATTAATTGCGATTACTTTTTTAAATTGCTTGACAGCCCTAAAAATAATCCAAACATTTCCCTGACCTCCCTCTTTTGAGGAGATGCCTGACAAGCTGTAGGCTGGTGTCACAGTTCAGGGCAACTGCATTTGTATTCCCCCTCCATGGTCCCTTAAGGGCATTCAGGCTTGGGGTACGTCTACACTACAGGGTAATTTCGAATTAACTTAAACCAGTTTTATAAAACAGATATTATAAAGTCGATTGCACGCGTCCACACTAGACACATTAATTCGGCGGTATGCGTCTATAGTCTGAGGCTAGCATCGATTTCCGGAGCGTTGCACTGTGGGTAGCTATCCCGTAGCTATCCCATAGTTCCCGCAGTCTCCCCTGCCCCTTGGAATTCTGGGTTGAGACCCCAGTGCCTGATGGGGCAAAAATCATTGTCGCGGGTGCTTCTGGGTACAGCCTCACCCCTCCCTTCCTGAAAGCAGCAGACAGCCATTTTGCGCCTTTTTTCCTGGGTGAACTGAGCAAACGCCATAGCACAGCAAGCATGGATCCTGCTCAGATCAATAGCGCAATCGTGGACATTGTAAACACCTCGCGCATTCTTGTGCTGTCTATGGTGAACCATGAACTGCAAAGGCAGGCGAGGAGGAGGCAGCTACGGCAGCTATGGTAGCGCGGCGACAAGAATGATGAGGACATGGACACTGAATTATCCCTAACCGCGGGCCCCTGCACTTTGGAGATCCTGCTGGTAATGGGGGAGGTTCTACCCATTCAACGCTGATTTTGGGCCCGGGAAACAAGCACAGACTGGTGGGACTGCATAGTTTTGTGAGTGTGGGACGATTCGCAGTGGCTGCGAAACTTTTGCATGCGTAAGAGCACTTTCTTTGAACTTTGTGACTTGCTTTCCCCTGCCCTGAAATGCCACAATACCAAGATAAGAGCAGCCCTCACAGTGGAGAAGCGAGTGGCAATAGCTCTCTGGAAGCTTGCAACGCCAGACAGCTACTGATCAGTCGGGAATCAATTTGGAGTGGGAAAATCTACTGTGGGGGCTGCTGTGCTGCAAGTAGCCAAAGCAATCATTAAGCTGCTGCTACAAAAGTTTGTGACTCTGGGAAACGTGCAGGTCATAGTGGATGGTTTTGCTGCAATGGGATTCCCTAACTGTGGGGGGGGGGGCGATAGATGGAACCCATATCCCTATCTTGGTACCAGAGCACCAGGGCACCCAGTACATAAACCGCAAGGGGTACTTTTCAATGGTGCTGCAAGCACTGGTGGATCACAAGGGACGTTTCACCAACATCCACGTGGGATGGCCAGGAAGGGTTCATGAAGCTCGCGTCTTCAGAAGCACTGTTCTGTTTAAACAGCTGCAGCAGGGGACTTACTTCCCAGACCAGAAAATAATAGTTGGGGATGTTGAAATGCCTGTCGTTATCCTGGGTGACCCAGCCTACCCCTTGATGCCATGGTTCATGAAGCCATACACAGGCTGAGCAAGTGCAGGATGGTGGTAGAATGTGCATTTGGCCGTTTAAAGGCTCGCTGGTGAACGTTACTCACTCGCTCAGACCTCAGCCAAACCAATGTCCCCTTTGTTATTGCTGCTTGCTGTGTGCTCCACAATCTCTGTGAAAGTAAGGGGGAGATCTTTATGGCGGGGTGAGAGGCTGAGGCAAATCACCTGGCTGCTGATTACGCGCAGCCAGACACCAGGGCGATTAGAAGAGCACACCAGGAAGCGGTGCGCATCAGAGAAGCCTTGAAAACAAGTTTCATCACGGGCCCGGGTATGGTGTGACTGCTCTGTTTGTTTCCCCTTCATGAACCTCCCCCCCTTTATTGACTCCTCCTGTAAGCAACCCACCCTCCCCCTTCGATTACAGCTTGCTTAAGGAAATAAAGTCACTATCGTTTAAAAAGCATGTAATTATAAAAAGAGGCAGAGAATTAACGAGGTATCCTGGGTGCGGTTTGGGAGGAGGATAGGAGGGAAGAAAAAGGCCATTAAAGACATTTCAATGTAATGACAGCCTTTTGGTTGGACTGTCCCCGGGGTGGAGTGGGCGGGTGCAGAAAGCCTTCCCCCACGCATTCTTACTCGTCAGTGTGGAAGATATGGAACATAGTGAGTACGGAGGGTGGTTAAACATGGGCTGGAGCGGCACTCTGTGACCCCGTTGCTCTTCCTGAAGATCCACCAGACGTCGGAGGATATCAGTTTGATCACGGAGCAGCTCCAGCGTTGCATCCCGCCACCGCTGATCTTCCTGCCGCCACCTCTCATCTCGAGCGTCTCTCCTATCCTCACGTTGGTCCCTCCTGTCCTCACGTTCACTGGCATTTTTCCTGTACTTTGCTACCACATCCTTCCACTCCCTCAGATGAGCTCTTTCATTGCGGGTTACTTCCATGATTTCTGAGAACATTTCATCTTGTGTCCTCTTCTTCCTCCACCTTATCTGAGCTAGCCTTCGGGATGGAATAGGGAGGCTTGAAAAATGTGCAACTGCATGAGTGGGGGAAAATAGTGATAGAAGGATTATAAAAGATACATTTCACAGTACAATGGTGATACTTTTTCACAGTGAACAACACTATTCACCTTACATAGCACATGTGATTTCACTACAAGGTCCCATTTGGATTCTTTTAGTATTGAGTGCCTGCGGCTCCGGTGTAACAGATCAACACAGAAGCAGGTCCAGGCAGCACAATTCAGCTTGCATGCTGTCATGGTAAGGCATATAAAAAGGCATATAGCTTCTCCCTGTGCGGCTTCTTTCCTCTTAACAAGGAGCAGCAGACGCCAAACCCTCCCATCCCCAATCCAATTCTCTAGAATTGCTTTACCCCTCCCCCCACCACATGGCTGGTATAATGGAAGATCACTGCTAATCACCCCCCTTTCTCGTCCCACCCCCCCCACCGCGTGGCTGGTAGCTGGGAAGATTCCTGCTGGCCAAACGCTAAAAAGCTCAGCGCTATCCTTTCTCCCCTCCCCCATCTCTCTGCCCCCTCACTTAAATTCCTTAATTTCAACCAGGTTACCATGAATGATATCACTCTGCTGAGGATAACAGAGTGAGATAAAGAACGGATGTTTCTTGAATGCCTGCAATCACCAGGACCATACGCAGCTAGGCTTTGTCATGCAATGATACCCGATTACTTGCTACATGCATGGCGTGGTAAAGTGTCCTACCATGGTGGATGGAACAAGGCTGCCTTGCCCAGAAACCTTCTGCAAAGGCTTTTGGAGTACCTCCAGGAGAGCTTCATGGAGATGTCCCTGGAGGATTTCCGCTCCATCCCCAGACATGTTAACAAACTTTTCCATTAACTTTAATGCCTGCTAATGCATGCTAAGCCCTCATGGCAAATCAATCATTAAAAAACGCTTGCTTTTAAACTATGTTTTATATTTACAAAGGTACACTCACCAGAGGTCGCTTCCATGGCTTCACTGTTTGGGCTAGTGGCTTGGGAGGGCTGGAAGGGTAATTCCTTCTGGGTCACAAGAAGCTCCTGGCTGTTGGGGAGAATGGAGTGCTGTGTACTCTCTGCAAGCTCTTCCTCCTCGTCATCTTCCCCCTCCGCTGAATCCTCATCCATGGTTGAGATTATAACACCCACCTCGGAATCCACGGACAAGGCGGGGGGTTGTGGTGGCGCAGCCCCCTAAAATTGCATGCAGCTCAGCGTAGAAGCAGCATGTTTTTGGCCCTGATCCGGATCTTCCGTTTGCTGCTTTGGTTTTCTGGTAGGCTTGTCTGAGCTCCTTCACTTTCACTCTGTACTGCACTGAGTCCCTGGTATGGCCTTTTCCCATCATAGCCTTGGAAATTTTTTCAAATATTTTTTCATTTCGTCTTTTGGAACGGAGTTCTGTTAGCACTGAATCCTCTCCCCATATAGCGATAAGATCCAGTACGTCTTGTGCGGTCCATGCTGGTGCTCTTTTTCTATTCTCAGGAGACTGCATTGTTACCTGTGCTGATGAGCTCTGCGTGGTCACCTGTGCTGATGAGAGCTCCACGCTGGCCAAACAGGATATGCAATTCAAAAGTTTGCGGGGCTTTTCCTGTATACCTGGCCAGTGCATTAGAGTTCAGTTACCTGTCCAGAGCGGCCAGTGCTGCACTGTGGAATACTGCCCGGAGGCCAATAACTTTGATTTGTGGCCACACTAAACCTAAATCGGTATGTTAATATCGATTTTAGCATTACTCCTCTCGTTGGGGAGGAGTACAGAAATCGATTTAAAGAGCCCTTTAAATCGATATAAAGTGCATTGTAGTGTGGACGGGTGTAGCCTTAAATTGATTTAACGCTGTTAAAATCGGTTTAACAGCGTAGTGTGGACCAGGCTTGGTTCTCAGGTTCTCAGCTCTCACCTCTTGGGCAGAGACCTTCATATCTCTGCCTCTGGACCAGGGGTTTATCCAGGTTGGACAGTTCCCTGCCTATACTGCAAACCAGCAAGCCAGACTGCCTGAAGAGGGCAGCGTCTGTGCTTGACTTTCTCTCTGAAGGCTACAAACAGCTGTAAATGCCAGCAGTTACACGTTACCACACAGCTCTTTACAAGCAATCACTTGTATCCATAAGGTAAAGCATTACAGGGGAAACGTAACAATGAAGGAACCCACACACGTGCTAGTGAGCTTAATAGAGATCATCCCCCAACTCCAATAATGGCTCTGATAGGAGTCAATCCTTCAAATCCCACCAAATGGTTTTCCTGTGGTTACAAGTTCATAACAGCGTGAGCTCAGAACTAGTGCAAGCCTGACTAGGTCAGTCTTTCTTTTACAAGGCTTGGGCCTTTACCTGTTCCTGAAGTCTCAAGATCAAGCAAGAGTCATCTCAGAGACTAGCTTCAAAAGACTGGATTTTTGCAAAACTGGAGTTAGGGAATTTGCATTAACCTTCCCCAAGAGATTCCCCAGGCACACCACGTAACCCTGTTTGTTCCCAAAGTCCATTCACAAATGGCACATTTCTTAACAGAGTCCTCTGAAGATGCTAACATGCTGCCCTACAGAGTTAACATACTCCCTCACATCACATCTTCCCTTTACAGCTGTGGCCCACAATAATATAGAACCTTTGCATTTAATCCAATGCATTCCAAAGATACTAAAACTTAAATTCAATGAGGTTTTTCAAGGATAACTGCAGGAAACTACCATATCTGTCACCCCTGGATCAGTGCCATCTGGGTTATCATTCAGGGTCCACAGGAACCCTTAATCAGCTGTTTGCTGCATAATGCTCCTTCCTGGGAGCTACTGAGAAGAGGTCTCTCCACCTCCTATGCCTGGCCCCTTCTGCATTTTAAGGCTCCTCCTCCAAGAACAACATGCTTTGCAGATGCAGCAGGCTGATGTTAGCCCAAAACAGTTTAACTGTGGTCTACACAGATCAGAAGATGGGCTGCCTGCAGATCCCACCCCCCTCCTGCATCTGTCATCAGGTGATTCATTAAGACAGAGGTAGAATAAAATGTAACACAAATATTTATTATGTCACTAGTCAGTAAACTAGACAAGGACCCCTTCGGACAATGAACAATATAAGCAAGACACTCGGTTGTTAACAGTTACCAGAGCGTGAAGCTCAGAGCCCTTAACCCCCCTTAACCTATGGATGTAAAACAGAGGAAAACCACAATGAGTATTACAATACCATATCCTGAGGACAGGGACACAATGACAAAAACTCAGGATACCGACAGGGATAGGGGTGAAACTCAGGGGCACTGGACACCAAACAGGAACTCAGGAACGTCTCCCTCTGGACAGGTCCTCTGGGCAGGTCTTCTCCCTCAGGTAAGTCTTCAGTGCTTGCCCACGCAGTCTCTGCTTGACCTCGTAGTCCAGTGCAAGTATGCGCTCACTAATGGTGCGTAGCAGTTGAGTGCAAGTATGTTAATGGAGACCAAGAATCCAAAGTCCTATGAGTCCTGGTCTCTCCGGGGCTCCTGGCTGCTAGCTGAACTGTGTGGGACTCTGGCTGCCACTCAGATGGACAGCCCTGAGCAACAGGCCTGCCACTCACTAAATAACCTGCAGTTGCTAGGCAGATTATGGCTGTCACATGACTCTAACCGCCCTGACGTTTCCCCTCCTTGATTTGAAAAAGGCTGAAAGGACACTAAATCATCTCAGGAGAAGAGTATCCAAGATGGAGGCTTAGCTGTCCTCTCACAAATTCATGATGGACATTATATAAAACAGGTCAGAAACAGATTTTACCCAACAGCCCGAGCCCAAAGCTACTGTTTCACCCCTTCTTGCTTGGTGTGGATTTGAACACTCTGTCACAACAGAAAGACTGGACTAATAAATTGCAGAAGACATATTGAGGAACTAGCAGAAGTCTGACCTAAAAAAGGATGCTTGTCCTTCAGGTTTTGAGGTGATGCACAACCTCACAGTTCTTTTGGACTTCTCACTGCTCCTGGACACCCAGATGGTAGCAGTGCCAAAAATAAATTTTCATCTTTGGTTGGCCAAGATGCCCTACTTCTCAGATGTGGAGCAACCCACAGTGATCAAGGCTTTTTCTCTGCAATGCCCATCATCAACAACTCAGCAAATAGCATGATACGATCTTAATTCTGTGTGTGGTTACCGCTAGTAATCAATGAGCCATAAATGCCAAATAACTGCATTACTGCTTGACAAAATATTCCTGCCTTAATGATTCTTTAAGCATTTCTATATCAGCCATCTCCATAATAAGTGTTTTATGTGAGAAACTACCAGATGGCAGCTTGAAATTCATGTACTCAGCTATTAGGTTTGCATAATGCCCTACTCATCTGTTTTTGTGGATTGCTTAATGTGCTGTTCATCTACTTGACATCTGGCTTCCTGATGCCCTCTTCAAATCTGCCAGTGAGATAGCAGAAAATTGATAAAAATCACTGGCATACTGGGAGAGAAGGAAAAAATGTGGGAATTTTGAGCTACTGGAAAGAGGTTGAATCCTGAGAGTAATGGATTTAGATTGTACTGAACATACTGACAGAGCACATCAGCCATCTACTGCAATGTCAGTATTAAGATTTTGCAGAACTGATCACAGGCTGTGAGCAGGATAATTAACTTCTTTCATGCCCTGATTATTTCCACTGTAGGAAATATTGACTCTGAATAAACTTGAACAACCCCAGAGTACTAGTCAAGATGCAGAAAAATAAAAGAATAAATTCTCAAATAATGAAAAAGAATACTTCATGTAGGCCTGGCATAAGTAACTTGCCTCATTTCTTAGTGGGCATAATTGGGAAGGTGAATGGAAGGTTAAGTTGTAAATGGGAGCTTGACAAACAGCGTGCTGGAATCAGGATATTCGTGCTAACTAAGAAGCAACACCACCCTGATGCTAGGGACTATGAACAAAATAAACCCAGAATGTAAAGATCAAGTTCCATGTGAACAGCACATGGACAGAGCATACTGTACAGGGATTGGTTCCTGCAAAGTAACCAATCCAATCCAAAAATGTGTGACTTAATGTATAGCAAATGGAATTTAATGTGTAAAAGTATATAAAGGAAGAGATTGTCTGTGTAACTTTGGATGTGTGGTATGCCCTATACCCACCCCCTACGCTGGAGTCTGATCAACTCAGCACAGCTTTGCTGTATGCCAAATATAGGAACCTGAATGATGAGATCCAGAGTCGAACTGATGTTTTGGATTCCAGAGAACTGGATGAAATGTTCTCCCAGAACTGGACACGGTGTTCCAGTGGAAAAGATCTCAGAGAAAATCCCAACACCCTATGCAAAGTCACAAATCTCCCATAAGTGTGGGCTTTGAAAAAATTAGCTTAGTTAGAACATAATCCTTCTGAGTATTTACCAAATCAGAATATTGACATCTAAAATAATAGACGGAGGCAGGTTTAAAATAATTTACTATGTAAAGATATTACAAAGGTTTCTACTTCATACAGGAGTGTGACGTATTAATGTGTGCACATAAGCCTCGATCCAAAGGCTATTGAAGTCAGGGGAATATTTCCATACATTTCAGTGGGTTACAGATGAAGCCCAGCATTGGTGCAGTTTAGTCCCTCTACAGGAAATGTCCACTGGACTATGCTCCTGGGAAACCTTAACAAGAGATTGTGTTTGTCTACATTGGGAAAGGGAACATAAAGTGTGCTAGACAACGAGCAACAAACAGGAAAGGTCTCTGTCTTTCCTGACGAAAAAGAAGTGCTGCAAATGTACAGAATACCATACCACAGATGAGGACAAGTGGAAATAGGAAGTAATGATGATCAAGACAGCAGGTAACTGCATCGTGTACACCCTTAATATATACCACAATTTATATCCAGCATCCTGTATATGATGTTTAGGGTTGCATGTTTTATCGATATAAACAATATATCAGAATTAATTAAGCTCTCCTAATTTTTTAGCAACCATGAATCCTTTGACTCTGGAGGTAAATGCTAATGGTGCAGGGGATGGGTAATAATATACTGAATAATGTAGCAGCAGCAGCAGCAGCAGCATCTCAAAACACCCCTCCGAGAAATCATGGCTATCCATTAGGGCAGCACAAAGCAGGAAAATGCAACGGCAGCAAGGTATCCAGAAGAGGAAAAATAAAACCAGGGAGACAAGAGTGAGAGACAAATGGTAAGACTCTGAAGTGTACTAGTACAGCTCCATAGCTGCAAACTATGGAGAATTAGGAAAATATGATACCTAGTTTTGGAGTTACTTGGACAAGGTTGCTGTGGGCTTTAGATGGGAATTGTTTCTGGATATTTAACCCAGAATGTTCAGGCTTGAAAATATTAGTATATTTAAACTGCAATTTTTCAATTAGATTTTACCTACCTAGAGAGCTGCAACTGAATATAGTTTCCAGAAACTTGATCCAATGCAATGCATGACTAACCCACTAATAATTAGTTTAGAATGCCCCATAGTTATGATAGGTTGTATGTTATTTTGCAGCTCATGATTGCCCAGGTAGTAAAGATGTTGGGACATTATCTGCAATTTTTTAATTCTGCTATATAATTTCCTTCTTTAATTTTCTGTTTCACACATTTTGGACCTATTTATATTCTCACATAAACTAATACAAAGAGTAATAGTTCTGATTAATTCAGTAGAATTACAGTATTGTAAAACCAGTGAGAGCAGAATTAGTCACATTTCAGAACACAGTTCCTATCCAAGGCAGAGGACAATATAATTCCACTTTTCTTTTAATACTATGACATGTTTTGTACTTTATTTCTAACTAGGGCTGTCAAGTGATTTAAAAAATTAATCATGCTTAACCATATTATTAAAAAAAATAATTGTGATTAATCATACAATTAATTGTGCTGTTAAACAATAATAGAATACCATTTATTTAAATATTTTTGGATATTTTTTACATTTTCAAATATATTGATTTCAGTTACAACACAGAATACAAAGTGTACAGTGCTCACTCTATATTTATTTTTTTATTACAAATATTTGCACTGTAAAAAACAAAATAGTATTTTTCAATTTACCTAATACAAGTATAGTAGTTCAATTTCTTTATCATAAAAGTTGAACTTGCAAATGCAGAATTATGTACAAAAAAACTGCATTCAAAAATAAAACAAATGTAAAACTTTAGAGCCTTCAAGTCCACTCAGTTCTTCATCTTGTTCAGCCAATCGCTCAGACAAACAAGTTTGTTTATATTTGCAGGAGATAATGCTGCCCGCTTCTTGTTTGCAACGTCACTTGAAAGTGAGAACAGACTGCACGGCATTGTTGTAGCCAGCTTCATCAGATATTTAAGTGCCAGATGCACTAAGGATTCATATATCCCTTCATGCTTCAATCATCATTCCAGAGGACATGCGTCCATGCTGGTGACAGGTTCTACTCAATAATGATCCAAAGCAGTGGGGACCGAAACATGTCCATTTTTATCATCTGAGTCAGATGCCACCTGCAGAAGGTTGATTTTCTTTTTCGGTGGTTTGGGTTCTGTAGTTTCTACATTGGGGTGTTGAGCTTTTAAGATTTCTGAAAGTATGCTTCACACCTCATGTCTCTCAGATTTTGGAAGGCACTTCAGATTCTTAAACCTGTGGTCAAGTGCTGTAGCTATCTTTAGAAAACTCACTTTTTGTGTTTTGTTACATTTGCAGTGAAAGTGTTCTTAAAACGAACAGCATGTACTGGATCATCATCCGAGACTGCTATAACATTAAGTATATGGCAGAATGCAAGTAAAACAAAGCAGGAGACATACAATCCTCCTCCAAGGAGTTCAGTCACAAATTTAATTAATGCATTATTTTTTTAAAGAAAGTCATCAGCATGGAAGCATGTCCTCTGGAATGGTGGCCAAAGCATGATGCAGCATACAAATGTTTAGCATATCTAGCATGTAAATACCTTGCAATGACAGCTACAAAAGCGCCATGTAAACGCCTGTTCTCCCGTTCAGGTGACATTGTAAATAAGAAGCGGGCAGCATTATCTCCAATAAGTGTAAACAAACTTCTTGTTCGTCTTCGCAATTGGCTGAACAAGAATTAGGACTGAGTGGACTTATAGGCTCTAAAGTTTGACATTGTTTTATTCTGAGTGCAGATATGTAAAAAAAATCTACACTTGTAAGTTGCATTTTCACAATAAAGAGATTGCACTACAGTACTTGTATGAGGTGAATTGAAAAATACTATCTTATTTTTACAATGCTAATACCTGTAATCAAAATAATATAAAGTGAGCACTGTACGCTTCGTATTCTGTGTGTAATTGAAATCAATATATTTGAACATGTAGAAAAACATCCAAAAATTAATAAATTTCAATTGGTATTCTATTGTTTAACACTGTGATTAGAACTTGTGATTAATTGTGATTAATTTTTAATCACATTTAATTTGCGTTAATCATGTAAGTTAACTGCGATTAATAGACAACCCTATTTCTAACCTTTACTTTGTATTAACTCGTTTTTTTTCAGACTAGAAATGACATACATCATCATCTGAGATGTATCTAGTGCATTTAAATACAAACTCACAAATACAACACTTACTAATAACCAGTGTCATTCATTCCTAACAGTTGTTCAGACTCAGAAGTTGGAGCCAAGTTGTTCTCCTTTACTGAGTCCAACTGTGGAATTAGTCACCCAGCCATCATCACTGTTAGTGAAGGAGCAGGCTCTGACTGCTCTGGTGCTCAGACAGACTCAGGAAAATCATATTCTGAGTAGCCATGTAGGAGAGCAGATCAAAAACTTGAAGCAAAAACTTAACACAGTGAAGTCTAAAATAGACTCTCGATTTTCCAGTATGAACACTGCAATAGACTCTTGTTTGTCTGGAATGGATGACAAATTGGAAAGGACATTGGTTATGGTGCAGTCAACCATGGACTTCAGAATGGTAGGCCTAGAGAACTCACTTAGACAGATTGCTTCAGCTGTTCCACAGCAAGAGACCAGACTTCTGCAACAGAGGTGAAGCAGCTGCACCAGGAGATAGATATGGCTCTTTCAAGAGTCTTCTCCCATTTGTGACCACATACAGGATAACTATTTACCATCTGAGCCCCTCTCCACCTTCATGGATGTCAGCTGCATTGGGGCTACCACACAGCATCCAATTCTGTACCGGCACTGACACTATCATTGTCCACGAGTGTCAGTTCCACAACCACAACAACACAGGCCACACAATCCACTCCTGTGGCTGCTGTATACATACCAACACCAAGGCCATCATCATTTAGCAACTCACCTGTGCTGTCCAGTTCTGTGACTGATGATCATCTTCCTACATTCCTTCCCACTGAGCCATTGGGAAATCCTATAATTCCCCAGTAACTGATCTTCCCAGAAATGAACTGAAGTACATCATCCCAGAGCTGGCTGACAGATTATTACACAGGGAAAATGTAAGTTTAGCATCTTATGCTCTGGAGATTTTTAAACATAGCATGCCAGATGCCACCTATACACACTGGTGGAGGTGAAGATAATGTTGGTGGCAACTGGCACAGCTCTGAGAATTTGGAGGGAGTGGCACTAGCAATAATGAGGAGGCACTTCTCTGTCTTCACACAAGCCAATAACAAAAATGTGAAAATTAAAATTAATTACTTTATGTGCAGCAACCTCTGCAAAAAAGGCCACTGTGACTCTCTTTGACAGAAAAAAAATTGTTTAAATAGCTCCAGCCATGGCATTAAGCCTTAGAAACACCTTCTCCAGCGCACAGCTGAGATAAGAACTAGAGATCTCACTCCACAGAAACTGCAGGTTTAGTGGCAGTCTGAAAGTTTTAACAGTCTATTTTCCAACATTGTCCTTTGTTTTCTAGAAATTGGTTATTTTTCTGGTTTATTATGAGAGCTATCCCCTGCTACCCACTTAAGAGTGTGTGGTCAAGGTTCTCATTTAAAAACTGCTTGAACAATACATTTTCTAAACAATGTTGTCTCTATCATTGCTTGTAAAGCACAGTATGCCAGTATGGCAATTCTGGGGACTATGGTTCAATAAAAGCACTCTGTACCTTAGCTGCAGATTGGCTTTCAGCCATCAAGACAGTTAAGGGCTCGTGAAGTGCTTAGGTTGTATGCTCCTTGGGCAAGGCAAGGTTATCTCTATGTTCTGTATAGCTCTGAGAATGCTTTTGGGATTCAAATGTTGTTACATGTTATTATGGAGCTTTCTTTAGAGAGCAGAAGCATCTTAGATCACCAAGGGGCTCTCATGGTGTGACTTGAGCATTTCCATCACTGCCCAACTCCTTTTGGTTCCCAGTACCAGTGGTGAAAAATCAGCATTACTTTAACTGGGCCATTAAACTTCAGAGGAGAGATTGAGGTGGATCAAGACACTCAAAGAATAACACAGACTTAATCTCTGCTGATCCAAGTCTTGAGTAGTTTCATCACCATTCAGTTCTGTTTGCATTGTGGTGGCCATAACAATTAGATGATCCATTAACACTGTGGCTCATCAGGACAATCAAACAATTGTTGTTTTGAGCTGTCATGTACTGTCAGAGGGGCCACTCCTCTGAAACGCCATGAACTTTAAAGCTCATTCACACAAAGAAATAAGTGAGTACCATGTTAAACATAGAAGTCACTGTCATATTTGTGTTTATATATTAAAAATGTAACCAGACCAGAGGACCCTTGCAGTTGTCCAGACTGGTGAGTTTTATTAACCATAACTCAGCCAACTATGTCTACACCAGTGGTTCTCAATAGGGGGTCCATGGCCCCAGGGGGCCATGAGCCCTTTTGGGGGGCTTCAGGACCCCGGGGCTGAAACTCCAAGCCCCAAAGTCCCTCGACATGGGGCTGAAACCCCAGCCCTGACACCCCTCAGTGTGGGGCTGAAACTCTGAGCAGTGGTTGCAGTGCCAGAGCAGGAAAGGCCCAAGGGAAGCTCCACCCATACCCCTTCCTCCTCTTCCCACCCCTGAGGCCCCACCCTCTGGCCAGGTCGGAGGCAGGAAACTGGAGTTGGGTGGTGTGGGCAGCTGCTGCTGCTCTGGCTGGTGTCATATGGCAGGCAGCCACTGCATTCCCTCATCTGCTACAGGTGCCTGGGGTTGTGGCTGCTCCTCAGCTCACACAGCCAGTAAGAGCTGCCCAGGCCAGGGCACCCAGCTTTGTGGCCAGCAGAGCCTTTGGGGAGTAGTGACCACAGGGGGACCTTCCTGGCACACAGCCCCTAGCTACCCCCGCCTGCACCCTGAGCTACCCCTTGCCGGCACAGCCACTAGCTATCCCTCCCTGCATCCTGAGCTACTCACCTCCCCACATACAGCCCATAGCTACCCCCTGTCTGCACCCTGAGCTGCTCACCTACCCACACACAGCCCCTAGCTACCCCCTCCCCGCATCCTGAGCAGTTTTTAAACTTTTTGAGCTGAACCCCCACCACACACAACCCGGACAGGCTGGGTGGCCTGCTGAGGTGAGTCAAGGGATGGAGGTTGTGCTGCCTTCCTGGATCCTGCTGTGCCAGCTCCTGTCCCCCCAAATCGAAGTCAAAACTACGCCTATGCCCAAGGGCCCACCCTCGGCCCGGAGCTCTGGGCCTCCCCCCTCATACTAGGCCCTGGAGTTTTTATCGCATGTTGAGGTGGGCCTCAGAAAGAAAAAGGTTGAGAACCCCTGTTCTATACCATATATGACTATTATGCAAGCCTCATTATCAATATCATTGCTGACATCTATTTATGAAAGCTACAGCATACTTGTGGAACATTGCATTACCTTATCCTTTAAAATAAACCAACAAGAGTTAGGAACTGAACAACACTAAGCCAAACTTTTTTCAGTTAGTTTTAGGTCAGTTTTGAACCTCGATGGCTTGCTTATTATGCTGATGCTGCATGTTGTAGACATGTCCTTGTAACATTTCTGTTTGGTTCTTTAAAGCTATAATTATCAGTCTGTGGAAGAGACTTACACCTGAATGCACAAAAAATGAGTTCGGTGTCTAAGTCCCAGTTTTGGAACCACTGCAATGCACAGAACTCCAGTTGAACCTGATAGGTGCATAAACTCAATTTTTTCAGTAAAAAGTTCGCTAAACACCTATGTTTCTGCCTCTGAGCATGCACACTGCTGCATCTCTCTAGCCATTTGGGAGCCTGCCTCCCAAAGTGATTCACAAAGAGCTGTCACATAAAAATCCCTGAGGAAAATCAGCGCCTTGAATCACACCCCTAAAGAAAAAAACCAGCCAGTGCAGTCTCTCGGCCACAGGTGTCACATGGTAAATTCCCTGCAGGAAATACCTCTAAGCAATTCGGCTGCCAATCTGTAATAACTGAACTTCCAAATGGTAGTCAGGTGTAGTCCCAGGAGGCATCATTGCAGTAATTCAGTCAGGCATTATGCAGTACTTTTGACATTAGTTTCTTAAAGCCACAGCACCCGTACATAACACTATATCATGGCTGGTGTCTAGTAAAACAGTATCAGTCAAATACACAGCAAAGTTCAACTCAGCTTCTCATAGATGAGTAAAGGAAAGATTTTACCCATGTATTGTGTTTTTATCAGACTCAGTCAGCTCTATAAACCTATGCTTATGCTTGGCCCAAACATTTCTTGGAGCCTAGAGTTCCTAGAGATTAATCCTCTCAAGTTTACATGGCTGTTTCACAATTTGTAGGTTCAGCAGAATATATCTTTTACCAGATTTTACTTTCTGCCAGGTTCTCTGAAAGCTCCATCTCCTGGATTAGCTCTACATGATGTCTGGTAGCAGCACTGCTGAAGAAGTTTTACCAGTGTTGGTGGCTCACCTTCTATCCCCTCAATTTCAGGGCACAACACTTTCAGAACATCAGGCAGATCCATGAGTTAAGTGGGGGAACTACCTCCATCTCCCACAACAGCCCCAGGAACCTAAGAGAGGCCAGAGTGAACATGGTTCAGAGCAGATACTGGATAATTTAGAAACATTTTACTACAAAAGGCTGAATTAAAACTATTCCTAACTTTAAGCATGTGAATAGTTCCACAGTGCTCAATGGGACTACTCATGTGCTTAAAGCCAAGCATATGCTTAAGTACTTTGCTGAACTGGGGCCTTTAATGGAGACAAATATACAGGTAGGAAATATCACATGGTTTGCAGAGTGTGCCTCTTCCCTCAGCGGTCCAGAAGAATGAACTCCACATAATGATATCAATTTTCAAACAGATACAGTTCACAAGGTCACCTATATAAACCATGCTGATATGCAATTAAAAAAAACAACATGGCAGCAAACACAAGCTAAGTTGCAACGGAGGCACTATCCTAGCTCAGACCTGTCATGCACATGCTGCCCCTAGGTAGCTTCCTTGTTAAAAGCTAGGATACCCGCAGGTACTTGATTGCTACCCAGTAGATACTAAGTTCAAAATCTTTCATAAAATTAGCAGAACTGAGAGGTATCCAAGCAATAGGAGGAAAGAATACATCTTCTGCTGGTATTCCCTCCAGTGAATGCTGGTGTGTGCATGGGCCTATGCATGTGTTGACTATTGTACCTTGGGCCAACCAAGAGCATGACTGTCACCCAGAAACTCCATCTGGTTCAAAATGTGGTAACCTGCCTAAAGACAGGGCAGACCAATATGAGCATATCACATTAGTGGCAAACACTAGAACTATTTCATTAGCTGACTCCTAAATTTTTAAAGCCATATTCATTTTAGAGTTGAGATGTCTGAGAGAGAGGCTCTTAACGTATGGTTAGTCACTGCAGCTGCATTTGGGGAAAATGAGGCCAAGCAGCCTTGCAGGAACCAGAGCCAGCCTTGCAGGAATCAGCTGACAGTCACAGTTGTGTTAATCACTACTTGCAGAGATCAGGCTAAACCTTGTCATCTTCACACTGCCAGGCGAGACATCCTGTTTGTATATCACATGCAAGCTTTCCCCTTAAAACTGAATTGTGGAATGGCCCCAACTGTTTTATTCTAAAAAATAAATGAGAACTGTGTAGTCTTAAATAGCTGTAGGAGAGAGAAGGGGGAGAATTTCTCCTTTTCCTTGAAGGTACCGGTGTCCAAAATCTATGTAACAGCACTCTTCAAAATTCATATACTAACAAGAATCCTTTTGAATATTGAGCAGGTTGAAGATTTGCAAGAATCTAGTGAGGCTGAGGGCCTTAGTTTTGAGTGCCCAACTTTAGATAGAAGAAAGGAGCTGGTTTTCAGAAAGTGCTAATCTTCCACCCTCTGAAAATTAGGCCCCTTTTACAAGTTGGGCACCCAAAAATGGAGGCAACCAAAATCACTACTCGCTTTTGACAATCTTGGTCCTGGTTCTTCTGCAAACAAGTTTGACACAGCTGGTCTTTTTCTGGAACTCAAGGCACTCAAACACAACAGGATAGCACAAAGCAAATTAGCACTAATCTAATAGTCAAAATATAGAAACCCACACAGCTGTCTCACCATGAACTCAAGTGAATGCTCTAAAGTTATTCATTTAAGGTAAAGGAGTAGAAATGTAGATTTAATCCACCACTGCCACCTGATTTTGCTCCAACAACCCTTTCTAACAGATCATTCTCCAACTGAGATTTTTCTGTGAAAATGGCTTCTGCTGCTCTTTACGTTCAGTATGTTTCTACTACTGCATACCCAGTGAACCAGTTACAATAATTTCAGTTGACATTTGTGTCATGTAAGATTTTATATACTTCACTCAAATCCTCTTTTTTGTTAGGTTATGAACGTTAATACTTTAACCTGTCTCCATCAGTCATACCTATTCAATCCAGGAACCAACCTTTATTTTTCCATGTGGTTATATTTAGAACAATGTCCATGTAAATGAATCAGGACCAACCCTATAAACTTGATCCCTGTAAGGTCCTGAATACCCTCATTTCCCATTAACTTGGAGTTAAAGGTGCTTGGCACCTTATAGGAGATACTCATCCTCTAAGGACTGGGACATTTATCATCTCTAGGTTATTAAGAGAGACTACAATTAAACTTTTGTCTCCACATTTTAATATGCTTTAAGTAGTTTTTCTTATAAAAAACTTAAACTACTTTTCAGTTAGCCTTATTTTTACTGCATATATTTCTATTGTTGGCAATTCTCAGTTTGTTTGTTTTATTTTTTACTTTCATTGTTATTTCATATTTACCAGCATATTTCATTTATAATTTAGCTTGCTTAAAAGAAATCCATAGCCCAATGAATTAAATGAGTTGCTTGCTATATGTTCACTATTATTTCAATTACAGTGTGCATACTAGCACATTAATTAGTTTATGGTTGGTCCCTGTGTGTAAGTCATTTATGTAGATTAGAAAATGCAATGGTCTGAGCAATGATTTCTAAGGGCCTTACCTGATTCTTAGCTCCAATTTATCTAACCCTCCTTGCAAATATGGTCTCTTATTACCATGCCCCTATGCATATCAAGAAAGATCTCTCTTAGGGCACATTATAAAAAAAAATCTATAAATACACATTTAAAAATTCAAATAATCTTCAATATAACGTATTGTTTCAGGTTTTGGAGACTGAATAAGAGACCAAGTTACTGTAAGAAGGAAGATAAGCCCGTATCCAATATATACTAAGGATGAACTTCACTAAGCTAAACACATATTTTAAACTGAAAAAATGGCTTAAATAAGATGCTATACTTAAGACTTTGACCTTATGTTTAGCTAAAATTTGGCACCTACAGCACCTCAGTGCCTGTTCTCAACCAACTTGGACAATGGTTCAGTACTGTCTCTGAGGGGAGAGTCCCTCCTAATGAATCACTAACACTAGCCTTTTGGAAGTTATCTACAGAAGTGATCAGTCACAACCTTGCTTGTCTTATAGGAGCACAGCCCAAGGATCGGCTATGAGAGTCTGCCACATTGCGAGAAGGTGTCTGATAGTGGGAATACAGACATAGGTGCTGGAACTAGGGGTGTGGAGATGCTCCTGCACCCCTTGGCTGGAAGTGGTTTCCATTATATATAGTGTTTATAGTTTGGTTCAATGGCTCTCAGCACCCTCACTACACAAATTATTTCAGCACCCCGAATACAGATGGCATGTAATACAAGCGGACATATCTCTGTCCAAAGATGGTCTACAGTGAGGGATGGAAGCAATGCTCTGTGCTCAGAGCTTGTGGAAAGCTCAGACATGCAAAAGCATCATGACTGTTTTCCTTACATATTACTGATGTCAATATGAATTGAGGTGATAAACCTGCAAGACATAACCCTGCTTCTATGTTACATGCCATTTAAAGAGCAACTAGAGGCAAGTCTTCTTGGGGTGATGGTCACTTGGATGGACCAGAACTCTCATCAGGAGTCAAGCTTAATAGGTAATTACATTTGTTAAGAAGGATTACAACTCAAAGAGGTTTAGTTTGGTCTGATTGATTGAATATTAGAGGTTGAATTGGACAAGATTATGGTCACTTGGGGAACTGATATGTTCTCTTTGGAGGTGGTGATGTTGTTTTCCAAGATCTAGGCTTTCACGGAAAAAGACCCCAAACCCTTTAGATAGTACTGCCCTGATAATAGTGAATATAACCTTCAGAATGTGAAACGAGTGCAAAACAGAGGTGCAGTAATGTCTGACAAAAGCCAGAAACAGAGGCTCTGTGAGATCTGAACTGTCTCTTCATTGCAAACGGGTATGAACTCTGATAACTGAAATGTCCACATTAGTAGCTATCTCACGACAGAGCAGAGATGCAAGAAAGAATAAGGACAATGCTCAGCTGACCTAGAGAATGCTGGAAAGAAAAGGAGTGATCATAAGAGGAAGATTGACAACATGTACAGATCAGTGAGCAATTTTAGCATCTCAGGTGGGTGGGGCTTAGTATGAGAGTTGGTTTCTGCACAGAGTTTGGGATAGTGGCACTCCCCTCCAAGCCTTGTGGATGGAGGACAGTTGGAGTATAAACCCAAATGACAAAGGCAAAGTTGTGCATATTGATTTTAGAATGATCTATGCAGATACTACTTTAAAAGAAAGGTGTGGGTATAGACAGGAGGGAGGGAGAAAGGACAAAGAGTGGTTCTAAACTATAAAGTATACTTGAAGTCTGACTTAACAGTTCTGAGGGATCATATACTGATCTTTCCTTTTTAATACTGTATCAGAACATAAGAATGGCATACTGGGTCAGATCAATGGTCTGTGTGGCCCAGTATCTTGTGTTCCACCAGTGGCCAGTGCCAGATGCTTTAGAGGAAATGAACAAAACAGAGCAATTTTGACTGATCCATCCCCTGTCATCCAGTCCCGATTTTTGCAGTTGGAGATCTAGGAACCCGGAGAATAGGGTTGCATCCCTGACTATCTTGGCTAATAGCCATTGATGGACTTTTCCTCCATGAATTTATCTAATTCTTTTTTTAACCTCATTATACTTTGGACCTTCACAAAGTCCCATGACCATGAGTACTCCAGCCTGACTGTACATTGTATGAAGTAGTACTTCCTTTCGTTTGTTTTAAACCTGTGTTTTAAATATATGGTATATGGTCAAACTACTTTATTTATCTCATTCCAGTAAACCCAGAGGTTCCGTTAGATTTGCCATTTGAACTATGTTTTGTTTCCCAGCAGATTACTACTACCTGATGGGTTGTAGTTTTCCTGTGGCATCGTTGTTTATATAAATGAGTAAGAACTACAGTTTCCTTGATTAATTTTACCTCATTTTTGAACCACATAAGTAGATATTAGGACTAGTAATGAATAAAAAGACACACATTATAGCCTGACATATATAGACCATTAATTCATACACAGTTACATGCTCTGTCTAGCTACCAGTTGTTTCTTGAATTTGAGGGAGAAAAAAGGTGGTGTGATATTAAATTCCTTTGTAGTGTTTTACTGGAAACACTGTGATTGAGAAGGTTCCTGTAAATGCACATTTTTTTAAACCAAACACCTCCGAAGCTCCTTTTTCATATGAAACAAAACAATTATTCATAGTTCAGATTCAATGAGGATATGTTAGCCATTTCCAGGTGAGAAAACCTCCTACCAGAGCTAAGAAGAGAAGCTTTCAAATGCTGTTAACAGAGGAGTCCTAGGAGGATGGCATGGCCTCAAGGGAGATAGTTCTTCATAGATATGGCCCTTTTGAAAGCCAGACACACAAAAGATACACTGTTGAAAGCTTTTCTTGCATTAATAAAAAAAATCATGGGCAGAATCTTTTATAATATTTTGAAAACTTTTAAAAAGGGGGCCTCCGATGTCCTAAAGATGTTTGGATGAGAACCCTTCCCTGCTATCATAATTTCTACAGAGGAGACCTCATCAATAGATCCTTTTTAGTCTCCAAGCATTAGGATAGCTATTGAAGTAGGGGAAAGAAAGATGAGGGGAATGAAATGACAATATTGTATGGAAATCAGCTCTTTATATTGACATAAAAATGTATAAAGATGTAACTTTACTAATTACTAGAAAGATTTAGATGCCTTCCAACAGGATGGGTAGGAGAAGCAGTTATATACAGTGGAAAAACAGTAGCCTGAGAAATTTCAGAGGTAGCAACTTGCTTAACTGTGAGAACATCAATAAATTACTCAGAAAAAGCCCTCATCAGTCTCCTCCCATAGCAGCCATAGTGTACAAGGTTTAAACCCTCTGACAGTTAATGATAATAAATAAATAACAATGAATGAAAACATTAAATTATTCGTAGTGTGGTAGTTATTAGGACCTCAATCAAGAGTCAGGTCCCATCATTCTAGGCATTGAACAGAAATAAAACAAAAAAAAGACTGTCTCTAGCCAGAGAGTTCACAGTGTTCGTGACCAACAGGTTGCAACAGGAGGACAAAAAGTATGTCTACAGTTGAGCAGGGAAGCGTGATTTCCACTTGCGTAGATGTACCCACGTTAGCTCTGCTCAAGCTAGCAACTACAAACAGCAGTGTATCTGTGGCTGCATGGTGAGCCACTTGGGCTAACTGCCCCAAATACAATCCTGCCCAACCCCTTGAGGGCATAATCAGGCAGTCAGCCCAAGCTGCTGCCTGTAATGCCTCAGCCAGACAGCTATTTTTAAGCACTAGCTTGAGCAGAGCTAGTGCAGATATGTCTAGTCAAGCTGGGAATCACACCTCCCAGTTCACATGCAGATATCCCCAAAGACAAAAGAAACTGAGTAGGAAACTGAGATAATATAGTAAAGAGAGTTAAGCAGAAAAGTAAATGTCACAGCTCGCCAAGGCCAATCTAGGTAGCAGTGATTTCTAGGCCTCACGGCAGAGGTGTGGTTTGAGGAGGCATTTAAAAGAGGATAAGGTGTCAGCTTTATGGGTTCTGACGAGGCGTGTTGCTTATGAATGAGGGCAGCATGTGAGGAAGTGTGGAGTATGTGACATTTTGTCAAGGTGATCCTACCCACAATGTTATCAGTTCTCTCAAAGATGTGATCAAGGAGGAAACACTCTTCCCCATCAAGAAAGAAAAAATAGAACGGGAAATGTCACCCCTCGGAAACTGAATATGTCAAAAAATAGCTGGAGTAATGTCAGTGCGACTGCATTTCAGTGCAAATTTTCTGGATTTAATTTAGACCTAAGCTTTGATTATATAGTCACAGAGAACATTTAATTGTAGTATTCTGCCAAGGAAAAATATATCTGAAAGTCAGGAGAAAAGAAGAATTAATTCAGTTGACACTTTGGATGGTGATAGAATTGCAGTAAACTACTGGCGATAATATAAGGAAGACAAGACTATATATATATATACAATATATATATAAACAATTTTAAATGATTACTTTCTTCTTTATGATTCATTATTTGTATAGCATTACCTGTTTGCCAGTCTGTTACAGACTGTTAAGAAGATAATGCCCATGCTCACAAACAGTTTACAGTCCAAGTCCCTGATTCTGCAATCAGATCTGTTAGTGTAAACTCCTTTGCCCCCACGGAGGCCCATTGGCTCTCTGTAGGTACAAGGGTCTACATTAGAGGTCTAATTCCAGAGTCAGGGCCTTAGTAGACAATATACAAATATGAGAAAGTGGGACTAAAAGTACTGTTAGCAAATAGTGACATTTGGCAGGCATCTTGTCAGACCCATAATTTTACTTAGGAATTTTAAAAAGATTGTACTTTGTTTAGTCTAACGTTCCTCAGAAGGGATGCATGTTGAAATGAACTTAAACTGTAATACAAATGGATTCACAATACACAGTTCAAGAGAGATTCAGAAACAGCCCTTGGGGAAGTAAAAGATAAAAATTAACAGTAAATTAGAATGTAATGGACTACATTAGCAGATGTACTTATTTTTATTTGGGTGTCACCTAATATCACCTTTATCTCTCAATAAGAATTAAGTCTAGATCAAAGTTCAGCTTGATACTCCTCAGCATGGAACTAACAGATTTTTGCTGCTGAATTACACTGGAATTATCAGAATTAGTTGAGACTCCTGCTTTGCCCTTTGGAAACAGTAATACTACATTTCAGTGGACTTCTCTGACAGACTCACTGAGAAGGGACAAGGACAGGCTGATGAGCAGTGTAGTCTTCTCCTGGACTTTAATGTTCCAAGTATATAATGAACAGTATACAACTGCCAGTTATAACATGCAATATGAAACATTTTACAACCTTAAAAAAACCTCTCTTTCCCCCCTGCCCCCACTAAAGAGTATTATTCTGTCATTCACCAAAAAACAACAATAAAATTATTCAGCTGCTGCTGCAGAGTTTGTCTTTTCAGGCTTTCAGGTTTCAAAGTTAATGCACAGCAGTTGTAGCATTTCACAGTTATAAACTGTACTAACATGGTTTCTTTCTGTGAAGGTCACAGAGAGTTCAGTTTGACAAAGGAAGGTCTTTGTGGATTAATAGCAAAAGCTTCTGTCACTGTCCTCTATTTAATTGGACAGAATGGTGCTTTACAGAAAGTGTTTAATTTCCTGAGTGTTTTTCTTCTCTGTTTGTGCCTACATGACAAAACTGAACTGTCTACTGTTGCTGGAATGCAAGGAATTCCTTGTGTTCAGTGAAGTTTACATTTAATTTTAAGCCGCACTCAAGCATTACTTTTTTTTTAAATACAAAAATAGCACATTTCAGTTAAGTATAACCATCACCAATATTTAGAATGGTAACCGTGTTAGTTTGTATCAGCTAAAAGAACGAGGAGTACTTGTGGCAATGAAGTGGGTTTTAGTCCATGAAAGCTTATGCTCAAATAAATTTGTTAGTCTCTAAGGTGCCACAAGTACTCCTCATTTTTTTTTACCAATATTTATGTTCTACTTAAATAATGAATCTAATATCACAATTTGTTTATAATGAGGGGGGAATTTTATATTGTTTTATTCATGCCTTATGTAACAGCAAAACAATTTTTGGTAAGGATTTTTTTAAAAACAAAAATAGTTAAGGACAGTTAGTCCTGCATCACTCAAAGAAGAGTTGGATCTAAATTTTTATTGACAGAAAGTCTAAAGCAGCGTGTTAGTAATTCAAATAGAACCACATTAGCCATCTGGATGTTTTTCCAAATCCGATTGTGTGTGAAAGGAGGTCAAGGTGAGTTTAATATTTGCTTAATATGCATGTAGTGTAAAGTTTTTTAAAAAAACTATTACAGCAAGACCCACTTTGATGTGCAACCTTGGAGAATAGTTATATTTATAAGTTTCATGCAATGCTGACTCTTTCCTCACTTCAGAGGGGCATTCACATCATAGCAACAATCTCATGAGAACATCAGTTTAACTTTATGGAGACCCTATTATGATATTGGTACAATGTGAGACAATGAATATGCATTGGCAACATTATTTCAACTGAAGCCTGTCACAGCTTCTGTTCCAAAGGCATTGGAAGGTCATTTGTGAGATTTTGATTGGTGTAATGGTTTCAGTTGAAGACTAAGGAGACCACTAGAGGTTTCTATTACAATGCTATGATGATGTGATTACGCTAGGAAAATTATTTCATTTCAAACCTGAACCATTAGAGGAATCATTGCACATGACAGCCCATTACAATGTTATATATTATGGCACTACAGTTATTTCAATATCATATTCAGAATAAAATAATGGGAAACTAGCAAGACTAAGAGGAATTTTGAACAGTATGTAGTCAAAGGCATAAAACTAAATAACATGAAATTCTTTAAGTATATCAGGAAGCCTCTGAGAGAATATCAGTGGAATAAAGCAAACCAGGGAATAAAGCAAACAATTGAGGATAAGGAAATTATAGCTAGAGAAGCTAAATGAATTCTTTGCATCAGTGTTCACCACATAGGTTGTTGGAAACACATCTAACCTGAACCTGTTCTTTTTAGGTGATAAAGATGATGTACTATGAAAGACTGAAGTGACGAAAGAGGAGATGCAGGAAGAAATTGATAAGAGCAAACCTGGTTTGGTAAGTGTCCATAACAACCTTTTTAATACCTCCACCACATAGCATCACATAGCATTTCAATACATTTTAGTGATAGTGAAATCATCTTAAGAAACACCAGGATAGTCTTGTTACGGTTAACAGTATTTTCTTACAACTTCCACTGATTACTTTTGTCCTTTGCTGAACTTGCAATACTTCAATATCCACCTTATTCTAGATTTAAGATATGTTTATGTAGCACCGTTCATTCCAAAGTGCTACAAAGCACATTGCAAACTATGGCCTTGATCCTGCAGTCTGATCTGTGCAGGCAGACTCCTCCACTTAGGTGGGCTCACACTGACCTTGCAGAGTACTGGTGTTGTGGCAAGATACCATTCTTAATAAATGAGTTGCTGCATTCTGCACTAGCTTCAGTTTCTGGATTGATTTATGATTTAGTGCCACATAAGACTCCCCTGTCGTGAAATATTAAAATGACAGAAGTACGGATTAAAGTAGCAAAGCCTGCCTGCTTCTGAAAAAAAATGTTCATATTCCCCTGGCCTGACAGAGATAGTAAAGAGCCTTTCTAGATACTGAACATCTAGCAGCAGGTGAGGATATAAAAATACCTCCAGATGGAGAGCTCTAGCAACAAGCTGCTGGAAAACACTTGCAATATAAAGAGGCAGATATAATTTTTGATACAACTTCTCTCAAACTACCAGTCTCACCTATGTCTTGTGTACATTGGGTCTACTGTCATCCATGCCCCAATCTCAGCCATTCACTCACTAAGACATTCAACAACACTGGCAAATTAGGATGAGAGCGAGAGAGCACACATGCTCACACATGCATGATAGATGTCATTAGCACCCTGAAACCATTACATCCCATGCCTCCTAAACGTTCCCAATGGCTCCCTATACATATTAATCAAGAGAAGATACCACTGGCTGAAGCTCCTTAAAAAGGTCTCCTTCCACCATTTCAAAATGATAAAACTTGAACACTTATACCAACAAGGTAGTCCATATAGTTTTCAGGAACAAAATGTACATTTTTCAAGCACAGTGTACTTTATTACTTGATAAATATATTGCTTTGCTCTTGCTAAACTACTGGAAGCACATCACTTCTGTGTGGTGTTGCTCCTTTGTCTTGTATATAATTTTAGAGGTTTATTTGTGGATTTTCTGTATTGATGCAGCAGAACTCAATTATCTTCTGGATAATTCCACTTCATGAGAAAACATTAGCACAGTATTTATAAAATCCTGGTTTGTAGATTGTGTTTTAACTTCACCTTCATATATCTTTCAGCCAACAAAAAATACATTTCATGGAAGTTAAGGTAATGGCAGGAAGTGCAGCATCCACCCAAAACCTTATAAGAATGGAAATAAGTTAAGTGGTAGATGTGTGCATTGCTTTCTACTTCATATTGCCTACAATGCTATTGATATCAAAGGCTAAAACTGTCACTTCCATCTCCACCAGATACTCAGAAGTAATAGTATCATGAGACTACTACCATTAGTAATCCAACTGCTCCACACTTATTAGTAAGGGTATGACTACACAGCAGTAAAACACACATGGTTGGCTTGTGTCAGCTGACTCAGGCTTGGGGATCTTGGGTTGTGGGGCTATTAAATTGAAATGTAGATATTCTGGCTTGGGCTGGAGTCCAAAGTCTGGGATCCTCCCTCCTCGCAATGTCCCAGAGCCTGGGGTACAGCCCAAATGTCTACATTGCAATTTTATAGCTCTGCAGCTTGTGTCTTCTGACATGGGTTGTTTTACTGCAGTATAGGTTTACCTTAGGGTATGACTACACCAGAATAAAAAACCCACAGCACAGCCATGGGTGGGCCATATTAGCTGACTTGGGCTTGTGGGGCTTGGGCTCTGGGCTAAAAAGTACTGGGTAGACCTTCAGGCCTGGGCTGGAGCCCAGGCTCTGGGATGCTCCCCTACTCATGGGGTCCCAAAGTTCAGGCTCCAGCCTAGCCTGAATGTCTACACAGCAATTTTACAGCCCCACAGTGTGAGCCGCACAAGCCTGTGTCAGCTGGCCTGGGCCAGCCATGCGTGTTTAATTGCTGTGTAGATGTACCGTTAGTGTCTTAAAAAAAAATCAGACTGTGTTCTCACTTTGATTGGGACTTCAATTCTAATAGACATTTAACAAAATTTAATGAGGAAGCTCTTTCTCCTACTATATTTTTCAATTTTATATCATGTCTGGCATTACATAAAACAGGTGTCATTAGTAAAATGGATGAAAATATCTTATTTATATTGGGATGTTTCCACTAACTTCCTTGGAAACTGCCTAGTACTCATTGTTCATCCATGCCAGAAGAAAGACAGGAAGCCATGGATGTGGTTAATTAGGCCGCAACTTGATTCAATTATATCTGAGAGTATCCAGCAACAAATTGTACAGTGTAAGGAGGGAGAATCAGCTCTTCACTGTTCCAGACATAGGAGATCCAAGCCTCAGCTCCCTAAAAGAGGGCCAGGAAATGGAGAGGAGGTCTGTCCCCACGGACAAAATATAGGAGGCTGTGATGGGGCATCTGCTTCACACTGGCCCATAAAGAGTTAATAGAGCCCTAGAGAGGATGCGCAGGAGGCAGACAATTAGAGAGGGGCTGTGAGGAACAGCTAATCAGTGCTGGGCTGGCCCATATAAGAAGGGCTGCAGAGTAGCTTCAGTAGCTGCCTGGAACTTGAGGAGAGAAGACCAAGCTCCTAGCAGGAGAAAGGAGTGCCAGCACTCAGGACAATGCTGCCAGTAGGGACTGTGGAAGCTAGAGAGAGCTTTAGGCTAGCCACTAAGACTGACAGGCTGAAGCCTTGAGGTAAGGATGAAGAAGGTACTGGAGGCCATGGGAAAATGGTCCAGGGAAATGAACTGAATTGGAGAGGATGCAGCAAGTGGCTACCATCTACAGGGTCCCTGGGCTGGGACCTGGAGTAGTGGGTGGGCCTGGTCCCCTCCCAACCCACTTGCCATGCAGGAAGTGGCTGGACTGAATGACTCTGACACTGTTCCCCAGAAGGGGGGGAGCACAGAGTGTGGCACAGTTGGAGGGCTGTGTCCGGAAGAGGATGCCGCAGTCCTTGGGGTGACAAGGGTTCTGGAGCAGAAGTGATTCACAGAACTTTCAGCTTGTGAGACAGACACCAACTCACATAACGGTTACAGTGGGCCCAAAAGAAGTTCCTTGTTCATTGATATAGCACGTCTCTCTAGTTAGTAAGTTCCATCATGAAATCCACCAGACACTGTATGTTTGGGAGTATTTGTGGATTTAAGGGACTTGCTAATTGCAGAAGCCAATTCATTCACAGTAAATTGAGGTAAACAGGACACAGCTCAGCTGAAATATTAAGTAGTAATGTTTGCTAAAGCTGAAATTGGTTAATTACTAAGAATTATCAGTGTGACTGTGTGTGAACTTAGTATCAGCCTCAAAAGTGTTTTAGAAATGTAACACAACCAGATGTTTCAATTTTAAAATTACCCAATTAGTATTAATTACAAGGCCTGCATTGTAAGGCTAAGAAATTTTATCAAAGTAATACATTGCTCAATTTTTTTAATACACAGGTTTGTTGGCACTATGGGTACAATTTATTTGGATTTAACTAATAAACAAATATACTAAAATTAGGATGGATATATTATCATAATCCAAAGGAGGTAGTTTGCTTGTGCTGCATTTTGAATAGTCATGTCTCTAGTCGAGACTCCGCTCTTTCAGATGTTTATTATATTTTCCTCACAGTTATATGACTGTAGTTAAAATTTAAAGTGTCAGACAAGATAAGGTGGTGTAGATATAATATTGTCTTGACAGTTTTGCTACAGCACTTTATTTTTATGCAAAATATTGAATTGCAACAGCCACATACAGGATGATGAGTCTTATGACTCAATCTTAAGTCAATAACTTTGATGCTTTAACTATTTCTGATTTTCATTGAGAAAATCCGATAAACCTGCTTTCACTGTAGCTGATTTAAAAATGAATAAAAAGAAGATTTTAAGGCTTTGAACATTTAAGTGTTCAAAGCAAAACCTTTGCTTTTGGATAATTTACACAAAATCATTACATACTGGATTCTAATTCAAGATCAAGTATGACAAAGTATAGGGGCAGATGAAAGAAGAGATCATTATTTGTGCTGCTTTACAAAATTTCATAGGACAAAAGGCTCTGAGCACACTGATGTCAGCCTCGAAGGAGGTTTAGAAAGCTGCTGTGATGGCTGCAGGAAGTGTGCTGTCCACAGCGGGGTGGGTGGGAAGGGGGGGGGTCTATTGTTTCTTTAAGACATGCATGTAACTCTATACTAGTATCAATGGAAGTTACATATGCATATGGAGAAGAAGAGTACAAACTTCAGATACTAATGGATCATGTCATTATTGGCCTTTATGCAGTTGCACTGGGTGAGTAGAAGGGCACAAGGAGCCATCCACTTCCCCCTACTCTCCTCCCCACACCTCTTTCCCCTCCCTTGGTCATCTGCACAAGGGCTAGAGATCTCTGCAGTCCTTTCATCGACAAAATGAAAAAGAGGACATGTCCTTCTGTTTTGCTCTGGGGGTGCACAACAAGGCAGAGTCATGGTCCTTACCTCTGCACACCAGCCTGCTCTTCATGCTGAGCACACTATGGGGAGCAGGCTGAACCATCCCCCTAGGATCCCCTGTGCAATGGGGAGCTCAGGAAGGGCTTGTGGGGCACAGTCACTCCCCAAACTCCTCCC
The DNA here is from genome assembly GCF_007399415.2 of Gopherus evgoodei. Taxonomy (NCBI): domain Eukaryota; kingdom Metazoa; phylum Chordata; order Testudines; family Testudinidae; genus Gopherus; species Gopherus evgoodei. The sequence goes on from NC_044323.1 coordinate 208,225,679, forward strand.
AGTGAGATGCAGTTCCACCTCCCCTTCAGTGCAGTGCTGTGATTAAAGGGCAGAATTTAGCCCCAAGTGGTGATAAATGTGTGGCTCTTTCCCCCTTTGGACTGTACACCTCTACCCCGATATAATGCGACCCGATATAACACAAATTTGGATATAACGTGGTAAAGCAGTGTTCCAGGAGGGTGGGGCTGCACACTCCAGCGGATCAAAGCAAGTTTGATATAACGTGGTTTCACCTATAACACAGTAAGATGTTTTGGCTCCCTAAGACAACATTATACCAGGGTAGAGATGTACTTCTTTAGCTTGGATTTGTATTTCTTAAGTAGTGTTGTTGGGTAAATGAAACTGAACAAGATAAATAGATTGCATATCTGGACCTTTGCATTAACCTTCCAGAACAGAGCAGTTTAAGGTGCTTTATAGATTGGGTAAGGCCAGTGATGTGTCACAGAAGGTATCTGCCTGTGTGAAAAGCAGTATCTTTATATTAGGTGGTCTGGAGTTTCACATGTTAGCACCAGTGCTCAGAAGTATTTAATTGATTTCATCTAGTGTACTTCTTCTCTTGAGAACTGAAAAGACTAAACCACAAACTCTTTAAATATCCTACCTAGAGATATAAATTATTAACCTCACTGGGGAATTTGAAATTTATCTGATCTGACAAAGCTTACAGAATATGTCTTAAGCTTACAAGAGCAGGGGGTTGGACTAGATGATCTCTTGAGGTCCCTTCCAACCCTAATAATCTATGATAATCTGCCTGTGTAAATGGGGACAGGCCGATTTGCAGCAATGGAGCTGTAAACATTTACAGCAACAGAGAATTTAGCTCGGTGCCTCTATATTGTTTCAATTTAGTTTTAATATTAAAAAGCTACAAACATTTCAATTCTAGACACTTTTCATTCATTGGCAACTCTGAAGAAGTCATTGTTTCTTAACCTACTATTGTTTCTTGTCCTTTCCTCGTTTGCATAGGGCCACATTCTTCACCATGGTAAATCAGTGCAGCTCCTTTGACTTCAAAGTAATGCTGAATTACACCTGTTGAAGGTGTAGGACATATTCTTTTCATTCTGAAAATGTTCCTAAGAGAAAAATAAAGTCAAATAAGTTTTATTAAATATCTGACCAGCTTTGTCTGTAACAAATAAAAGATGCTCACAATTCCTCTGTTTAGTGTTTAATTTACTTGTTTCTTTTTTTTCAAATACAAGAAAAATCTTTTAAACTGCCGTGATCTATTGAAATAGTATTTTGCACTTGTATACTTTGTTTATGGATTTTGTATCCTTAAAAATCTTATAACAGCTGAATCTAATTTTGCCTTCAGGCATGTCTGTCAAAGGCTGATCTGCAAATGAAAAAAATAATTACATACTGTTTTATGTCCTGATGGAAATTTTGATACCCAGTGTAACTGAGACAGACTTTTTCTTTAGAAGGGAATGTAATTGGAGAAAAAACAACTTTGTTCCACTGGAGTGAATAGAGCCATTTTCATTTATTCTAAATAAAACTGTAATCAGGACTGGAAATGTACCCTGTGAAAAGCAAAGTATTTCACATACAGCAACACATCTGATATATAGAATACTCCTAATTTACCATCTTCATCTTTCAAAGCCTAACCAAGCAAAATGTCTAGACTACTTCAAAAAAGAAAAATAGTGAATTTGTGATCACTGAATCATCAGTTCTGATGGACATTTGAGCAGAAGTGCATTGTGATTCTAGATGGATTTCACCAACCTCTCAGCTCTGAACAGTAAGTAAACACCCAATATCTGAAAAGCAAGCACTCAATTTCAGGAAAGTTCTTTTCCATAGCCAATTTTGTGGCTCAGGCTTATCCCTGATTGTAGCTAGACTTGGGGCAGCCTTAGACTTTCAAAAGGAAAGTGACCCCATCTCCCTGCACAGATGTTCCTTACTAGTATTGGGATGGTATTTTATTCTGTTTTCTGCAATTACATCAAATATTCCTATAATTTATTATAAAAAACAGAGGAAAAAAGTAAATGCAAGCAATACTTCTCACTAGGTTTAGTTTCCTATATCTGTTTCTCTAAAAATCCCTCAGTTTGGGGGAAATGGCTAAGGAGAGAGTTTGAACAAGAAGAATGGACAATAATTAGGACCCAGCAGTGAAATAGCACAGTATAATACAAAGTATGGAGGATTCTCATAAATGTCTAATCAAATCTAAAGAAGAGCTGTGAACCTTCCTTTCTTGTACTAGGAAATAGCCTTGGTGTTGAAGGCAGCTGCTTTTCCATTGTTCTGTCTGGAAGACCCAGGAAGCTTCTATGGTGATGCGGAGAGACCAACTCATCCTCAGTTTCCTTAGACACCTGAATTTGATAATATCCAATCTGTAATATTACAACTGGGGAAGTTATTGCAGCGAGACTGTACATCACATTTTCTTTGAGTGTAAATGGGCACACCTCCAATGACTACAATGGAGTAAACTCATTTACACTTGCAGAGAATTGGGCTTTAAGCTGTGGGATAATCAACAGGAGCAGGTTAATTTTTAACAACTTTTAAGAAACAAAAGATTGTCTTGTTCCTCAAGTACTTGTGCTTGGAGTCAGAAAAGCTAAATTCTATTGTCAGCTCTACCAAACACTATTTGTTTTCCTTTGGGCAAGTTATTTACATGAGTGAGACTAAAATGGATCCATATTTTAAAAGTGCTTTGAGATCTTTGGATTTAAGGTAGTATAGAAGTAGATAGTAATATTGCTATCCTCATCCTGCATTTGTGCAACAGTTCCTGGACCAAAACAGAGAGAGAAATACACAAACTATAGGGTTATACACATCACAATAACTTCTGATCAAATTTTTTTTTTAGAAAAGTTTCCATTAGGCATCAGTTGCTTTTTAATCCATAACAATAAAATAGCAAGCATTCTAGGCAAATGGTTTTCTCCCTGGGAGACAAAGTATATGGGATACTACAGATGGTTATGTTCAGTGAAGAAACAATAGACAACAGAAAGAGAGGCATTAGCTATAAGGATTTTTTACTTAAGAAAATGTGGTGCTATCAATGTTTCTGGTTAACTACTGCTACTGATTTCTATTAATTTTTGAGTCCTTCCAGCAACAAACATTTAGTTTATATTTAGATATTAGATTTTATTGAACAAAACAAAATTAGCCTCCAAACCTTTTACATTTTGGAGACCAAAAGTGTATTTTCATTGAACATTACATTTATGTTAATCTCTCTAAAGAGAGAATCTAGTCCTGTTCAGATACCCTGTAGTTTTGATCATGTGACATTACAGCGATGTGGTGTTAGGTTGCAGGTGGGGAGGATGGGGAGGTCCCTATTTCTGTATTTTATGTGGCCCACAGTCTCTCTGGGGTATAGCTCTAAGACAGGGGTTCTCAAACTGGGGGTCAGGACCCCTCAGAAGGCCATGAGGTTATTACATGGGGGGTCATGAGCTGTCAACCTCCACCCCAAACCCTGCTTTGCCTCCAGCATTTATAATGGTGTTAAATATATAAACAAGTGTTTTTAATTTATAAGGGGGGGTCTCACTTAGAGGCTTGCTATGTGAAAGGGGTCACCAGTAAAAAAGGTTGAGAACCACTGCTCTGAGACTTCATTTTCAAACTTACACTTCTGCACTTGTCTTTAAGAGAGTGAAGCAAGCCTTATACAACCTTCAAGAACACTTTTCTGCAACAGTTATAACTAAAGAGAGACATAGGAACCAACATGACTTGAGCCTATGCAAGCATAAAACTAGTCAAGTGTTATCCATTTTACATCAGCTTCTCAGGACCTGTGAATATCTAATCCTAGATATTCACAGAAACAATGGCAAAAGTAGCAATTATGAAGATCAAGGTTTTACTATGGTAATCCCCTTGAAGTTAATGAATATAGTGGCATAAGTGAATTCTTTGGAAGATACTGCCTTCCCACACTAATATACCACAGGAAGAACAGTTGCTATGCAGTCAATATTATAACTGGGTGAACAGTGAGCAAAAATTAGACACAAGTATTTCATATGTATAAATAAAATTGTTGTTGACTGTGCTTATGCCCTTTAGTATTCTGTCTTCACAAGCCCTTGTGTAAGTGAAGTATAAGTATAGACCAAGGGTCAATATTCATTTAAGTACAAAAACACATTCATTTTGTGACTGAACAAAATTCAGTTGGGGTAAATCCAAAGTTTTTTTTGTAAAAGGTTAGTCTTGGGAAAGAAACACTTCTCTGTGCCCAATCAGAGTGCTCAGATATTGAATCACAACTATCAGAAGGAATCACTGACAGTTAAATAATCTTTGGACTGGCATTTGTTCACACAAAATCATTTTTTGATTTTGATCAAATTCATAAAAAGTTGTGGTGAGTTTATAGTTAGTTCACAAAAAAGAAAAAAAAGGGTAATTTCACTGAGTAAGTTATTTCTTTTTACTCACCCAGCTCTTTTCAGTATCACCATTTATTCTAGAACTCCATTAACACAGTATCACTTATATATAAAAGTCATGTACTATTAGAATTTATGTGGAACTACTTCATAGGATTTATGTTTTTGTGCTGATTTTTGGTGACCAATGCTATCCAACTCACAGATGAACCATTCAGTTTTGATTTTCCAGTACACATTTCTTTGAACAATACATATGCTCTTGTATAAATTCACCTGGGGCAGACCTAAAGCTCACTGAAAACAAGGAAAAGCCTTTCCATTGATTTGAAAGGGATTTGGATAATGCTCATTCTGAAAAAATGTGGGTTAGGACAGATTGGCTTCATGCATGCATGGCTGCACAAAAGAATGGGAGGGTGCAGGGACCCTCTCCTATCCTGTGCCCTCTTGTCAGAAGCAGGGCACTGTTGTAGTCATCGCTCTCCTAATCTGAACTGCCCCCTCACATGTTAGCAAGCACACAGGGGGAAGGGTGGAAATGGGATCCTGCCACCATCTTCATTCTGCAAGATTCAGAAGAGCTGGTCAGCCTTGGAAAAGAACAGATAGTTTATCCCAGGGTTTCTCATACAGGGGTCGCTGCTTGTGTAGGGAAAGCCCCTGGTGGGCTGGGCCGGTGTGTTTACCTGCCCCATCCGCAGGTCCGGCCGATCGCAGCTCCCACTGGCCGTAGATTGCTGCTCCAGGCCAATGGGACCTGCTGGAAGCGGTGGCCAGCGGTGACCCCTGTTTGAGGAACCTTGGGTTAGTGAGTCTGAATTGTGTTTTTTATTAACTATTTTATGCAAATCATTAAAAAACCTGCTTTGATTGGTACTAGTGAATCTTATCAAATTAGTTTCTGGCTGTAGAGTTGCTGTTACTCTCTTCATATGAAAACATATAAACTGCTCCCAGGGGAACCATGTTGCTCTTTTATATTTGATGCCTGCCATTGTTTCTGCTAAGACTTCTAAAAATCTACTGCCTTGGCTTCTGTTGCTGCCAATTTCCACTCCATTTTTACTGATTTGATTCTCTCTCAGTTCTTCAAATTGTGTTTTACAGAGGCATGACAGAGTACATTTTTAAGCAGTGGAAAGTTGATGGCCACACAAATCCTGTTAAAGAAAACTTGCTGGCTAGCAGAGCTATAGTCAAGATGGCTGGGAGACTTAGCCATGCATTTAGTTTTTTTCCACAGACAAAAATGGCTCTTTGCACTGACCCTGCCTTTGCATTTCATGGCTTTGTAATATTTAAATAATATTCTGAATTAAAAGAGAGAGATTAGTGGATATGTGCACATCTTTTCTAGTTATCTTCGATTGTGTCTAATGATAGTGCTTTGAAAAAAAACTGTAAACTATTTAATTCTGACAATATCAACATAGCTGAGCAATAAAACAAACAAAACCAAAAACAGTGAGTGAGTATATCTTAGTATGACTGCCCACTCCATGGCACTAGTGATCCCATGCTCAGCACTGATTTGTAATTTAGAGCTATGTGATATCTTATTCACATTATACTCTACTTATAATTTATTAGATGTGGAAAATGTAACACACAATGTGAGAGCCTTCAAAGTAGTATTTAGTTGTGACAGTGCCTTGATCGATAATAGACCCTCAAGAAAGCAAGGACTTTACAGTTGGATACCTGCAGTACGTGGCTAGTTTGTAGGTCCAATCCTTCCTCATAAAATGGTTTTCCAAGTTTGTATGACATCCCTACATGCTCTGTGTGCCAGCTGTAGCAGAGATGAGGAGGAATTTATTTTCATTGATTGAGATTTACTTCATCCATATTAGGGCCATGTGTTCTACATTTGAACCAGATGTTCATAAGTGAGGTCAGATACTGTGTACACTTTTGCACATTCACTTACAGTAATAGCTTATGCAAATTGGATGTTTGTGATTGTGAATAGGTATTGAGGCATCTAAATGCTCAATATATTCCCCACAGAAATATGTGCAAAAGTGCACACCGACCTTGGGCCTTACTTTGTCCTGGATTCTGAAAGTCCTTGCACTGAACCATTGTCATTGTCCACTAACATTTCTCACCCCTGAAAGTAATTTTATATTTTTTTCTCTTTCCATTTTCTTCCATTCATAACTCTCTACAATTTAGTGCATCTTGAATTTCATTAACATGCTTTTATTTCTTCCACAATTTGAAAGATTTCATAATCCTGTTGGAATGTTTGAGTGGTTGGTTCACATGTAGGTTTGATGGCCATCATCTTGGCCACCGTAGCAAGGCTTGAACCAGGACCGCAAGAGTTGAAAGCCTGGGTCTCCTTCAACTTATACTGAAGACCAAGGATCTCCAGCTGGGGGCTGTAACAGATTCATATTCTTTTGATGACACAAATAGACACTGACCAATGAGTTACATAAGCATTAAAATATCATAGTAAACATGCTCAGGTACTCAGTGATGGGTATAATGTAAGTACCAGAATAGAACATACTATGATAGAAGATAGCAGTTAGTGTCTAAGTTCAGATCTAGCTCCAGGTTTCAATTCTGACACCCCCTTCACCCAAATTCCATGTGAGTACAAGTGGGTCTGGCATTTTGTGGGTCTGAGTTTAAACTAGAGTATTCTCTAGTATAAGAATAGATATAAAAAGCTAACAAGGCCTGTACATTTTTGGGCTGTGAAGGCTCTCATCACTGAGCAAGGAAGTAAAAATCCCTCTCTACAATGGTCTATCGTGATCTCAGCTGTATAAGTTTTGTTCTGTTCAAGGTATCTGCTTACTGAAAATATATTAACCAATTGGAAGGAGAGCAGAGAAGATCAACAAAGACAATTAAGAGACTGGCAGGACAGATTATAAGAACTACATTTGCATAGCTTGTCTAAGCGGTGATGAAAGGAAAAAATTATAGGAGCCTACATACATTTGAAGACTAAACTCTAGGGGAAGAAGAGGTATTGTTTAAAGTAGTATACCAGGATATAACTAGGGAAATGGGTTGAATGTGAAAGAACGTGAAAGTTACATAGCATATGTAAAACAGTGCTAGCCATGAGATCTCTTACATTTCCCAAGGAATGAGTGTTAGCTTCTTCCCTTGACATGCTTAGAAACAGGCTATACAATGTACTGGAAGTAGTAACAACCAACACTTTGCACTTATATCGTGGTAGAGACCAATGCTGCAACAGCAGGGGAAAGACAGGACCTAGAGTATTCATTCTCATTCTAATTTCTATACTTCCGTATAAAAGCAGAAAGCTCCTAGCACTTGGTGTTTAATAAAGATACTGAGCCAAATTATGCTCTCATAATCACTAGATCAGTGGCTGGTGGTGCATGTAGCTAACAGCTGTTTTGACTCACAGTTCTGGGTACAAGTAGAAAAAAAACAGTATTTTAGCATTATAAAAGAAACTAATGAGGCCACATTTGGTATGCTACAGGCATTTCTGGTCACTGTATTATATGAAGGCTATTGTAGAAATGAAGTTACAGCAGAGACTTGAAGATCTCAATTCTTCAAAAAGTTTTGAGAAACTAGGTCTGTATTAATGGAAGAGGAGATTTAGAAGGGACATCATTGAAATATACAGGATCTGATGGGAATTGAAAGGATTCATGCTACAAGACTATTTGATGTAAAGTCAGAGATAAGAACAAAGGTTCATCTTTAACTAATGTTAAGGAAGGGCTTACTATCAAAGACATTACAGAGAATTTCTTTATAGAGTATAGCTAATAAATACATTAATCAGTTTTAATGTGGCAGACAAGTGCCTGAATAGAAGAGTAAAAACTAAACGCTCAGAGCATCATTACCTACCGAAAAGCACTATTTCAGCTCAAAGGGCAGGAGCCTTTTTGTTTTGTTTTGGCTTGGTTTTTTGAAGTGTCATTTTAAAATGAGTAACTGTGTAAGATCAATGGGGCTGAAATCTAATTTAGGTTCTACCCTTGCGCAAATCTCACATCTATAAAGTGCTTTAAGGTGAACAAGAATTTTTTTTCTGTGTGTAGATCTCTAGGATCATGTAGGTCCTGGCCTTGGTTCTCCTGCATTCACAGAAAGAACCAACACATTGATCCTTGCGATATCCAGTAATCTAGATTTATACTATGCTTGAAACCTAAATCCCATAGGAAAGGATCTCTCTCTTTTTTTTTTGGTTAGCCACAGGACAGTTATGCACTGATGAAACAATTTTTCCCCCGGTGTATTGTATATTACTGTTAAGATGTGAAGTTTTTTAATTGTAAAATGTTATACAAAGTAATTTGTGTGTTTTGGTTTGAAAACATTTCCCCATTCCCCCAGCATGTTCCTCTGAATGGTCAACTGCTTCCCCAAATACCTTGTTGTTTGTATGGATTATTTCTCAATCCAGGGCAAAATTCTAGCCCTACTGCAACCTCCTATTTATTTCAGTGTGAGGAAGGATTTCATCCCAAATATTTTAAATGCAATATGTCTTTGAAAGATGAGACCAACAGTCCATCCATCATTCAGCCTGTACAATGCTTTCAAAGAGATCTCAGGGAGTAGGTTGCTGACTGAGATGTTTCACCACATCTCAGGGTGAGTATCATACCATCCATCTGTGGCCTTGGAGGCATTACATTAAGAAATCAGCCCTTTCTGAAAATCATGAGCTTTTAAGGAGTCTCAGGTTAGGCATCCAAAACTGCTAGTAATTTCTATAAGCATAGGCCCTGAGTGCAATTTTAGAGGCCAGTTTTGATATTTTGGTTTGAAATGTATATTTTGTCATCTTAATTTAACATATCATTCACTGCAACAGCTACTGTAGGCTACATGAACTGCAAAAATTTCATTTCTAGTTGATCAAACTGCTTATGGCTCAGACAAAACATAAAAATTAAAAGAAAGTGTACAAAAAGAGGTGTACTGAAACAGCAGCAGTAAAGCCATGCCAATGAGCATTCTACCTGGAAGACTGAAAGGGAGTATGCATGTTTGGATATTGGAGGCAGAGAAAGAATAGTGTGAGATACAAAGAGAGTGTAGAGGATCATATATATATATATATATATATATATATATGATCCTCTACACTCTCTTTGTATCTCACACTATTCTTTCTCTTTCTCCAATATCCAAACAAACATATGTGCCACATTTGAGTATAAGCAAGGTGAGAGGTATAAAATTAAGAAAGAAAACACAGAAGGACCTCAGTATAATGCAATTTCAGTGAAGTAAGTCTGACTTAGCATCTGGCCCGGAACATGTTGCTGAGACCCAAAAATAAGGGACAAAACAATTATTCATATTGGAAAGCAAAGGAAGTTTATTGTTTACTGTAAAGAACTCTTTTTGTACTGGCTTTATTCCTGATGTAAATATTTTTAACAATAAAAATGAAGGCATGTCAAATTTATGCGGAACATAGGTAGCTGGGATTAAAATGAAAACATCCCTTGAAAGGAGGTACATTTGAGAGGTAAATTGTCAGATATCTATTTATGATGATGTGTGTTGCAGTACAGCAAGATTCATCATTATGATTAGATGACACATTTATTTCTTCTAACTGAAAAGAAATTATAAACATATTTTTAACCTGGCGCCATTTGTAGATTGCTACTATATTTAATTCAGTTTAAAAACTCAAACACAGTAATCTATTTCAAATTGGATATGTTTCATCTTGCATTCTACTTTTTATGGTACTTAAAGTTTTGCAAATTGTAGTTTCTTTACTCAAACATGAGGGTTTTGGCATCTTTTTGGGAGGGCAGGGGGATTTTTACATCAAATTGTACATTATGGCTGCATTTACATTGTTGTCAGAAAAATATATATTTAGTTTATCAGGCAGACCACATAGCTAAGTGCTCTTCTGAGAGCAATTAAACCACTTCAAACTAGAACAGCATGTGCTGAGCCATGCAGCTGCCCCTAATGAACTATATTGGAATACTTTGAGATTCCAAATAAAAGAAGGGAGAGGAGGAAGGAAGGAGAGAAAAGAGGGGGAAGACAAGTGAAAAAATTAATTTTCTAGTAGAGTAAATTATAATACAAAGATGGTTTTCATTTATGCAAATTGCTATCAAGCAATTTCTTCTGTGATGATTTCTATGTTAATAAACATTTAATTTGAAAGAGTCTCATTTGAAAAAAGGTGCTCGGATTAAACAGTTGCAAGCTGGGGGAGATACAGAAATATATTCAGTTATACATGGAATCATAGGTTAGATATTCTTATTACTGTGGCTAGGTTTAATTCTGCTTTTTATATTTGGTTGAATTGTGTATTATCTATATTTGATTGCTAAAAGTTGTATTACCGTAATTTAAAATCCTGCCTGTAACTGGAAACAATGAAATATGCATATTTTACCATTGTCCTTTTCTAGATAGATCTACATTGTTCAGCTTTATTTTCCCATTATATAGAAGAGAAAAAAGTTTATTAAAAGGGTGATTCTGATACAGTATATGATTATTGAACTCACCATTTCTAATTATATCAGAATGGATAATCAATATTCTATTATACAATTATGGGCCAGATTCTGATGCAGCAACTTACTCCGATTGAGTAGCACCTTGCTCAATGAGTTGCCTCATTATTAAAGCTATTGCTCGTGCAGCAAGCTCCCGTTCAAATTGAGTAAGGCGAATATCAGGCTGGTCTTCTATCAAGCAAATTCCTTGAAACCCAAGAACAGTTTAAGAAAAGTTGTATTTTATATGCTTCTAATATTATGCATTGAAACTCATCTCTTACTCTGATGAACTCCTTAAACAACTTCACACCATAAAGCAAATCAAAATGATTGACTTTCTGCTATCCTTGCATGTGTCAGTGTATACTACATTAAAGTCATTTATATTTATGTTGAATAACTCCATCTGACACTGCCAGCAATCTATTCCATATGTGGAGAACATACACTGTGAAACCTATACTAAAAAGTGACCCCCAAAATCCAAGTCAAGCGTAAATAACTGGGCTTGGTCTACTCTAGGATGATGGGGGAGGAAGGTTGAAGGAATTGTCCCCAGCAGCTGCTGCAGCCCTTGGCATCTCTAATGTGACCCCTCTGTAGAGTGAGGTGAAGGGGCAAGGAAGAGAGAGAGGATATATGTAGCAGAGGAACCTCTAGCACCATTCCCTGAGCGCTGCCCTGCAAAGGAGCTGCTGGGGAGTTGAACAGCTCCCCAAATCCTGTCTGTTTTAGTCTTTGCACACTGATGGTTGTGCCATTTGAGCAGCCAGGTAATCTTCTGTGGCACTAAGGGCTTTCATTAGGCAATCCTTTTGTCTCCATCCACCACCAAAGATTTCCTGCCTTGGCTCCCCCAAAAAATTTGACTCAGTTTGGAAACTCATTAAATAATTATCTCCACCAGACAATGGATAGGTACCCACTTCTGGCAGTTAGTGTCAGATGGAGTTATTCAACACAAACATAATGTTTTTAATTTACTATTAAACACTGAACCATGCAAGGATAGCAGAAAGTCGATCATTTTGGTTTGCTTTATGGTGTGAAGTTGTTTACGGAGAGCTCATCAGAGTATGAGAAGCAGCCAGTATGTTGATAAAAGAAACTGGTAAAGGCATGCTATTAAAGGAAACTGAGACTTTATATGACGTTGCTAATATGTAAGCTGCACTAAGAACAGTGCAACCAATTTTATAAACCTGCATAGTACCATGGGAGGAAAAATTCTTCCTGACCTTTGCTCTTTATCACTTTGTGCCTGGAAGCACAAGAGTTAATAATAACTATATGCATTTACACTAACTACTTTACATTAACAAGTTTTGTTTCGACTCTTCAGTGAATGCAAAAGCCGCACTGACCTTAGCTCTGGAAAGGAGGTTAATGTTATTTCAGTCTACAGGAACCAGTGATATTTTCATAAATTCTCTGAGGACTTAAAGACACAAGCAAAAAGTACAGCATAAATAGAGTAACATTAACTTTTATTAATGGAAACATTGTGTCTTTTCAGCATTAGGAAAAAAATTGGAACCTTGCTTTAAATAGCATAATGTTGCCTCCTACAGAATCTGTGGTTGCAGAAAAAAAAAAAAAGATAGATAGTTTATACTTTTCCTCTTAGTAGAAAATGCTTACAGACCTATACAAAATGGAACAATATTTTATATGCTACTTAACTACTTTGAAACAATTGATTTAAGTTGAAGATGAGAGAAACATGCAGATTTACAGTGTGTGTTGATACTCATGCTGTAGGCCAAGAGACAGCTAATTGGTTTTGTATGATTTTATAATATGATATATGGAGATATCTCTCTCTTAGAACTGGAAGGGATCCTAAAAGGTAATTGAATCCAGCTGCCTGCCTTCACTAGGCAGGACCAAGTATTGATTTTTTGCCCCAGACTCCTAAGTGGCCCCCTTAAGGATTGAGCTCATAACCCTGGCTTTAGTAGGCCAATGCTCAAACCACTGAGCTATCCCTCTCCCTTTTTGCATCAAGTATTTTTGCAGAAGAGTATGCATGGTATATTTCCTATTCATAGTGGTGTACATATATCATTAATGAAAGAGGGAACCAAGATTTAGAAAGTCATAATTTAAAAAATTAGAATACCCTTTTTTAATTATAGCTCTCTTTCTATAAGGTTTTTTTGGGTAGAGGACAGAGTACTGGTGGTATTTGGGGATTACAGCAGAGAGAGAAATGAAGCGTTCTCTTCTGACAGGTGCAGCACACTTACCTCAATGAAACTTCTATTTTAAGGAGTTTAAAAGTTTGGATATAATCACCAGGCCAGGAGGATGAGGTAGATGAGACTTTCTTCGGACAGCTAACAGAAGTTTCCAGATCACAGGCACTGGTTCTCATAGGGTTTTCAACATCTTCCTGACATCTGCTGGGAGAGCAATACAGCAGTGCACAGACAATCCAGGAAGTTTTTGGAAACTGCTGGTGACAAATTCCTCGAGCAAGTGCTGGAGGAACCAAATAGGGGGAATGCTCCTTTTGACCTGTTGGTCACAAAAAGGGAAGAATTGGTAGGGGAATTGGTGGGTGCCAACCTGGGCATCAGTGACCATGTGATGGTCAAGTTCAGGATCTTGACAAAAGGAAGAAAGGAGAACAGCAGAATACAGACCCTGGACTTTAGAAAAGCAGACTTTGACTCCCTCAGGGAACTGATGGGCAGGATCCCCTGAGAGGCTAATATGAAGGGGAAATGAGTCCAGCAGAGCTGGCTGTATTTTATAGAAGGCTTATTGAGGGCACAGGAATAAGCCATCCCAGTGTGCAGAAAGAATAGCAAATATGGCTGGGGACCAGTTTGGCTTAACAGATAAATCTTTTGTGAGCTTAAATACAAGAAGGAAGCTTACAAGAAATGGAAACTTATATAGATGACTAGTGAGGGGTATAAAAATATTGCTTGAGCATGCAGGGCTGTAATCAGGAAGGCCAAAGCACAACTGAAGTTGCGGCTAGCAAGGGATGTGAAAGGTAACAAGAAGGGTTTCGACAGGTATGTTAGCAACAAGGTAGTGGTCAGGGAAAGTGTGCAACCCTTACTGAATGGAGGAGGCAACCTAGTGACAGATGATTTGAAAAAAGGTGAAGTACTCAATGTTTTTTTTCCCTCCCTCTTCACAGAAAAGGTCAGCTCCCAGAATACTGCACTGGGAAGCACAGTATGGGGAGGAGATGAGCAGCCCTCAGTGGTGAAAGAACAGGTTCTGGACATGCACAAGTCCATGGGGCTGGATCTAATGCATCCGAGGGTGGGGAGGGAGTTGGCTGATGTGATTGCAGAGCCATTGGCCATTATCTTTGAAAACTCATAGTCATCGGGGGAGGTCCTGGACAATTGGAAAAAGGCAAATATAGTGCCCATCTTTAAAAAGGGAAAGAAGGAGAATCTGGGGAACTACAGACCGATCAGCGTCACCTCAATCCCTGGAAAAATCATGGATCAGGTCCTCAAGGAATCCATTTTGAAGTATTTGGAAGACAGGAAGGTGATCAGGAACAGTCAACATGGATTCACCAAGGGCAAGTCATGCCTGACCAACCTGATTGCCTTCTATGATGAGATAACTGGCTCTGTGGATATGGAGAAAGCAGTGGACATGTTACATCTTGACTTTAGCAAAGCTTTTGATATGGTCTCTCAGTTTTCTTTTCAGCAAGTTAAAGTAGTATGGATTGGATGAATGGACTATAAGGGGGATAGAAAGATTGCTAGATCATCGGGATCAACAGCTCAATGTCTAGCTGGCAGCTGATATCAAGTGGAGTGCCCTAGGGGTTAGTCCTGGGGCCGGTTTTGTTCAACATCTTCATTAATGATCTGGATGATGGGATGGATTGAACCCTCAGCAAGTTTGCAGATGACACTAAGCTGGGGGGAGAGGTAGATATGCTGGAGGATAGGGATAGGGTTCAGAGTGACCTAGACAAATTGGAAGATTGGGCCAAAAGAAATCTGATGAAGTTCAACAAGGATAAGTGCAGAGACTTGCACTTAGGACAAAAGAATCCCATGCACCGCTACCAGCTGGGGACTGACAGGCTAAGCAGCAGTTCTGCAGAAAAGGACCTGGGGATTACAGTGGATGAGAAGTTGGATATAAGTCAACAGTGTGCCCTTGTTGCCAAGAAGGCTAATGACATATTGGGCTGCATTAGTAGGAGCATTGCCAGCAGATCAAGGGAAGTGATTATTCCCATCTATTTGGCACAGGTGAGGCCACATCTAGAATATTGCATCCAGTTTTGGGCCCCCAACAGCAGAAAGGATGTGGACAAATTGGAGAGAGTCCAGCAGAGGGCAATGAAAATGATTAGGGAACTGGAGCACATGACTTATGAGGAAAGGCTGAGGGAACTTGGTTTATTTAGTCTGCAGAAGAGTGAGGGGGGATTTGATAGCAGCCTTCAGCTACCTGAAGGGAGGGTTCCAAAGAGGATGGATCTGGGCTGTTCTCAGTGGTGGCAGATGGTAGAACAAGAAACAATGGTCTCAAGTTGCAGTTAGGGAGGTCTAGGTTGGATATTAGGAAAAACTATTTCACTAGGAGGCTGGTGAAGCACTGGAATGGGTTACCAAGGGAGGTGGTGGAGTCTCCATCCTTAGAGGTTTTTAAGGCTTGGCTTGACAAAGCCCTGGCTGGGATGGTTTAGTTGGGGTTGGTCCTGCTTTGAGCAAAGGATTGGACTAGATCAGTGGTTCTCAAACTTTTGTACTGGTGACCCCTTTCAAATAGCAAACCTCTGAGTGCCCCCCCTAAATTAAAAACACCTTTTTATGTATTTAACACCGTTATAAATGCTGGATGCAAAGTGGGGTTTGGGGTGGAGGCTGACAGCTCGTAACCCCCCATGTAATAACCTCGCAGCCCCCTGAAGGGTCCTGATCGCCAGTTTGAAAATCCCTGGACTAGATGACCTCCCGAGGTCTCTTCCAACCCTAATCTTCTATGATTCTCTGCTAGTCATCATTTCGGACTCATCAACACTAAGGAACATTTGCTTAAAGGGTATGGTTGAAACCTACTAACTTACTTTGCATGTTTTCTTGTACCATCTATTAAAATTGGTCACAATATTGTGAAATTTTGTTACAAATATTGGTGGTCAGAATTTCAATAATTTCCTATGAGCTCTATCATCATATAAATGCTTATATATATTGTGTGAGTGACTCACAAATGTTAATGCATTTGTCCTCATAACACACCTGAGAGGTGGTGAATGTTATAGATGGAGAGCTGAGGCACACAGAAATTAAGTGACATGTTCCAAAACCTCACTCTCCTTGCCACTCTATCACATCACAGCCCATTCCCTATATCCTTTGCTGTCCAAGCTGGCTGCCTATTGTCTCTTGGGAAGTGGAGCTGGTGAGTCAGTGAGGCAAGCTGGCAGTGATAGAAAATGGAATTTGCTGATGGAAGAGTTCTGTCAGCTAATCTTTGTGTAACTCAGTTAGGTGACTCTGAATAAGGAGAACAACTCTGTATTTTATTTTAAAAGTTGGCTGTGCATATGAGAGAGAAAGAGGGGTTTGGTTTTTAGTTAGAGGAACCAAAAAATGTGAGGAAAAACAATATAAAATTTCAAAGAGGGACCATTTTAAAAAGCATCTTCTGTAAAAGTTGTTTTACAAAAGAAAAGACAAAATTCATTATCCTTAAAAGAGTCATTGTGATCAATTTGGAGACTAAATTTGTTCATTAAAGTGTGCAAGAGGGGAATTCTGTTTTAAGTCCAACTCTCAATACATCCTTAACTGTGGAGCTACCACCAGAGCCTCCATTGTAAATCTTCACCAAAGGTAATTCTCTTAGTCTGTGGCTGTTTGAGCTGCACGTGTTTCAGGAGCCCACAGATGGGTGGACTCCACAGCACTCCACTGTATTTAGCAGAATGCACAGCCTGCTACTGACATTGCCATGCCCCACCTCCAAATCTCACTCACTGCTGTATAGCTAAGACAGCTTCCCATGGGATGGAAGCTTATTTAAATAGCTTCCTGCCTCTTGCACTTCTCAGCTATGAATTCTGTGGACTCACCCTACTTTGCACATTTGTGCTCAATCACAAGCTTAGATTATGCAACCAGCAGGAGTTATTACAGCTGACATCCAAAATGGAGCTGTCAACAAGGAGAGAGACTGATAAATTCTGGGTGGAAAAACTTTACAATCTCACTGATATTCAGTCAGCTGGGGAATAACCTGCCCCTATCGTAGGGCCCTGGATGTACCTTAAGAAGACAACTGTGATTGAATAGGAGGGGGAATTAAACCCGCCTACCCAGGAAGTAAATGAACTTAGAAAGCCTACTCTGTGTCACTGGCCAGGGGGTCTCCCCCTTAAGATGAGGTCATAACTTGTGTGAGCCCGTATCCACAGACTCATTTTGCCCAATCAGGTCCTTATTAGATTTTAGACATTACCTTTCCCTTGGGGTGGTATGAAAATTGAGGAAAATATGCTTTCATTGACAAATTCAATCATGAGTAACACTGTACAAATGCCACAGTCAAATGTTAAAATGTCTATTCAAAGAACAGCCTCAGGACAGGCACAGGTTTCTCTTTATAGCATTTGATTTTAGATCCATGCGCCTTTTCTTTAATCAGTTTGGTATGGAAGACTGAAAATGTATTACACTGCAAATGCATAACGCAGTATCTCATGGTAGTGGCAATGATCATGCACTATGCATCTATGTAATATATACTGAGTGGAAATGTAAACTGATTCCAATTTCATTTACACAATTGTAAATCCATAAGGGGTTCTACAGACTTGTCTGGATTTACCATGCAGAATAGCAACCTCAAGCATTTTCAGTTCTTGACAGTGTTGTAAGTGAGATCAGAATGTGGTCTATTAATTAAGAATGAAAATTTAAAGAATTGATTTTTTGCCCTAGCTGTAACATTTATTATTAAATATTTGGAGAAATTAAAAAGATTTTCAAGTATATTATTTCACATTTTTTATATTAGATGTGTGTACCTGAGCAATTGATAAAATTGTTCAGAACACTGGAGATATTTAATTTTCTGAGAATGTAAGTAAAAGAAAAAAGAAATATCAAGCATAGTTATTACAGACATTGATGAAAGCCTGACATTTAAATTTAAACTTATATGAGATATCAAGGGGGTGGGAGGGAGGAGAAATACTGTGCCACACTAGAGATGGGTGGGAAATTGTTCCGTGTTCTCAACAGCTCTGTGGAGCTCCAATCACTGCAATAGCACTCCACCTGGATAAAAAAAGGATGGCTTCCTCCCTGCTATGTCATTTTTAGTTTTCAGTCTAAATGTCATGTATTGACCTGTTCCTTCCATAGATTCATAATCAAGTTTTTGTATTGTGTTTTGCTCTTTTGGCATTTACCAGAGACAGCTGATTGCACTAATGTTTGATCTCTTTATAACCAGTGTTAGACAACATTACCTGGTTTGCTGAATCTTCTGGAAAGTTAATCAATGTACATGATTTCCAAATGTCAATTGGTAAAGAAAAGGTTACTGCAAAATATAACCCCAATCCATCAAATCTACCCATGGCCAAATCAGGTGTGGAAGGTTTCTGATAGTGACTACTTCTGTGGAAGGTCTGCCCAGCTAGTGGAAAGTTTAGTCAGCCACCAAAACCAGAAGATCAACCACCAACCAAAATCTCTACAAGGAGAGTTGTGGAATTGCTCACAGCAATGAGCCCTTCTCCTGCTGTACTCAATCTCCTCTATGCTCAGTTGATCCATCCTTCTACCCTTGCTGAGATAATACAGCTGGTTCTAGTAACTTCAGGACACAGTTCACAGATTCATATGGGCATGTGAGGGGGAGGGCAGAAGTGTGGGAGGCTATGGGAGGGAGGTGGAACATCTTGGAAAAGTCATGGGGCGGGATTATTTAAATAAATAAACTCAATCATGCCTGGGAAGGATAGGAGATTTCTTGAATCCATGCCATCTCATTTGAATGGATGAGATTCACACCTGATTGCTTTGTTGTTTTGGAAAATTAGGGAAAGGAGGAAGTTCTGAGTACAAAACTCCACTTGTGGTGTTGTCCCTCTTCTTCCTTCCCTTGACTGGAATATGTGTAATTTCCATGCAGCATATTCCCTTTGTCCTTCTCCCCAATTCATTTTTGAAACAGTCAACTTCTTTAAATTCTTCCATGTTTGGCTGACATTAAATGAAGCAATAAAACTAAAATAATCACCAATGTCATTCCACTGAAATCAACTGCATCCAGATGAACAAACAGGGTAAATGCACAGACATATTCACTTGGCAAAGAATTGGCAATTATGAAGGGGACAATTCCCCTTGGATTATGTAGCAGCTCTTGCAGATACATAACTCAAGAAGCCAGCCAGCACTACTTCCTTGAAGCAGAAGCCAGTCTTTTAGCTGAGTAAGGCCTTTTGAATATTGTAAATTTCCCCTAGCAGATAAAAGATTCTTAATTATACATTTCTTTTAGTATAAATATTGATAATGTACAACCAACAATATTTCCCTTATTCAATTTAGAGCATGTTATTATATTTCATAATTATTCTTTGCTTTAGTTACACAACGTATGTTCTTGAACCTGAAAGCCTCATTTCTGCCTGGCACCTTAGCAGAACTTTATTATCTATAGCAACTGATGGGAACATTTTGAAATGTAGTCGTTATTTGGCAATATTTGTTGTTGTGCAAACAAACATGTTGGGTAGACTTACAACAAATTAATATTTAATAAATGACTGCCTTATGGGAAAGGCATCTAAACTGTAAAGTTAATAATAAATGTGTTTCAAATAGATGCTTTTCAGCATAAAGCTTGTTGAATCATTTATAAATTGAGTCGCTTCACTAAGGCTTTTCATATTTAATGCCTTAACTGCATGTATTTATTGCATTTCTGAAATGAACTAAGAATATTACACTGAGAAGCTGCCAGTCAGGAGTATTTGGATGAAAGGGAAAAAAACATGCATTTTTGCATTTTAGGTCAAACGTGTAACTAATTAGGGCTAGGATTGTGTCTTTAGGAAAGGGCAGTGACCAATCAATACACTGTCTTAGAAATACTGTAAGGGTTCCCCTGTTACATGAAAATAGAAGTTTACTTAAAGCCCTTAAAAGGTTGCAGTATTCTCCTTTCATTTGCCAGTGTCATGGCGCTGTCTCATTCCTGCCTATTCCTCACCTATTTGCTCCTATGAGGTGCATTTGGTGCACAATTCCAGCACTCCTCACAGCGTCATTGTCATGTGAATAGTTCTACTGTGTCTTCACAAGTGGGTTAAACAGCCTTACTTCCTCATACTCTTCTGCATGGCTGTGCTAACCCTAAACAGAAAAACATGCATATTTATAAATATATCAGTAGGGTTCCAGCTGAAATCGGCAATATTGCCATGTTGTCCTTAGCGAATGCTAATTGGCCCTAACCCTCAGTCCAGCACCGGCCTCACTGGTAGGATCACAGACTGAGTAGACATGTAGTGGGGGTGGGAATCTTTACCACAAACCCAGCCCTTGGAGCAGGTGTCTAGCTCTCTGAGGAGGCTCCTTCAGGTATGGATTTAGTGCTCATGCAGTCCTGGGGAAAGAAGGAATCTGTTTATCTACAGGGCATGCTTCCTACACACACTGCCCTGTGGGCACACCTCAACTCTAAGACTTTCTTTGGGGATAATAGGGATAGTTCAGTCTCCCTGGCCCATGAAGTTCTTGGCCTCTCTGCAGAGTCTGCCAGTTTATAGAAAGTGTGGTAATGAATTTGTGAAATGGGAGTTGCAGCTGAGATCCCCCCAGATCACCTCATACAGATTCATAGATTTTAAGGCCAGAAGAGACCATTATGATTATTTAGTCTAATCTCTACATAGAGGCCCTCAACATCCATTAGACGGGAACACAAATATGTAATCCCTACTGAGTTAGGCTGGATTCAAACTAATTGCCAACAAGCAAAAGGTTCTGAAGCTCTCCAGCAATGTCCTGTCGCATCCCGTCCCCAATAAGTGCTTAAGTTACACCTTCAAGAGTGTTACACAAGCCTAATGTAGAAACAACCTTAGAATAATGTATTCAGCTTTGGGCACCATGTTCAAACGTACAAATGAGGCATACAGATTGAAAAGAATTTTCAAAAAAGGATAAAAGTTTTAGAAAATAAAAAAAGTTTTCTTGAGGAAAAAGTAAACTGAATATGTAACATAAGGAAATATGTCAAGAAATGCTATAACAAAGATAGGGGGGAATAATTCTCACTAGCCAACAAGAGCAAAAAAAGGAATGAATTTAAGCTGAAGCAAGAAAAATCGAAAATGGAACAAACTGATAAGGCAAGTCCTGAAATTGCTATCATGGGATGTGTTCATCTATTTGGGATGGTTTAAAAACAATTAATTCTATCTGACCATAAAGCAGAGGGGTGTATTGTGGAAAATATTTAATTGTTCACTAACTTTTGGGAGGAGTCCTTGGACAAAGGCAGCCACCACTGCCTGTTTGGCCATGTCATCCGCTTTCTCTATCCCAGAGTGTCTCTCGAACACCTGTTTGAGGCGCTCCACGTAATCAGTGGGGTTTTCCCCCTTAGTTTGTTTACAGGCATTAATTTTAGTGCAATCCGTTTTGCTAGGGCATACTGAAAGGACTTCCTTAACCAAATCATTTCTAAGTTGGACCAGTGTATCAATAGTGAGGTCCCCATCAGAATCGGGCCACTCAGCCTTCTGATAAAGACGATCAAGCATCTCCCTGGGCAGCATTGCTCTTAGGAGCTGATCCATGTCTGCCCTTGAAGGGTTATAACACCGAATAACCATACACAACTGTTCCTGGAATTTGACCAGATCTTCTCTTATTTTTGGAAACTTATCAATTAAGTTATATAGGTCTCCTGGTGACCAGCGAGCATGCACGGTCACCAAGTCCCGTTGTCCCCCCAAGCAATTGCCATAAAGGGAATAGGAGGGATAGCTCAGCGGTTTGAGCATTGGTCTGCTAAACCCAGCATTGTGAGTTCAATCCTTGAGGGGTCCATTTATGGATTTGTGGCAAAAATCTGCCTGGGGATTGGTCCTGCCTTGAGCAGAGGGCTGGACTAGATGACCTCCTGAGGTCCCTTCCAATCCTGACATTCTATGAACACAGGTTCTCCTCTGGCAAATTTAGGGTTTTTTGCATTTCCTTTAGAAGGTTCCTGTGTCTTGTACAGTGGGCAGGAGGCGAACTCGTGTACTGCGGCATCACTATAAAATCCTTCAAAATAGCAAATTGATTAGACAAGCGCCGCAAGGGCGTATCCTCATCTGTGTCCAGATTCGTCCCACTATTCTGTCCCTGCAATTCCACTATTGCCTGATCAGCTCTCAAGGACAGTTCCTCAAGTCACTCATTTGATAGGGTCAGGAAAGTTGATGACACAGAGGCCGTCGAGGTAACAGGCGAGGTTGGCAGAGATCACTCCTGGGAGGACGAATCTTGGGACAAGGGCAGGGAGGTTCATGGGGAAGAAATATTGAGCTGGACCGAAGAGCGATATGGGGGAGGGGAAGAGGCAGCACCAGCCGTCACAGCTTCCCTCCCATCCTCCTCCCGGGACCGCCCCTCTGTCCCACCAAGGGCCAGGGGTGTGGGCCACTGCCTACACTCCATGAATAGATCAATTAGATCTTCTGAGGGGGCTGAAGACACGGGTTCAGGAGCTGGTGCCTCTCGTCATGGCCTTGAGGGGAAAAGAGGGGTTTTCAGGCCAGCTGCAGACTGACCCGATAGGCCTTGGGCATGAACTAGTCTCTCTCGTGTTTCCTTAAGTTTTAGCTTAAGCTTCTCCTGGGAGTCCTTAAGACTCCTCACATGGGGTTCCTGGCTCCGTTTTCCCATCTCATCATGCCAATCAAAATACGCATCGAACTGCCCCGAGGTACAGTGTTGGCAGGAAGTGCGCCCCGCAGGTGCACAATCTTGTCAAGGTCGAAACTTCCTTCCAGGGGAAACTGCAGTTTTGGATCATCTCTAGTATACCAATTCCATTTCTTTAAGTATTTACATGTCGACAGGCCATAATTTGCATACATATAAGCAGCAGGCATGCCTTTAGGTGGGACTGGAATGCCCTTAGACCCACCTGTCCCCATTCTTCAATCAACGCACTGCCACACACCCTTTCACACTAGGAGGCAAGCCACGACTATCTACACCTGCACAGGGGTGCTTGGACCCATCGATGGCTCTCAGCCTGCCAGGGTTAGGGTCGCATACACTCAGACCCAGACATGGACAGGCTCCTCAACGGGCATGCTATGCAGAGGAAACCCAGCCCCTGCCAAAGTCCTCACAAGCTCTTCATACAGGGTTGTAGGGCTTGCTTTCGAGGCACTCCCAGTCACGAGCTTATTAGCTTCGCAGGAGACTTGGGGCGTCTTCCCACAACCGTCACTCACTCCTGTCTTGCGACCTTTATCTCACACACACAGGCACATAAAATCAAGATCCTGACACAGCCATCAGGGCAGAAAAAAGGATCAGGCCATCCACGGCCAGATCAAACCTACGAACCGACAGGAGCTGGTCCAAGGCCCACTGAGTCACACCCAGTGACTCTCCCCGGGGAACAAAACTGAGATCCAGCTGACCAAACCCAGTCCAGCTGACCTGGAAAAATCTGGATTAAACAGAACCAATTTAAAGGGCGTCTGGCGTGTCTGATGGAAAAAGAGTTCAGATCCAGCTTATAACTCACCCAAACCCTGAGCCTACGGGTCAGTCCTCCACCAATAACCCATGATAGAGATTTCAAAAGATCTCTTACCTCTCAGAGAGGCCCAGGGTTTGGTGGGAGACTGCCCGCGGTCCTCCGGCCTGAGGAAATCATCTGTGGATCCCAGACAAGCCTCCAAATTGTTGTGGAAAACTGACCACATGATTGATTTTGGATCAGACAGCCTGAGGCTCTTTTATTTCATACAAGCATATATGCAGGGAGAGACAGCATGACCCCATGCAAGAGGTAAGCTGCTCTGCTTGCTACAAATTTTACCAAGATTATAAAGGCTAAAACCGCAAAACGTAGCATGCTGGTTAAACATGTTATTTGCCTTATTTGGAATATAACGTTGATAAGCAAGCTGACCGATCAATTTTTCCATATTTGGTTTTTCCTGTTATTGCCTTTGCCAGTCAAGTCTGCGGTTTGACTGTTCTAACAACTCTTCATAGCGGTCCGGTTATACAAAAGCAGCTGTTGCAAGTTGGCATGTTTTGGGACCCCCTGTCTTATCACCTAGTTCCCTGTTCCATATTCAGTTCCCCTTCTCTGGCACCCTGTCCTTATCTTTCAGTTCCTGCATGCCCTTTATACAGACAAACAACCTGAGCAGAAGCTCTAAGTTTTGCTTTTAACTAAAGGCTTGAAGCTTACAGGGAAAAGGCTTCAGGCCTATTGTGAGAAGGAGGGCTGACTTTTCCCTGTCAGGTGGAAATGACTACATGTCCCTGCCAATTCAATATTCTCTTAAATATGTCATTCCCATATTCTGTCTCATTCTCTCTCCCTAGACTGAAAATCACAATTTTTTCATAGACCAGTATCATGCTACTTTGTGTCACATCTGACATCCACCTTTTTCATTCGCATGTGACACCTATCTTGTTTTTAATCCAGAATTTATCTACAAGAATCTGAACACAAAGTTGTATTTTAAGTTATGCAATTTGAAGTCCTCACCCAGCTCTAGTTTTGATCAATTACCCTTGTTTATCAATTCACATGAAACAAACTTTGATCCATCTGAAAGTGTGCAAGTGTTGAACAACTCCCTAGAAATCAGGGGCATAAATAAAGTCCTCCAGTACAATTGAGTCTATCATTTATTAAATTATTACCTAGGTAGTGCCCAGAATATGTTAAGACTGTCCCTGCTCCGCAGACCTTGAAGTCTAAACCTACTTATTTCGGATAGCTAAATCTAGTGATGATGTGGTGAGGGGTAAAGATTTTATTAGCTTGAATTAATCAAGAGTGGCAAAAGGTAAACATCAGTTATACCAAATGAGCACTGATGAAGCCTTGTCATAGAGGAATTTGCCACATTTTATAAAGAAACTCCATATTTGATAAATGTTTTAGAGATTTCTCAAAAAAAGTTTCCATTTACTGTGTCCCTCCACCTAAGTTACCATTAAACCAATTGTACAGGCCTCAGAGGGAGAAAAAAGTTGAAGCTAATAAAAACATTCCTAGAAATTACCTAAAATAGATTTGCTGTATATAAAACGACCATGACTTTAAAGTCTACTGTCTCATAATGTTTCAGTGCTGGGAGCAGCATGCCCTGTCTCCATTATGAAACCAGGAATCTCTGTCTATGATAGGATAGAACTTCCGGTTTCTAACTCAGATGCTCAAATAGCTAGGCACATTGACCCAAAATTCATCTGGAATTAGTGGGTGCTGCTCAGAGGAGCTGAAGCTCATCTAAGTTACATCTATTTACACTATAGGGTTACACGTTATTGCTTAAGGATTGTGAGGGAATCTCCACTGAGAACTAATTAGCATTTTTAATTTCAATACCACCCCAACCTTAAATATTTTAATGCATTTGTATTTAATTTCCTTTGGATTTGTTTTTAACCTTTGAAAACAATATACCAAAGACCAGATGTCCTAGTGCAATGTCACTGAGATCAATCAGCAGAAAAGATTTTGGCTCCAGGATTCTGTGTGTGGATTTGGGTTTTAAGCTTTGCTTCATAACTCAGTTTTTAACACCAATGTAAGCAAGATCTGAATGTCTCTATCACCATCATGACACTGAACTTCTAGTATTTCTCAGTACACCTTGACACATTTCCATTCGTTCACTCTACCTCTGCCTGAAGTAAAGCAGGTAGCGTGTGGATTACTGAAATGATGCATCGTTTCATTATGTATGACTCCATTAATATGTTGATCATTGACACAGTCTATCATGGCACTGTTAGAATGCCAATGTGTTGCATATTATAGAGCCATTATGCTAATCATCCATATTGAAATCCATAGGATCTGGTATTACCATTGTAATATATTCATAATGTACAATAAATGTCAAGCTACTTTATGAAAGGCAATAATTGCTGCCAATTTGCTAACATTCATAACATTCCTTTTCATATAAAGTGAGTCAAAAATCTAGGATCTGGTGACCGAACAAATATTTTTTAAAATAGAAAAGCATTCTTTTTCTAAGGCCTAATCCTTAGAACTACTCAGAGGCCTCAGCTCTCATTGAATTCCTTAGAACTGAGGGGTGAAATCTTGACACCAGTGAAGTCAATGAGAATTTTGCAGTTGACTTGTGGAAGGCTAGGATTTCACATGAGGTCTCTAGTTACCTCTAAGCTAGCATCTTAGTTTGGTATTTTTACCACTTTTCTAACTAATATACATGTTTTTTTATTTTTCCAACTTACAAATAGCCAAAGTATAAATCTAATTTTGCTAAAAACACATTCTAGCAGCATAAAACCAAATCAGGTTAGACAAGAAGTTTGAGTTATAAATTCCTCTAAAAGAGGCTTTCAATGAAAATTCCAGTACAGCCTTAACTGAAACACTATGCTTGACACAACACAATCCGGGGTTGCGTACACAGTGACACTATGTCACGAGGGAGTGGAAGAGAGGTTAAAGACCTCAGTCCTGCAAATGCTTATTGCACTTAAGCATATGTGTAGCTTTATGCATGTGCTTAAGTGTTTTGCTGAAAAGGGATTAATTTAAGCATGTTCTTAAAAGCATTGCTAGACAGGGGCCTGTGAGTAGTCCCAATTAACCCAATGCACATATTTAACGTTATATGCTTTGAGTAATCACATCACCACAGACTTTGCAAATACTAAATAATTTCAATGGGATTGCTGATCCAAATATTAATATTTTATAGCCTTTGAGATATTACATGATCTTTTGGGAGGTATGCAAAGCTGGAACTCCGTCCTTCAGAGAAAAGTACCTGATCCCTGTTGACCAGCTCAAATCTCCAGCAGGGTTTCATGGTTGATGGGGTAGCACCAGCAGAGAATGTCCTGATGCATCACTTAGCTTCTTGAACTGGAGCTTATCCTTTTTAGGAAACACTTAAGCCTGTTCTATTGTTGCACTGATGTCAATGGGACCTAATCATGTACTGTAGGGCCCAACTCACAACCCACTGAACTCACTGGAAGGAGGCTCATTGATTATAGTGGGCTTTAGGCAAGATCTTAAGCGCTTTCTTGAATAATTATGGACTAATGCACATCTGGACACCAATGGTAGAGATGCGTGTCACAGGCCCAAAATAAGAGGCAGGTGGATAGGGAAAGGAAGTTTTGAGATTGTCCCTCTTAGCTTACCTGGAACATTTAACACATTTCTAAGGCTACTGATTGATAAAGTAATTGATTTAAATAAATCTATTTGCAGGTCCCCTTTACAGCTTCACTTCAGCCGTGTTCAGATGTGGGAGCTGCAAAGAGACCTGAATACTGACATAACAAGAGGTGTGAAAGAATGTACTTCTTTTCTGTTTATTAAAACTGCATTTTATGGTAAGCCTTTTAAAAGATTCACTGTGTGTGTATACATTCTTTTTCATATGCTTTCGTACCATGTAGGCTTCTCAGAAACACATTGAAGTACAAAAATTATATCTTACTGACCCACCGATGACAGTCCATTTATATTTGAAGTTTCACAATTATGACTGATTAAAAAATTGAGTATTTTGTTATAGCATGTGATTATGCATTATAAGCAGTAGGCATATAAGGGGCACAAATGCTCAAGGAGCTAACTATTTCCTTATGTCATATACAATGGTTTATATATGAAGTACAGAATATCATTTATTCAAGCCATTGTGTATAGGAATACTATCCACATAGCTCTATATGCCGTGAACCTATTAATATCTAGTTACCAAAATAGTAGGAAAGTGTGTTAAGTAGCAGCACTTTTGAATCAGTAACAGTCAATTCCCCAACATAGAATTTGCCACTTTTTCAGAAACAGTAACGCCATCTTTTGGTTGGTATGTGCCACAGAATTCTGGTGTGCTCATTAAAAAACCCTTGACCATGTTCGTATGAGTAAAGGAATTAATTCATAGATTCTAGGGCTGGAAGGGATTCAAGAGGTCATTGAGTCCAGTTCCCTCCCCTTATGGCAGGACCAAATACTGTCTAGATCATTCCTGATGGACATTTATCTAACCTACTCTTAAATATCTCCAGAGATGGAGATTCCACAACCTCCCTAGGCAGTTTATTCCAGTGTTTAACCACCCTGACAGTTAGGAACTTTTTCCTAATGTCCAACCTAAACTTCTCTTGCTGCAGTTTAAGTCCATTGCTTCTTGTTCTATCCTTAGAGGTTAAGATGAACAAGTTTTCTCCCTCCTCCTGATGACACCCTTTTAGATACCTGAAAACTGCTATCAAGTCCCCTCTCAATCTTCTCTTTTCCAAACTAAAAAAACCCAATCTTTCAGCCTTCCTTCATAGGTCATGTTCCAACCTGGATGAAAATTCCAACAGAGATAAAGATTCTGAGACCTTGTGCAAACATGAAACATACTCCCATGTATCCTGCACCTGGACCTTTAGAACTTTCTACATGTGAAATCTGAAAGCCTAAATTGTATCATGTTTACGGGACTATGCAGGTTTGCTCCTAGAGGAGGATGACAAAGGGCCAGCAAGATAATGAACATGTAAACAGGTAAAATACTAGAGGTATGGAGGTTTTAAATCTTACCTTGGACAGAATTTGTTGTGAATATGAACTACATAAATGGCTTCTAGATGCTACAGTGATGCATTATTTGTATTACCATCTACATGGATTTTTGAGATGTTTACCAAACTGGGGAGTTAATGACAGTGCCTGGAAATCTGATTCAAAAGGCAGGATGACTCACCAGATACTGAAAATCAGAATATCACTAATTGTAATCACTTATGGTTATTTATAGTTGTGAATATCCATTAAAGCCAGACAAAGCCCACTGAAGTCACTGAACATTTTTCCAATCGATTCCAATGGGCTATTTAATATGGCTTCCATTATTGGCAAGTTAGTTAATTTTTTCTATAAGTTCTGTTTATTTTCATTAGCATATTAATTTCTTTTTGGGGAGCTTAATCTAACAGGAATTATTTAATCACATAAATAATACAGTACATTGAGAGAGACACTTATAGTCAGTTTATTAGGGGCAGCACATGATTAAGATAGGTGACTAATGGTAAAGCAACACAATGTCCTTTGTAGATATGGAGATCACAGTTTTTACAGTTTAATTTCACAGCTGCTGCAAAGGCTCATCTACAATTTGAATACGGCACCAGAAAGTATTCATTTTCAAACTCACTAAAGTTTTTCAAATAAGTTGTTACTACAACCTGCAGAGGTAGCCCAGAGTTATACCAATTTCAGTGTTATGCTCTATGATAGAAAGCTAAACTCTGTGCCATTTTGAGTTATTAGATAGTGGGATGTAATAAATAAATAGGATGTAAATCAAGGCAGTTTTATAAACAAGACATTTGAATGTGAGAGGAAAAAACCACCTGTCCCTGGTCTGAGAACTTGTGCAGCTAGCCTAGAGTACAATATTCCCCTGATCACTGAAGAGAAGAAATACAGGCCCTCATCCTGCAATTGATAGCATGCAGACAAAGCACTGCACCAGCACAGTGCTTCACTAATCAGTGAGAACCTGTACAGATGCAGCATAAAGATCACAGTGCGGAACTGGAGTCTTAGTGGAAGTACTGATGCAATCTTAGGGTAGGTCTTGGTCTTCACTATTGGCCGGATTGGCGGGGAAGCGATCAATCGCCGAGCTCTCTCCAATCGACTCCTGTACTCCAGCGAAAGGTGCAGACAGAGTTGACAGGGGAGCGGTAGCAGTCGACTCACCATAGTGAAGATACCGCGGGTAAGCCAATCTAAGTACGTCGACTTAAGCAACTTCAGCTATGTGAATAACATAGCTGAATTAAGATTCCCCCCACCCCCGTCAGTGTAGACTAGGCCTCACACACACACACAGAGAAACGGGGGTTGATGTCTGAGTAGACTGCAGTCAGTAGGGTAATGTGTGCCCTACCATGGCAATAGGGGACTGGCTCTGTGCTGATGGAGATTCTACTGCAACAAATACTTGTCTGCAAATAATGGATGCTATTAATATTATCTATGCACCACACATTTACTTGGGGTGCTTTGAATACAACCCTTGTTCTTCAGATCTAAAACCAGACATCTACTATTTGAGCTTGGAGAGACCAGGAGGAGGAGCCAGGAACCTATATATTCAAGTTGTTTTGTATGTGTCTGCTGCAGCACTGTATCTTGGTGAATTAAAACAAGATACATGTGTTACATAACAGTGCTGTGTAAAGATACTCAAAGAGTGTTTGGGTTCCTAGTTATGGTTGATGGTCACATTACAAAGAGAGATCTGATGGTGAGGGCAACATAGTTCTAAACGTAGTGGCATGAATTAGAATTAGTGTGATTAGGCTTCAACAGCATTTGCCATGGTTGTTTAATGTGACTTACATCAGGGTGAAGCAAAATGATTGATTCTAAAGTCCTCCAGAGAGAGAGAGAGAGAGAGAGAGAGAGAGAGAGAGAGAGAGAATACCACTCATTCCATAATTAGGTAGCTGCTGAATTTTGTGATTTAACATTGCATCCTTAACCTAGTTCTATTTCTAGTATTGATATGGCGTATCATAAATTACTTCAACCCCTGACTAAATTGCTCCATGAATAGTTGAGTTCTAATGCAGTCATTGCAATCACCTTTTTACATAGGTGTTGCAAGCAACATTTACAACTAAGATAACACACTATAAGAAGCATGATATTCTATTTTGCATCATAGCTCATTTCTGGGATTTTGTTTCTTATCTGGAGAGTTTGATTTTCAGATGAAGTATCCCGGAACGTCATAAAAGATAAGCATCTGTGCCTATTCAGTAGAGTGTATTAGACAGCTACAGTGCTGTAACAAATACATGGAAAAAAAGACCTATTCATTTATTTAATACGTATACACTAGTTTCTGAAAAGACACTTCCTTACCATTGTAATTCATTTAAAAAATGTGGTAAAAATGTTTTTACATAGCTCCAGATTTTCCTTTTGAAACATATGGGTATGGAATGCATTCACTTCTGAATTGATTTGATAACTAATTTGGTATTTGGTGATTTCTGAATACAAATTTGTTGGGGTGGTTTCAGGGAATGGAAGAAAAGCATTTGGAAGTAAGAAACAGCAGTGAGGTAGTTTAAAGACGCTAGAGAGGAAGGAAACAGCAGAGGTATCAGGAAGCAGCTGCAGTGCCCTTAAAATGGCTATAGGCAATGGCTATTTAAGGGCCTGATCCTGAAAACCCTTACTTATAAAAGTAGTCCAATTGGAACTTACAACACTATTTAATTGTGTGAGTGATTGCAGAATCAGGCTGTCCATATGCTGTATTGCTATTTGATTTCAGATTTGTTTTCACCCAAATAGAAATCATGCAGATACCTAATTTGAAAAGAATATTCATCACACCTTGAAAATTCAATAATTCGGGCTGTCTTCCAGCAATTTTTAAAATTAGTGATGAGCTAAGTTTCAGAAGTTCAGTTTGGATAAACATCCTATTCAAATTGTTAAACCTTTTGATGCTGATGTTCCAATATTGATGTTGAATTTGTTATTTTTTTCACTCTAAATGTTATTTAAATATAGCTTTAGAATATAAGTTTACTTCAGTGTGTCTGATAACTGGAATACAAACAAACATGCTAGCACCATTTTACTATTGGCCCTCCTGATCAGGAGTGAAATATTGTCTGAAATATCAGAAGCAACTAATAATATACCACCAGAAGTAATAGATTACTTCAGTCACCAGCATATCATCATATTAATGCTCAGGGTTTAACTGATCACCATATTTGGGGTCAGGAAGGAATTTTCCTCTAGGGCAGATTGGCAGAGGCCTTGGAGGTTTTTCGCCTTCCTCTGCAGCATGGGGCATGGGTCACTTGCTGGAGGATTCTCTGCAGCTTGAGGTCTTCGCACCACAATTTGAGGACTTCAATAACTCAGACATAGGTTAGGGGTTTGTTATAGAAGTGGATGGGTGAGATTGTACGGCCTGCATTGTGCAGGAGGTCAGACTAGATGACAGGGCCGTAGCAACAAAGAATGTGGCCCCCTCCGAACATATGTCTGGGGCCCCTTACAATGCAGAAACTGGAATGCGGTATTTTATACAATATACAGGGTTCATATTATGTATACATAGGCCTACAGTGTACGTGTATTCTGTATTTACGCAAAGCGCTTCTTTCGAGCCTTGTTCTCCGCAAATTGGTTAATCAATGCATCTTGTTTTCGATTGAGATAACTGCAAGCGCAGAATGCCTGTCATCTGTCATGGTTGAGCACAGGATATTCTTGATCAGTTTCATTCTGCTGAAGCTCCTTTTCAGCACCAGCGACAGTAACTGGTGTGGTCAGAAGAATTCTGATGCAAATGCAAAGATTCAGATATATCTCCTGAAGGCTGTTCTTGTATATGTACGTTAAAAAATTGTTTGCCGTGACAAGTCCTCTCTCTTTCTCGATGACATAAATAAAAACGATTCAATTCCATTATGAGTTCGTTGGCATCAATGTCTCCCATTTTTCTTTCAAAATTTTTGCTGTGATTCTCCAGTTCATTTTCTCTGTGACACTGCTTCAGGCTGTTAGTGTTGTACAGAAATCCAAACAACTTATACCACTCCACGAGTTGGTCAAATCGCGACGAAACAGAAAATATGGCCTGATCAGTGAGAACAAGAAAGAACTGCAATTTGAATTTTTCTTTGGCAGAAAGACGACTCGAATCATCAGCACATTCGTAATCAAACATTCTCTTCTTACGTCGCACCCTGGTTTCTGGAAACACCTGCTCAATACCCATATGCTCTGCTATTTCACGTGCATTTGTGACCACAGAGTTATATCCTGTATTTTGATAGTCTTCCAAAAACTTCATTGTAGCACCGACTTCTGCCTGCAGTACGTCAATTGACACATCTGGTGACAATTAATTTGCTGGTTTTATTGACGTGAAATAGTATATTGTACCACGTGTACACAGTCAGAACAAAAGGCCACGTAGTAACAGTCTAAAAGCGCACCGGCTTCTGTTGCTGTATTGCCATCTGTCTTTTCGAGCACATATTCTCGCAAAGATGACAAAGCATTGCACAATTCTTCAAGGTGATAATGCAATGGCTTCACAGCATCAATTCTCGACTCCCAACGAGTGTCCGATAACCCTTTAACAGATATTGGCATATATTCTTGAAGTATATCCCAACGTGAAGGTGAAGAAAAGATAACATATATTCTGTTAATCAGACCGAAAAAGTCAACAGCATATTTCGATGACTTTGCCTCGTCTGAGATCACAAGATTCCAAGTGTGAGCTCCACATGGTACATACAAGGCACGGTCATTTATTTCTAGCATGCGGGCTTGAACTCCTTTATTCTTTCCTCTCATATTTGTGCTGTTATCATAAGCTTGGCCTCTCATGTCAGCAATGTCTATTGTTTGCCTTTTCAAGAAACGCTTCCAATAAGCCCTCGCCAGTTGTATCATAAACATTAAGAAAACCAACAAATGCTTCATGAATATTGACACCATCTTCACCGTTGCATTCAACAAAGCGTAACACCACAGACATCTGTTCTTCATGTGACATGTTGGGAGTACAGTCCAAAAATAACTGAATAATATTTTGCTTTTTTAAGCTGCGCTATGTTGGCCTCTTGAATGTTACTGGCAACAAGTTGAATCAGCTCGTTTTGGATCTGTGGACTGAGGTACTGAACATGTGTGTCTACCTTCTTAATCCTCTGTAAAAGTTAACTGAGGACAGTATCATACTTTGCAAGCAATTCAAACAGTCCCAAAAAGTTGCCATTCAAAGGATCGCCGAGCTTTTCATTACTTCCTCGAAATGCCAAGTTTCTTTCCGACAAGAAAATAACGACATCAACCGTGCGTTTGACAACATTTCTCCAGAAATCTTTCTTTCAGAAAAGCCTGCAATTCGAGTTGGTCAATAGATGTACATTTTACTATGCCTGACCAAAGGTCAAACCATTTCACCATACAGTCTTGACCTTTGCCTGTTTCATGCTGCTGAAGTCTTTTTGACAGTGCTTTCCAAGCAGATGTTCCATGACATAGCGGTATGTCACCAGTGCCAAATAATTTACAACAAAAACAAAAAATGGCATCTTTCTGAATTGAGTACATTAACCATGAACGTCTTATTTTCTCGCCACTTGCCATGGTTCAATAGAAATGAGTACTTGTGAACCTCCGTCTTTCCTCGTTAAATGGAAATTCGTAACTTTCATTCTGCTGCGGTGGGCCACGTGCAACAATGTTGCACACTTGCCTGTCCGATATTATAGACAGCCAATCTCCTGGATCATCAGTCAGTGGTTCAGATTCAGATACTTCTTTCCCAGCAGCAGCTGGAATATCTGTCACAGTTTGTTTGGTAGAACAACTGGCTTCACCTTTGACCTCACTTGAAGCACTTCTGGATACGATTTGTTGCTGCTAGCACTGTCCGTTTCATGTGCCTGTACCTGTACATTGGATTGCAGTGCAAAATATGTTGACAAACTTTGGAATTTTCTCAAGTTCCTTCTCGGCATCTTTTGCTGCCTTTCGTTTACTAGCTCCGCTCTTATACATTCTCTTAGACATCGCAAAGCACGCTTCTGCGTTGGAAACTATAAACTAAACTAAATTAATAACATTTATCTGCCGACTGCCATTATGAACGCAAATACACATTCTTTGAATGGGTCCAACTAAAATTTGAAACTGACCGACGGACAACTGATGTAGCCAATAGCATTATGATGTATCATAATGACTTCAGTTTTGTCAGTAAAACCGACATGGATTGTGCAATAGCGTCAATAAATGTCACTTACCTAGTTATACCTTACATTTTCTTTGCCATTTTTAGGGGCCCCCTTCCTCGCGGGGCCCCCTCCGGTCAGAGGGTACGGAGGGTGCTCGAGTCTATAGTCAAATGCCCAGAAATTTCTTCACATTTTACATGAGCAATCTGAGACAAGCTAATTAACTACAAGTGGATAAATACAAAAATTGGTAATGGGGTTCATATAAGTACCTGAAGTAGCTAGATCTAGGGATTTAGAGGAGTGAATACTGAAGTAACATTTAGGAATTGGCTGAAGTAGCAACCATAGATCCGCCATGGATTGACAGTGATCACAATATAATTCAGTTCATTATCCTTGGGAAAAAGGAGTCTGCCAAAACTAGAACTGTATTAAGTTTTAGAAAGGGTAAATTAAGAAAATTAGAAGATAGAGACCCTAAAGTCAAAATTAGAATATTCAAATCCTTAGACTGCGCCAGACAGGGCCGGCTCTAGCAATTTCGCCGCCCCAAGCACAGCGCCACGCCACGGGGGGCGCTCTGCCGCTCACCGGTCCCATGGCTCCGGTGGACCTCCCCTCCCGCAGGCATGCCTGCAGATGCTCCACCGGAGCCATGGGACCAGCAGACCCTCCACAGGCATGCCTGTGGGAGGTTCACCGGAGCCGCCTGCCGCCCTTCCAGCCAGGCTATTTCACCGTGCCAATCACAGAAGGCCTATATACACAAACTGAAAAAGGAAGCAGCAAAGCGAGAAAAATGCAGTGGTGAATACTTTTAACTTTGATACCTAAATTTAAGGATCTCTGTCCATGTTTAGGCACTCAAATAAAGGGGCTGATTTTCAGAGGTGCTGAATCACCAAAGCTCCTGTTGAAATAAGGCACACCCAAACACAGCGCCTATGGGCTTTGAAGAAGATTCTCCACATATTTCTGCTAAAGGGCCTTAATCTTGTCCTATAAATCACTGCTCTGGCTGTCCCTTAAGCAAAGATTGCCTAGTGGAAGTGAATTATAGCATTATTGGTGCTAGAATTAGACCAGACTCAATATCATACACATATGTATTACATTAAAAATGCAAAAAAGTCAAACACTCATGATTTAGAAAATACCAAAATAAAATTTGTCCTTGCCTTAATTCAGTTCCTTGTGCATACATTTTGAATGTAATTTTCTATTTTAAAATATATACGTACAGAGAAAGAGAGAGAGAGGGAGGGAATCATAGATACTCTGTTTAGAATCATATTGACTCCAAATTTGGTCATTAGCAGATTTTGGATCTTTATATCTACATCAGAGATCTCTGTGAGTTGAGCTAACAGAGTAACTGGCAGTAGAACTATGTGGAACAGCCACTAGAAGTGGAGAAGACACACAGTTAACATAGTAAATAGTTTCTACATTCCCATCACTTTCAGAGCTAAGGACTCCTGCGTTCAATTCCAGATTCCAGGGACCAGTATACACTAATGGTTATAAACCCTTCTGCCCCATATTCTCAGCCTGTCCTCATCCCTCTCTCCTCCCATTGACTTGAATGAGCTTTGGTTCAGTCTCCGTATTTGAGACCTGTTAACAAATTACTTTGCAATATTATCTTTATAATCTATAAACTTTTCTTTGCTTCTCACATGCCATTTTTATAGCTGGAATAATAAAGATGGTTATTAGATAGATTTGAAACACTACCTACTTACACAATAATATGGTATTTCAGGACAGGATAACTATCAGAACCACCATAGAGCAGACTGTTTTTAATTTTTTTAAAAATTAAAGTAATGTACATGCTCAGGCTCATACTATATACCTACACTCAATATTGAGTGTCATCAATATTGGAGGAAGTGTGAAAATATCTATATACATTCATGTAGAAGTGATAAGTGAATTGTTTTCAATTGTTCACTTTATTAATGTAACTTCTGTTCACTACACTTGCTTATACTGTAACTTCTGTTCCATATTGTAATTCAAACCCCATTTTAAAATACTCACTGCATTTTGTAAAAGCTTCCTCCAACCTTCATTTTTGCAAACCCTGCTGTAATCTTATTAGTTTAGTTTAGATGTGTGAATGAGGTATGTATGAACGATGGAATCAACCTCCAGCCCCAGCCTGTCCTGATGAGATAAAGTTCAAATACCAACGGCTGAAGACCTAGACAACAGCCCTAAACAAAGTAAGAAGCATCCACCCTAAAAAGAAAAGGACAACAGAACAACAGAAGGAAGATCAAAGCCAGGTCCAAGGCTGAAAGTCAAGCCTGCAATTGATGGGTGATCAATCTAAACCCAGAGGCAGCGTGACACAGCAAAACCTATAGACTTTGAATCCAAACTAAAAGCCTATAAAAAAAAGAAGGGTGAGATGAGAGACTCTGGGTAACATTCTGCTGCCAACATGGAAGAACATCGGTGCCTGCCCAACAGAGATCCAGCTCAGCCTTGTGCCCAGCTTTCCTGGCCTGTTAGCTGCCACAAGCTACGAACCCAAGCTGCAAAATCAAACCATGAACTTAAGCTATCTTC
This sequence comes from Gopherus evgoodei, assembly GCF_007399415.2. Lineage (NCBI taxonomy): Eukaryota > Metazoa > Chordata > Testudines > Testudinidae > Gopherus > Gopherus evgoodei. Next base: position 208,263,215 of record NC_044323.1, read on the forward strand.
TGGACTGGTAACTATGCAGCAGCTGCAGAACACCTGATGAATGTGGGTGTATGTGTGTGTGTATAGGTATTCGGTATAATGTGAGTGTGTGTGTGTGTGTGTGTGTGTGTGTGTGTGTAGGTAATAGGTATAATGTGTGTGTATAAATTAAGATTAGTTATTAGTCATAAATTGTTATCATAATAAATGTGGCATCTTTGTCTTGTCCCCTTTAATAAGATCCTGCTGGTTTTTACTGGTCTAATATGATTGGTATAACATTCAGAGTGTGGAAATGAAATAGGGTTTGACTACATTTGAATCCCTTTTTATCTTCTTTCTGTGAGCATTTAGGCAAGTGAGGTTTTATTGACACATTTTCAGAGCAGGAAGTGTATGTTTGTGTGCAACACATTTACATTTTAAGTGCTCACACAACCAGCCTAGGTTCACTTTGTTGTTTTAGGAGTTCAGATGTTAGGAGGCAGATAGTTGAGATTGAGAGATTACACTCATGTACACACACGTGTGACAGTGATGATGAATGGTACTAGAACACAGGAATAGTATTCCATATGGATTGGAACATAACAGCAGTAAATAGTGTTCCTGAAACTCCTAGCTAGGCAACTGACACAGAGACAACTAATTAAATGGGAAGAAGGAAAAAAAAAGATGTAGCAGCACTCTTCACAGCTGGGACAAAGAAAGCAATTTCTAAGTTGTGTGTGGCTATTACTGTGGTGAATGGTGTTAACTGCTAGAAAATGGATGACCAGTAAATGCAATCAAGGCATTATTAGAAATATTGCTGGAAAAAGCCACATAATAGAGAAGGTATCTCAGTTACCAGGGATAAAAAGCCCTGCCCTTAATGCAGTTAATTAGGTGAGATGGAGAAGGATAGGATAGGCTCTGTCTAACAGCAATTAGGTTCACAGATAAGAATCTGGCCTTCTCCTTCATAGTTTAGATAATGTCCCAGCATGCCACAAACAATTCATTTGATGGTGACCACATAGAAACTCCGGATGTTATTCCAGCCAATAATATTACAATAACCCTATTTTTCTAGCAATGATATCAGGCAATGCCTGTGTGGCTCAGAAATTGGGGGGGGGGAGGGGAGAATGTGTCCTAAAGTTCTGTAATGCTGCCTTCAGCCCTACCTCTGTGTAAATTGCACCCTATCTCCCTATGAGCGATTTAAACCTCCATTAACTTACTGAGTCCTTCCTGGTTATCCAGTTAGAACAGGAACAAGAATGTTATTTAAGTGACTACTTACACAGGTCTATCAGTAAATCTAGAATATGGAATCCTTACAACCAACACACTGAGTGAGACTGAAATATGTTCATGCAAAAAAGTCTAATATAGACTAAGAAACAAATGTGAGAGTCCCTCAATTTCTTCCAGACAGCCAGGCCCCAGTAATTTGTAGCGGCTTCCCTCCCACCCCACCTCTTCGGCTCTGTAGCTAATTAGCAGTTTGCTTCAGTCCTCAGCAAGGTTTTTCTCTGAGAGATGGAGTGAATGTGTGGTAGTGTGACAACTCTTATTGGCCAGCTGCATAGAACATTATCAATCTTTGTTTGTTAATTCTGATGTCAGCAGTCATTGCCCTCTCTCTTCCTACTTGAACCTAGAGTAGGTTATTCACAGCTCAGAGCTCTCTGACCCTGAATCCAAGATGTTTACCTCTATGCCTGGGATGCTTTTGTGATCTGATTGTGCTGTCATAACTGGCAACTAGTTCCATGCACATAAAAATATTTCTGCTCTTAAGCTGTGAACGCTCCTGGGCAGCAGCACATTGCTGTTAGTAGAAAAAAATCTAAGGTTCAGATCATATTAGAGAGATGATTACAAGACTAATAAAAATGACTATACTCCATACAAGAGTAACTGAGGGCTTGTAAAGTAAAAGGTATGGGCCAGTGATTACAGTGCTCACCTGGGACCCAGGTGATCTGGGTTCAAGTTTCTTAGGCCCAGATCCTCAAAGGTAATTTGATATTTGAAAACAAGGGGAGTTAGGCACATGAACACTTGAGAATCTGGGCTTTAGCCTAGTTCAAGACTATTTAGGATCCTAACTCCCATTGGTTTTATATAGCTGAATACTTTTGAGGTGAGTTCCTCCCCTCCTCTCCCCACCACCCAATTTACAAATGGAGAAATAGTATTTCCCTACTTCACAGGAGTGTTGATATAAATACATTAAAATTGTGAGGCATTCTGGTAACAGGTGCCATATAAGTATAATAGACAGTCTTATTAGAAGTGCTAATATTACTTTTCAATATTATCTGCTTCTTAGGAAAATCTGACCATATCAGCTCTGGAAGAAGTTCTAGCTTGTAGACTAATGGCAAGGTCATTGATACTGACAGTAACTGTGCTATGGAAATAGCTGATGGGAAAAAAAAAAAAAAAAAAAAAAAAAGTTACTTTACTGGGATGAAGAGAGTAAAACTTTTAATGTGTAATCCTAATAGTAAGCATGTAGCAGGATAATGGGTATTTTATAAATTATCTAAGAACCCAGATCCAGCCTCCTTCAGCAAACTTAATCCCAATCAAGAACTGAGATCTGTAATTTCTTGTTTTCTTGCATTTGTAAATTAGGCTAAACCCAATATCAGAACACTCCAAAATAGGTTTTGAGAAGAAATTTCCCGCCAACCTCCCCCCGCCCCCACACGCCCCTCCTAACTTCCCGATTCAGCTCGATTTCTGTTTGAAAACCAGAGAGGCCTAGAGTCTCCTGTCCAGTCTGGTGCAAGTCCAGAAGTAGGGGGAGGTATATTTAAGCCTCTTTTTCAGCCCCCTACTCCTCCAGTTGCTCATATTGTGGGCCAAACCTAGGCCTAAAAGAGTACCTTCTCTGATCTATGTTGATTACCAAGAGCCCTGAGGGCCAGTCTAGCAGCCGTGGTTCAGATGAGTGTAGCAAAGCGCTGACCATGTCCTCTTTTCTTTGGACATGCTTCTTTGGCTGATGGGTCAAGAATGCCATGGGGTAGGAGATGCTGTTGTAGCTTTGCTCCAGTGGATAAGATCTCTAGGTGGAGAGGATCTTTCCGAGGCCATGTAAGGCTCATTTTGTAGTAGCTTGCACCGCCATTGTTGCTCAAAGCAGCTGTAATGTACAAATGAATCAGACCCCAGAAAACCAAAGTGTTAGTGCTTGCAAACCTTGAATAGCAGTACAGTAAGAACAAAATAAGAGATGTTTAGGTTGTTAGATCTCATTCATTCGCAGAAATAAAGATATCTGTGGAACAGACATTAATTTTTTTTCCCCTGTAACTCCAAAATGTACCTAACCTGTCTGCTTCTAAGAAACATCCATTTGTCTATTAAAAAATTCTTGTTATTTAAAAAGTTCAAACTGTTTGTCCATTAGAACGATTCTCTTTTAAAAAATGATCAATTACTTCTGACAACTAAATGCTTTGGAAAAATAGTGCTGTCTCTCTTTCCGCACCTCCAATTTCCAGCAAATAATTGCATCTTAATTTAATCACCAGGACAAATCTGGGTTAGCTATTCCTGGTAAATTGTCACCACTCACACCAAAATGTGGTAGTAAGGCATAGTAACTACACACAAGTGTAAAAATGCCCCTCTCTCACATACAGTACTTGTTCATTCCACATGCTTGTACTCTACATTACTGGTTATGTTTGTAGCCATATCTACATCAGATCATGTTTTATTCCAGTTTAGTAAAATGATAAACCGGCTGGCATAGTATAATAAACTAGAATTATTCTAAAACACATTTTCAAAATTCTTTGGCATACAGGCTGTAGAAGGTATTTTAGGAATAAAAATGACAAACTTTAGGAAGCCAGTCTGATTCTAATGGTAATAAATCATTGAATATTATTCATCATGTTAGTTGCTAGCTCTGGTATGCAAGTCAGGAAACAAAATCATTTTCTTCTGAATGGCCTCACTATGAACAGCCTCAGAACCTGACATCTTTTTACCCCAATCCTGCAGAAAGAACCATTTCAGTAGACCCCTGTGTCTGTGCACAGTCCCATGTGGGGCTTTGTGCAATTCTCTTGCTGGCTGTAGCCTTGCTTAAATGACATCTTAAGTCAGCCCATCCTTCACCAATATCTTATTTTGCATGGCCACCACTAGCTATATTGAGCAAGTGTGTCAGTTTCATAGCTCCATATAGATATATGTGTAGCAATATTTTAAACAGTGCTGAAAAAATCCTAATAAAAAAAGTGTAGAAAAAAGCTATCTGAATAATTTTTCTTCAGATGAAGTTAACTTATTTTCCCATTCATGCATCATCTATACTTATTTTTACACATTTTTCACTTTAGTCTAATGCAAATACAAGTTTTCATCTAGACCAGAAGTTCTCAAACTGCGGTCAGAGCTGCATTCAGGCGGACTGAGGAAAGGTTATTATGTTTGTTTGTTTTTTATAAAGCACTCTTATCCAAAGCACTTTACAATAGTTAGATAATGGTACAAACAATATTTGGAAAGATTATTAAGTGGTCCGCCGAGACCCTCAGCACTTTAAGTGGCCAGTGAAAAAAAAGTTAGATTACAAAAAAAATAAAAAATTGAGGTATCTCACTTTATTTTCATTTACTTCCTATTACTTATAATATAGGAGGAGGATGAAGAAAAAAAGAATGAAAAACTGGCGGGGGAGATGAGAGAATGTTCCTTTTCTTGGCTGGGTCCTGGGAGGTGGGGGTGGGGGGCAAAAATGAAGCTGAGCACAAGGCCCACTAACTAAATCTGCCACTGTCCAAAACTACTTAATTTGACTTAAGTGGAGCTTTGTAGCTAATTGTATTTCCTAATGATGGGCCAAATAGTCTTTTCCTCTGCATCAGTCTAGAACAATCCCATTAAAGAGGAGAACCTGGTCCTTAGAAAGTATATTAAGACTGTAATGTGCAATTGGGTTTTTAAATAGGACTCCTTGTTATTTCAACGCGATTTCAAACTGTTTCAAAGTTGATGGCACAACAGGATTTTACATATTATTTTAATGTTCCGTTTGTAATTTTGAGATATAAAAATAAAGGACAAATGTGACTGTCTTGAAAGCAGCTATCAACATAAGCATTGCCAGAGAAAATGGAATGAACTTAGAGTTATTGTTTCTCCTGGAAATTCCTTTTTAAAAACATATTCCAGCCATACTTTACAAAAAAAATAAAGGAAATCTCTTGTTCTTAAATAAAATGGAAGAATCAATGTATAAGAGGCCAGACAGTACATACCAAGCAGACAGGAGTGAAATATCAGAATATTTAATACTCTCTCAGTGGAGACCATGTGATGTTCTCTGGAGCAATCCCCAGTGCAATGTGACTATCACATCACATTAGGATACCTTAACAGTTTCTGATGTGAACACACTGCATCAGAAACTTGAGAGAAAGCTAGCTCTCAAGGATGTGTATACTGTATTTCCAGAGAAATAAATGGTTTTTGTGAGTGCTAGTAATAAATGTGGCCCAACTTAGAAGATGGAGTAACTCCTTTTATTGCTCAAACTGCCCAAGCAAAACTTTCATTATCAGCTACAGACACATATCAAATTCATTGAAAACTGCCATCACCAAATACACTGAGACGGAAAGACAAACAAGTTGTAAAATATTCTAACAGTTTGGGCATTTTGTTTGTTCATAATAGGTCTATTTTAAAAAATAATTAGAAAGGTTGGCCGTTAAATGAAGTCTCATAAAAACTGTTCGGTTTTGGAAATTGATTTTTGGCAAAGACTGACATGAGAAAGCAGTGTAGCTATTGCCCCTAAATATATGGTGTTCAGAAATTATGGCCAAGAGTTTTAAAAGTGACCTATAATTTTAGATGTCGCTATTCTTGGGTGCCCAACCTGAGACATTTTACAAGGGACAGATTAGCAGAAAGTTCTGCACACTCTTTAAAACAAAAATCAAGTTCATATAAGCTATCTTACTTCAGGCACACAAAAATTGAGGTTCATGAAATTGCTAATAATCTTGGCCTAAATCAGTTACTTTATTTATAAATGTAGCTCCCAGTCCAGATAAACAAATTTCAGTTAAAATATCTTGACGATTTCCACCATATGGATTTATGGTATAGAAATGGCAACCATGTAATCTACAGGTATAGGAGTCCCTAAGTGCTCTTAATAGATAATTACACTGTATTAGGTAAATTTAAAAAACATAGCTTTTTAAGAAGTCCCCAGTTACATATTTACATGATAGGTCTTTCAAGAAAATAGTATTCAAGAAATCCTTAAATTTGTACTGTCTTGAAAATATGACTCTTTTAAAGTTCTTAAATATGTATTTATACTACAGTATACAGAGTAAATTCTTTGATTTTGTATGTATGTATGTATATAAAGGCTCCACACATTTGTGGCTTTGTTCTGTCAAATGCTAAAATGTGGTGTATTTTTTAAATGCTCAAATGGACATCCTTTTGTTTTAGGTGGAAATACATTTTTACTGCTTAGTTATGAACACCTAGAAATGGTGTTTGCTCATTAAAATGCTGAATAAATATCTTAAGATACCTATTTATTAGTCATGGCCTGAACAAATCCCTAGATCTGACCACCCTTGATCTTCTGGCCCTGCATTTAAGTAGAAAAGCAGAAAGCCCTAACTTAACCATTTTTGTGCTTCTCTGAATCTCAATTGTGATCTCCTCCAACACCATCTGGAAGCTGCCATCTTGGTGTTGTTTCGCATGAAAAAACAAGGGCCTGTGGCTGATTTTACAGTGTCTAAAATTTCATTTTGTTCTACAAAGAACATCATTTGTGGACATAATAAATATTCAGATACACTGTCCTAAAAAAAAGGAATATAAATATCAGGTGTAGGCATTTGCTTCTGGATTAAGCTGATCCAGCATTTCAACTGGCTTTTTCAGCTCCTAGGGGGGTTTGGAAAATTTCACCTTCAATCCTTTTGGGCTGCAATAGATTAATAGATTCTAAGGCTAGAAGGGACCACTGTGATCACTTGTGACCTCCTGTATAGAACAGGTCATAGAACTTTCTGAAAATAATTCCTAGAGCAGATCTTTTAGAAAACATCCAATCTTGATTTTAAAATTGTCAGTGATGGAGAATCCGCTTGGTAAGTTGTTCCAGTGGTTAATTACTCACCATTAAAAATGTACTTTTTTAAAAAAAAAGGGATGGCTTTAACATTTAAAAAGGACTTCTCAGATAATTCTTAGAGAATTGTAGCAATTGCAAATTTTAGCATTGTTTCCATTAATGGTGGAATTTTTAGAAGCACTCAGCATTGGCCTACCTGCTTCTACTGAAGTCAATGGAACTTTTTCCATAGATTTCAATGGGAGCAGAGGTAGACATTTGAAAATCCAGTCCCCAAATTTGTATTCATAAGTCAGTTTTCTATTATTCAATCAGCTCTAACCTAACCATAGAAGCATATCCAAATAATTATCCTCCCCTGAGATGGGAAAGTTTAGCAACACAACACTTCTCTAAAGTCAGTATTGCCAGCCAGTGGAGTACTTTCCATGAGTAGGGGTAGCCCTGGATGGCACACACCTACTTAACACTATGGCACTCTCATCTTGTTCCCTATCCCCAGCAGAAGAGGCATGTCCCTATACTCTAATGCGAGACTATTGGCAACTGGGGCAAATTAGAGCAGACTTTGAATGGTTCTAATTTGTGCTCTGAGACTGAACAGGCACTAGGATGGCAACAGGTGACTGAATAGCACCTTTGCACATAGACCACTTGTGAGATAAGGTGAGAAAAGCTCAGGATCTGAGCTATTTGTGTATTGATATAGAAGGGGAACTACTGCCTCCCAAAACACTCCCTGGTGGTGGAACACGGCTCTGCTGTAGCCTGCCTCAGTTTCCTCTCCTAAATGAGGTAGCAATGGTGTCACTTAAACAGCCAAGTTAGGAAGAAGCCAAACACTACTTTATAGCAGCATATCTCCCTTTAAGAAAGCCTCCTGAAAGGAGCACTTGTAGAAGTGTTTAGAGGCTCTTGTCTCAGAGCCCAGATGAAATGTACAAGTTCCATAAACAAAAGTCAGGAGACTGCACCAGCAGCTCCTTCTGCTGTAAGGTCTCAGATTTCTCTGCTGTCTGGAGTGCTCTACCATCTGTTCCCTGATTATTCAGGTTCTCTGCCTGGAGATCTTTTGCCTAGCTCAGACTCCCTTGACACGCCCCTTCTGGGGTTCTCTCTCTCCTCAGAAACTCCCTTTCAACTGAGCTGGCCTACGTCTTTTATTAGGCTCAGGTGTTCCTCACTTAATTAACTGCCTTCCAGCTACTTAGGCAGTTAACTATCCCTAGGTGGACCTGCTTTGGCTCAATCCCTTCAGTGAAGCCTGGAACATGTAGGCTCGGCATGTGACTCGTTTAAAGGGCCACCCAAGTGACAGTGGATCTTTTAGATTTGGAGTAGTCCAACTTTAATGCAGTTAAAAGGGATATGTGAGAAATAAGAAGAAAAGAAAATTGAAAGGGGACATGTGGTAGATAAAAAAAAAGAAGAAATGAAAAAGTACATGTTGAAAGAACCAAAACATGAGCCACATCAATTAGCATTTCAACATGGTGCACTGGGATTTATCCGCATGGCTTCCATGAACATTATTGTGAGCTGGGAGCTAATTCCCTATGCAGCACACTGAAAATTTAGCTCTCCGAAAAGAGCAATTAAAAGAAAAGAAAAAAGGAAAGGATATAGAAAAACTAAAAAGACAGACAGTGAAATTCAAAGGAAAGGGAGAGAAATTATAATTAAAGGAAGTTAAGGTGCACTAATACATATAACCAAATGCAATTTTTATCTAACTTGTTCTGCAAAGGAAAATGCATCATTTCTGATGCTTAGAGAAAACAAAATGATTAGCTAAACATCACAGTGACAAGTACAGGGTAAAGATGTGCACTCAGAGGAAATAACATTTGTGTCAGGAGAAGTGACAGTCTTATGTTACCTTTATCAATATTGTTAGCTTGGTGTTCTCTCTCTTCTCAGCAGAAGGGTTCTATTAAGAGAATTTATGTTCAGATACTGTGTATTCCATTAAGAATCATAGCCTTGAACACCTGGAAATACTCCATTGAAACTCCATTGTGGAATCTTTAACACAAGAAGTTTTACCATAATGTAAAGAACATTAAGAATGCAGCAGCTGTTAGTGTAGCAGTACACCTCAGACTCATTCTTCATATAATATTCCTGACTCATACAAGTAGTTAGTGGGACTTTTCTTATGAATGACCACACTCATAAGATCTTCGTATATAAATTTCAAAGTGCTTTTCAAAATGCAAGTACAGAATAATAGAATCATAGAAAAGTAGGGCTGGAAGGGACCTCGAGAAGCCATTAAATCCAGCCCCCTCTGCTAAGGCAGGACCAAATAAACCCTCCTTGACAAGTGTTCGTCCAATCTGTTCTTAAAAACCTCCAATGATGGTGTTTTCACAACCTAAGTGGAAGCTTATTCCACAGTGTAACCACCATTATATGTAGACAGATTTTACTAATATCTAACCTAAATCTCACTTTCTGCAGATTAAGGCCATTGTCTCTGTTTTAGAGATGGGGAATCTGAGGCACAGAGGTTCTGTGGCTTGCTGAAGGTCACACAGCTACACACTGCCAGAGCTAGGAACAGCATCTAGGGCTCCTGGCTCCTCTATTCAGTGCCCTATCCACATAGTGAGGAGTTTGGAAGATAGGGTTGATAAACTGGAAACTCTTCTTTAAAGGCCTAATCTGGATCCCATTTATTTCCCTGAAGTAAGATCAGACACTCTTCAGGATAAGAATTGTGTTTTGTTTTGTCATGTAGGACAAGCACACTTGTCCTTAAATAATAATTAACATGCATTTAGGATTAACCATTAGCGTCTCCATTCCACGGGGTAGACAGCATAGTCCTTGCTTACCCTGTTTTCACTTAAATACAGTAAGATTCCCTTGACCCACTGCTGTAAATTGGCCCTGAGACTACCTGTGTGTCTATTTTCACTGTCTACTTTTTAAGAGTTCAGCAGCATCCACTGGGATTAACACTCACCATTTCCATGAACAGATAATTCAAGAATCAGATTCTCTTTGATCCAGAGAAATAAAAAACCCATATTAAATTTAACAACTTAATACTAAAATAATTGCAATAATTTCTTCTCAAATGTCCTGATTTTTCTTAGGCGCTGTCTTTTGTCTGAGAATTTAAAATTATTCCTTAAACTATAGAATTGAGTTCCACTGGTTTAATAATTTCAGTCAGTCATAATTATGTCATTCAGACCCAGATCCACAAATGTATGCTATGGGCCTAATTGCCATTGATTTCAGTGGGAGTCAGGCACCGCCTTTGAGGATCCGGGCCTCACTGTCTTTCTATCTTGTAATCAAATAATACGACATGAACGTGGTGCCTGGTTATATTTCACATACAGTCAAACCTCAGAGTTACAAACTCACAAATGTCAACCACAAACTTCATTTGGAACTGGAAGTACATAGTCAGGCGGCAGAGACAACAAAAAACCCAAATACTGCGTTAAATGTATATTAGTTAAATAAATAAAGGGAAAGTTTAAAAAGATTTGACAAAGGTAAGGAAATTGTTTCTGTGCTTGTTTCATTTAAGTTAAGATGGTTAAAGGCAGCTTTTTTCTTCTGCGTATTAAAGTTTCCAAGCTGTATAAGTCAATGTTCAGTTGTACATTTTTGAAAGAACCATAACATTTTGTTTAGAGTTTACGAAACAAATCTCAAATTTACAAATATTCTCCATTCCTGAGGTGTTCGTAACTCTGATGTTCTACTGTATAAAAATCTGCTTAGGTAAGACTTACAGGCAGCCCCATATATACCTAATGTAGTCCATTGCCAATAAAATTTATAATTACTAGTCTACAAGCCTAATTTGTCTAACTGACCATGCAAATGAAATGAATTTGATTTATTTTATCCTCATTCATCCAGGAGTGCTGGGACACAAAGGAAAACTGCCGCCTTTCGCTTTCACATTATTCAGTGTGATTACCCACGTATATGATTTAGGCATTTTGTGGGCTAAGAAAATACAACATGAATGTGTGTGAGAGAGAGTGTTCTAAAACTACAAGAGAACATACTTGCAAATGGCTTGTTGTAACTGTTGATCTTGATCCAGCATTGCTTACACTGCCACTGAGCTGAATGCACAAGCTGAATGAATATGGGATTGTTCCCTTTTTGATTATGTCAGTGAATTATACCAAAACGGGGGGGGGGGCGGGGAGGGGGAGAGAGAGAGAGAGAGAGAGCGCGAGCGCACACAAGAGAAACACTTCCCCAAGTAAAAGAAAACATAAAACACAAATAAATAGGACCTGCAGGCTACCAGCACCTTCCATCCCCATCTTAATGCATTGAAACAAGATCGAGTAATTATATGTTTATCATCTTTATCCTGATTTTAGAAGTCACCAGAAGCAGCAGTGCTGGTGAAAATCAGAAATCAAGAGTCTTCAGAAGCATAATAATGTCTCAAATGCTAATGAAGCTGATAAGATTCTTGTGCGTGTTATCAGATAAATTGGGCTTTGAGGAAGATGTCGTCATTAGGAGTACCAAAAATCACTGGGGGTCACTATATAATATCTGCCATTCCCATCTACCTGTACTCCTATTCAAAAGAGTCTTCTCTGAAATGTCAGAAAGTGTGTCAAATAGAAACAGTTTTCTGAGAAAGTAGATGTTCTAAGAAAGTAGATAATTTCAACCACATTTGTGAAAACCAGAGACCTCCCCAGGAAGTTAGTTGGAAATTATTTCATTGTGCAGTAAGCCACACATAAAACTAGACTGTATGTCTGACTCCTACGCTGACAGTTCAGTACTTGAAACACAAGCTCACAATTTCTTTAAATAAGCAGTCATCTTTTTCTATGCTGTTAACTTGTTATCTAATATATCCAGATAGCGTTAAAGAACTTTAGACATGGATGTATCTTTTAATTGCCATAGATTGAATGCACAGCTGACTCCTTATGTTGGGCATATACTGTGCACTTGACAGGTTTGATTTTTACTTTTGTTCAAATAAGCAATGGGTTAACAATGATATTTAAAACCTCACTTAGTTCATGCTGAATCTGCATAAGCTATTATCTGAAAGCAATTGCGTTGGTTATCATCTGTATAAAATTGGGACATTCAGCATGTAATTATCACACCATTTACATTTAATTTGAATATATTTACATAGGTATCATTTAAATAGGTGCATTTGTTAATATACAGTAGAAATATGAAAAATGGAAGTATGAGAGTTTATGCTATGTTTTATAATATGAACTAACCTTAGAGCCTTGGTTTATGGTAAAACAGGAAATATGTATTGCTGCAGAGGCTCTGGAGGGTTTTGTAATGGTTCTGCTGTGGAACAGGAAACTAACTAATTCAGAGACCAACAGTTACCATTTGCTTTGCTCACAGAGCTTAAAGCTTGGATTATTGCTATAAAAGGAACCTTCCTATGCCTATATATGGGACATAGTTAGGTCACTTCTTATAACACTGTCTAAACTATGTGCCTAGAGGCATCCACATACAGTGAAGGCCGACTGACCATATGATTGCTGTTTTACTCTTAAACAAAAAAAAATAGGCTTTCTGTAAATGTCTCAGTTTTCTGCTACCAGGCATTGCTAAAGCTGGATCATGATGGCTGAAACCCACTCTTCACGCTTATTTCTATTTATTGCCCAGGAGGCGTTTGATATGTCTTCTGTACTTCTATTGCCTCTGCCTCAGACAACCAAGGCACAAGCAAATGGTATTTTATGTAGAACCAAGATTTCTCTGGTGTTGTTTTGCCTCTCACAAAGGACATCAAGGCTCATGAACAAAACCAGCTGGTGGAGGGGTCTGCACACTGCTCCAAGTGTGTAGCTTTCATTTTGGTATCTCTCACCTTGATTCTTCAGTACTTGAGCCTAACCTGTGGTGCCATTGTCAGCCAAGGCATTTCCTTCTCAAGTAAATGTTTGTCCTGCATATCACATATTGTGTTTCACACAGTACATCTTGTCACAGCACAGATATTATATATACCCCCTAATTAACCCTCTTTACCTTAACTTTTTATACAACTATAAAGAGAAGCTGAGGGCTGACCAATGACAGCCCTCCTTAGAGGAAGAGCCTGCTTTGAGAAGAGGGAACAATGACTTTGGCAGCTTCCTGGCACTTTCCCTGCAATTTGGTGCATGGTAGAAGAACTATAAGGAAAAGGCACGGAATGCACTTCTTCTGTACAAAATGGTTTTTACTCAATTTTTAACTGTCTAGCACTGAGCCTATGGGCATTATCAGGCTGCTAACCTGAATTCACAGTTGTGACATGTTTTTCCTTATTTCACATTCATCTTTTCCACAGCAGATATCTGGGTTGAAAAGCCTGGCAAAGGGGGCTTGCTTCTTGCAACAAACCTACTGCATTGTGGTTATGTTTTTAGCCAGATCAAGGGTGCAAAGACTCACTTATGCAGGTTGGTTTATGTTTTGCTGGCTAGAAATTCAGCGTCACTTGTGACTTCTACTGAGCATTGTCTAGTTTGATATGCCTGTACTGAATAGTTGGCAATACCTCAAGCTTCAGTCCTCTCACAAAGAAACAGGAGTTTGATATCACTGTTTTGATAACATTAGCATATGAATTACTAAAGAATATTAAAGATAATAGCCCCTTGTGCTTGTATTTGTTTTCCAAATAAGCATTTTCCAGGAAAATGCTTAAGTATTTATATCATTTCACAGAGTATTTTGGGCCCTCACTAGCAATGAAATACTATGAATAATATCCACTCTTCTATTCTTAAATTACAGGCACAGCTCTAATGAATATCACTGTAGCAAGTAAACAAACAGTTAATTTCTCTGTTCACTCATGGCAAAAATTACATTAAAGAGCTAGACCTAGTGCATTTGCAGCAGAATGCAATATAAGGAAAAAAAGAAATATAATGTGGTAACAAACTGATGCTTTTTGGTTTGCATTCTGGTTTGTAGTAACAAGGTGCTAGACTGTGGCTTTTGTGCCACAGTCCTGGGTAACCATCAGACAATTCTCATTCTCCCAGAGTGTAGGGACTGCTATTGTATGACACTGTTGAGCAGGTATGGAATGGGGAGAAAGTCATCCGATATACCCCCTTTGCAACTTTGTAGCTGAGCTACGGCCTCTGTCTAGTCTGTGATGTGCTCAACTCAATGCCATGTACATCTCTTCATTTGTACTGTAGTTCCCCAAGGTGGTGATAGGATTTGTTCATATAACATACAGCAAATCCTACAGATTTTAGGCACGGAGAATTCTCAGGACTGTGTCGTGCAATGTAAACATTTTTCCTAAAAAAAATTTTTTTTTCATTTAAAAGATTAACTGATGTTTGATTTTTTACAGTGATTCTATTTATATTGTGAATTGAAGAGATCTGTGGCTCAAAATGATGGAGAGAAGCTATGGTTTGCTGTCATTTTCAGCTTTCAAGATGCCATGATTAACTATGTAATTAGTATTATCATTAATGAAATTAGAACTGATCACTCATGAGTATTTAAAGTACTCTTGTCCATTATTGTAAAAATCTTTGAAGGTTGATGTATAGGTCTCATTCCCTAGTACAGGAAAATACTTATGTAAACGTCAAGTTTTGCCCAGAGCTTCATATGGGGACTCAAGGTGCAAACTAAAATTTTAAATTTCAAAGCACAAATGTCCTCATTATCCGGATGCATCCTAGAGAGTGACAAGCACTTGGGGCTTGAGCAAAAAGGAGCTCACAGTGCTGTTTGACATTAAATGTGGGCATGGGGAGTAAATCTTCCCTGCCTCGTAGAAATGCAGTTATTTCTTCATGTGAAAATGTATTGTATGGTGGCCAAGATAGTAGAATGCTCCATCTCAGAGAAAAATCAAGATGGCATCCAAAAATCATGAGGCATATTCTGGTTATCCAGTCATTCAGTGCTCTATCACCAAACAGAATAAAAACCTTAGGAACTTTTCTTTTCTACAAACTTAGCAACTTTTATAAACTCTGAGGCGCACAACTCAAGATTGTGCTGTACAGCCCAGCAAGAGACAGGCAGAACTGCAGGGTCGCAATGCGTGGGGTGGAGGGGTTTAGGTTTATCAGGAACTGGAAAAGGAAGAGCCTATACAGGAATGATGGGCTCCACCTAAACCAAAATGGAACCAGATTGCTGGCATGTGAAATTGCAGAGGAGTTTTAAAAGGGCTGGGGGAAGAGTATATAGTTCAGCCAATCTATTAACAGCCATTTTCTATATCCTAGTAAGGAGGAGAGGATAGAAGTTAGTAAAGTACAGGTAGGAACTTAAGAGGAAACAGTCAACTAAAACGGAGTCCCATTCAATTACATCACACAATGGCAGACAGCTAAAAACTGACAAATTTATAAATGCTTGTAAACACATGCTAGAAGTCTAAATACAGATGGGTAATAAAGATGGGTGAACTTGAGAACCTGGTATTAAATGAGGATATTGATATAATAGGCAACACAGAAACTTGGTGGAATGATGATAATGAATGGGACACAATAATACTGGAGTATAAAATATACAGGAATAACAGAGTAGGTTGTGCTTGTGGGGGAGTGACACTATGTGAAAAAAAGCAGAGTAAAAATCTTGAATGAATCAAACTGTACCATAGAATAAATTGGGCCCCACACTACAAGAAGGATGTGGAAAAATTGGAAAGAGTGCAGCGGAGGGCAACAAAAATGATTAGGGTGCTGGAACACATGATTAATGAGGAGAGGCTGAAGGAACTGGGATTGTTTAGTCTGCAGAAGAGAAAAATGAGGTAAGATTTGATAGCTGCTTTCAACTACCTGAAAGAAGGTTCCAAAGAGGATGGATCTAGATTGTTCTCAGTGGTACCAGATGACAGAACAAGGAGTAATGGTCTCAAGTTGCAGTAGGCGAGGTTTAGGTTGGATAATAGGAAAAACTTTTTCCATCAGGAGGGTGGTGAAGCACTGGAATGGGTTACCTAGGGAGGTGGTGGAATCTCCTTCCTTAGAGGTTTACGGTCAGGCTTGACAAAGCCCTGGCTGGGATTATTTAGTTGGGAATTGGTCCTGCTTTGAGCAGGGGGTTGGACTAGATGACCTCCTGAGGTCCTTCCAACCCTGATAGCTTATGATTCTATAGAATATTGATGCATAGAAAGCCCATGCTTGAATAATAAGAATATAGTAGTAGGAATATACTACCAACTTTGTGACCAGTGGCGATGGCGACTGTGAAATGCTTTGCGAGATTAAAGAGCCTATTAAAATAGAACATTCTATAATAGTGGGGAGTTTCAGCTATCCCCACATTAACTGAGTACATGTCACCTCAAGATAGGGTGCAGAAATAAAGTTTCTTGATGCCATACATGACTGCTTCTTGGAGCAGCTAGTCCTGGAACCCACAAGGGAAAGGCAATTCTGATTAATTCCACAGGTTCTGACCCAAATGATTAATATAGCTGAATCACTTGGTAAGTGTGACCATAATAAAATTAAATGTAACATCCTTGTGATGGAGAGAAACACCAGAGAAGCCCACCACAGTGGCATTTGATTAAGTCCTAAATGGAGCACAGGTACATCAGAGGCAGGAAGCCTTCCAAACAATCAGTGAGGTCACTGGACAACCGAGGTGCTAAAGGAGCACTCAAAGAAGATTAGCTTCTCCGCAATGGCCTTAAATTCTTTGCATTGGTCTTAACTGCAGAGGATGCGAGGGAGATTCCCACACCTGAGCCATTTTTCTTAGGTGACAAATCTGGGGAACTGTTCCTGACTGAGGTGTCCGTAAAGGAGGTTTTGGAACAAATTGATAAATTAAGCAATAGTAAGTCACCATGACCAGTTGATATTCACCCAAGAGTTCTGAAGAAACTCAAATATTAAACTGTAGGAGTACTAACTGTGGTATGTAACCTCTGATTTATATCAGCTTTTCTACCAGATAACTGGAGGATAAATAATGTGACACCAATTTTTTAAAAGGGCTTCAGTGGTGATCCTGTCAAGTACAGGCTGATAAACCTAACTTCAGTACCAGGCAGATTGGTTGAAACTATAGTAAAGAACAGATTTATCAGACACAGAGGATCACTATTTGTTGGGGAAGAGTCACAGTTTTTGTAAAGGGAAACCATGCTTCATCAATCTATTAGAATTCTTTGAGGGGGTCAAACAAAGATGTGAACAAGGGTGATCTTGTGGATATAGTGTTCTCGGACTTTCAGAAAGCCTTTGTCAAGGTCCCACACCAAAGGCTCTTAACGAAAGTAAGCAGTCATGGGATAAGAAGAAAGGTCCTCTTATGGATCAGTAACTGGTTAAAAGACAGGAAACAAAGTGTAGGAATAAATGGTCAGTTTTTCAGAATGGAGAGAGGTAAAGAGCGGTGTCCCCCTGGGATCTGTACTGGGACTAGTGCTGTTCAACATATTCATAAATGATCTGGAAAAAGGGGTAAACAGTCAGGTGGAAAAATCTGCTGACAATACCAAATTACTCAAGATTGTTAAACCCAAAGCAGACTGCACAGAGTTAGAGGGATTTCACTAAACTGGGTGATGGACAACAAAATGGCAGATGAAATTCAATGTTGATATATGCAAAGTAATGCACATTGGAAAACTTAATCCAAACTATACATACAAAATGATGGAATCTAAATTAGCTGTACCACTCACGAAAGATCTTGGAGTCCTTGTGGATAGTTCTTTGAAAACTGCTCAATGTGCAGTGGCAGTCAAAAATGCTAACAGAATGTTAGGAACAATTAGGAAAGGGATAGATAATGAGACTGAAAATATCAGAATGCCACTATATAAATCCCTGGTATTCCTTACACCTTGAATACTGCATGCCTTTCTGGTCACCCCATCTCTAAAAAGATGCACTAGAATCGGAAAAGTAACAGAGAAGGGCAACAAAAATGATTAAGAATATGGAGCAACTTCCGTATGAGGAGAGATTAAAAACACTGACTTTTCAAACTTAGAAAAGAGACAATTAAGAGAGGGTATGACAGATCTATAAAATCTTGAATGGTGTGGTGAAAGTGAATAAGGAAGAGAGTTATTTACTCCTTTACATAACACAAGAACCAGGGGTCACCCAATTGTTTTAGAACTGCTGCCTATTAATTTAAACAAAAGGAAGTACTTCTTCACACAATGTATAGTCCACCCGTGGAACTCATTGACAGGGGATTTTGTGAAGGCCAAAACTATAACTGGGTTCAAAAAAGAATTAGATACATTCATGGAGGATAGGTCTATCAATAGCTATAAGACAAAATGATTAGGGATGCAGCCCCACGCTCTGGATGGCTCTAGTCTCTGACTGCCAGGAACTGGGAATGGACAACTGGTGATGGGTCATTCAATGATTGCCTTTTCTTTTTATTCTCTGAAGTTCTTGGCATTGGCCACTGTTGGAAGACAGGATATCGGGCTAGATGGACCCTTGCTCTGACCCAGTATGGCCATTCTTATGTTCTTGCAAGTTTCAATTATTGCAACTCCACTGCATGTCCTTTAATCAGAACTGTCTTTTTGAAGTTTATAGCCTGCAGTGTAAGAGGTGTTTTTGTACATACTTGTTTGTACTGAATTGTTAAAGAATGTGAATTGGGAGTGTTCCAGCTTGTGCAGTCACCTTAGATTTTTACACATTATTGAGTATAATACGAAAAGGTCAATGCTTGCGAGCCTTGGGAGGAAAAGTTTAACAGCCCTGTGATTTAAGTGATTTCTGCTCTATTTCTGAAAACTAACTTTAAACGGTACATGATGCGTCTATGACTTGAGATTGTAAATTTAGGGTGAGATCCTGGCCTACTTCAGAAAGTACAAAGACAGAGCTAAGGTGGCTTTAAGGCTGGGAATACTCCGGTCCCTCTGGCCCTCTCCGAGTTTGGACCTAGAACTTCAGGGTGCCTTCTGCAGAGTCTGGAGACAGAGGGATAATGATGCCCTGGAAGCAGCTGAATCCCCTGCCCTCTACACAAGAAGTTTGATATATACATGTGGAGAGTCCACTCTGTGCATAGATCTAGGGAGGGAGAGGAAATGGGGCCTTTATTAGCTAACACCAGATCCTCTGAGTATGTTGCGTCTATGTTCCTTAGATGATAAATTGCTTAGAACTGGGACATTCTCTTTTTTGTACAGGCTTAAGTACCACATTAATACTCATGAGAGTGATCACCAATTGATTTGTGAAATTTCTGAAAGAGGAAATGTTAATATTTATAGAAGATCTTACTCTAAGGCCTGATGATTTCAGTGGGAACTTACATGATTAGGCCCCTTTGTTGTTAGATACGTTATAATAGCAATTTCAGTATTATAAATAGCCCAGATTGCCCAACTTTTCAGTTACAATCATGCCAGTAATTGATTGGTTAAAATGATCACAAAAAATGGAAGAATATGCGTTTCAGTGACAATTTTTGTTTATTTAGACAATAAAATGATCTAAGTTTTCTATTATCCTTGAGAAACACTGAGTATTAGGCTGAATTATGGTTGATGCAAGTAGTGGTTGCAAAGGACAGCTGAAACATTCATGATACAACAATGTTCTCAGGCACTTTTTAAAAATGTAGGCTAAATTAAATAGAAAATGTAAAGAAATAATAAAATACAAAATGTGAGTATAGCAGGGTGGTCACCCACTCCTGGCCTGAAAGGGGTTAAAAGCTAGCCTGGAGATGGCTGGGGCTGGGAGCCTTATGCCGGGCTGATTGAGAAGGCAGCCTAGGCTGTGGCCAGGCCCCAAAACAGACCCAGCTGGCTCTATAAATGCTAGGGAAGCCAGGAACAGACAGTCTCTCTCTAGCTGTAGAGGGAGATGGACCTGGCTTCAGGGATCCGAGCAAAGTACCTAAGTGAAGCAGGGCTTGGAAAAGGCAGAGTTGCTGGGGGAACTCCAGCCTGGAAAGCCTTAGGCTGTGGCCTAGCATAAGGCCAATGGGTACTGGGGGTTGCAGAGGACAGCCCAGGGATAGGCAAAGGCAGCAGGTCCAACCCAACCTTGCTGGTGATGAGTAGGCTGATAGTGCAGTCTGCCCCAGGGCATGGGGGCTAGATGATGACTGGCAGTAGCCTTATAGTGAGGTGGAGATAGTGGGTGGGGGTTCCCTGGGGAGGGGAACCCTGAGACTGAGGGGTGTATGGCCAGGGCAAAGCACCCCAGATAATGGGGCACCTGGGGTCACGCAGCATGGGACACTGGCACTCTGGAGGCCGGAGGCTAGATGAGCTAATTCCCAGAGACAGCCAACAGGAGGTGCCACAGAGGTGAGTCCTGCACACTTACAGTGAGATATGAAAATGTAATCAGGTGTGTCTTTGTGAAAAATTAGAGTGCTTTCCATTCTAGTAGTTGGTTCTTAGATGCTTTTGTGTTAATATAAATTCCACTTGTATTAGCTTCAGAAAATTCAACATTAAGGGTTCCATTCAGCCAGGGCTGGCTAAGTTTTTTGCCACCCCAAGCTTAAAAAACAAAAACAAAAACACACACCCACACACCCCTCCGGGAGCGCAACTGCTGAAGTGTCCCAAACGCCACTCCTGAAATTGTGCCTCCCCAAGCACATGCTTGGTTTGCTGGTGCCTAGAGCTGGCCCTGCGTTCAGCAAAAGTTATCCACAAGCTTTCAGCTGCACAAAGAGAAGTGATCCTAAAGACCAAGAATTCTGCTTGTTCAATGCATTAAACTGACCCAGTCAAACAAAGGTGGGCCTGCTGCACCAGATGAAAAAGAAAAAAAGTGCAGTGCAGCTTGGCTTTTCATAGCTGAGGAGGGTAAAGAAGCTCACAAACATCTCTTATCATACCTGTCCCAGCCTGACAAGATTGAAACTCAAATTACAGAAAAATCTATATCCTGGAGTTACCAATATGTGTGGTTTTATTGAAGTGAAGATGTAGAAAGACAAAACCTTATATAGGTTACACATGAGCCTTTTGCCATAGTAGCTGAGTGCCTTACAAATTTTAAAAGAAACATTCCCTTTTTCATTTTCTAAGGCAAAGTACCCAACAGAGATGATATACCTTTCACTTGGGCCCTAGCTCATATACAGCAACTGGTCTCAAAGAAAAGCGTGTAATATGTTGCACAGGGGTAGGCAGTGGTGCATTACACAGCCTCTAACAAGAGTACTCTTCCTCATTCCTTGGAATTACGAGCTGCTGTCATAGCTACAGTAATGACAGAAATCTGACTGCTAAAAGAAATGAAGGCTCCTTTTATGCTTCATTAAGGTTAAGGCACAATCCTGCAAATGTTTACGCATGTGATGAAATTTAGCAAACATTGACTCATTACCAGGGAAGGAAAATATTTTGTTTCACAATATTTGGGTTCTGTCAATTTGCTTGAC
Source organism: Gopherus evgoodei (assembly GCF_007399415.2). Lineage (NCBI taxonomy): Eukaryota > Metazoa > Chordata > Testudines > Testudinidae > Gopherus > Gopherus evgoodei. Next base: position 208,284,708 of record NC_044323.1, read on the forward strand.
AGAACCCAATCATAATATATTGTCATATATATTGTAATCATAATATATTGTAAACTGTATATTTCTCCATTTTAAGACACCTTGTTTATTGTCCTTTGCTTCAGATATGTACTATATAAATAATTTAAATATGTTTTTAACTATGCAAATGTGATCCAGTTTCTGTAACCTAGGTGGAAGAGTCTTTATTTTTAAAGCATTCATCTTTATCATTCAAAACTGTCATTTTTGTTTGCTGTTAACAGAAAAGAAAGTAAAAAATTGAATTCCTCATACAATTATGTTAACATTTTGAAATTCAAGTCAGTTAACACCAATACAGTCAAATGAAATTTTAATTTTTTCTTGACTGCAGTGCATCTCCTTTTCTCTTGCTATCTGTATATCTGGTTCTGTAGAATATTCTCATTTCATCTCTCATGAAATTGATTTTTAAAAAGAAGCAATCTTTTGAGAGAAATGTTATATAAAAATGATTTACAAAAGATAGCTCATTAATAACACTAATGGAAAGATAATTTTACATTCCCAGTTGATTTAGACATGGGGCCCGTTTCTCCACTTCATTACACTACTTTTGCATCTGGGTAATTACACTGAAGTCCACAGTACTACTTTACTGTAAAACCAATATAAGGGTAGAGAATTTTTATATTTGTTATATTCTGCTCTCAATTTGAATATAGTTGAAGCAGCAAAAAAAAAAAAAAAAAAAAAAAAAAAAAAACCAATGCAGCAGAATGTTCTTCACTTTGTGCATCATACAGCTTCCTGTATCAGGAATAGGAATTACAAATGCCCCATGAAAGGAAGACAACTCTATTAAATCAAGGATTCAAATATTTGGCCAAATTCATCCTGTGTAACTCCAGTGAAGTCACTAGTTGTTACAGCCAGAAAGAACAAGGTTCATTCAGATTGCATGACCCTATCCAGTAGAAACATTGGAGTATGTTCTTTTCTCAAGACCTGATTCAATGCTTATGGAAGTTAATGGAAAAAAAAAGAGTCCCACCAATTTCAATAGGTGCTGGATTAGGTCCTTAATGCAGGTAGATAATTCCCATTAACACTTCTTATTTTCATGGGGGAACCAAAGGAAGAATACAGCCAATGGTACATTTTAACTGCATTTTTAATGAAGCACTTTGAGCTACACGTATATGTAGGAAGGTAGGAGAAGGTATTCTGCCTTTCATTCTAGAAAACTACATATAAAGCCATTGTTTTAATCTCATTTAAAAGTTATGCAAAGAGCTAAGCATGCATTAGAAATACCTTATTAACTTGTAGTTTCCATTCCAAAAGATTTTACAAATCTAAGAATGCTGCAGCATGTTATCCCATCAAAAATTATTGGTGAAAAATGAGAAGTCTGTGTTTGAGTTGGAATACAAGATCAATAACTTTTATGCATCAAGGATATTTAGCTTATTTCAACAGAAAAATGAATGCTCCACTTATTTTAAGCTAAAGTATGGTTTATAGTATGCTTGTTTAATAGGACTTTCATTTGTTCTGGAAATTGCATGCAATGAAAAAAACAAACTGATTATATAAGTTTCACTATGGGAACTCTACAAAATTAAGTTTACCAAAACACTGTTAACGTAGTAATCTTACATTTTACTGGTACAGGATTATCTCTTGGGCAACTAGTCATGCCAGCCTATTTCAGGCCTGAGACCTTCTATGACCAAGTTACATATCTTACAGACCTAGAGCCTATAGGCCTTGGTTTATAGCTTTATCTTACTTATATACCTAATACATACTCAGTGATATATACATATTAGTTTTATACCCCTGTGGTATAAACCTACTTATAATTTGCCACTTAAACCTAATATAATACCCATACATTAGTTACATATATACATTTAGATACACAATAAAGTCAATGGCAAGCTAATGATCGCTCATGCTACAAAATCTGGCTAGTCTCTAAATCCTTGGGTTTAAATACTGGCTGAGAGGCTTTCAAAGAGAAGAAGATTTATAATTTACGAACAGGATTTGAAAGTAATTCATTTTGCCACATAACATACATACTTGACCATATAGCTGCCAATTCAGAAAAGTCATCCATATTCAGGAAGGGAAATTAGGCCTGATTAATGTTTGTAAATCATGTGCTTAAGTTCCATTGACTTCACATGCTTTCCTGACAAGGTACAGATTTAGGCAATACTTAAGTGCTTTGCTAAACTGGGACCACAGAGAGGAGGGGGATCAAGCATTGAATACGTGTATGCTTTTGTTGGGGCGGCTGCCCCACACAGGCAGGAGAAGGGTTAAGACAGCCTTGGAGAGACTGTGCAGAACCCAGCCAGCCAATCAAGGAAGGGTTTATTGGGAGAGCCAATTAGGAGAAAGCTTGCAGGAGCAGCCCATATATAAAGAATTGCCTAAATCCAGACTATAGTTTGCCCCTGAAGCCAGGGGCTAGACTAAAGACTGCATTTGGTTACCGAGGCAAGTGGGAGGACTGTCTGTTCCCCGAAATGGGGAGACAGCTGGCTGGGGCACAGCCAGAGGGCTGCTGTCCAGGAGCAACATGGGTCCAGCTGGTGGAGAAAGTAGAAGTAACAAGTGAGAAACTGCTAGTAAAAGCTGCCCTGGTGGTCCGAGACCTAATTCTCAGTACAACCAGCAGGAGGCACCGCAGCGGTAAGTTGGCACTGTTACAATGCTCTAACATAACATGGACTTTGAAACTACTACTGACTTGTTTATGTATCTTAATATAGAAGAGAAGGTAGATCCTCAGATTTTTTAAAACAAATTTACTTATTTCAGTCCTCTTGTATACATCTTTCTGTACTACTAGTATATGCCATTATTTATATAGTTGTTTTACAATCAACTCACCCCACACAAATGTATTTCAATGACTGTTGCTTTAGGTATCTATATTACATTTAAAATGTGTAGCTACCTGGAGTCATCTGCTGTTTGAATTATTGAAGAGTAACAATCATTTGATCATAATTAAAAATGTTTTAATACTCTTTAGCATGGAATAGAACAAATGAATGAATAAAAATAAATGCCACCTAGTCCTTACACAATGCTTTTCACCTGTAGCTCTCAGAGCTTTACAAAGGAGAGTGATACATTATCTGCCTTTTACAGGTGGAGACACTGAGGAACAGATTGATCTTGGGCAAATCACTTCATCTCCCATCAAATCAGCGTCAGAGCCAGCAACACTGATGCCATGTGATTTCATAAAAGGTATATCATCTTCACATTCTCCTCAAGCATGTGGAGTTGCTGCCTGGTTTCAGAATTCTACATTTTGGGCTGGGGGACTGAGGTGTCCCAGTCATTGGGTATGCCATGGATCCATGCTATTACCATGCAAATTCTTGGTCTGACTTAAAAAGCACATTTCTCTGAGGATTGAGCTGAGAACAAGAATCTGATTATGTGTAACCACAAAAACACTTCGAGACACATTAAGGATCTGCCTTCTACCCAGAAATCAGAAATATGTAAACCAAAGTGGAAAGCATAGGCTGTGCTCATATCATGTTTTACAATTCCCTAATTACACACTTACTTGATAGAGTATAATTAGCCATCAGGAAAAATACTTAGGAAGCTATTAAAATTTCCTAAATTCACTGAATCTGGTAAATGTGTAATTACTGGCTTATTAAGATGCAGATGACTTACCTGCTTAACTGTAATTGGGCAAGGCCTTCTAAAGTGATTTTGTTTGCAACTTTCTTGACAGCAGTGTATTTACAATAGTTCTCTCTTTGGGCAAAATTATTGAAATCTTGAGTATAAAAATATATAGATTGTGAAGAGAACATTTTAAAACAAAATTATTTTGATATTACGGTCAATTCATATGCTATTTCATATATGATCAATGATTGCTAAATAGATTTAAGTTATGAAGCCATAGTCTTAACACTTGACATGAGTGGATGACCTAGGAATAACCCTTATGTCACTAAAATTACAAGATTACCATAAAAGATGTGCCAATAGGTGATGTTACAAAAACCTAGATTGCAATAAACAACAAGGTATTGTCCAAGATCATGACACCTGACTAACATCATGGAATGTCCTGTCCATACTGCAAGGTACATGTGCATAGATGGTATGAGAATACACAAAACAACTACCTATGAGAAATGAGACACCCCAATAGTCATGGGGTGTGGAAGTACAGATAAGGAAAAGAGGGTTGAAACCCTCATGCATATGCATAAAGTGTTAGGTGTGGTCAGAACAAAAAAGGTTCTCTGGTTGGGTAAAAATGGGAAGACCCCTCCTCCCAAGGGAAGACCCATGGGGAAACCCCAGCAGGAATTATCCCTCTATTGATGACTGTGTATTGAGAGGTCCATCAAATCCTAGAATACCTTTGAGGATGTGAGCATGACTACAGTCTCAGTTATTCGATGGGTTTTTGTAGGCTCTATATATGCCTTGGGTAATTGTAACTTCACTTATGTTAGTAAAACTTGTAGTAGAGATAAGACTTTGTACCTGTGATTGTGTCTGTGGTCATTATCCTTGGACTTTGCATGTTCCTAAAGTCTCCAAATCTGAGAAGAGCACCAGAGGTAAATTTCACTCTGTGGGGCTTGAAACAGTAGCAACAAGAGCTGAATGCCTGGTAGTTTAATTCAATTTAAATAATAAAAAGACTACAGTTTTGTTCAAAACATTTACCAGAACAAAAAATAAGCAATTTCTCAGCAATGTGTAAGGATGCCAATTGTATTAAATCACCACATTTGTATAGCCAAGAATAGTTTCAAAACAAAGTTTATGGCCAAAGTATACTTCCCCTGCAAACAGTTTAATAGACTGGCTGTGACAGCTTTAGCTGAAGGACAGAAATGATGCTGCTCTTGTATAATACATGAATAAAGTATCATAAGTCATGGGGTGGGGAGATTTTACTTAGTTGGAATGGGTATTTTTGATTGTGATATAGCAGCTTTTATCAAACAATGCTATACAGTAATTTATTTAATTTACTATTAAATTCAGTTGTATTAACTTATAGTAATTTTTAAATAGTGTTTCTACTTTGCACACTTAGAGGGATAATCAGTTTAGTCACTTATGTACACTGACTTCTTCCATCCCTGCCAGGTTACTGGAAATATTAACTTTTGAAAATGGATCAAACTGTTTTTATATGATCAATTAAAGGGCATTACTAGTGCATAACAAATCAGTTCTGTATCCTTGATTTACCCTTTGTATGGTGTAGAATACTACAGATTTCCTTATTACTGCATTAAGAAGAACATGGTAATGAAGTGCTACATTTTATAGCTTTTGTAAGTGTTTTCTTGTTCTGCTTCAATCCTTGTTCATCAGCTGTAGACGGTTCATGGAAGCATAACAAATATTTGTACCTAGCTGCATTTCATCATATATATCTAGGATACATAAATGACATACATAAAACCCACTGAAGATTTTTCATGGAGAGGGTGCATCTGGCAGCAGAGTCATAAGACCAGACCTGAAGCTATGTTTAACAGGAGTCCTAAACTACAACTAAGAATATTTACTCCAGGGTATCTTTGTGATGTATAAAGTTGAGACTTTTTTGTGTATTCTCCAGCTAAAACTGAAGTGCTTTTTAAAAATTGAGTCCATAAACCTTAATAGAAATACAAACCAGTAAAGAACTCATTACAATTAGATATGTGCATTACCATCATTTCAGACGATTGAATGAAAATAAATTAGGCCCACTACTGCATGAATCTAATTCGAAAGTTAAAGGGTGGTCTTGTGATTAAGGTACTACACTGGGATGGATTTATCATAAAGGTAAACAACCTTAATCCAAGGGTTGTGGAGCACTAGCTGAACTCAGTGAGGCCTTTTATTTTGCCTTTCTACTTGACCCTCTTCCCCTCTCAAGTCCACCCACCCCACACTCCAGCAGCAGCCTGATACCTCTAACCTATGAGCCCTTAACATCCACCCTATCCCAGGCACCTCTGCCCTTGTCCCCCATACTCAGTCCAAAAATCACAAATCTCTCCAAGAATGGGATAAATATGTAATAGTTTTTTGTATATGGCCAGTGGGTTTTCTCTCTGATTTTATATATTTTCCCTCCACTAATTAAGATGTGGATAGCTTACTGACAAATCATAACAAGGAGAGATCACAGGTCTGTATAGATATTATGGAGACTGATTCAATATAAGAACCTGAAATGAACAGAATGTCTCTTCATTACAACTGTTTTGATTATTGCAATGTGGTTATTCACGTATAAAAAGACCAAGACATTCTTGTGACATTGCACTCCATATGTTTATGGAAATATGCTTAGTGTGAATATAATGTAACTGGAATATGCCTTATGCAAAAGGTCTCGTAATGTATCATTACAAAGCTTATAATCTACTGCCTGTGTTCATCTTATTTGTATGAATCATTCTTGTATCTGAAGCTATAAACATTAGGACCTCTTAGATATACTTATTGTAAGTATGCAAAGTGTGGGCCATTAATAATGGCTTGGAATCTTGATGGCTCCCATTAATCAGGACAATTGGTTGTAAATGGCTGTTTACTCACAAACCTCCCTTAGGACCTGCAGGCCAACCCTGAAAGAATGGAGAATGAGGTCTTACAGAGACATGTGACCATGTCACCTGGTACTGGAATCCATCTTAAACTTGGTGCTTTTCCATTTAGAAGGAAGGGTGGGAACCCAGAG